>NW_020897721.1:1038246-1740584 GCF_003984885.1 Neopelma chrysocephalum
CTCCTTCAGGAGACATCCACTGCTCCTTCAGGATACATCCACCTACTCCTTCAGGAGACATCCACTGCTCCTTCAGGAGACCTCCACCTGCTCCTTCAGGAGACATCCACCTGCTCCAGCCTCTCCTCACAGGACACAGGAGAGTCTCTGCCCTGGTGCCCAGAGCACCCCACTCCTCCTCCTCCTCAAGCCCCTGTTCTCCTCAGCCTCCCTCACTCCTCTGGGTGGGTTTTGCCCTTTTTTAAACACATTTTCACCAAAGTGCCTCCACCTCAGCTGAGGGGCCGGGCTGTGCTGTGGAGTGCAACCATTGTGGAGCCGGCTGGGCCCATCGGGAACAGGCTGGAATGGGCTCAGGGAGCTCAACCTACAGCCCCACAGCCGACACCCAGGACGGCAGGTGACATTATTGGTATTTGGCAGAGGAATTCTGGCTGTACAATAGAGCTGTTTTTTCAAATATTTCCAATGCCAAGTGTCTCCTTGAGGCGAGCGCTCAGGAACAGATTGTGAGCCTGGAGTGGGTCTCTGCAGAGGGAAGCAGTGGAGAGAATTTTCTTCTGAAAAGAGGGATGTGGGTAGGAAAGTAGAGGATAAAATTAAAAATAGGGAAGATTAAAAATGTTCCATTAGTAGAGCTGGAAACAATTAAGGATAAGGAAGAAATCCTGAAAATATATTGATGAAGAGAGTTAAAAATGTTTTTCCGTGCTTCTTTTCCAGTCCAGAACAGCAGGTCAGCCGAATTTTACTGCTTGTGCTGGTACTGAGCTGTGTGTTAGCAGAGAACAGTCCTATTGACTGCCATGGGACTTGTTGAGAAGGGAATTGTTTAGCTCAAATAGCTTTATAAATAGGTATTTGAATGCAACAATATATTTCCAACCCAAAAATATATATCTAACCCCAAAAATATATTTGTAACCCATGTTTCAGTGCTATTTTTAATTTATTTTTTAAATAAATGTAACTTAGCATGTGAGCTAGAGTATGGCCCTGTCTTACAAGACCTGGTGAGATGAGTTTTGGATTGAATCAGGAAAATGTAAAGTCTTATTTTTGTAGTGTATAAATGAATTGGACAGTCTAAACCCTGTCTCTAAAAATCTTGGCACACTTCAAAGGAAAAATACCATTTTAGCAATTTAAAAGCACTTAGTGGGTTTTCCCAGTGCTGAACTTTATTTCTATGGCCAGGGTGGTTGCCTGCTGAATAATGCCATAGGGGACAATGTCGCTCTGACTACATTTAAAAATATTATTCCATGAAATTCACTAGGAACAAGCTGAGGCAAAATCTCTTTATTTCTTTGGAAAGAGGTGTTGTTTCAGGAAAAGTATTGAGATAGTTTTTGAATCAAAAAGGAGAGGAATGCTGGCCCATCTGTGGGGGGAAAGGGATGCTCAGAGCACCAGCCAGAGGAGCCAGGGGGAAATGTGGGGTCTTTTTAGTCTTGGAGGGGCTTGAACGTGAGCAGCAATTGGAAAGAAAGAAATCCATACAGGTGGGGATTAAAAGATGTGCAGAGACATCATCAGAAAAATGGAAAAAAGAAGCAATTAAAAGGATGTTAAGGCACAAAATTGGAATACTCAGATAAGAGGAGGCAAAAGGTCAATTGGATTGAATAATAAAAATGCATGTTGTCTTCTTTTTGATATATGTTTTATTTTTTGACTATGATTAGGCCTTTTAAAAGTAATTATGAACTGTTGTAAGGCTTATTATACTTGTCTATTTTAACCAACAGAGGTAGAAATTTTTAAAACTTTTCTCAGTGTGGTTCCTGAGGAGTTGGTTCATTAAAATGCATTCTTTTTCATATGTTCCTGGTAGGGAACCTTGGACGGGTGGACCATGTCACAGAGTTTGAGTATGACCTGTTCATCAGACCAGACACCTGTAACCCCCGCTTTCGAGTCTGGTTCAACTTCACTGTGGAAAATGTCAAAGAATCACAGGTAAGTGCTGCTAAATTAGATGGTATGATAGCTTTAAAAATTGCTTACTCCAGAATATATTTTCTTAAACAAAAAAGATAACATCTAGGGTCTGTAACTAAAAACTACTGTAAAATGTCTTTTTGTTCTTTGAATTTTTATAAATAAAAGCAGGTGTCAGCATGACTGAGTATGACCATGCTTCTCAGCTATCCAAAACAGCAGGTAATTCCAAAGACATTGTAATGTTTGCCATCTACCAGAACTTGTATTAATAATGGCTGCTGTATATTTGTGGTTTTATATTCCAACCAGATATATGTGTTAATTTATGGAAAAGAAGTCCATCATTGCTGTTCAAACATTGTCACTCAAGCTTTCATTTAATACATGTAGAACAATGAGGTAGCTTTGCAAACAGGGGTTTCTCTAGTGACTTGTAGCAGAGGAATTGCTTGCCAATGTGTCCCTTGTGAAAGAGGAGGTTTAAATCTGAGTCAACTCAATTTGATAGGCAACTGTTTTACTTTTAAAGAATGTTTCTTTGCAGTAAAAATGCCCCCTGAGGAAGAAACTTCCTTGCTCTAATTTTTCACTTACAAACTCGTAAAAGTTTTATACCGACTTTCCCATTGACAAACCAGAAAACATTTAATTTCACTTTTTGCATGCACCTTGCATTTTATTTTAGTTTGTCAGAATCAATCTGTCATTTTTACTTAATGGAAATAAAACATATTTAGTAAGAGAAAAAAACTGCAGAAGGTTGATATTTGTATTCCTACGAGACTAATATCTTCATATCCACCACTGTACCATTCCTGTTACAACTAGAAATCATGAAATTGTTTATCTATCTTCCTGGAGCCTGATACTTTATCAGACAGACCCTTTCCCCTGCTGTGCCTTACTCAACTGTGATCAAATTATATAGTCATGAGATGAATGGGAATCTGTCTCAAGGAGGCAAAGAGATCGGGTAGAAAGATACAATATATATCTAGGGCTTACAGGATATTTGTTTTCATGGTTGTCTACATGAAAGAGAATGGTTCCACTATTAAGTTTGACTTGTGAGGTCTGTTTTTATAATGTGTGTTCCTATAATCTTTTTTCCATCTCTCCAATTTCCGTTAAAATGAGACCTGCATGGACGTAATCTAGTCTGGAACCCTTTTTAGGCCTTTGTACTAGAGGCCATGGGCAGTATTAGTCATTACAGCTCAGCTATATTAAATGAAAGTTAGAAGTTGCTACATCAAACATACTGTATAATCTGTTTTCTGCATTTTGATTATTTTATGTTTTACTAGAAAACAATAACATGGAAGCTCAATCTATTCAGTATTGCTTAAAAATGTTGCACTGATACACAAGTAACTTTGATTACAGTATGTGTAAAAGTAGATATTTTACTAACTGTCTGTAAATCATTACCTGTATAATATTGTATTTATTTTTGATTTATCATATAGGTAGTGTGTGAGGAAGGCACATTTATACAGTTATATATACTAGGTCTGGTTTCAGCCATTGGGATGAGAACTCACAAAGAGTAGCTACTTTTATTTGTTTTATATATTATCTATTAGTGCAGTATTTTGTGTTATTAATCTAGTGATAAATGAAAACAAAGACCTATTAGACATTCCTGCCAGTCTTGCTATCCATGCATTATCATTCTGTAGAGAACAGGTTTTTTGAATTCTGGTTTTAATTTTCCTAAGGCATGGAGCCTCCATTTCCTATGGCTCAAAACTCCTTCATAGACTCCTCTCACTTACAGTGTTGCTTGATTTTTAGCCTAAAGCTTTCCTTTATTTAATCCCACAGTTCCCAGTTGCAATTCTGCTTAGTAATAACTCCTCTTGGTACAAATAAATCCTCATCATCCTTGGCTAACATTTATATTTCTGTAAATTATAACATTCCTCATCATTTGTGTCTCAACCTAGCTATCATGTTTGGTTCTTTCAGCCCTATATCCAATAGACCACTTTACCTTTTAAGTATTTTTCCGCTTTGGGGCCTTTGGACTTTCATCATAAGTGAATCTTTCAAGCCCTTTGATAATTAGCCTAGTTTCCCAAGGAAGCAAAGCTTATATGATCACACTGTCTGCTTGCTAGCCTGTTTTTTTGTATGGCTGCTGATCTCTCTCCTCTCTTTTCTCCCTCAATAGCTTCTTAACTCTTGGCCAGTTTCAGCACCACTGGACAGGAATTCCTGTAAGTTTTTGGGAAAACAGGCTGCCAGATGGGCAAGAGAGCCATTAGTGTTCCCACTGGCAGCCAGGCTATAGTATGAGATCATTTCTTATTAAACATCAGAGAATCCACAGAGGAGATGAATAGGAGAAAGTACTCATTGGAATTTGCATTTTTAAGATACCAGAGAACCCAACCATGAAATCCAAATCCATAGCACTGAGTAATTTTGCTTCTTGCAGAACTTCTTGTTTTTATTATTATTCTACCTCTTCCAGTTTCCTTCAATATTTTCTTTATAGTGCGGAACTAAAATGTAATGGACAATTCCGAGTACGCTAATCCCAACTTTCAGAGAAGGGACTGTGGTCCCTTTGCTCTCTTACTGTCTCAGTATAGACAGCTGGAAATTGCAGCAGCCTTTTGTTGCTGTATCACTATGGAAACTCAGGCCTAATTTGTTTTTCCCTATCATCCAGAAGTCTTTTTCAGAGTGATTGCTTCCGTGCTCCTGGTACGTGTGTCTGAGGTTACTGCTGTGCTTCAGCAGCAAGGGCAGGTAATCGAGCTAAGTTCTGCAGCATTTCAGTGACAGCCCTAAGATTTTCAGCATTATTTTAATAATTTTATCATAAACTTGGTTTATTTGATGTTCACTTCCCTGTGTTGGAGTAGAACCAATAGATTTTTTTTTTTACTTGGAAGTTGGTGAGTTAATTTCTTCTTCCTTATGGCTTGGACTTCTACATCAGACATTTTGTGTTATCAATTTTATTATTTTTTTTTTTAGCAAGGAAAAAATCAAAAGAAATATCTAATGCCTTGTATTTATGGGGGGAAAGAACCATCATATAAGATACCTGTGAGATGTAAAAGCTGGTCTTTTGGTCTCCTTATACATTTTCTGATTTGCAAGTCAGTTGGTCTGAAAAGATTTGAGCTATGGATTTTTTTGTTATTTGTTCTGTGAATTCAGTCAACACCAATATTGGGAAAAAAAAAGAAACTGATACGTTATATGCAAGGAAAACACATACTCTTTTATGATTTACACACATCCAAAGGGAGAGTGAAGGAAATAGGATTTGCTGTGGAACACGTGGTCTCTTGGGCAAAGCCTCCAATTTCTCTAATTATATACGTGTCACAGGCTGCTGTCTATTTCTGGGTAATGCTCTATATTGGGCAGGGTTTGTTTCCTATTCACTTCAGCCATGGCCCTCACAATGCCATCTATGATTTTGCTAAATTTCTTCTCCGTGGAACGGGAAATTGGATAAAAAAATTTCATCTCCAAATTGCATTTCGAGTATTTTAAATAGGCAGCGCTTCAGGTGCGAGATTACCTCTGAGCTGGAATGCCTTTAATTCTATTAGTAGCAACAGTGATTCATTTGAGCTTCTTGTGAAAAAAAGAGAGATGTGTGTATGTGTGAGAAATTATAAAAATATGCTGGTATGCTGATATTGGAGGATTTTACAGGTGAAAAGAATGATTATTGCTCTTGAGGGCCACAGCCAGAAATTCTTCTCAAGTAGTTGACACTCACTGCTCCAGATACTGTAACCACGCTAGAAAAAGATGATCTCTGTCCTGAAAAATATACTTTTGAGCAATTTGAGAAGAGATAAGAGTTAAATAGAACAAACTGATGAAAGGATTAAAAATATCTGTGAGGATTTTAGTTTCACAAACAACAACCATATTATACCAATAAGTAATGCACATCTAGGCCTCATGAAATATTCTGTGTGTGTATGTACCCTGAACAGCTCTGCTGTCTGATGAATCATATTGAGAAATGGTATTTTCACTGAGATTAAAAAAAGAATTTCCAACAGAAGGGGTTTCCTAATAGTGCCAAATTTTGTTCTGTAAGTGTTGATAAACACATTTGGAGTTCTTCATCACAAAGGTACTGACAAAATATACCAAGAAGGAGAGAGGAGAAGAATGGATATTTGGGAGATATCATTTGATCATTACTTACAGTTAATAAATCAATCCAGATTGAGGTTAAAATCAAAGAACCAAATGTTATTTACTTCAAAGGCATTCTCTCTGTTACTTCAGTTGTATTTGGACTGAAACAAGAATTTTGACTGATGATTTTTTGGGGGATCTTCTGTTATATATATGTATGGATCAGGAAAAAGGAAAAATCTCTTCAGAAATTTAAACGGGCTGCCAAGGTAAGACAGAGAATGTCACAGCTGGATGTTATTGTGAACTTATGGAGCTGTCATCATAGAGTTCTCTCTTTTTTGTCCTTCACTGTTTTGTAAAATATAAAAGGCTGTAAGATCTCTGTTATCTTTAATTGATTAGATTTTCAGGAAATATTAATATCGACATTGGATTTTATAGTATGTTCAGGCCTCTTATTGCTGTCCTAAAACAACTCAATGATCCTTAGCAGAAAACTGCTTCTTTGTGGTGTTACAGCTGTGATTGTTTAAAGGTATGAATGGTATGTGTACAGGGAAAGATAATGTCTCTTATTATACCAACTGATACATTTTGGAGAAGCAGGGGGGGAAAAGAAAAGCAAAAAAAGTACCTCACCTTGATGTGAGGTGCTTAATCTTTTTTTCTGACCTAAGAACTTGGTCTGTGCAGTTAATTTGTTCAGAAGCTGCATCCGAAGTAGGATGGAGTAAAGATGACATCAAAAGCAGTCTAAAGTTGGAAATAGGCTACCTTTTTACTTTCTTTTTCTTAAGCAGACATTCTTTGCTCTACTGTCATTTGGGGATTTAAGTTACTGGTATCAAGATGCTTGATAAAATCTTATAGTTGTTCCAGCTTCTCATTTTAGAAGGCAGATATTTTCTTTACTGTGCATTAAAGGCTACATTGCACTTACCTGGCTTTGGAAAATGCATGTGTAAAAGTGCATATGTTTTTATGAAAGAGTATAGTTCTGAAATTTTGAAGTGAATAAATTTGAAGTGAATGAATAAAGCATTTTTTGCAACATTTCCTAACCACTCTTAAACATGTATTTTCTGTACTGTGTTTCACATACCCACTACACATACTTTCTTACTAAATTAGGCATATGCTAGTCATTTTTTAATAATTTATTAATCCTCTTCTGGTCAGCTCCTGTAATCTCTCTAAATAGCTCTTTATAATAATTTGCAAGGAGAATCGCTAGATTATTTGAATTTACTTGTTTAGGAAGCCCTCAGCTGTTGCTTATCTTTATATACCCTTCTTATGTTAATTTTTAGAATGCTAGAAAGGTACTGCTAACTTTTCCTGTATTTTATTTTGGTATTTTATTCGCCCTTTACACAGGTAGACAAAACCCAATCTTTTCCATGTGCCAGTTTTGTCGCATAAATTTATTTTGTTTCCTTGCTTCTGATACTTTTCTTGAAAATAATCTAATTTTAAGAGGTTAAATGGGTATTGGTAAACCATATTTCCAGCTCACATTGCCATTTTGACTTTAAGATGAAACTGTAAGTAGCATCACTGCTATAACTTTTAATTCACTGCTTTCTGTAGTTTTAGTATTGATTTAGTTAGAGCAGTATCAAATTTTTATTTGTTTCATATGGGAGTGAAGTTTTTCCTTTTTTCTTAGCTACCAGATAGTGGATTTCAGTTCTTGTGGGTGAATTTGTTCAAGATTTAAACTTTGACATTCATCTAAGGCTGCTGGGTTTGTCAGTCATTATCACATCATATCATGGTTTATTTTCCCTTGGAGAAAGGCATGTACTGCAGAAGTGTTGAAGTTATGATTTTTTTCCTAAGAAAGATTAAAAAGGAAGCAAAGCTCTCTTGAAACATTTTCCTCAGGAAAAATCAGTTCCTTATGCAGGTAAATAAATTTAATCTGAATTAGAGAATGGTTTCACTGGAAATCCCCTGGTGTTTACTAGCAAATATGACAAGAGTTGAGCAAAATAAGAGTTATGTGTTTGTATCCTTTGGGATTCCCTGCAGAAGCTCCCAGCAGCAAAAGTCTGAACTTTTTGGTTAGTTTTTGTTTAGTTTGATGTGCACCACAGTGTTGCACTGCATATACTGCACTGGCCAAGCTCCTTACAGCTATAATTGAGTGTATATGTATATTTTATATACACATATGTGCATACATATGTATCTGTCTGCCTTGAAAGCACCAGAGGCTGAGGTGAGTGCATTTGGAAAGTATCTTTTAGGTAACAGTGTTACTGCAGAGAAAGTTGATAATTTCTTTGTATAGCACATGCCCTTCCACTTGGAAAAAAAAATGGAAGAATGGTGGAGCAAGGTTCATGATGCAAATTTTGGTCCCATAGCACGTGGTAATATGGATCCACTACTTTTCTTTAAGAGAAGGGCTTGGATTACCTGAAGTGTGTATTATAAACCACAACTGATTGTTTCAAAGCAGCCTTTGTACTTTTTAAAAGTAGTTTCACTGGTCTCTGTGCTGCAAAGGGATGCAATTTTTTTGGAAGTCAAAAGTGCAAAGGGTTAGATGATCTGGGTAGCAGTTGAAGTAATTATTTACTTACTGAGGGAGCCATATGAAATGATAATTAAATAAGAAACAAAGTGATGACATTTAGAATAGATTGCATGTGCGTCTCAACATTTAAAAAAAGAAAAATCAATTGAACCTATTGCAGTTTTGAAGAAAAATAATTTTACCATTTTGGAAACTTGTGCCTATTTTGGTCTTGTATAAAATTAGATTTATAAATGATGGTTCTTCCAAGTTGGAATCCTTTCAAGTACATATAATTTTATTTTGGATCAATAATTCAGTTGTGCTTGGAATAGATTGAGGGTGCATGTGAAACTTTGGTAAGTGCAATATAATGTGCATCCCCATGAAATTATCCAAAGCTGTCATGACATGTATCATCCTTTAAAAAGTAATGAGTGCAGATAGCTCAGTAAACACAGGCAATATTCAGCATTAGAGAAACAACCTCTTTCCTGCTGAAATATTCGCTCTTGGCAAGACAGTGTTAAATTCATAAACTTTTGCTGTTCCAGGTGCCTGTAAGAACATTTTAGATGTCAGTGTTCAGTAATTATTACACACATACTGTATGTTTCAGATATAACACTTTTGCTTACAGGCAACTAATGGCCAGGTGTGTTTAATTTCCTATTATGGTGGCATCTGTCACTCAAAATGTCAAAAATACATTATAGATGCCATAAACAAAATCAGCACCATGATGATCTCCATGTCAGTGATGTGACATGCTTAATTTTTTTTTCAATTTAAGAACTTCTTGATTTCTGATTAAATACTCCCTTTTTTAGTGCCAGAGTTAATTGTCTTCCATGCGAATTTGGTTTCATTCTCCTTTTTTTACTGAAAAGTTTTTACATCAGAATGTGGGAGCATAGAACTAATGTAAAAGAAAAAAGATTATATTGAAGAAGTGAAAATGAAATGTTTTAAACTTTCCTGCTTTTAGATTTTTTAAATCTTTTTAATTCAGAATAATCTGTATCTTCCATTGATTTCATAGGAAGCGAAGTTCCTACAATGTTAAATGCAGCAGAAAAATCCCATCCTGATCTCAATTAAATATTTTGTTCCATTGCAATACTGTTTATAAGTATATGCTTAGTTTGTAGAATTTGTAGAATTATGGAGCTATCAAGCATTAAGATATGCATTTTCAATTTTTTAAGGGAGCAGATAACATTAAAATGCCATGATTTGTCGCTACTTATCTTTTGGTTTTGGCTTTGGTTTTTAGTTTTACTGTTAATTGAAACTGGAAACCTGTATAAGTTACACAAGATATTACATTATATATACTTAAATTGTTATGTTTCTTCCAGCAAAATATATTTTAATTTATCTAGTGAAGAGGCTGTGAAATACTCTGTAAAAACGACTGTGCGATTTTTTGCTTTGAGCAATTAAGAAAAATAACCCTGGATTTATATATTGACTCTCAAAATAGAACTGTTGTGTTTTTTTATCCATAACACAGAATAATAAACTGTGCCATTGCAATGATTGAGTGCAGTTACACCGGTTTAGGATCTGACCTGTAAACCTTGGATAGGCAATATCTGCTCTTACACCACAGCTCATGACGGCTCGGATAATTTTTATTTCGTGAATTGAGAAGCTCCACGGAAGCTTCTAATTTTCATAGCAGCACTGCCATGATGAACTGGGGCTCATTACTGTAAACTGATGGCAGCTGTTAATACCATTACAGGCAGAGACTTTTTATTTAAGGGAAACATTAGCCAGTAACTGGTGGATTTCTGACACAGTGTTACATAAAGCTTCCTGTTAGGAAGGAGAGCAAAGAGAAATGGATTTGAACCCATTAGTATCAGAATTACGTGTCAAAAAGCTAGAGCAGAGTTCAATTTATTTCTGCAATAAAGTGTAAGCTAGAGATTGACTTGACAATTATTTTACCTTACATTGCTCCGGTTGTTCGCAGATGACTATTCCAACATCAAATCATCTTGTTTGGACATCTTTTACTGAATAACGTGCTAGTCTAAATATGCATTCTGTTATGTAGGAGCTAAAACTCGGCAGGTTTTTCAAGTAGAAATGAGTTTTTTATTACTATTTTTACTGGAGGATGTATATACAGTGGAACATATTCAGTATAGATTTAAAACAACTGCCTGTATTTCTGCTAAATCTAGTGCCTGTTGTTGAATAGGGTTTGCATTGTCATTGAAGGGATAATCTTTCTGAAGCTTTTAGTAGCTTTGTATAAGCAATGTAAATAATCTGCCCAAAACATTTGTTTCCTCTAAGCCAGTTGCTGAGCAGGGTTGTCACTTCTGTTTTGCAGTTTCCTTTTTCCCTAATAATTTTCCAAGGGAAGTAACAACAAATTGGACAACCATTTCCTTATTATAATTTTCAACTTTGAGAGGAACATTCTTATCCAAATTTTTGCCCATTTGATACACGTATCCTCCAACTGAATATCAAAGTCCATGAATTCGGAGACTTAACCTGGAACCTTGTAACAGACTTATTGGAATGGCAAATCTGACTGTATCTTTCTTGTCTTGAACTGATGAGTCTTTACAGAACACTTATTTAATTTTCTTATTGTGTAGCATAATTTTTGAAGGGTGTTGTGTTCATTGTCCTCGTATTACCCTCTGAAAATTCACATGAAGCTTCAGAGAATACATTGGTTAAAATTTTAATAAAAGTAATATAATACACCAATGTGCAGATTCTTCAGGCAGATTTTCCTTTGCCTTCACATAGTTTAATGCAAGACCATGTCATGCTCAGGGGTGATGCAGGGAAGTAAAATGCTGCTTGCACTGCAGCTTTTTGTGTGCTCATATTCTGATCTCCTGTGAACTCTGTGGGCAAAACTAATCCCACGATCTGCCACAATCAGAGGACTCCAGAGTGTTTGGGGTTTTGTGGTAGGCCATGCTTGCCCCTGCAAATTCGACAGTGATGCTGAGTACCTCCAGTGTTAGATTTAGAACTGCCTCAATAGCCAGATTAAACTGAATATCCTTCCTGGCAGGCATGTGGAATGGCAATTCCATGGCTTTGGAATAGCCAGGATGAAACTACAATAGCTGCTCCTTGTGGGTTGTCTCTTCCCTATGGCTGCAGAAGGACCAAACAAATTTCTTTGAAGCCAAGGTTAACACAGCTACCTACCTGGGTCAATTGTTATTTTACATGGAGTAATATATATTTATTCTGTTGATTTAAAGCCAGTTCATTATAAAAATCAGCCTATAAAAAGAGATGATATATATGCAGGAAGAGAACTACTATTTTTTTTTTTGCCAGGAATTTCTCATGCATAGATACAAATGAATATTCTAAATGTAAATGTTTGGCTAGATTATTCTTCAGAGACACATATTGATTTCTGTTGTCACCCTTCAGTGAGATTTAGTGTAGGTTACTAGGAAATCCTTTCCAAGCACAAACTGAAAAAAATGTAAAATATGATTTCCTTGACAGTTGGTGAAAAGAGACAGTAGACGTTAACAAATTAACTGTGTTTACTCCATCTCCACCAGTGTAAGAGTCTCAGCTTCTCCAACCCCAACTCCCTTGATGCTTATGGAATTCTGCTTCATATTGTGCTTGATGTACTAGAAAGTGTGTTTTCAAATTCATAGCTTAGCAAAAAGCGAAGCTTTGCATCTCCTGATTTTCCCTTGCAGATCTAAATGTGGAGTTGTGGCTCTCTCACAAGAGGAGGAAGGACGGGATAATTTTGCAGTTTAGACTGTTTCATAATGGAAGTAGTATGAGTCTCATGGAAAACTGTGTGTGATGGCCAAGTTTAATCCTAAAATACGCTTCATTCAGCTTTCTAATAAACCTGAAATTCATAAATTGTTGCATGTTATAGTGGGTTTGATAATTATGGATTATAATAACTACACTTCAGTGGTTAAAACCAAATATTGTTCCACAAATACTTTTTCTTCTTTTTTCTTTATTTTCTTTGTTATTTAGAAGGTACAAAATACCTTCAGTCTGACCAGAGTGTAACCTATGAAGAGTTTGTTTTCACGACAGTATAATTTTATAGCTATCTAAACAAGTTATTCTAAAACCTACATATTTTTATGTCTTGCAAGCACTGTTAGATATAAGTGTTGAACTACTTGTTATAGTTGAGTGGTAATAAATATCAAGTTCATCTAAAAATTCATAAAAAATAATATTTTTTGCTTTCTTGGCAGTGTGGTATTGTTAACCTACGTTAATTTGCTTTGTAAATGGTTTCAAAACTATTAGTGTCGTGTCAGTTATAAAGTATGGTCAATGAATGTTTGGTTTAACAAATGGATTTTAATATATAGGAGATGACACTACAATGTTGCAGTTCATGACTATTTTAATAAAATTTAAATCATAATTTCTATCCACTGCTTTGCTTGTTTTGTAGATAATAATAAACATACAGACTCAGCTTCTGTTGTTTCAAGGGAACAGTGATGCTTGGGTTTGTATATGAGCAGTAGTAAAGTTACAAATATTAACATTATGCAACTATGTATTTGTATTTTCTCAAAACGTTTGGGAGCACTTGGAATTGAGGGGTTTTTTTATGATCTCTTTCTGATGTACTTCGAGGAAGAGAAGCAGAAAGAATTTGGGAAAAATATTAATCTTTGTGGTAAAACTGGCTTTATAGAAGCCAAACAAGCAGAGGCATTTTAACATAATTTTCTCCTGACTTAAACCATCTTAATTTTATCACTTTGCCAAACTGTATTCCTTTCCATGAAGTATGTGCAGGAGATACTCCTGAATTTGCATTTTCATTAGATTTAGCATTCAGCACCTAATGCTATAAATTTGTTTTTGAAACTCTTTAATTCCCCTGAGTGTTCCAACATATTGAATGCTATTTGCTTTGTATTATGTTGGCAGCAAATCTGCAGTGAAAATGCTGTCAATATATATTCATAGCTAACATTGTTAACTAAAAGCAATATTGTTTTTCTATTGTAAGCTGTCACAAATGTTTGGCACCCTGTTGTGTAAGCCAAAAAAATGTCAAAGAAAGAAAAGAATATTTTTGAAGAGAAGTGCAGTGATAGTGTCAAGTTTTCTGTATTAAAATACATTCCTGTGCATACAGACCTTTACAATTTATAAAATTGTGTTTTGTAGTAATGTAAAGTTAGAATATTGTGAGAACATCAGACTGCTACAGATATTATATTAAATGAGAGGAGCATAGTAAACGATACAGCCATTTTACTTTCCTGTGTAATGCAATGCTTATCAGGCTGTAAAATGTATTCTACTAAACCCAATGATTATTTTATTAATAGATGTGCTATATATGGGGAAAATGAATGAAAAATATTTTGCATTTTTGCCTGTTTTTGAAGATGAAGTGTACAATTATCAAGAACAAATGCAAAGTTTTTAACATTCTCCTAGGGACTCTCCTTATCTTTGTATAAGTCACACTGATTTTGCTTGTTTAAAGTTGTGTATTCCTTTTCCAAACCCTTCATTCTTTTCTAATGAAAGTGTTATGTTTTTTGTATCTGTATGGTATTAGAAGAATGTCTCAGAACAAAGTCTTTCCGAGAACTTCTGTGGGGAGAAATGAAAAAAGAAAAAAACTGTCTGCCATGCAAATAACCATTTTAGGGCTAAGAAATTATAAACACCCATAAGTCAAAATAAGACAAGTGGCAATCTTTTGTGCTACTCTTGCAAGTATGTTAAGCAGAGGACTTGTAACCTGGGCCATGTAAATGGAAGCTTCTAGATGAGGTTGTCAGAACAGGCACAACAAAATTCCCTTGGCACAAGCCAGTTTGCTCTGGAATCAGCAGGGTTCAGCTGGTGGCAGTGGAGGGCATTGTGAAAAATGGGTACCAGAGCCTCCCAAAGATGCAGATTTTCAATGCTCTCATCTGTGCAAGACAACATTTTTCTATATTCACTTAGGTAAAAAGATTCATCCATGTATGGTGACATCCTGGCAACCCCAGAAATGTCATTCTTGACACTTTAGAAAACTTGTTTTCTGAACTTGCTGAATCATAACGTTGAATTTAGGAAACGCTTTTGGAAACCCCCTAATATACTTGTACATTGGTCAACGTAATTTTCAAAGAAAACGCTTAAATATTCTGATCTATTGTTCAAATGCAGTCATTATTAAATTTGGTTGAACACTTTTTCATGCAGCAATATATTGGTGATACATATTAACGTGTATTATCTTCTGTGGTACTGGCACATATCATGAATGTCTGATCATGCCAATAATAACTTCTTTTTTCCTTGCAGCTGATTTCACCCCTCTACTTCAAAATAACCTCTGCTTTTGGCACTGATTTATACTTTGCTAGAGGAATACAGGTGCCACAAGTGATTTCACAAGGTCCCTGTTATGGTCTCATTTTTTTCAAGCATTTTCTAAGAAGTGCAAAATAACCCGAGTTTCCATTGACTTCAGTGACATTTCAGTAGTAGCAGCACCTTGAAAAATTGGCCCTTATATTCCTTGGCACCAATCTCTATACATTCTCTCATGTGCTTTCAAATAAGATTGTATAAAACTTCAGAGCTAAGTTGGCCACTACTGTCCAAATTGATTTTTTTTCTGCTTTTAAGCTCCCAGTATTCTTCCCTAATTTACATACACAAAAAGAAACCAATAGAAAAACCTGAAATACAGCTGATTGATAGAATTGCTCTCCAAGTTTTTGATTGGCCTTATATAATAGGATCAGAGATGTTCATAAATGTTCTAGGTGAATGTCCAGCACATTCAAGTCTAAGAGAGAAATGTGTCTTGCCTTTGTATTCATGCTTTTCTAGATTATTCCAAGAACTGGGATATGATTGAGTCTAATGTGTATCTGGAGAGGCAATATACTTGGACAATTACATTCACGGGTGAATAATAGTTTTTAAACACAATAAAAAACTCCAGCATTTCTTCAATAGCTCACTGGATAGGGGTTGCTGTTACAGACCAGGAGACAGCACCGCAGCCTGCAGACAATTGACAAAGTGCACCAGCACTTTTCCATCCTTAATTTGATTCTTTTTCCTCTGTGGCAGAGAGATGCACCATCTTTCTAACATTGTTTATCTTATTTTGGCATAACAGATTTAATCATGACTATATCCATTTTCCACAAAGTGTCTTGTGTCTTGAATCACAGAACATTTGAATGTTGTACAGGTGTGGGATGACTGCGCAGCTCGTCCTGCGGGAAAGCTTTGGATTTCTGTGCATTGTGGAGGAATGCACCTTTTCCCAATTTTCAGAAATGTTTATGAAGCTTTAGAAAGCACTGTGTCTTTTATCTGGCAGTTAGATTTCTATCATTTCTTGCTATTGTTAGACTTCCTTTTTATTACTTACTTTATTATATACTGTACAGTTGGACCTTCACAATTTTCCTTTTTTTTACTGTTGCTTTGTTGGATATGAATTTGATGCTGGAGGAAGAATGAATATGTGCAAACCCAGTTATTAATCATGCACCAATCTTTTCCACATGTGGTTGTTTAAACACTCCCTTCTATTATATGAAATATAATTGTATCTGTCTTTCTTGTTCTTGAGAGTTTTGACTGGATAAAAGAGGAAGGCCTGTTGTTTGTGCCTCTTTGGAGAAGTGATGTCACAGAAAGGAGCAGGACATTTCTGACTTTTCCTCTTAGCCTGAATTATGCTCGCCTTTGCTGAGGAATTCAGGTGGAGGACTCCTCCAAGATGTGTTCCCCACTTTTTCTACTAGCAAGCATGACTCCTGTGGGTGGCTATTGCAACAGTGGAGCACAAAGACAGAGAAATTAATAAAGTAAATAAGAAAGACAGTAAATATAGACCAGACCATCCTCATTTACTGTTAGAAATGAGAGAGGAACAGTATTAAGGTACATGGATGAGACAAACCAGCACTTATCCATGGTGAAATCTATAAAATGTCTTCGATTGCTCAAGGGATCTTTAGATATAGCATTATTTTCTCTATCTTATGGATGACTTGACCACCTTCACTATGAATTTTTCATGATTTTCCTGACCCAGCAGCTCTTGCCTGTGGAGAGAGTAATACAGTATTGATTTGGGTGTTAGGTTTCTGCCTTTTTTGCCACAACAGGATTTTTGTAGCCTAGAAACCTCAATCCCTGATTACTCATTAGAGACTTGAACAACTTTTCTTAGATCTGGAATGTAAAAGAAGAATCACTTGGTTACTTTTGTCTTAGGTAGCCTTTGTAGTGGAATTTCAGCTCGTCTCTGTAATGAGTGGTGTTGTCATTAAGCTTTCCTGATTGAATGGGCACTGCTAGGCCTTCAGATTGCAAAAATACTGTTGTCTGTTAACAATTAGTGTGTTTGCAGCAGAATTGCACTGGCAAATGTGTTTATTTAGAAGCATACTGCAAAACAGTAGAATAAGTAGGGGTCTGTCCTCCTGTGTTCATCCTGGCATTGATGTCTTGGTGACTTATTTTCTGTGCCTCTTGGGCATATTAGAAAATTGAAAAGAGGCCATGATGTTGCTATTTCTCATTTAAACTGTTGTGTTTTTTTTTTTTTTAAATAAAAAATCCATATCTTACATCCTCTGAAAACTTACTCTCAGCATTGCCATGGAAACAAGATTTTTAAAAGGGACTTAACCGAAATTTAGCAGCAGTTTTTATTTCTTTGTGATTCATACTTCATAAAAATGCAAATGTCACACTAATACATGTTTTACCTTAATATTTTATACTACCATTTTGTCTTAATTGGTCTAATGTTTTTCTTAATTAAATTTTGAGCTTCTCTGAATGATTTTAAAACTGTACGGTGGACCTATCAAGCTTTAAATTTTGACTATGTGACACACAATTTAAGATACTGTCATAGAGGGAAATCAATCATTTCAACCTGTAATCACAGGCACAACAAAAGATTTAAAAGATTAAAAAAAGCCTTTTGTCCTGACTGGAAATTTCTTGGCCTTTATAATCTTCATTTCTAGTGAGGTATCACAGCAAATAGCTTTTTATCATTTATATTTTTTTGTTTTTTACTTTATTCCTTCTAACTATGTGAAGTTGTTTAAAGGATAAATTAACTGCTCTGCTAAATAAGGCTTTTACTCATAGTTTTCTTAAGAGGAGTGTTTTGGTTATCCAAAGCTACAGTGTGTGCTTTGGTTAACATATATACTTATATCAACACATGTAAATAACCTACATTAATTTAACATTTTATTTGTGTATAAACATCCGGCAGCTGATAATGTTAGTTCAGAAATGAAAAAATATCTGGCATTCTCTTCTGAGTGGCTATTTGGTCAGACCTCACGTAACTTACAACATATTGCCTTTAAAAAATGAAAATTAACACCATTAGATCAAGGATCATGTTGATCAAGATTGAAATCGTAGAATCATGGAATTGTTTAGGTTGGAAAAGACCTTTAAGACCGTAAAGTCCAACCATCAAACCAGCACTGACATGTCCACTACTAAACCATGTCCCTGAGTGCCACACCTACACGTCTTTTAGATAACTCCAGGGATAGCGACTCCAGCACTGCCCTGGGCAGTCTGTTCCAGGGCTTGACGACCTTTTCAGTGAAGATTTTTTTGTCTAATCCCCTGGTGCAACTTGAGGGTTCTGTCACTTGTTACCTGGGAGAAAAGACTGATCCCCATCTGGCTATAACCTCCTTTCAGGTGGTTGTAGGGAGCAATAAGGTCCCCCCTGAGCCTCCTCTTCTCCAGGCTAAACACCCCCAGCTCCCTCAGCTCCTCCTCATCACACTTGTGCTCCAGACCCTTCACCAGCTCCGTTGCCCTTCTCTGGGCTCACTGCAGCCCCTCAGTGTCTTTCTTGTGGTGAGGGGCCCAGAACTGGACACAGGATTCGAGGTGTGGCCTCACCAGTGCTGAGAACAGGGGGACAATCCCTGCCCTGGTCCTGCTGGCCACACCATTTCTCATACAGGCCAGGATGCCATTGGCCTTCTTGCCCACCTGGGCATGCACTGGCTTGTGTTCAGCTGCTGTTGACCAGCAACCCCTCATCCTTTCCCACTGGGCAACTTTCCAGCCACTCTGCCCCCATCCCGTAGCACTGCAAGGTGTTGTTGTGAACCAAGTGCAGGACCAGGCACTTGATCTCGTTGAACCTCATCCAGTTGGCCTCAGCCCATTGATCCAGCCTGTCCAGATCCCTCTGCAGAGCCTTCCTGCCCTCCAGCAGATCAACACTCCTGCAAACAGACTGAGAGTGCCCTCGATCTCTTTGTCCAGATTGTCAGTGAAGAGATTAAACAGAACCATACCCAACACTGACCCTTGGGGACTGGCAGCCAACTGGATATAACTCCATTCACCACCAGTCTCTGGGCTTTAAACTGGGACATCCAGTTAAAGCCAGTGTGTTTTTACCATAGTTCTCTGACCTATGAAGCCACTGTAGCTTGTATCAGTGGCATTAGAAAGCAAAAAAAATGGTGTGCACCATACACACTACTGGGCTCACTCAGAGATTGTTACTGCTTACAGCTCGAGCAGTGTGGATCACAGATCCCTCAGTGCTGAACTGTGCATGAACTGCATTCCCTCCTTTTTTGTATTTTTATGCAGATTTTTAACATGTAAGCCAAGCAGAAGGAGATTCATGTAAAGTTATACTTTGCTGTAGAAAAAAAGGTGTAGTCACAGAGAAAATGCAGAAATATAGGAAGGCTTCTGCCTTGATGACTTTTTTTAAAATTAAAAAACTATTGTCAAATATTTTTACACCCTTTACCTTACTTAAGATTTGCTTTGTAAATGATCAATCCTTATAGACACATATAATGTCCACTCTCTGCAAGCACTTTATTCTGCTTAAAGGCATCATGGTTGTATATTGAATGATGAAAAGAGTCTCAAACAGTATTTGAAACTCAATTGTATGCTAATTTTCACTGAGATTAAACAACATTAAGTATCTATAATTAAGTTCTGGTTAAGAAGTAAGTTTTGTCGTCAGACAATGGTTGCTTGAATTTGACCATGCAGCAGAGTCAGCGGAAAATTATTTTAGGTACATTTGTGGAAAATGTACCTAAGTACATTTGCAAGTGAAAAATAAGTATTTTTATTGCCGAAATTGTCAATTATTTCAATACATAACCTATTAAATAAATGTATCGTCATTGCCTATACTACAAATGCATTTAAAAGCTTAGAAACGTCTTGGTCAGGTTCCCAGGGCTGCCCACTCAGATTTAGATGAGTGTGTGTAAAAGCTTCCTTTTGTAAACATAGCGAGTCCTGCAGTTTGAGCAGTGTGTTTGCCCATTTTTGCATACTCAGCTTATGTGCATCTTTCTGAAGAACAGTGCTTGACATTCTAGATAGGTTGTACTTAGCAGAAGAAAAGACAAAATTCTTCAAAATATCATAATATGGAGGGGCATGGATGCACACACACATGCACTTAAGGAAACAGTAGCAGAGAACAAAAAAAATGTATTTGAAAAGTAATCACATCCGACTTTTATACTGAAACAAACACACACAATTGTTCAACAACGTCCTTCTCCACAGACACTGTTGCCAGTGCATTAATAATCCCACCTAATTGACACTATCTCTATTTATATTATGTGTACTGTGCTACTTCCAATCTTCAGTTTTCCTTTTTTAAGTAACTGTTGTTTCTGCCTCTCTCTAAAGATAAGCAATACTTTTTTTCAAGTTAATGAGATTCCTATTTTACTTAAACAAGATGCTATTCACTATCTTTCTGTTGTTTTAAAATATAATTGCTAAGAATGTGTTCAACAGTTTGACTTGGTTTCTTCATCCTGTACTCCCTAATTGAGCGAATTAATTAAAAATTGGTGTTTGCCCATAAAAGATTGAATGAGCAGACTTAGTGCTTGATGTCAGAAATAAAACTGTAAATGAACATAATTATGTTTCACCTTCCTATTTAGTCATTTGTGTGGGCATAAGCATTTAGTTGTTTGCAATATCATGTCTTAAACAGTTTCATTTACACTTTGGTTTTTTAAGAAGAGAGGGAGGGTAGAAGAAAAGTTAATGACTAGATAATGATTTCTTTCTGAAAGGCTGAGCATCACTTCTAATATTCAATTTGCAGAACATCAGGGTAGAAAATACTTTTCTGACCGTTTTTGCTAACTGTAATTTATTTGGAAAAAAATTCTCAACCCGGAAAATGAGAGATCATTTTGGCTGTGGGTGCCAAGGTGTTAATCCTACACACATTTATGGTCTGGTGTAAGCAACAAGATATGCAAAGATAATCTTTCTCTGTATTGTACAATACACTTCTTTGAAACCACAGACACTAATGATGGCTACCCTTTTGTTCAAAGTAATCCATATTGTAGAGTCAGAACAGCATGCCTTTTGTCCTTAAATTTACATAACCAACCCAATAGTCTTTTTCTATTTTGATTGCTAACTGCATGGGAAATGAAATGCAGTTCAACCAGCACACTGCTTGTTATGATTTTGCTTTTCATGGGATTGCTTTTCTTGTCCCTAGAGAAACCCAGCATTATATTCATGATTTGGATAGGCTTCTTGAACAGTAAGCAGTTGCTTTGTCTCCATGTAGGATTCCATGACCCAACAGCAAGATCAGATTGGAGAATAATTTGGCATTTCTCTACAGGAACATTGTCTTGCTACTAAATTAAAAAAAACCCTTCTGTCATTATTGTGTGTTTTGATATACATCAAATAAAAGGTCCTGTGGAGAAAAATATTGTATCAGTTCATTCTAAGCTGAATCAAATGAGTGATGAACAAAAAGATATGCAACTGAAGATTTTGATTTTAAAAGGTTGAAATTTGAGAAAGTAGGGAAAGTAGGACATAATGAGGACTAAGTGGCCAGTGGTTGAACATTCCTCCACCATGCTGTCTGCTGCATCAAATATACAGAAGTAATACAATGATGGACAGGGAAAGAGTTTCTATTGTAGGTAGTTGAATTCTTTGCTATCACAAGTTCCTATATTTGCCCAGCTAACCCTCAAAAACTTCATTTCATTGGGCTAACTCCAATGAAATGAAGTTCAACAAGGCCAAGTGCCGGGTCCTGCACTTTGGCCACAACAACCCCCTGCAGCGCTACAGGCTGGGGACAGAGTGGCTGGAGAGCAGCCAGGCAGAAAGGGACTTGGGGGTGCTGATCGACAGGAGGCTGAACATGAGCCAGCAGTGTGCTCAGGTAGCCAAGAAGGCCAATGGCATCCTGGCCTGCATCAGGAACAGTGTGGCCAGCAGGAGCAGGGAAGTGATCCTTCCCCTGTACTCTGCATTGGTGAGGCCACACCTTGAGTATTGTGTTCAGCTCTGGGCCCCTCAGTTCAGGAAGGACATTGAGGTGCTGGAGCAGGTCCAGAAAAGAGCAACGAGGCTGGTGAAGGGACTTGAGCACAAGTCCTATGAGGAGAGGCTGAGGGAGCTGGGGTTGTTTAGTCTGGAGAAGAGAAGGCTTAGAGGCGACCTCATCACTCTCTTCAACTACCTGAAGGGAGGTTATAGCCAGGCGGGGGTCGGTCTCTTCTCCCGGGCAACCAACAATAGGACAAGGGGACATGGGCTCAAGCTCTGCCAGGGGAGGTTTAGGTTAGATGTTAGGAAAAAATTCTTTACAGAGAGGGTTATCAGGCATTGGAATGGCCTACCCAGAGAGGTGGTGGATTCACCATCCCTGGAGGTTTTTAAAAAGAGATTAGACGTGGCCCTTAGTGCCATGATATAGTAATTGGAGTTGGATCAGGGGTTGGACTTGATGATCTTGGAGGTCTCTTCCAACCCTACCTATTCTATGATTCTATGATTCTATGAAAATGAAATATTCCTTTAGCAAACCTGTTTGAGATGTTAGTCCTCCGAAAGCTTGAGGCCCTCTAATTCCTTAACCAAATGCATTTATAACCACTTCATACTAATTTATTCCTTTGTCAATGTTATTCTTAAGATTACCTGACAATTCTGCTTCCCCATCGTTTCCTTCTGCTATGAATTTATGGAAAACAGTCATAGCTACTCCCATGGGAAAGTGAGGGATGTTATTGTGGGAGCACCCGTACAGTCACACCAGTCTGCTGGTTCAAGTTGCTGTGCCTGCATTTACTGGCTCCCATAAAATAGCAGGTGCAAATTTTCAGTTTCTTTTAGAGCACTAGAATTCTACTTCGAGGTTGAAATAACAGTGTCAGGACTGTACAAAGAATTCTTTATGCCAAATGTTCTCTGATCAATACATTAGTTCTCTACTTCCATTAATATCAACTATAATCTCAGAATCATAAGATGTAAATTAGAAAGTCATGTGCAAAAATTGTGGCCTCTTATTTTCCTTGTATAGGCCCTGAGCAGTGAAGCACCAGAAGAAAGAGGTCTGTAAGGTTGGTTGTCACAGAAGTGTTATTTCAGGTTTCAGGTTATTACTCAGCAGGAATTTTATCAAATATCAACCTGTGGAATGTTTTTCTTTCTCATAATACTCTTCCCCCTCTTATGGGGAAAATATGGAAATTAATTCCATCCATTTAAAAAGGCTGACTTTATTCTTTCTGGCTTAGATCAGCTGAAAGTGGAAAAATGAAGTAGTGTTTTTAGTAAAACTGTTCCCAGAATCTTTGGGAAGACATACTTAAATCCAGAATTTCATGCTAGTTGGTTATGGCACTATTCATGGCAATTCAGAAATATATTTGTGAAAATATTAGCTTTTTTTTTTTTTTCTGAAAGAACCTCAACTATCAGGAAAGTACCAGAAAATATGAAAAAGAAAACACTATAAACAGAGTAATGAAGTAAGGGTAAGAGAATATCCTTGGTAAGCATCCTGGAAAACCTCATGACATAATGGAACAAAGGTTAAGGAGACAGTGAATAAATCAGTTAGGAACCATGGATCAGTAGGTAACAGGGATTTATACACTTCCTGGTGAACAAGTGCAATTACTGCTTAGTTCCTGTTGCAATAATTAGCAGCAAAAGCTGCGACGTTAACAACAACTAAACACCTAAGAAAATATAACAAAGCACTCTACTGGGTGGTTTCCTCATATTAGTTGTTTCTTCAAATTTTATATAGGTATAAAACAATGTATGTAACGTATTACATAGAAATTCCAAAGTGAAAATGGAAAAAGAATATGATTTCCATTGGGTAAAATGTAAAAGTTAAAATAATTTGGAGGACCTAGAATGAAAAATTACTGAACATACACAAACAAAAAATAATTACAACCGAGATGAAACTGCTCATTAAAGAACTGCCAGGTTTGGTGATAAGTCTAATTTTATTTGACAATTTTATAAATGATGTGGGGGAGGAATAGACCTTGAATTACATTCTTACATTGCACTAAATTGGAAAGTGCTGTATATTAATGAGGACAATAATACTTCAAAGGTACTGGAAGGTTTTAGAAATGTGAATATAAGGTAATAACATTATTTCAGTTTGGGTAGAAAATGAGAGTATAAAAATAAGAAGCCCTTAAAAGAAAATTAAGCCATAAAGAAAATGTTACCCATATTTTTAAAAACTGAAAAACGGAGGCTTTAGAAACAAGCAGCGAGTGATGTTTTTGCTGTTGGTTGAACTAAAGCTGTTGGTGACTTAAAAGAGAGGAGTATATTACTTTCCAAGATTGCATTCCTTTTGAAACTCTGCTTGCAATGTAAAAACACTTACTTAGATAACTCTCATTGTCTTCCAGGATACAAATTACAAATATATATATGTCTATATGACACTACAGAGTGAATTTTTCTTCAAATTTGAGGGGTTGTTTATATCTGCAGAAATATTTTCCCAGATAGTGATACCATCCTGTCTTTCATTCTGCAGAGATTTGTACCTTGATTAATTTTACAATGAATAAGTCTACTCCAGGTAAATAATAAAAACTTATGAAGTATGTATGCCTTTGTAGGATTGTCTGCAGACTGCTGTCTGCAAAAATAGACCTGTACTTTGTCTGCAAATATATTAATGTACTAAGTTTTGTGGAGTGCAAGCTGACTTTGTTTTTGCAGAGTTTTGAGTTATAATGCTTTCACACATGAACTTTTCCGATTTTTCTTTTAGAAAGTTTAAAAAGAGTGGGGTGACTATGGGATGACATTGTAGAATCCTGTAAGAGGCTTGTGATAAGAAATAAAGCAATTTTTAGTATGATGCTGATTCGTGAAGCTTGCATTTCAGTCCTATGTCGCATAAGGAATAATTTATGAAATCGTTATAAATTTAAAAAATAAGAGAATTTAAATATATTGCAATAAATATAGAGGAACATAGGGAACTTCAGCGGTACAATTAAGTAAGGTATGGCAGTATGAACTGTAAGATTTAGTTTTAATAACACAAAACTGCCATAAAATGGAAACCATTAATTGCAAAACACAAAGCACGAGAAATGGCCGATTGTATCAGCTGGTCAGCTGTGACTGTGAGGCATCCACAGGATGTGTTTATGAAAATGATCTTGAATATACATTAATTGAACATAACATTAGTGTCATTAAAACCACCCTTAAGATCTATACTCTCCAGTTCATGTTCCCAGTATTAAGAGGAATTGAGAGAGGAACCAGCACAGATAAAGATCGTTACAATTACAGAGAAACACAAAGCCTGTCTTACGAGAAATGACCGATGTTTTCTTTACCTAACATCCATAAATTGTGAAGAAATTGTCCCAGTTGTTGAGTAAGTTGTTTCAGTTGCCAATTGTCTTCATCAACAGAATGTTCCTTATTTCTTGTGTGTATTTGTTGAGTTTCAGCTTCGAACCATTGGGTATCATTATGTCTTTTTCTGTTAGAGGAAATGGTTGTTTGTAACTGTCTGGCATTTTCTACTAAACTTCAGCCGCAGCATCCATTTGGTTTAATAAAAATAAAATTGCTTCAATCTCTTTTTAATTCCTCTATTCCTTGTTTGATTAGTAAGGGAAGATGGATAACTTGCTGCTCATTTTGTGCTGTCACAATTGCAGAAAAATTCCAGTCTCTCTGTAAGAACTGAGTCTGTATAGCTACACTTCTGGCTTTCGAAAATAGAAAGGCATATTTGCTTTCTCGCAGGTGGGCATCTTTAAATTTTGGGCAGAGAGCATACAGTGCCCTTATAACTTCATAAACAATTATGGTCTCAAAGTTTTGGATCGTATTTATATTACATGACCTAAACTTTAAGGAAAGATATTAAAACGTAATTATATTCCCATTTGCATATTAAACGTGTTTACAGATATCTATATTGTGTTTCCCACTAAATGGCACTAAAGTTAGCATGGCTCAGTGTATTGGGATTTTACAATTGCAGGACTATTCATTCCAAAGCAGTTTTGTGTGAATTCTCTTATATTCCAGCTCATGTCGGTAAATCAGTAGATTATTCTTTAATTAGTAATGCCAGAAGGACTGCTGATGGAGATATTATTCTCTGAAGGTGCAGATAAACTGAAGATTCTGATCTCTGGTGAGCATTAAAGCTTCTGGGACACTTTTCAAAGATAAAAGTATTGACTAAATATATTGACTAGATTGCGTTTTGGTTTTTGTTTCTCATCTTATGGTTTCCTGCTGTTAGATAACGTAGGTTGTATTTCATCTGCTAAGCACATACATTAGTGATGGTGCACTACTACAGTTGTAAGTTAGGATCAAAACACATGTCAGTCATACAGAATTTTTTATAAAACATCTTAATTTTGGGAGGCTTCATTAGATTCTCATGTTTCACAGTTATATCCTAAAGCATTTTATTCAGGGCAGTGGAAGATGAACCCCCCTTCCAAACATATGTTTGTAATACTTTCCTAGTTGCCTGTCTTTCTTGTCTGAGTATTTGTCTACAGTACTATCATTCACTTTAATTTCACAGGAAAAAGACTTTCCATTTGAGAGTCCCTCTGTTTCTGCTCTATCATGTTATGAAAACCTTAGACATGTAAAATGTAAAATTACAAAAGCTTTGGTTCTAAAAAAGAAGGAAGGGAAAAGGAAAAGATGACTGCAATTCTTAGCAAAAGCCAAGTTCTCTTTTTTTATCATGTAGTTTAACTCAAAGTATCTGTGTGCTTGTAAATATATAGGAGCCAAAAACTGCATCTTTACCAAGAATCAGTGTGCAGAACAAATAATGAAAGTGCAGAGAATTTTCTCTTCATAAAAGGTTTTATCTCATGTCTTCAACTTCCTTAGCAACAACTTCTTTTAAAATGCTGGTGCACTGTGGTGATTTTCACAGAATGTTCTCAACTGGTAGCAAAATTCATGGAAAATTTCCCATGCAAAAGAATATCACCCAAATGCCAGATCTTCACCACCACCAGAGACTGGTCTTCAGGATAGTTAAACTTAAATTAATGAGAAAATGCAGAATTAAATTAATGAGAAAATGATTAAAAAATTGTGAATTGATGTAAAAATTACTGGCAGAGCAAGAACTATTTCTGCTTGTTTATACCTACCAGTCACAGAAATATTAACTGTACAAAGGTAGCTTGGAATGTGTCACTACTCTACCTATTCCAGGCAGTTGGTGCAGTTACTCTTCAATATAAACAGGCACACATGGGGAAATAGAGTCTTCCTTTATCACTCCACTAAATGTGTCCAACACTGAAGCTAAAAACTTTTCCTTTACTAAGCAGAAATAGCAACTCACATGTCCTTTTTAGGCCAGTATCTCTTAGAAGAAACCAAATAGTGCTGTCATGGACATAAAGCTGGTGCCAGGCTATCTTGCACTCACAGGACAGGAAATTCCGTAACTCAGGACTTCAGGAGGGTTTCACCCCCACCCCACCTACGATTTTATCCTATTTCCATGGTCATCTGGCTCCAAAGATAACTTTAAACAAACACCAAAGAAGAGGGTGAGCAATATTTATATGTCTTTCCTGTGCAGGAAGTCTTAGGGATATGTGAATTAACCTCCTCTCTAAATGATTGGGTTTAATCAGCCTTGGATGATAGAAAACTTTAAATTGTTCAAACTTCCTTCTGCATACACCAAAATAAAGTGTGCTTTTAAAAACCTCAGATTGTCCAGAAAGAAAATGAATCCTTTGACTGAATATTAATAACTGATTTGGTCATCTCTTTGAGGAGGGGGACTCAAAGGGGACATTCCAACATGACAAAGCAGAGCTGAGGGTCAAGGCTCAGGGAAGTTACCTCTCATACAGTGGACATGCAATAGAAAACTGAAGACCATAAGAAGTGATTGCACCATATTTTGTCTCGTATGACACATGAAGTTATTTAGTTTTTTATAATCATTGCAAGAAAAGCTTTTTAAACTTCGGGGTCATGACTGGAAAGTATGTCCAGTTCAGTGAAATGGGCCAACACAGTGGGTTACTTCTAAGGATGCTGGCTTGCTTATAACTTGAATACTTATAACCTCTTTTTTCTCCCCAACCTGGCTATTCTAACATCATCAGACAGAAGAATGCAGAAGTTACTGAGCACAAATTCTGAACTGAGGACAAGCAAATGCATCCTTCAGCCTGACAGAAAAACATAAGATCAGAATTAGTGACCCCAACAGATACTTTTCTCACTTTGCTTGAATCATCAAAAAAGATGTCCTTAAATTACTTTAAATAGTATTTGGCTGGCAATATGGTCAAAGGAATGAAGATTATATATACCTGCTGTGGTTACTTTGTTAAAGGAACTGAGAAGGAAAAAAATATTTCTCTCAATTAACTATTTCTAAGATTCCCTGGAAATGACAAACTATTAACTTTGGATATGGAGGATGTCCATAAGACTTGCCAGGCAGAGCTAACATGCCTGTGGTGTTTCTTTTGGGGTCATACTTTGGAAAGCTGTGCTTCTGCAAAGATGTGTGCATATATGTTACATTCTATGAGTACTCCTACTGAGGTCAATATAGAGGTGTCCTGGTGTCAGAGGACAACAGGATAATAAAAATCTGCATAGTCTGTAGAGATAATCGAATTTATGAACCTATGATTGACTTATACAAACTCTTAAGTACATGTAAGAAAAGAAATAAGGAGGCTGGAATGTAACAGAGTTGTAGAATTTGTGGTTGCTTACTCATACTCCTTGTACCTTTTTAAAAATCTTTTGTTCCTTAGCATTTTCTTTTTAAATAATCCTTTTTGTTTGCTCTTTTCCGTTTACAGTTTAATCCATTTCATCTTCACTTTTCTTCCCTCAAGCACTTCCAAGCTGTCTCCTACCTTTTTCCTCTTTGACCTGGACTAACAACTGTGTCCTAGCCTATTTCCCAGCTAAGTGAGGCTCAAGGGTATTTGAATTCAATTTGGGTCCATCTCTCCTCTGACAACAATGTTGCTAAAGTAATACCATTAGGTCGCTAAGATACTGTATAAGGCAACAGAACATGGCTAATAAATGTTATTTCTCTTCTGGACAAAGTAACTGTGCATTGTTGTAACTGATGTTCGAGGGAAGTACTCTGTTATTTGTGCATTCCAAGCACTGTGTCATGTTCTGCAAAATGCTCATTCCACTGTTCTTTTTCAAAATTGATTCCCCATAAGAGAGGAAGCTTTTTTTTAATGATTCATTTCAACTTGACACATCTTTGTGAATGCTGGAGCACTAGGAATGGTATTTTTCCCCCATCTATGTTCTTAGCAGACATCTTCTGCTTGTTTCTGAAGAGGAAAGATTCCCCACAGTAAAGTGTAAAAGCAATGTGATTCTTTTTATTTAACAAAAGAGAGTTAGTGTTAGAATGCTTTTAAAGTTTTTCTTATGGTTAAGAGACAGACAGATAGATAGATAGATAGATAGATCAGTTAACTTAATCCTTTTTATAAAATGATTCTGAAGTGAAACAGTTGTGTGAAATTAAAGAAATACTGAGGTATAAATTCAACAGCAATGTCTGTACAGTTTTAAAACAAGAATATTTTTTAAGTTTTATAGTCGGGGAAGAAACGGCAAGTGCAGTATAATCTTGATTTAGCAGGGCTGTTGTCTTTCTTACTACAAATATTATTATTAACAAATGATGTCATCAACAAATGAGATCATTGACAAAATGTATAGATGGGATTATGCTATTGCTGATACAACATTTCTTTGAAAGCTGATCTGAGAGTGCTTTAATGGTTCACAGTCAAAGCTGTGAAAAACCTGTTGGATGGGAATTCTGTGGAATTCTGTTCCTCATTAGACTTAGATGACAAAATTAAATTTCTATGTGTGGGGAACATTCTTGTTGTGTGAAGAGATTATTGAGAGAAAAGATTGGAATTCAAAGTGATCTTACACTTGGCAAGAGGAAACATCATTCTGGACTGAATAACCAGAAGCAAAGCCTAGAACACGCGTGGAGTGATTTTTTAGCTCTTCACAACATAACTAAGGACAAACTGTGTCCTGTTTTGCATACCTCACTTCCAGGAAACTGGGGGCTCAATGGAGGCAGCTGAAAGATGAGCAAAAATAATGATCAGAAATGTAGTGGATGATCTGCAATGAAAAATGGAAGAACTTAAGCTTGGTAGGAAAGTCTATTGAGATATAACAGTTTTGAGTATGTGTGGTTGCTTGTGATTTGGGCAGTTAGTAATAAACTTCAGCTGTTGCAGAACATTGGAAGTGCTAAAGGTATTATTCAGAATAGGTATTACTGGAGGCATTTTGCTGTAAAGGCAGAAATTATAATGCCTCAGAAAGTTAGAGTGCCCATCATTAGACATCTGCAACATGGATTAGACAAGAAGCTGCCCAGAGTGCCAAATTCTTCTGTAAGGTAGTGAGATGAAGGAAATGACATCTGAGGCCATTTGCCTTAGAACTATGCCTATTTTCTTGGTAAATCAAACTTTAATTCATGTTACATTTGTACTAGCAGTACAACAGCAGAATCTAGATTTGCATCTTGATTACCTCCTTTACCTTCTCATTACCTAGGGGAAATTAAATAGTTTGCATTAGAATTGGCTTGCATATAGAACAATGTAAAATATTCACAATGAAATATGTACAAACAGTATAGTGCAACCATCCTTGCATTCAAATTAGCATCTTTTCACCTACTGCAGTTGACAAATGATAATAATAGGGATTACTTTATAAACCTTAATTCACAGGTGGAAACCTGATTTACCCACGTAGTGGAATAAAAAAAACTTGCTTTTGGGACAGGTAATAAGTTTCAGAATTAAGACATGTTTGGAAGCAGTGCTGCTAAACTGCTAAAATTATGCTTATCAATGAGAATCAGCTTACACTCAACTAAGTGTGAGTCTGCTTGTGCTGGAAGGGAGGAGTTACTTTCCTGGATAAAGTCCAGGATATGCTTCATCGTGGATGAACTCCATCCTGTTTGGTCAAAAGCTCAATTTGTTGCTTTCTAAATTTGAAAATCATGATGTATGATAAGCTTTGAGACAATTAAAGCAAAACTAATGTCTTGAAAAAATGGTGCTGGGCACGTGAACCTGAAAGTTGGGAATAAGGAGATTGTGTGCTCAGATTCCTCCTTTACCCTCTGTCCAGGGCTACCCAAATCTTTACTCCAGTTTCACTGATTATAAAAGGAAGACAGTAGTACATGCTGTATTCTGGAAGTACTCTATACATACATGTAAAATAGTTCATTAATCATAGATATTGTTATTAATATTTGTTAAGTTAGGTTGTTCTTTCTTAAGTATCTTGCACAAACAAACACCTCCTTTTGGAACTGTTAGTGATGCTTCCCCCTCGTTAGTTTTGAGATAATAACTGTGATGATGCAATATACATAAATTCTGGTGGAATTTTGGGTAAAATGAACAACTTCATGAAAGTCAACTAAAGAAATATTTGTATTTGCTGCATATAAAGCAAAAGGAGCAAAATATCCTATAAAATCATTAGGGCTGTGGGCATCTATATTAGACCTGTTGGCAGAAAGATGATGTTTGAGTACATACATGTATATCTATTGATTTAAATGGGTCTTACTGCCAAGGCATTACAAATGAGACTGTCAGTGTAGCAGCAGAGTAAATCAGCAATATCAGGCAGAGCAAGGAGACTGGGACAAAATTATTAATGGATAAATCTATAAGAGCTAATTTAACTCAGTTTTCTTTCAGTGTTAAAAAAGGAAAATGAACAACGTGTAATTGTGAGTAAACATGATACATTACTTTTTAGTGGTCACTAAAAATGCATCAGATTTGGGGAACACTGTTTCTTGGGTAAATATGTTGCTATGACGTAGGTTTAAAACAAGAAAAGTCTTCTGGGGGGGGCCTCTTTGCCAAAATTATGAGTTTTACGTAAAGTATTCTACAAGAAATGTGTTTGTCCAACTCAGAGTAAAATCTGTGTCTTTGCCTTCCATTTCTGATGCCTATTTCTTTTCCTTTCTCTCTGTTTTCAGGAGTCATCTTCCTTCAATCAGTCGTTCTAGATTCAAACCCCTCTTTTCCTTTCTGTCTTTCTCTTTGCTTTTAGATCCTTTTAGTTCTCTCTCTCTCCTTTGCTTTTTCCCCACTGCTGCCAGCTTATGTAGGTTCTTCAGTTGCAATGGCATAAAATCTAATTGTTTTTTATTTAAAAGAAAAAATAAAAACAGAAAGAAAAAAATGCTAAAACAAATCAACTAGGCTTGAAATAGTTTTCTGAAAAGCACAAGCTGTTATGTTTTAGCCATACAATAATGCCCACACTTTCATTATGGATGATGCTAAATTCTCAGGGCTGCACTTGAACTATTTTAGTGAACCGGGTTTATATCTCTAGATTTCTTTCCTTTAAAAATGGGATTTTGTTCTCCGTTGATGAGATTGGAAGTATTAAACCACAGTTGTCCTTGATTCCTTTTGCTGCTTCTTCATAGTCCAAATTGCCCTTCATGCAGAGCTGAGCTTGTAATATGTGCTCTAGATGCTGAGTAAATGCTTTCCCTGGCTGTCCCTGGCTTACTCACTCAGCCACTCTGAGTCACCTTCAAAACATCAAGATTATGTGTATATACACTGTAATAAATAACCCCCTGCACTGGGGTAATGCAAATTGAATTTGTTGAAATATGGCCTATTATATTAAAATTTATGTTTCTATTATAATTTTTATTGTGTGAAACAAATTTGTCCTGTATAAAATGACCGAGAAATAAGAACTGTATCCATATATAGAAAGGCTTATCTTTTCTTGGGAACTATTTAATAATAGATTTTTACCCTACACATATCTACTGCATTCTCTTAATAATGCAGAGCTGGATTTTGTCATTCTTAAAACAGGTCAAGTAACTTAATCATAATGTACTTGTTTACCTATCTTAAATATAGATGCTTAGGGAGTTAGTTTCTTTTTATACCTGAACCAGTTGTTTTACAAATACTGTCAGCAGATTAGAAATGCATCTAAAACATATTCATTAAAAGGGATTTCAAGACAAAATTCAGCTGTAGGGGCATTTTAGTTTGGAGTCTGTATGAATAGTGACGTGGTGAGAATGAGGATGAGGTGTGGTGAGAACAGAAGGACTTTGTAATACACAGTTCTGAAGTTGACACACCTCTAGTGCTTTTACTGGACTGAAACAAGTTAATGACCTGTATAACAAACAGTTACTTTCCTGAATGACAAAAATAAACATTAAAGAAGAAAATTTGAAATCAATTGATAAATATGTAGGCACTAAATTAGCCTTATTTCATGCTAATTCTGCTTTATTGAATTCATATCACCATCCATAAAAGCTGCCTCTGCTGTTCAAAGTAATAGCCAGTATATCTCAATTAGCAATGTGTTAACCTTTCATCCAAGTTGGCTAGCAGAGTGAAGCTAAAAAGATTAACTATGAAAAAAGGGAAAGAAAAATCTAAGAACAGAAAGAAAAGTCACAAATACTTTTATTTTTGATAGTTATTTAAAAAATGTCAGTAGAGCGGACAAAATAACATTAAACCACGAGCATGCCTAAGTCTGATAATGTATGTATTTGTTTTCTAACTGTTGAAACTAGTCATGAATATTTGAAGAATTTAAATAATGTTTGGAATAACAATAGGCTATACCTGGTCTTAGGTAGTGAAGATGACAACATGCTGTTCCAGCAGACAAACTTTAATTTTGACAGATTGATTTGATCAGTGTTTTAAGGTGAGTTAAAGAAGTGAAATATGGCAAGAGGTGTGTTTCTTCTTCTTTCTAACTTTTGCATAGTAATATGGTGCACTTGCTAATATAATTCTGGCATTTCCACCTCTTGCTTTTAGAGATATAAAAGACCACCTTTGGGTTCTTATTCTGTCTTGTTACAGCATGTGGTCTTTGGAAGTTTAGGCTGTAGGCCTTAATATTTCTACTAGGTTTTAAGAAGTGTTTTGAGACCCATATGATGTGCTGAGTATTTAATCTTTGATTAATTTCTCATTAAATATCTGTGGCTGCTAACCACTGAAACAAGTTAGAACCTAAGACCTGAGCCTTCATTTCTATAACTGTGGCAGTGTTTTTCTACATAGTTAAAATTCAAATTTAAATCACAATTGATTAGTTAATAAAATGCATTCTTTAGGTAACATAGTTTATAAAAGCGTGGGCTTAAGATAATGGGGTCACTCATATTTTTTGCCTTTTAGTTGTGATATTTTATCTTTTGAGATGGGACACTGACTCTGTATTTGAACTCTTTTTTTCTTCTGTATTTTCTGAGTTAATCAGTTCAATGCTGAGACGTTCTTTTTTAATTAATTGATCTTGGCTTGATTTAAATATAAGAATCTATGTGGCATTATTTTTTTATTCACATGTAAAAGCACAACAAGGAAGACAATCTTTGAGGTTTGAACAACATAAGCAACAGATGCTTATTGTAGTGTATTTAAACCTGAATTTCTTTTTAAATGTAGCCTAATATCTACACTGAGTATTGTAGAAGTTTGTGAACTAAAAATACAGTATAAATCATCCAGGGTGTGTGATGTTTCAGAGTTATTGTCCCTACTGGTACCTTCATTCTTGAATCCCAAATTTCATTTCAGGCTTTTTCTGCAGTCTGAATATGACATTAACATTTTTTTTTCTCCTTTACTCACTAATAGAAATTGTGACTATCATGAATGGAGGGACCATATGCTGCTTTGAAAAGGCAGCAGGGCCCATGGAGGCAGTTTATAAATGATCTGAGTAAGAAATGAACAGAGACCAATTAAGCTTGTTAGGAGACCGAAGGTTTTGGAAGGCGAGGAGACTAAATTTGGTTCCCTTCAAAAATGATAGAAGATAGACTTAAAAATTAGCCCAATTATTTTCTGCCTTTTTGCCTAATAATTCCTCTGTCACTTGCAACAACAAAGCATGGTTTCTTTTCTCTTTTTAATACGGGCCAAGGATTTTAACACTGGAAGTTGTCGCACGTACGGGAAATCACCAGGATGGGACTGGTGGCCACTCACAATCTGGCTTTTGTCAGTGAGGCAAGCCTGGGCACTCAATAATGCATGCACAATTACCACAGTAATCAGCCTGGGCAAAACAGGTGATCCAGGGAATATCTTTGTGCCCACTGCCATTTAATGCTATTCACCCATGTGTCTATTATAACTATTCATTGAACACCACAGGTGTGCTCAGTGCTTTGCAGATAACATGGAGATGAAGGTTCCTTTCTTAGAGAATTTAAATTCAAAGTATCCAGAATGCAGATTGAATGGTAATAAAGTGCAGGAAAATCTGAGTAGGGTTGTTTTTTTTTTTTTAGCCTTACTTTAGTTAGTTTCTTGATCTTTATTTAGCTTTGGAGACCTATTTTGGGAATAAGTTTAAGCTTTTTTGACTCTCTGGAAAGTATCCAATTAGTGAGAAAAGAGGACGTGGCCAAGGAAGGGTTTCCAGATGTAAAGGACGGAATGAAAAAGTGCCACAGAAGAGAGCAAAGGGACAATTTGAATACAAAAAGCCTGCAGATGAAGTCACAAATGGCTTATTATAGTCACATTTCTTTTGTAAATGCCAGAAAGAAATAGTAAATTCAGTATCCCACCTGTATTAATTATATATAGACACAAGAATGGAAAAGATATAGTGCTGACTTAAATGCAAAGGGGAAAATCTTATTTACAGTTAGGAAGACATTTATTTTAAAGTAAGAAAAACTCCAGAAAAGAAGGGGAAAAAAAAGAGGTTTCTCTCAGGGAACATCTAAATTCTGTTAGAAAATCTTAGAGGTTCAAACACGTTTAAAAAGAAAGAAAAGTTTTAATTCCACAGATGACTGCCTCAAATGTCATACTGCAGTGTATGAAGGGCTTTGAATAGGGGTCATTATTTAGTTTACTGCTTTGTGGTTGCAGTCTTGAAAATAATTCATTATTCTCTTTTCCTCTCCTGTAAAACTGTTTTTTTGCCCCTTTACAGAGAAAAAATTTGTCAAGAGCCAGACTGCTGGTGTATGGACACCAAACAGTCATCCAGGCTGACCAGAGCTGGTTTATTGTTTCCCTGTGCTTTCCCACATGGCTGCCTCTGTTTGTTGTCTTGAGTCTTGTACTTAATCCTCAAAGCTCCTTTGACCAGCACCATTTCTTCCCTCTGATTTTGGAAAAGAAAGAGATGCTGACCAAGGTCTGAAACTCCCAGCCATGAGGATGATACCAGTGATACACCATAAAATAATGGGAAGAATGTAGATTCCTGCTTTGCCCAGATAAATGAGGCAACAGAACGTGGTGTATCTGAAGTGTGCTGCGTATCTAAGTATCTCAAAACACTTCCCAGATTATAGTGATTCATTGTAATTGCATCATGATATTGCCATTATATTGCAGTCATGTTATCATTTCTGTAATAAACATTTATCTTAGGAATGCTTGTGTGCACCACATAATTAGCTCTGGAATAAAGAGTGCTAAACATGAGGTGTGATTCATTAGAAGAATGATAGAATTTGATTTTTAAATTCTAACAATTTGTTTCAACTGTTACTTGTTAAAAGTGAAAACAAACTGAAGTTTTGCTAATTGCAAAACTGATACAAAACAAGCTTAATTAATGATTGAAAGCTAATACGTATTTAAATATTAGCACAATTAGTTATTGTTAAGTTTTTCATTTTCTGTCACTGCAAAATTTAATTAGTAGGTCTAGATCTGCTCTTTTTATGGTTTCAAGTAGAACTATTTGATCTAGAGTCTTAACTAAGAAAGCCCTTTATTCATCAAGAATAACAATTTTAGCCAGTATATTTTTGCCTGAATCTGACCATATCACTCCAAAAGAAGTTTTGCTATAAAATATTTATAAAATTAAAAACCCCCCAAACATTCTACTATTGAGATGCCAACCATACAAAAGGAAGCAGAAAATCTTCATAAAAAATCACAGTAGCTTAAAAGCAAAATATACTGTATTGTAAGCTAATCACTTAATTATTCTATTCTGCACAACTTTTGCCTTCTGAGGTTTGGCTGCACAAGGCAGTGATCTAACTTTAACTTAATTAGCTTGGTTAGAAAAGGAACTATGGTCATATTAGCTCCAAATATGTTTATAGAGCACTGAGTTATGTTGTGAGGACAATACCCAGAGCTTCTGAGACTTGGAGTGTTGTTCACTTCTTGTAAGTATGATATATAAACCCAACCAAACAAGCAAATAAAATCCACAAATCCCTACAAAGGAAAGTAGAAATAAATGAAAACTCTTTGGCTTTCACTGCTCCCAGCACCTCAGAGCTTCAGAAAAGATCAGATAATGTGAGTCTTCTGATGCAGTACAAGCATATAGTTTAAAAAGTTTAGTTTTCAGATTAAGGAATAAATAATTCTCAAACTTTAATCTTGTAAAAATAAGAATAGCAAGATGAAGATCCAGATCCACTTTCAGACCTAAATCTCCAGGCTTACCATGTCAACCTTCAAGGAGCCTGTGGTGTCAGGGATATCCTGACAGTGGATTGGGAGAGTTGCATGTCTAAGAACAAGAATTCACTAGGAAATAGGCTACGGGTGACCCATGATATGTACAGAACTATAGCCAAACTTCAAACAGGACAAAAGACAGGCATATGTCACTGAGCAAAAATCAGTAATTCTGGGAGGAGCTCCTGGAATTCACAAGTGAACAGCCTTAGAAACTCACCCCCAGGACAGTTGGTCCTACTTTCCCAGCACTGAAAAAATGTGCTCTTGCTGTTCTCTGTAGTAGATAAAAGGTGGGCTTGCATCTGTTCAGGCTTGAATCAACAGCAAACTCAGGCACCTCCTTTTTGGGGGAATGTTTAGCAGGTATTGTGTGAAGAATTTTTCACATTACCTCCTTGATGTTTAATTATAGTTTAAAATTAAGGCCCCTGTAACAAAGGCTTGATCCTCTCTCTGAACCCTGTCAGGAAGTCCATGTGGAGGTTTTAGGTGCTGTTCCATCTAGTTTCTGATCCCAAGCTGCTTGGAATAGAGCTGGTTATCCCAATGCTCAGGCAAAGCAGTCCTGGGATTTTACACATTGAGAACATTCAGGTGCCCAGAGAACTTTTCATGCCAAAAGGAGTGTTTACTAAGTTTCGGTTACTTCTGTTGCCTCTGAATTGAATTTTTTGGATTAAAACGTGGACTTAGTCACTAAAGTCTGTTTAAGTGCTTTTTATATGTTTTTGGGAATCTGAACCTAAACCACTTTTGTTGTAAACTAGCTTAAAAGAACAGATGTTTTTACGGAAGTGTGTTGGTGATTCCCCAAAAGGTCAAAAACTTGTTTAGATAACATAGTGCCTCCAGTTTATTTCAGAAGCTCAGGCATATTTATTTAGAGCCAAATTACTTCTTTTCAAACATATACCCAGGACAAGTAGTACCTTTAAGATTACCTCACTAACAGTCATAGCATACTTACCCTGAAACAAAAAAGGTAGCAAAATCTGTAGAATGTCTTAATGTTTCAGACCAACTACATACTTTTATATTAATCCAATAGAACCACTTGTTCTTAACTCTTACATAAAATTCTTCTTTAAGGAGCTGAAACTGTTAAATGTGTCATTTTTGTGATCTCAGGTGTTTGAGATCAGTGCAACTGAGTGTGGATTGAACAAATTAATTGCCATGGCTTTTTTCCCTGCAGCTTTTGGCAGTCTATTTTTGAATAGTGTGAAAGTTGAAGTATATTTACTCTTTGGTTTCTTGTATAGTGTCCTATTTGGTACATTTTTACTGAGGTGCCTGAATTTCATATCAGTTTGGTGGCAATTGCTAACTTAAGCATGATTACATAATGTTTCCATCAATAAAAATCTTACAGAGCAATGGAAGCAGCATATATTAGTATATATATTATATCATATTATGCTAATTTTTTGCATAATTATCTAAATTTTTAGTTATGTATTGTTTCCAGAATCTTATTTTTTTCAAGTTCTAATGTTATGGAGATTAAAATATTTTCTTTTAAGGTATTTTGATAAGAAAAGAAGTTTTAAGGTTAAACCCAAAGTTCAAGGTAGGGTTATTTTGAAGAAGATGTACTCTTGTTATTAATGGGTTTTGTGTGGGTGAATTGTGTACAAATGATGAAATCCCAGGAGAGTTAATTAGAAAGAAGATAGGCTTAGTACAACCCCAATATCTAGCACACCAGAGAAATGTTTCAATAGTGGTATTACAATTACACATTGTGAAAGATTCCTTCAACTCTGATTTAGTATGTGTGTGTATATATATATTATGTATATATAGTGTATATGCCAATATATATGCTAACTGCTAATACATATACTAAAGAAATATATATATATAGCATTTAGATTACTTTGCACAAGGGAGAACATTTTTATAGGTGGTGAATCACAACAGAGCTTCATTCCAGTTTTGCCTGATCAGAATATAATGCTCGTAACGAGTACATTTCCCAGTATGAACAGCAAAAATGATAGCTTTTGTTTATGGAGACTTTTAAGGACAGAAAGGATCTACGGGGAATGCAAGAAAATGACCCAGTTATTTTCAACACTTACAAAAGGCATCAAATAACGGCCAGGTTTTTGCAAAGAACCTTCTTTTCAAAATTAACACCTATCTGCAATAACGTTTTTCTGCGGTGCTTTTTAGTCATTGTAGTATTTGTCTGCAGGTTTTCAAAGTAGTCCAAATTGAGTACTCTGTGCCTTTATAGGGAAAATAACTATCAGCTCTTTAGCAGTTATTATAGGTTTGTCACATTAGAACCGAATAAACATTAGAAATCTGATCAGAGAATGACCTATTCAAATAATTTTTGTCTGAGTGTAAGTCTACCCTGTATTCAAGTTAAAACTCTGCACACTTTTCTGAAAAGATTAGATCATATATTCCTCAAAGTGATAAATGGTTGTTTACTATAGGTAACAGCAGGCCCTATTTCTTAGAGTATATTTTAGCATAAAATGACATATGGTCATAATGCCAACTATCTACTCTGTTCAAAGCATTTCAATATTATTTTCTCTAAATAAATCACTAAAGAATTTAAACCAAAATGACTAGAGACTACTAGGTCTTTAGGTTTTATTTTTATGTTTTTCAAAGGAGTCCTACACTTAAGGCTAAACTTGAATTACTGTGTAGGTGCTTAAGTACCACAGGAATCTTGGGTTTAGTTCAAGATTATTTTACACTTGTTACAGGCATAGCAGTGTGTAATCAATCTACTGAGGTCTTGGACCTTTATATGACAATTCATATTGTTTTATCATAGTTTGCTACAGAAGGTAACTGCTACCATTCCTAACTCTTTGCAATTAATTTAAAAATTATTTTGCTGTTAAGGCAAATGATACTTTAGTCCCGGTCTCCAATCCTTGACAGAGAGGAACATTCTCAAAAAGCATCTGCACTTACTTCAGCTATGCCTCCTGCACTTTGAAAACAGAGTGTTGTCCAGATGAGTCCATGTAAATTACATTTTCTATATCCTTCTTGTCCTATTCATATAGAATCTGCTTGTATGCAGACATAAGAAAATAAGCAGCAAAGATGTAAGAACTCTCTATTGAGTCAGCCAAAATAACTAGATTTGATACACAGAAATGAAAATGGCACAATTCCTATGAGGCAATTTCCTGTACAAGCCTAGAGAAGTGTGGAAACAATGTGAAAAAAGGTGTCTGAATCATCTAGTTGGCATGGGATAAGAAATAATCATCAATGGCCAATAGGTATTTATCAAAACCTGTCTAGAGGTTCCAGGATCAAAATTGTATCTTAAGCTCACCAAATTTCATTATAAAAGAAAATAAAGTCATGAAAGTAATAGAAACTGTTTATACTTTATATCAGACTGGTAAATCTTTTGGCATGTTTGAAAAGACAATATTAATGTGATTTTTGTAAAGCAGCAGTTATTACTTATTGTACCATAGTAGTTAGATAGGTGATGATCAAATAAAGCTTGGTAGGTTGGAAGTTTGAAATCAAGTTTTACTGCTCTTATGGATTTTTACTTTGGTGGGGGTTTTTTTTGTTTGATTTGGTTTTGGTTTTGTTTGGTTTTTTTTTACGAAGAAACTACCCTCCTCTTCTTTGGAATTGGTGTCTAAATCTAAATATTTTTTTCTCCAAGGAAAATTTTACTGAGAGGTGAGTTACTCACTGGAAGTAGTACTCAAATCTTTGAATATGGAACTTACATAATCTTTTTTTCTTTATCTATGTATCTTAATGTCTGAATGACTTCAGCAAAGAACAGCTTTCTTCAGTGGCAGGTAGTTTTTGAGCTTTTAGATTTCAAGTGTTTGATATCACTACTGTGATTTGAATAAAGACATAAAACTTGTGAAGATCACAGTGATAAAGAACTGGGCAAGTAATAAATAATGAAAGGGATAGGTGTTCATGTCCATCTCGATGGGGAAATTTTGGCATAGGAGGAAAAACCTTGAAAAAACCCAAGGCTGAATCAAGTTGCTCTATGAACCGAATGAGAATAGAAGTCCAAGAAAATATAAGGCCTGGCTAAATTCGAAATGCTCTAGAGAAGAGCCACAAGAACGAGGAAAATATTAGAAAACAAAACTTTGATAATGAGATTTTCCGTTCAGTAAGAAAAAGTATAACTAGAATGACTGGAAATTGAAGCTGAGATTATTTATTGCTGTTAGGTTAATTAGCATTGGAATGATTTACCATAGAGTGGTTCTTTCTCCATCAGTGGCAACTGATGGATGTTTTCACCCTAAAATATATACTTTAATTCAAAAAAGAATTAGTGCATGCCCTTATTATACAAAAGGTTAGATTAGAGCATCACAATGATCCCCTTAGGCCTTTAATCTATAAATTTGTTAAATTCTCCAGCTGCTTTGGTTGTTCCATTGCACAAGGCCCCTGCTGTTGGCCTCTGCATCTAAATGTGTTGCAGTTTGGCTACACTGATATGTAGCTGCTAAGGGTGTGAATCTGTTGAAACATATATCTAGAGCTTATTGCTATTATAAACTCTTGATTAAATTGTTTTTCCTCCAGTAAAATGAACAAAAAGGCTTCTTTGAGGAAAGAAACCCACAGATAGATATACTATCAAGCACTGTTGAGATGAAGTGATTGTCTTGGAGGTTCTCAGGAGTCATTCACCAAACCCAGACTCTGTGCCTTCCTGAGATGAAGTGCATATATGAATAGAAAGTCTATCCTGGGCAAATGCCAAAAATAAAAATGTGTCATTGTATGAATACAATGGAAATGAAGCTTTCAGGACTATAAGCTCTCAAATTTGAGAATATAGTAATATTTAATCAGTAGCAAGTAAGAAGACATAGTAATGCTGTTAGCTTCCTTCTCCAGCATATTCCTCCTCTTCAGTATTCCTTTCTAGCCTCTTCCACAGCAATGTTTAAAATATTTTGCCTAAAATTTTCAAGACACATTAATTTTGTTAGAGTTCTAGACAACACCAAAGCTGGTTGAAGAAAGGCCCTTAGAACTCAGTGATTAAGAGCACTACCTGTCCAACCAGGGTATCAGTGTGCTATTAGAAAAATTTCATTCTCCTTCTTGGGAAAATGCTGGAGCTATTCCAAAGAAAATTATTTTCTTTAAATAATTTCTTCTTCTTCGTCTTCTCTAAGAACTGCTCCATATATGATAACAGTTATTTGTTATTTTTGACTTGCATTAAGAAACACCCTATACCTACTTAAATCTAGCAGTTCTTTCAAGAGCAGTCCTACTGTAGGAGATTCCTCGGTCTTTATTTCTTGCCAAGGAATAAATCGGCCTCATTTGCACAGAACTGGAACTGTCCTTTCAGAAGTCTGTTCAGCTCTTTTACCTGAGTTAAGCTTTGCAGTTCTATTCAGCAGAGACTGTAGTGTTTGAGAGTAGTTTTCCATGAATGGAAACAAAGTCCAGTCATCTTCCATGAATCTTTTTGCTTAAATGTTCACTTAGAGACCTTGTGACACACAATCATTTTTATTATATTTAAAAACACTTAGACGACTTCTTCCTATTACATTACAAATTGTAAGGGTTATGCATATCATCATGCAGATGAACATGTCATATTAGTTGGTATTGGCTTCTTTTGTGCCTTGACTTGTAACTTAATTTGAACCTGTGTTTTAAAGTCGACAGGAAAATATATCAGCCTAGACATAAAATTCACTCATCAGCATTTTACTGTAATGATCGACGATAACAGACAAGACTAATGATCATTTACTTGCCTGTCAAAAGAATTTCTCACCCCAGGCAGTGGGCAATCAGGACTTTGCAAGGCTGATATAAGGTTAGTTATTGTGAATTGTTTCACTTTTTAATGTTTTGTGATATTGTTTGTCTAATTTTTAAACAACCAATGTTTGCAACAATTGCTGCATTTGAAATTTGCTTTTCTCTGTAGTTGTTTTTATCTTTTGAATGGAAGCTATTGATTTCTGTATGAATGTCCTACTGAACACATTAAGAATATTTTTCAATATATTGTTCAAGTCGCTAGGAAAATATCCATGAAAAATGGATACTTTCTTCTTTTTAACACATTCCTCAATATCAAAGTTTTGAAAACCTCTATTTTTATTTTGTTAGTCATTTACTTCAGCAGAGTCTGACCAAGAGAAAGCTGTAGAACTTGTTGGCTGACATAGCCAATCTACTGGTAGCGGCTGCAATGTAAAAGTATTACTACTATATATGCACAGATTCACATTCTGAAAATTTGGACCTGGGTTTAATGCCACTTGGTGAAACTGTGACTTGTTACAAGCTCGCTGGCATGAAAATGATGAAAATGTTTTCGTGCTTCCTTTCTGCAAAGATTTAATTTTCAAACAGTTTGATTTCATAACTAGCTGTGTTCTTAAGTATGGATGAAATGTCCATACTAGTGCTTGGTGATGGCTGGACTATCAATTCTGGCTGGGGAAATGCACCAGACAAAGTTGCTTGGATCTTTTGATTAAGTGTCCTTGTTAATCTTAAAACTCATCTCACTTAAATGTCACAGTCCAAAGTTTAGATCTCCAGTCTAGATTAGGTGTCTAAGCAGTCTCTGTACATCACACCCCCCTCAGGTCCCTGTGAGAGCCTTTTCATCCCATTTTAAAACAGTTTCTGAGAGGGAGTTGGGTGATGGACGGCTCTATAGAAGTGCCTGCCTCTTTCCATTCCCCCAGCCATGGGCTTTTATTCAGCCTGTGTCCAAGTCTTGCTGGTTCTTCCCATGACATCTGTCACAGATGTTATTTCCTTTCTAAACATGCTCCTAAAACTCTTATTCCAAACTCTTTCCAATGGAATTGCTGTAGTTTGGGTATATGGAAGATGAAGGCTGAATTTAAGACCCCACACTGCTGTGTGCACACACTTTATATGACCAAAAGCCACCTTAAACTAAACCCTAGTGGATCCACTGCTCTGTGGAGATTTCCATATCCTGTGCCCTAGGAGAGACCACGTCAGTGTTCTGGTTTGTCTTCTGTCACTAGTTTCTGTTTAATCTGAGTGAGGAGTTAAACTCCTCTTCCCTGAGCCAGCCTTGCAATAGGCTGGCCACATCTTAGTCAGTAAGAGAAAGCTTTTATTTATATGCCTGGTGCCAGTGTCTGAACAACTTGGAAGGACTAAAATATCTCCTCAAACCCTCAGATACAAATCTCACAACAATAAAAAAACTCCCCAAAGTATGAAGTTAGTAATTTTGCTATTAAGTGCTATATGTAAAGGACAGAAGACTGACTTTCTGGAAGGACTAACATCTTCTTGACAGATACCATTGGCTGAGTTTGTCTATTCCCAACCTTAATGGATGACACCTGTAAAAAAAAGCAAATCTATTTTTAATGGGATAGTCTCCCTAAATGACCCAATTTCAGGAAGAGTGCACTTTCATGAATATTTATTTAATATGAAAACACTAAAGTAAACAAGAAACTACATGCTATAAATAAAGAGAGCCCAGAGGGTCAAACAGTGATAGACTGTATGATATGAAAGCTAATTTAGTGTTGCTTTATGTGCCACGTTAGCAAAACAGCTCCCAGTGTGTGGCTGCTGCTGGCGGTGGCAGTCGAGAGGTCTTTTGTTACCTCTGCACGGGCAGCTCCTGAGCACTGAGGAGGGCTCAAAGCAGATACCAGGCTTTAAACATGTACTCTTGCATTTTTTCTGTTAAAAAAAAAAGAACCATTTTTCTCGTGTCCTTCTCTAACATTCAGTGTGGGTTGCCATTCCAATTCAGAATGGGGTTAGATGATGGGAGGTGCTTTTGGGAGCACGTGCAGAGACAAGTCCCTGGTTATCCTCCAGATTCTTGTCAGTCAATTTAATATCATCAAGATCTTCCTATTTGGTGCAGATTCTTTATCTATGGCAAAACAATAGCTGGTGTTCTATAGAGAGTCCTTAGAAGGTGAAACTAATAGTACTGGACAGCATTTAGGGATGTGCAATTATTATGTTCCACATACCTGTAAGTGTATTGACAAAATCACGGGCATAGTGAATCTAGTCTTATTCAACTCTTGCCACCATCAAATGAGTTATGTAGGCCTACCAGGTCACCTTTATATTTTCCAAGACTGAAAATTTTTGTGTGCAGTTTATTTCTAAGTATATTATACCAGTAGGATCTGAATATGAAAAGGACCTAGAGGTGGGCACTAAGTACTGTCATAATAACTAGGGATGTACTCTATGTCTGCTGTGCTTACACAGGAGAGGAAATGATCTTGATAATGAAAAGAACAGAACTGAGCAGAGTGAAGAATCCTACTTGGATATTTATATCTTTTTCAAATAAAAGTACAGAATAATTTAAAATAACAATTGTTTTGTTAAGTTTTATCATAAAACTGTATTGTAGCCAGAAAGGCAACATATCTTTGCTCGAGTTATAAGCAATTATATTTGAGTGATTTCTATAAAATGTTGTAATTTTTAAAAGTAAATTTAGCTCTTTTTTATATTTAGGTACCAATATCCCTCATAACCAATGTTTAATGTAAAGCTTTATTCATTCAATCACATGTAGTTAATATTTCTCTCTGTTGTTTTCTGATAGAATAACATACCTTCATTTATGGAATACTTAGCATTTGAGGCTAGGCAACATGGGATATCACTTTTTTTTTTTTTAAATTTTATTTAAGCAACACCAAATCATCACTCTTTTGCATTTAAAAAAATACCAGTTTGAATGACAACATTTATAGGAAGTGTGTGAGAACTGCTTTCCTACACAGAGACAAGCTATAGCCAAACCATCTGGTTCCAGTGAGACAGTAACTTGTGAACCCACTAAATTCTTGTAGGTTCTCTGCAGCTGACTGTCCTGGGAGACTTTCCTTGCAGTAAACAAGATATTGCCAATTAGGTTATCATTGGTAACTTAGTGCATGCAAGCTCCAGATCTCCACAGTATCTGTGGGAAGCCAGTCTTCATAGTATCTGGCTGGAGTCACCCATGGGGGAGAGTAGATGAGATTGGTTTTCTCCTTGCTGAGGACCAATTCTGAGTTCAGGCTATTTTAGTAACCAAATAAAGCAGCAAATCCTGTCATTTTTGTCTTACCTTGAGGATAGAGTATATTTTAGACGCTGCTGTTCCCCACATTTTAAAAATTGCAGGAGGTGCAGGAAGAAGACGCATTTTAAGAGCTGGAGAAAATGCTTTATTGTGGGAGATTTAAATAGCTCAATCTGTTTATCTTATCAAAAGAAGATTGATAGGTAACATGATTACAGTGTGCAAGTAAATTCACAGGAAGAAAATATGGGGTATTAAAAGCTTTTTTATTCAAGCATGGAACCTTGGTAGAAACTAATGCTGGATTCTTAAACCACATAAAACAAGGTGGAGTGAGGTGCAAATTCTTACTGGTTGGTATCATTATCTACTGGAGCAAACTCTGGAGTTGAGTCTCCATGTCTTGTGGTACCTTTGAAAAGGGACTCCACATGAACTGGCTAAAACCAGTCATTGTACTAAATAAGAAGGAGAGTGGCACATTTAGTGACCTATGAGCTGCAGGAAGCTAGCCTACACATTTTATGAGTACTTCTGTCCTTACCCTTTATTAAATCTAGGAAATGCCAAAATTCTCTTCTGTTGGAGACATATTGAGCCCAAATGCTGAGTTTGTAAAAAACACTTATGCACATGCTGAACCTTAATGGATTCCAAGATGCTCAAAGCTCAAAAAAAAAAAAAAGAAAAAAAGGAATTAGGGAATTTATTATTTGCCAGGACTTTTAATATCATTTTTGACTGGCATTTTACAGCAAAGATTCTAATGCTGAGGTTCTCTGGTAGTCTGCTCACCTCCTGCAGCTGGCCATTTGCAGAGAGCCTTGTTTCTTTGTTTTCCCCTAGCAACATGCATTAAAAGAAAAGACAAAATACTGTTTGACTTCATTGAAGTCAAAGGCAAAACTCCAACAATCTGTGACAGGGCTAAGATTTCACCTTAATATTTAGCTAATACTTTTGTCTTGACATACACAATGCCTGTACTTCTCACAAAGATTTTAAGATTTTCTGGCTTTGCAGATGGAAGGCCTTGGACTGCACAGTCATGGATGAAAGGAAGGGTAGATTATGAGATTATCTCTGTGAATACAAGATGGATTGCTATGAAAAATATTATGGGATTTTATTGTACAGTCTGTGAGATTATACTTATTGTCATTTTGTTGTTATAAGGTCAAGGTAGCACATTAAAATGTAGGACTACATAGGAATAAACTTTAAGACGGAGCATCTGATATATCTCTATACATACTATGAATATTTTTATTTTTAAAAAATCAACAAAATAAGGGGATGGCTCTCTTCTTTCACCAATGTACAACTTTTTCCTAGATTGCTGCCAGTTTTTAATTTTCAAGTCCTTCTTCTCCATCCTTTCTGTCGTACATGCTAATCTCCCTTTTTATAACACCGTCTCGGAGTGATTCATTTGTGACAGTCACAGAAGCATGCACTCCAACACCCACACGCAGGTAAATCTGCTGCGGTGATATATTTTAATTACAGATTTAGTCAGAAGTAATTAAGGTTTTATGTCACAGGGATAGCGGAGAGTTTTAAAAATTCATGTGGTTTCGGTCTTTGTGAGCGCGCAGTTTGTGACACAATGGCTTGCAAAACAGGAACGATCCCTTAGTGCTGTTAGATTAATTAATAGAAAGAGAATAAACTTAATGGAGCTAGAAAAGTGCAAAAAATTGTGTTTTTTCCACTGTATATCACACAGATGGAATGGTCGTCCTGGGATTGCGGCGGGGGACAGTAATTGCATTTTAATTACAGTGCTGATGGCTTCTGCTTCCTACCAGATGGAAGGCCCTTTTAAAATAGAGGCACAATAGCAAGCCTCTGCTTATTTTCTCTTCTGATGCTGGCTAACATATAGTGACACAAGACAAAAGCTATTATGGTATGGTTTGATCAGAAAGACTTTATTCAGTGCTATAATACTTCATAGTAGGAAGAAAATCCATTCTCTGCCAATATTACAAAGGCTTTTCTTCTGTCTAGAAACTAAAATGGAAATATGCAGGGAACTACCTACTACTTTTATTAGTAACAATCACAGTTAATCACATTGTTGCTAGGTTGATAATATTTATAGAAGGAAAGATAGATAACTGAGACTTCCTTTGTTTAGAATGCTTGGCAAAGATGGTTCTCAGGATGGCACTATGCACAACAAGGTGCAGCTTAGATTGGAGTTAACAGAGACAAAGTTTACTTTATGATGTCCTTTATTTTACAGATATTATTGGGACTTAACAAACATAAAAGTGCTGATTATTGAGAAACTGATGTTGCAGAGAAGGGTCAGATCTGTAAATAGTGTGAAAATTACATTCAAAGCCATTAAATTGCATTAGGAAGCATACCTTTGTAGATGCACATACAGTATTCATAAGTGAATAAATGAATTATATTTAATAATATCTCACCTTTTTGTCATAGTTTAACTGCTTCATATGTTAGTTTACTTCAGCAAGATGCCCTTCCACTGTCATTGCATCTTTGAGACTATGGCCTCTGTTATTTTTTATTGTAAAGATATATATGAGAATCTTTTATCTGTGCTTTGAGTCTGAACAAAGTGCAGGCAGCAATAAATAAATTTGCTTCATAGTTAATGTATAAGTGACTTATTAAGCCAATTCTTTGGGCCAAGGGTAATTTTTATGTAAGAAACGCTGTGGTTACCAGGCTATGATAGTACTATTATTTAATACTTGTAATAATTAATAAAAAATAGCACATTTTAGCTGAGAAAGATGTGACACACAGTGCTGTGCTGCCAGCAACTCAGCTGCCTCTCGGGCACTCTCCAATTAACCCACTGGAGTCATCTCCATCTTGTCAATGATGTGTGCTCAGGAAAGCCACTGAGCAGCCTGCCCAAGGTGCATCCTTGGAGAATGGGAAAATGGAGGGAACTGGGAGAGGTTGGAAGGGTCCAGACAAAGGATTCATGTTGTCCATTCTCTAACTCTCTGGAATTTGAATACTGGTAGTAATGAAGTATCTCCCGTTGGATTATTTTATTAAAAAATATTTGCGTAAGTACTTGTACAACTGGTATTTATGCAGGCCATTAACACACTCATAAATTTCTTTCATAACAAATTTAAGTCTAATTTTTTACTACTACAGTCCAAAAGGTCACTTTGATTATTACATTAAAGGTTAAAAAAAAAGAATTAAAGACAAACAAGTGAAAGACCAAGGAAAATATTTAATGCTTTCCTCACTTTGTTTTTCATGCGATTGTAATCAGTCATTTTTTTGTAATTAGTTACAAGTGGAAGGGCTTGCAAACCCTGGAAAAAGATCTCAGAATTCTGAGTGATCTTGAAAAAACTGCAGGAATGGTTCGGTAAGAACAAGAACCAAGTGTTACTTTTAGGAAGGAGAAATAAACCTTGAGTACAAAATGTAAAGTCCCTGGATTCGGGAGTTGCACCATCTGAAAGGAGGAGGGCGATAGAGAAATAAAAACTGGATTTGAATGATTGTAATTGAATGGCAAAACCAGGGGATATTTTTCTGGAATATGTAACTAGGAGTGTTGTGTTTAAGAATATAGATAATTCCTTCAGGCTGGTGATGTTAAAATGGATAACATCTCTCGCTTTAGGATTTACTTCGAGAAAGATACAGGTAACTTGATGAAATTCGGGAGGAGAGCGGTCTGAAGATACAGTAAACAATGGTTCTTCATATCTTTGTGTCATAGAATTTTACTCACAGCAAAAGATTTAAATTTGATTGTAAAGGGTTTTTCTAACTACAGGGATAGTGAATGGAACAGACTGGCTGGGTTATGAAGCCTCTTTCATTAGAGACTTTAAAAATATTCTCCTAATCTCATGAGGGATGTGTGATCAAGATGAAATCACAGTGATGTGAATGGTAAATATCTGAGTAGTTTTGGTCTTTGTCAGTGTTTATTATTATTTTCCTTTTCAATTGCCTCCTGTGATCCCTTTCAGCTCTTTGTCCCTTATGGTTCTTACGTATTTGGTCTTGTGCTCTTCCTTTAATTACCTCTGTATTTTTTAATTTCTGTAAAAATGTAGATCAAAACAGCAAAAGCAAGTTTCTTATGGGATAAAACCCATGCCTCATATCAGATACGAAATTTTCAAGTAAAGTAAATTATGTTTTCATTGAGAGTTTGTGAAAGTGTTATGAAGTGTGAGTTTCACATTGGGGCAGCTTAAAATGTGTGCACACAATTTTTTGTAGGTCACGTTCAATTCAGAAAAGCCCTAGTTTGTTGAAAAAGTCAAGGGACAAACTACAAAAAGTAACATGGAGATGGGAAATAATTGGTGCAGCAAAAGAAAATGTATGCTGAAAGGTAAAAATAGTTATGCTGACATCAAGGTTAGTGAATCATTTGGTTAAATGCTCCCCTGCATAAGAATTGATTAAATAATACCTAAGATTGGGAAAGGTACCTGATGATGCCCTGTAAATATTTAAAACTAGGGGAAAGAATTTTTGAGGCAGTATAGGAAACTATTAAAAAGTAATGGAGTGAAATAAAATACTACCTTTGTGCAATTTCAGGAAGTTAAAATATCCAATTACACTTGAGGATGAAGATTTGATCATGAGATCAATACACTTTAGAATACTTTTCCAGGAGTAGTGGTGCATAAAAACATAAAGGTCACGGTACGAGGTCAGAAACAATGTCTGGAACAATCTCTTGTGGGCTCCAGCAGATGCTTATATTAGAAAGTAGGTGAGAATAAATAGCAGCTACACTAATTAACATTCAAAAATCAGAAACAAGCGTTAGTACAATGTACTACTAATATTGCAAAAACAATGCAGCACTAATTGTTGGAATAGGGTACACGAGCTGTTTCTCCAATTTCAAAACGTCCATCTTAGGAGATGTGATTTCATCCTATAAGGACCTGAAGTGGATAAGAACTTTCCAGTATCCAGCTCCTTATTTCAAGTAATTTTTACAGGTATATTAGTTCTGGCGTTAGAGTTTTAAAAGTCTCTCCCAATTATGCACAGTCTAGAGAGGATGAAAACGGCTTTAAACCTGCAAGAATTAATATACAATTCTTTGTGTGAAATTTGCTATTAGCCAGCACTTCATGTAATAAATGTCTGCTGTTTTTCAGTACTTCTGCACTGAAATGATTGTGATAATCTGTCTTCCTAATTTTCAAAATATACAATCATAAGTTTCCTGTTATTCTAAGATAGAGTGCTCTTGCACAAGAAATATTTAGATCCCAAAGGACTGTGGCAACATTAGCAGAGATGCTGGACATTTGTATTAAATATCTCTGTAAATTGTTCATACTGTGTTTCAAATATTAAATAACAGAAGATTCATCTATGTAGCATAGGTGCTATAGAAATTAGTAAAAAGAAACAAATATTTGACGTGTATGTCCATATTTAGGCAAATTGATGATTTCTGGCACTGTTATAAATTTCTACACTGTAGAGAAAGTTTGCCAGCAAAGAACAGAAGGAGTATTGACTTTTTACTATAATGACATTTCTGTCAAATTAATTATAAACTCGGGAAATATTAATCTAATTGAAATAATACTGCTAAAAGAAAAATCAGTTAGGTTTTTTTCCCCTGACAGTTCAATGGTTCACAACACATGAAGGACATGAAATACAAGAGTATTAGAGAAAATAGTTGCTAGTATTGTAATAGTTTGCATGAATATTTTTAAACAGTATTAAAATTTCTATTCACGTCTATTAAATGTCTACTCATGTCTATTAAAACTCCATCTGATAACAGTGGAAGTAATTTATCTTTTAGTATAGAATAATAAATAAAGAAATAAAGAAAATAATAAAGGAAATAAAGAATAAAACAGTAATAAAGAAATATATATATTATCAAAATACATATTGATCAGCAATCTATCATAATGGAAATTTTGTTGTGACCCAATAAAACCGGCAATAATCAGATTAAAATGGGATTCACCTGCCTGTCGTGCTTGTTCTTGCCAAACTAAAGAAAGAGTGTTCTAAAATAGATTACATAATTTAAATTTAAAAAATGAGATACTTAAAGATTCTGTTGATGTTGCTCTAAAGGAAGGACAGCCGCTGTTTGCCAGGTTAGTTAAGGCTGCAGGTAGATGCATCAGACCAGCTCATGCTCATCTGCACCCTGCTAAATCCCGGGTGAAGGCTAAAACCTGAGGAAAATCTGGGATAGTGGGTGCTCAGCATCTGTTAAGCACAAGATTTAGGTGTAGAATGGCATAAATGAACACTTCTGTTAAAGCACAATAGACACGCAGGTATTGGAAGACTTTGGCAAAAAATCAGCGACAGCACCTTGTTCGCACCTTTAGTGAAGGAAACGATCAGAAAACACCCGAGTTGTCGAGGCTGTTTTCTTTGCGGGTGCGGAAATGAAATTTGGTGCATCTGAAAAATATAACACTGAGAGCTCTTGAACCAAAAGGGTTCCCTTGAGTGGCTTCTTCTGGTTTACATATGAAGATTGTCTTAGCAGTTTGCTGGAAGTGGTTAAAGTAGCCTTTGACACCTCATTTTGTACTGATTGTCTAAACAATTGCCACATAAGCACTGGGAAGGAATGCTCTTTAGACTGAGTTTAAGAAGTGGCTGATTCTTGAATTAGGTAGTTTAGTATCCACCACACTTGGATCTTTAAAAGAGTTGTTAATAATGTGGCATGGTTATAGTACATATACAACTGAATTGTTACCTGAATGGCATGGCATGATCTTCTTGTTTTGCCCAATGCATCGCACCGTTTACTGGATGTTTCTTGGGGGATGGAGTGAAATCTTTCTCTGCACCATGAGAAAACCAGAGAGCTCCTCAGTGCCTGTCACTGCATATTCATTGCCATACAAGCCATGCATATGTTAGGTTACACTTCTGCAAGAGGACTGGCTTGTGCACTGCAGCTCTCAGCTTCAGTCCCAGCATTGCTCCTCTTGGTGCATCTTCCTTAAGAAAAGAGAGGAGCAGGAGAAGGAAGGCTCTGGAAAGAACAGTGCCCCGGGGTCAGCACAACAGGGCTTCCAAACCTGGATCCTTCTCCTGCATCATCACCTTTGAATCGGTGAAAGGAGACACAGATTTCATTTTAAACAGCTGCTGGATGTGGTAAGCATTAACAATTCGTACTTTGCTTTACAAGTGGTCTGAAAATGGACTGAAGTGTAATGTCTTGATGTGTAAAAAATACCAACAGGTCCTGACTTTTGCTGGAGGCTGCTTTGGGCCTAAACAACTGGTTGGCTGACTTAAATATTAGAATAGTCTTTCTATGCTGCAACTGTATTAGATTCAGGGAGGGTTGAGGTATCTAGAACTTGATTAATTTGTCTACAGGTTCTGGATCTGACCATCTGAAAAAAACTGCACCACTAGTGAAAACAGCATGAAGCTTGTTGTTTTTTAGATTTACAAGAGAAATAATTGGTGCTGCTTTAGTATTAACAACTTCCTCTTGAGACAGGTAGTATTCATAGGCAAAAATTGCTTTTTCTTCCTGTGAGTAGGTGGGTAATACTAAAGCAATTTGGGTCTGGTTGTTAACTAGAGAATAAAATTACCCCACTTTAAATTCTTTGCCGTGTTCCAGAGTTGGATGTTGGAAGCAGAGCTCTTTTGTAGCAGTGGCATGCTGTGCCTGAGATTGCACACACCCTTTACCACAAGTCTTGTTAATCTGGGCTTTCTAAAAATATAAATGCACTTGATTATCTGTCCCTGTTCAGACTCAGCTTTTCTGAATTGCAGTTCTTGCTCTGGAAGGGCGTTTGCTGTGTCAGGATGCAAAGTGGATTGGAATGGAAGGGTTTGAAAAGCTAGTGAATGATACATAGAGATACATACATATAGATACATACATATAGATGCATACATATAGATACATACTTCTGAATGATACATTATAGAGAACTGTATTCCACTTTTCCTAGCAGTATTAACTCCACCCTTCAAACACTTGGTTGCTTGGTATAAAAGTGTTATCAACTTGGTTTTCTTATTGTCTGTATAAAATATATGGCTGTGCTCTGACTACATGTTGTTTGTTTTTTGTTGTCTTTATCACATAGTAAAGATAGTATAAGAGTTACTTAGAAATGTCTCTCTTTTCCAGAACTGTATTTATTTAGGTGTTCATTTATGAGTTCTCTGTATGTTGATTCACCACTGAAGCAGGCAACCCTTGTGTATATGTGGCCTACATAAATAATACTGTAAATATATAAAAGAAATTTATCAGAGAGTAGCTAAATGAACCCTGCATAATAAGAAAATGATGAACTACTTTGTATTAATTGCTAAAAGCAGTGATTCCATTTGACAGAGCACTGAACTGAAACTTAGGAGATCATATTCACTGGCCAGAGCAAATTTGCTTATCAACTTGCCTCATTTTGCACATCTATATAATGGGAAAAATATTATTGACTTTCTTTGTAAAGCAGTTTTAAGATTTAATACTGAATCATGCCACATATGAGATATGTATTGTTTATAATCTACTGAATACAGAAATATAAAATCGAAGTGACACTTTGTGTCTAGAAACTATTTGGAGTAAGGACTTGCAAGCCTCCAGGAGAGTGCATTCCACATTTATGGCCTTTAAAAGGCACAGAGAGAAACTTTGAGTGTCAGAACTGAGGAATCAACAACAGGAACCACATAGCAGTGATGTCCATAAGACAAAGAGAGAGAACTGTACCTCTGTACTGGTGCCCTGAGTTGCTTTTGATTTATTCTTCAGTCCACACAGGAAGTGTTCCATTATATAAATCACGTTGAACTTCAGTACAGCTGCTGAGGTTTTTAATTGTTGACTACATTTTGATTGGATTTCCATATGGCAAAGAATTCAGTATTGCAAACTCAGGGGTTATATTACTCATTTGAGAAATAGAGTAGTCTGTATGTGGGTAAAAACCACCTCAGAAGATATTCTTCTTTTGAAGATATTCTTCTTTGTTGCTTACTGTTGGTGCTGTGATCCCTCATTACATCACACAAGATGAGTATGACTGTGTGTGAATCCTCTTACAGGTATCTTATCCAGCGTCTCTTTTCCAATAATTGTGCACGGATTTAGCTCCAAACCCAGATATTTCCTGAACTGTACCTCAGTTCCCTGCTCATTCTGGTGGCCTGGTCCATTCAGTCAGGGTGGTTGTTTAGAATATCTTCCACAGCACATCTCAGTGAGCTTGATGAACACAGACAAAATGGAAATGATGATTATGAAAGGCCATGTGAGTTTTCTTTTCTACCCATGGCAGCTTCATTATGCTTTGACAATTTCTGTTTGAGTTCTGCTCTTCCTCAGTTTCTTGAGGCACTTTCTAGACCAATCCCCCATCAATAGCTTTCTGGTGTGATGGCCTGAAAATATGTTCGTGTAGGTCATCTTCTTGAAATATAAAATATGAGAAATGTAAATAAAGTGAGACTTGATTACAGTTCTCTTAAAACCCAATGTGCTAATTTAGATTAAATTCTTCCTACAGTTTTCTAGAGCACGTACCTCTTTCAATTTTTGTTGTGGTTGATTAATCAATATTTTCTTAGGAACATCTTAAAGGGATTTGTTTTATTAAATACAATTCTTAAGGAAAAGAAGCCTCTTACAGAGAAGCCTCTTTTCAGTCACACTTTTTTGGGCATAGAACTGTTATTATCTCAGAGGCTGGTCATGTATTTACACTGCATGGCCAGAGCATAGACTGTTTCTCTTCTTGAATATCTTACCTTCAAGTTAAGTAATATTTATTCCCATGAGTGCAGAGGAGCTTGTAGAGGAGCTTTTTAGCTGTGATGAGTATCTAAGGGAAGAAAAGCAAAAAAATTACTTATCCAAATGACAATTACTTGGTACACATCCATAAAAAAAAGTCTAAATAAAGGTGACAGTTTTTTATGTGAGGAGCAGTCTACAAACTCGGCCTTCATTACACCATGATGTCTACAGCAATGTTACAGCAAGGCTTTCATTTAGTGTTTGTGCAGAAAAAAAATGTTTACCAATTAGGTCGTAGCCAGGGTCAGTGGGATGAAAGAAAAGTGTGAGAGAAGTACTTAGTATTAAATAGAAGTTGTAGCCAGAAGTCTGCAGTTTTGACATGGGTCAGCGTGTGTTTCATTCCTTCCCCTCTTATTTTTGGAATAGTAAATTATTTGATGCTGGGTACCTTGGTTCATGTGCTATAACCAAATACATCAATGTTTTTTCCAGGCATTTGAAATAGTTCTGGAATCAAAGAGTGAACTTCGGTATTTCAGCATTTATTAGGGATGTATGTGTGATGAATTTTATCTTGCTGGATAGAATGATGAATATTTGTGTCAATATGCATATGAGATAGGTTATTCATATGCAGTGCTTCATATGCAGAACTATAATTGCAAGCTCATTTCTTGACTTCACTGCATTAAAATTCTCAACCACAGTGTTTCATTAATGGGTTTATTGCCCTAATAAGTTTCAGTGAACCCCAGTAAAAGAATAGTAACTGTCATAAGTAGATTTTAGAAGTTCAGACATAAAAATCTGTCGTTAAAATATTTAATTATTGTAGTATCATGTGCCTTCCAGAGACTGTAAGGGATGTGCAGGAGTGAATTTAAGGCAGTGCCACAGAAAAGACTGATATTCTCTTCACAGAGGTTCCAAGTGACACATCCATTACTATTAGAAACAGGTTAGGGTCAAATTGTCAGAGCAATCTAGCTCATCAAGAGCTGAGAGAAAAAAGTCTGTATCTTATTTCTGAATAAAATGAACACATCTTCCCCCACCACTGCCAAAGTGAAGTCCACAAGAGAGAGGACAGTATGATACAACTGTTTCCTGAGAGGAAACACAAACCTCTTAGAGTCCAGAAGAGCAGACTTTTGTTTGTTTAGGGACCTGCCCAGAGGAATCCCATGGGGTACAGCCCTGGAGAGAAGAGGGGTCCAGGAGAGATGGTTGATTTTCAAGGATCACATTCTCCAAATATAGGAATCATCCATCCTGATGAGAAAGAAATCAGATAAAAACAACAGGAGTCCTGTACAGATGGACAAAGTGCTCCTTGAAAAGCTTAAATATAAAAAGAAAACTTATGAGAGCTGAAAGAAGGGGAGGTGACCTGGCAAAAGTATAGAGAACTCTGTTTGAACATGTAGGGCCAAAGCCCACCTGGAGTTGAATTTGTCAAGGGACTTAGAAGGAAAAAAGAAACTTTTCTATAAGTACTTCAGCAGTAAAAGGAAGACAAGAGAAATTATGGGCCCACTGCCAAATGGGACAGAGAAGGACGAGGAATTTTGACCACTTTCTCAGTCTTTGTTGGTAAGACTGCTTTTCGAGAATCTCAAGTCCCTGAGGCCAGTGTGAAGTCTAGAGGAAGAAAAGTTTACCCTTGATGGGGGAAGATCAGATGAAGGAAAATCTAAACAAACGAGATTGGCAAGGGGGTGGATCTTATCAACGTGTATAAGTATCTGTTGGGAGAGCGTAGAGGAGACAGAGCTCGTGTTGAGGATACATCTGGTGCAGGCAGCTCAGTTTGCAAGCTGCAGATTGAGATGGAGATTGAGCTCTGGGTGGGACCCAGAGATAAGAGACCATAAGTCTGAACACTGAAACAATCTGCCCAGGGAAGGTATGGACTGTCTGTCTCTGGAGATATTGAAAACTTGACAGGACATGGTCCTCAACAGCTTTCCTTAGTTCACACTGCCTGAGCAAGAGGGTTGGACTAGGAAATGTGCAGAGGTCTCTTCCAAACTCAACTATTCTGTGGTTCTGGGAACATAAAAACAAATACTTTGTTGCATCAAAAAGGACAGTATTTAAGCACTGCCCAACTAACAAATCCCTTAATCAAAGAAAATAGACTATTATTCTTTTGCAAAGGCTCACCAGGAATAAAAAAAGGACTGTTCTTGCTTAATAACATTAACTGATGACCTCTCCTTTCTTCGTTGTAATTTGTGATAATATGGGTTAGTTTTAATGCCTTGAAAATGACAGTACTCTGTAAGAATACTTTGCATAATTTTCTGTTTTAAGCTTTAAGCAATATCAGAGATTTTATTTCAGTTCACTTGCACAAAGAATTCGCATTAATGTTTTGAAATAAATGTTAGTAAATACTAAATATATTCTTTCCCTGCTCTTCAATGCGTGGATTCCCTGATGCACATGCTCTACCTAGCATGTTATCTCTTCCTGGAAACATTATTAACATGAACAAAAACTTGATATGATCAGTAATCACAATCAATTATTTGATTAGTCTATAATATAGATCACATTAAGACTCATGTACCGTTGCATTTCCAATAATAAACATTTATAGCAATTATTTATACAAAATATCCGTCCTGTTTTGCCATACTGCATTTTTCACGAGGTTCCCCACAGAGATGAGACACTAAACATAAAATTGAAAAATTCATACCATGTTTTATTAGAAAGCATTCAAGGACCTTCAGTGTTTTGACTATGTTGAAACACTCTGTCAGTTCTCTGTGAGGTTACTAAGATTAATTGCCTTTTTTGTGATTCAAAGAGCTTTAAATGTACTCAGTCTGAATGTGAATTTTCTGTCTGTTCGTGCTTGTTTCACAACAGTAAACTATAAACTATTTTGTCCACTGTGCATAATTATCAAAGTTTATAGGAAATCCTAATCTTTTCATAGCTCCTTAAATAAAAGTGTGAAATGGGGAGTAAAACAGGGAAACCAATGGATGGTGAGAGTGTCTGATTTCATCTTCCCTTTTCCTGCAGTGCATGTGGCACTTTCTTCCTGTAAATGTGAACCTGAGAGATTGGATTTGAACAGTTCTCCTAAGAGGAGGGATATCTTGATTTTTTTCTTTGGCATCTGTATGTTTTTTCTGATGCCAATTTCACAACACAGAAATGGAAGGCAGGATATTTGCTTTGCTTGTTTTGGTTGCAGGCATCTAACTTGCTTGTTTTGCTAGTTTAAGAAATATGATGAAAAATAGGATTCTAGAAGACATAATGATTTTTAATGCACCTCCCTTATAGTTCAAATTTTTTTTTTACATTTTTACAGATATTTTGGTGCAGGTCTCAGAGACATTTTGATCCTTGACTCATTGAAAGAAGTGGGAATTAGGAAGTCAGCAAGTCTTTGCAAAGCTAATCTTAAATCTGCAAAAATTCTGTGTGATAGCATAAAACCAATAACCACAGAAAGTAAAACAGCCAGATGCAAATGCTGCTTTTGTTTACCCTCTGTGCAGTAGAACTGATGAAATTGCATAACAGACAAGTCTTTAATTCTTTTAGTTCATAACAACTTTTAGTTCAGTTCAAGTACATGAACTGATGAAGATCTTGCAGAAAAATTTCACTGCACAGTCATATTAGAATCAATTGAGTTCTGGGTCTTGTGCTTGAACCAGTAGGTCATATTGCCTTATTTAAATTATGAAAGTACTAGGATTAATTAAATCAATTACTTGGCATCTCAACCTGAAGGTTGGGAACAAGGATGTCTCAGCTGGGTGTGAAGATGCCATCACTGAATTGCCAAGAAACTTTTTTGCCATTTTCTTTTTCCGAGGCCCAGTAAGTCAATGTTTCTACTCTGGAAAACTTTCCAACAGTAAAAAGCCAATGTTTTAGTATATAAATAGCATGAACTGGGGGTGTGTTTGTGTCCATGTATTTGTTGTGTGTAACTTTAGCAGGCTGTGCAGGGTCCTGTAGTATTTGCTTTTAATAAGTTACCAGCTGCTCCTGGTTGTTACACAGTGAAGTGCAATAGTTTCTCTCTGTACTTAGTTTAGGCACTGAAGCAGAGAACAAGGTTGCATTTCTGTCAGAAGCTGGCTGGGTAATTCACTAGACACATAGGCAAGAGAGAAGCTTTCCTCTCATTTTAGGCTGTACCTGTGTGGTCACGTTACCATCTGAGCCTGGCTTTAAATTCAGACATAGGCCAGGCAGTACAGGGGCTCCACAAGTATCTGAAGGTGAACCTGTTTGTATTTCTGCAGGTGCATCGTTGAGAAAAGTGACTAGATAGTTCATCTGCAAATTGTTTTTTGCTCTTTCAGATGCAGCCAGGAGGAGCCCAGCTTGTCATTCAGACACAGGGCTTTGTTTACATGGCCAGCAGTAAGACTAATTATCACTTTAGTAGCAATTTAAACAATTAGATATGAACATCACTGAAAGACAGTAAACATGGAATTCTGCAATGCTGTAATTTGCCACCTTTTTTTACTGTGTGGATATACTCTGAAAGTCAGCCGGAGATGTCTTATGGTAGTCAAGAGTTACTCCTCACATTGTAAAACACCGGAGAAGAAATGGAAAGCAAAGTTATTTCTTTGAAACATAGTGGGAGTGCAAAGGAGGAAACTTCCTGTTGTGCTGAGATGCTGTGAAATACATCACATTTCAAAATGCTGCCATCTTTTTAATATTTTAAACCCACCATACCCACTAAAAAAAGAGTGCTAAAGTTGCAGTATCTCACATGTATAGGTTAGGCTGCCCGCAGTTTTAATTTAACTGTGTGATGGGACACTGCTTTGTCCCACCAGGGAGGAAAAGGTTAAACCATTGTTGAAAGTCTTAACAAGACTGATAGAGTAGGGATTTACAACCAGGTGGTGCAGATAGAGTGTGGAGAAGGTAGAGGATTATAAGTGTGGAGTGTCCTGATTTTACAGTCTTTATAGTGAAGGGTTAGTGACATTTTTGAGACTGTGAGGGCTTGATGTTGGTGGGAACTCTTGCAGAGATAAGAGAATATTCTGTCTTGTTAATGGTGATTCACTTTAGGATTATGATTAAAAGCCCATAATTGATAAAAGGAAAAGATATGCAAAAGGAAGTTGGACAAATACTGGATAGAGGCTGCATCTCTGAGAAGTGTGAGGTGGGTTATGGGCTGCTGTGGAGCTGGAGTGGTTGCTGTGCTGTGGGCTGCCCTTGCAGCCTGCCTTGTGAGCATGCATTGTTGTACAATCTTTAAATATGTAATCTCACATTACTCTCACATAAGAGATAAGAATTTAATGAGTAGTGATCCAGTATTTTGTTTTATCGTGATCAGTGTGTGGTCCCAGGCTGTTTACTATACGCTATTTAAATGCTGTGCTGAAGGCAGAATAATTAACTTCCTCATGGGCTTTTCTATAGCACTCATTGTGGTAAGATTGGAGTGTCTTACAATGTGAAATAAATTGCCACCTTAATGCATGTTTGTTGAGGAGAGACTGTTTCTGCTCTCAAGCACAGACAAATGTCAGGCATATTGTATATGCCCAGTTTGAAACATCTGAGACTCGATTTCTTTGAGTACTCACCACTCTACAATACTTCATTTGATGTATAGTTCCTATTTTCTCCAGTTGCAGCTGAGACTATTCAGCCATTCCACAACTCTCCAACCGAAAAGCTGATATAAATAGGGAACACCTGTGAGAATCTCCCCTTTGAGGTGCTTTCAGTGGGTTTGAAATTTCTGCTGGAGAAAAGTGTTATGTGTAGCTGTACTTTTATTTAAGTGGGATCTTGTGTGCTCCTCCTGTTGTCTTTAGACTTGGATGCAGTGGTTTGCAGTGCTCCAAGGAGCCAAATGTTTGGAATTATTTATCGTCTTTCCTAAGCTGGGACAGGTGAGTAAAACGATGGAAAAACTTTCAAAATTGCTTAACAATGTAGAAGCCCAACTCCCATTTTGAAAAACGCATGACTTGCTTATGAGATTAGATACTTTTAGAAAATTGCTTTCTCTTTTATTCTGCAATAAAGACGATGAAATAATAACTATCACTGTTATAGGACAAAAATTCTAATTGGGAAGTGATCTGCACGTAACTTTTAACAATACTCCAAAATATAGTTGAAAGCTATTAAAGAAGCATATCTGAACTAAATAAATGCAATATATCTGCCTTGTGAGCAGTATACAAGGATAATTTATCTATTATGTAACAAAACTGAATCTTCAGAGAAAATGAATGTTTTTTGAGAAAACATCATTAACTTTACTGCTGCTTGCACCAGTAAATTTTCAGTCTTGTATTCTCACCTGAAACACTAAAGCAAATCAGCTTGTCTGAGAGAGGAGAATACTTACTTGACTTAAAAAAACAAGTTTGCAACTTGTAAGTGAATGTCTCATACCATTTTAAACTCTATATGGAATATATACTGGAGGGTGAAGACCTAATACTACAGGCCACTAGGAGTATAATAACACCATAGTGTTTAAAACTGATTATTTCCTAAATAGCTGCGTGTAATCGAGTGTATTAACATTGATTACTGCTGACAGCCTAATATAGAGAAGATATAAAAAAATTGCTTCTCAAAACTGCATAGCAAGGGATGAAATAGTACAGGCAAAACAACTTGTGAAACTGAAGAACATTTTCATAATTAGTAACTAATTCGTATAATGCATAATGTAAAAATGTGCTTGATTTTAATTCTCTTTCTATAGTTTTTTTTTCTATTCCTAATTTCATGTGCTTGTTGTTGCCCTTAAATACTTTTATTTGCTGTAATGCTTCTCTGTGGTATTTGAAGAATATGCTAATAGAAGCAGTAATGTTTAATCATGAAATAAATAAATTACATTAGCATAATGTTTACTTTGAACCAGCTTTTGACTGAGAACTGACCTGAGATCTCCAAACTGACTTTTGCGATATCCTTCAGAGGCTGGGGTACTGAGCTGACTACCTTTGTACTTTTAATCTCAAATTTTTGAAATGCAATAAGTAACTCGGCTGTACAATGTAGGTACAATTAAAGCTTTTCAGAGAAATATAACAGAACTTAATTTATCTGGTCTGCCTTCCCACATGACATCAATCTTGCATTTTATCTGTTAATGACAAACTGTGTTTAAGCAAAATATATCACCTGAAGATGGATCTGATCTTGATTCAAAGATGTTAATCAATGGAAGAAATATTTACTAAATTTGGCAATACTTTCCAACCTTTGCTTTTTAAATTAAAAAATAAACAGTAATGGTTCTTAGGAACTGTCTGGCTGGTTACTTGTTTAACAGTCACTTTCAACAAATTATTTAATTTTTCTTTGGAAAGATGTAACCTACTGTATTTGAGTCACTTTTCTGTCCTTGCCTGCCCTGGCAAAGTTGTGTGTGAAAGGCCAGAGTGCAATTTCATTATAAAGCAGCACTAACTCCTTGAAAGAGTTGGGAGTGAAACAGGTACCTTATGCTGGTTCTGTAGTGGAAGAAGCTACCTTGGATAAAGGGCAGAGTATAATTTAAAGCTGTTTATGTACAGAGCTAATGCACTGTAATTCATACTCTGTGAAATGACACTTTAACAGTGTGGTAACTTCTTGGACTATGCTTGTGTTTAGACTTTTTTTTTTAATTAAAAGCACTGAGCTCCGACAGTTTTGCTGTAAGGCACTTCCAACCTCCAAATCACTTTGGGAATTCAGTTTTCAACAACCACTTTAAAATAGGAACACCAGAATTGTATACACAGCCCAGATATCAGGCTTTCCAGTGTCTGAAATAGAGTTGAAATAGTTTAAAAAGTATATTACATGTGAGATTAACATGATCAACCACACTTTGGGATTAAAATAACTTTGTACAAGTCCTATTTTCCATAAATTCATTTTGACTGGCATTTTTTATGTTCTCTCCTTTAAATCTTTATCAATTGAATCCCCTGTCAGCTTTTTGCTCTAACCTACTCAGGACTGATGGGGTCAACCAGGGTCATCTGCCTTTCTCTTTATGAATATTTTCATGGTCTTCTAAGACTGTAAGAACTTATTTTATTTTCCCCCAGTGCTGCCAGATTTATGAAAAGCAGCAACCAGTGGTAGACTGGTAGACCAGCATCTCTCGAAGTCTACTGGTCATAAGTTTTTAAGAGGAACTGCTTGGAAGGATATTTATCCCAAGTCACTGCAGTTGAACACTCTGAAGCACAAGAGGTCTCAATCACTCAGACAGACCTAAGCAAAACTGTACAAAATCCCAAACTGGCTTCATATTGTTTGAACATCATGGGTAGTACTGTCTTTCTACAGCAGTATCTTCTGTGACATTCAGGACTGATTTCAGCCCTGAATTTCCTTATGGTTTTCTCTAATACAGGAAAATAGAGTGGTTTCCAGAAACTCCATCTGAGTTAACAAATGCCTGTCATGTATTCTGCTATCTCTAAATCTGCATTTGTAAGATTTAAGAGGCAATTGTTAATTTTGTTTGCTGCAGCCAGCTTGCTGAAGAGAAATGGGCAAGAAAGGGAATAAATTCAGTATTTGTTGCAGAATGAAGGAAGTGCAGGAAAGTACATTTTCACTAGTCTTTTATCATTGAGTCTGCTGTGCTTTGGCCTTAGCATCATTTATTCCTGTCCTGACAGTGATCAGTCTTTTTTTTGGACATTAAATTCATCATGTCTTTTGCTCCTTGCAGACCATTAGGAAATTGCTATAGAATTACAGTTTATAATATTACTTACCCATGCAATCCCTGCAATAAAGTTATCTTCATACACAGAATGAACATCTTGACTCTGCGTTAATGGCAAAATCATAATTCCATTTAAGTAGTGAAAGGATTTTTCTATAAATCTTAATTCATTGTCAGGCCCTTGAGTTTTCAAGAAAGAGGAGAAGATGGTCCCCTAATGAAATTGAATTGGCTTTCTTTTTTTTTTTTTCTTCTTGTTGAGATGGAAATTGTAATTGCCACTGACCACTCTCGAATATATTTGTTTTTCTAAAACGTTCACAATTACTCTGGGAAAAGGATCACTGCAGCAACACTGTGTCTCCCAAAGGTTAGTTTAGGGAGGCAAAAGAAGCTGAGCAGGAATTCCAACCCTAACTCTTGACTTTCCCTCTTGTGACTCCTTATTTGTTTTGTGTTTGTACCTGCCTCAAGAGGGTATTGATCCAGCCTGTCAGCCCATGGCACTGGGCACATTTCAGTCAGATGTGGAACTCATGGTGGGGGCAGAAAAACGTGTGAGGAAAGGTCACAGCAGAAGAGTTGTGCTGCTGGATTTTGCTGCAGAAAATCTGAATATCAGTAGGTGGTAATTCATATATTCTCACTGGAAAAAAGATTGAACTTATTAAATTATTTCAGGTATAATCACTGATTTCTCATTACTGCCTGGCATATTAAACTCTCAGGGCTTGAAACACTAGTCCTTTCTCTCTGAAAAGATATATTTTTTTTAAGGAAGAAAAGACACATATATACTTTATTAGGTGCTGAACACGTATCATCTACTTATAGTAGAACAGAATTTTATTTTGAACAGTGCCTTTCTTAAAATGGTTTTAGAGATGCTTAATGAGTTAAATACTGGAGTTCAGTACTGCACACTCAGTGTATTCTTGACAAGAGCCCAAGCAGAATGCTGATTGTCAGAGCTGCACTGGGAAAAGGGATGATTTTCAACACTCAGACTCATGTTTCACCTCCTATTCCTATTTAAGAAACGCTGAGCTATCTTTGAGCACACCTGAGGAGTCACTTTCTGAAGCTGTGATGGAAATGGCGTTGTAGCCAAGCCTGTTTTTTATGATACATTGTGTGAGTGCTTTCTTCCCCTCGCAGCTCTCTTCCTCCCACTTTTCCACTGTGCATGTTTCTGCTTTATTTTGGCATTGATCCTGCAGCACTGCTCAGCCACGCTCCTGTGAGCCCACACAATGTGAGGTAGGTGCAGCAAATTGCGCAATCAAGCCCATTAAATAGAATTGCACTTCCATAACAAAATATGACAGCTGTCATTTAAAACTGAGAATTCCCTTCCCCAACAAGCATATTTTATTCTGAGGCAACATCAAAGAAGATGTTCTCCCACAGAAAGATAAAGAACTATAATTGAGGTTATTTAAATCTAGTTTAATCACCTGAGCAAATAAATGGCTCGGATACGGACTGATTTCGGTGTTTGGTGCCACAAAGGAAGGGAAGACAATTCCTAACAACTGATCCACGCTTCTGTGGCATTAAATTTGTAAATTTAATTTAAAAAAAGTAAAATGGGCTTTAGAATTTTAATTATTCCATCTGGTTCAGACAGAAACTCTTCTAGGCTGAAAACTCAGTGCAGCACAGGCTTAAAGTTCTGCGTGACCATTTGTGCTATGTTTGGATTGTTGGGACATGTTCCAGCACCGAGCTGTGCCTGATTATCTGCCAGAAAATCTAAGATAATCGTAGGTAGAACACAGAAAGCAAACTTTCCTCTGAATTTTGGACTTTTCATACAGTCTGTAAATAAAGTAGTTCTGATGCTCTGTACAGTAAAACTCCTAAGAGGACTTCCAAGAGTAGTCAGTGGCATTTTTATTCCATGTTGTGTCCTTTATGAATAACTGTGATGAAATGCAGATGATACAATAATTCTCCATATATGCAAATTTTTTTGATGGAAGGCAGCAGCCCAAAATTTGGCTAGCAAGATAAATTCTTAGTAGTTAGGCAACACAAAAGAAATTAATATAACTCTGGCAAGTTTGATAAGGGTGATAATATAGTAGGCCAAAAGGGTATATGGGTGCAAATTGCTAAAAATGTTAAAAATCCCCAGTACAGCCTCTTCAAACAGAAGCAGAAAATTTGTCAGATGGTCTGCAGGACTAAAAAATATTTGCAGTATAAAAAGATTAGATAGTAACAGAAAAGCTGTTTAAAAAAAAAAAAAAAGAAATTAAAGTAGGTTACAGAAGTTACCACACCAGGATCTATGGAACTCTCAAACTGAGGTCTCTGAAGGCTAAATTTTAAGAGAGATCCATAGATAAGTACTAGTATTTTGAACAGGAATAGATCAGACATCTATTAAATTGTGAGTGACATAGATTTTCCTGGATGCTGCCCATTCTTTTTATCCACCAGTGGGTTTCACAGGGCAAGGAGAGATCCTGGAGAATGTGTTGCTACAACTTGTTTTGATAGTGGGTTCTTGGAGTGGTGAGACAAGTAAGCAGAGGGCAATGCTAAAATAAGAGGGCTAAAATAAGATCAAGTGCAACCATTTGCTCATGAAGTTCCCAGAGAGGTGACTACTGGAAGCAAACCTATAGAAATATGTTCTGTAACTGCCCAAAGATACCATTTCCATAATGCCCACAGTCAGAGACAGAGTGGACAGGGGGCAGAGTCAGTCCTGCTGTGTTGGGGTTACAAAGGAGCCAAGTTACGTTGAGAAAAACAGTGTATGAAAGACTTGAAATAATGGAATACTGGGTCCAGTGAGGTTTTTAGTATCAGCAATCATGTGAGTTAAGATATTTGGTAAGACTACAGGTCTGAAAGGAGGAGGGAATTTGGAATAAAATATGCAGGTGATAATAACTTCTGAGAAATTGCAGTTACCAGTGAGGTCCATCTTGAGGTCTAGATAATTTCTCAGATCTTTAGACAAATCTCTCACTGGATGAAGTTTTTGGGTGTACTCTACAAAAAATTATTTCTTCAGGTCTTCAAAATTTACCTTGAAATCATCAAGTAAAACTAGTTTAATTTAATTGTATAACTTCTGTGGGATATTTGTCTGTGTGAGAACTGTGCTGTACAAAGAGTGCTTCTGTTAATGAAGGAAATTATTTATTCTTACGGATACTTTCGGAATTGCAATGGATTGAATGTCTATTTGAATGTCTCTGAACAATTACAAGGTGCCTGCAGTACTGGTACATCATAACCCATCTATTTGGGAGCTCTGTTTTACTGAGGCTTGCTCTGGTCTTCTGTGCTGGGGTAATTTTTGCCTGAGTAGAGGAATGAAAGTTTTTTCATAGATTATACATAGAACTTGCTCAAAACAGGAGATTTCATACCCTTGGAGGCCATGCTCTGATATGGAAATTGGAATATGAATTGACGAGTATTAGGAGAGAAATATCCAAGTTCCAGAATTTAAAGAACCTTGAGCTTCGTTAAATAATAATTTATTTAATAATAAACCATCAACTGTCTGAGATGAGGAAGAGCCATTTTGATGTAGTTTATTTTTAAGATACTTGCCTCATATAGCTGCATATTTGTTCCTGTCACTCTCCTCAGTATTAAATTTCATGTCTCTAAATGGTATGTGTTCATTTTATTTTCCTCAGTCAGAGACTTTAATGCTTATTTTATTGATTCATGCTAAAAACAAGGAAACAATGAAAGGCTTCTTCAGGATACTTGAAATCTGATCAATTTTTTTTTTCTTTTAAATTGGAAATATAATATAGCTATTACTCCAGGATATGTGTCTCTAAGTGCAAGTGGTTGCAGCATACATATTAATTTCCTGTTTTGTTTGAATGTACAGGCTCAGCATCCGTATTTTATAAATGCTGACACCCTAAAGTTAAGTAGGCTAACATGGCAGTTTTGAAGTAGTAATTTATGTTGCAAGTAAGGCATTATTGAAGTTAAATAAGTGTTTCACAACTAGCATTATCATGCACATATTTCAAATACCTGGTACAATATTTGTAAGTACAACTGTAGCACATGACAGGAGTTTTTAGAGCACGGCCTGAATTCCTGTTGCTTTCTGGCCAATACGAATTTTAACCTTGTGCATAAGATTAATATGCATGTAATTAATAGATTAGTGACAAAACAAGAGGAAGAAGGCAAACAGAGATTTCTTCAAACACTGTCTTAGGACTGTTGGAACATATTTCTTTGATTGTTTTGATTTAATTTTTATTACTGTAAGAAAGAGCATTTAAAAAAAGAGATCTTTATTATGTGTCATGGGTAATAAACTGGGGACAAATATATAGTCAATAGAGAAGGATTCAACTCTAAATTTTTACTTCTTACGCTCATTTCTGCAAGGTAAAATGGGATATGCTTGTTTTCTGTTCCAAAGTATTTCTATTTTATACTGAAAACATTAACAGAAATCCATAAAGATGTTGTGAGGGTAGAAAAGGATATTTAGATTTCAGTTATTTTTTGAACAGCAGACTGAATATACACATAGAATTAGCAGTCACAAATGAGCAGAGGGAAGAGAAGAATTGAAGAGTGCACAAGTGCCAAAATATGGAGCTGTTTCTGCCTGCCTGGACATAGAAAGTAGATGGGATTTTCTCAAAATCACCTTTTATAAAAACTAAGCACTGAAAGCTGTTATTGAATTTTGTAGTATCCTGGCACCCCTCGTTTGGTTGCAGCTTCTGGCTGGTGTTGCAGGAAGGGGTGGGTGTGTGTCTGTGAGGAGTGGTGGGAAGAACGGTCAGACCGAGGAGGAAAAACACTGGTCCTTGCTAAATTTGGGTGGCCCAAGAATAGGGAGAGAGGGTGTCCAGGCAGTGGGCAGTGTCATACACAAGAAAGGAGAATTTTGGTGAAAGAGTCCCTGGAAATTTCATATAATAGACTTTTAAGTGTCTACCACTGGGACTTTTCCACTAGGCAAATGGCTTTACATAGTAGCATAGGTATCTATCATGATTTTTGAGCACTATTATGCAAGAGCTGTTATTCCATGCTTTGGTTTTTTCTTGTAGTAGTCTGTGTCTTAGGTCTGAGAGTCCCACGTTTTACAGATTGTTCCTAAAGCTACCATATTTCCTTCTAAAGGGGTCAGAGTTTCAGAATGTTTAAAGCATCACGTGAGATAAATAATGTGTATCTTTCATTATATCACAATGACAGGGTGCTTTTCATTGCATATTCCTACTTACTCTATACATTCCTGCAGATACTTTTTTTTAACAGCTTCCTTTATCATTTCTTTCATGCTGTTCCCTATGCTCGTTTCATCCTCCTCTTCTCCTCTGTTAATTGTCTTCATAAGAGGTGCTCAAGGTCATCTCAAGGAATGACACAATCCCTGCTGGTGAAATTTGCCCTGATTCCTGAGAGCTGGGCAGCCAGGCTGCTTCCTTTGTTAATAGACTTACAGTGTTTTATAATCACTTTAGTAATAAAGAGTAATTTTAATTTTATTTTAAAATATAACAGCCATAAATAATTAAAGGTTAAGTAAAGAAATTATTTTTGGACAGGTTCTTCATCACGCAGGACCTCGAGTTCTTTATTCATTTTAATTAATGACATTATTAGCACCTAAAAAGGAGAGGAAAGACTATTGCATCCTATCTGTTTTGGGTTCTAAAACGATATCATCCAACTATGCAAGATGAACACAAGAGATGAATGACTAAAAGTCACACTCTTAGAACACTTCTCTTATTAAACTTTTAATAAGAACATCATTAATTTGCACTAATGACTTCTATTTGTATTAGAGAAGACCAAACTGTAAATTAGGAAGAAAATGAATAAATGGAATAAATAACTCGGAGATGCTGCATTATGTTGTGTACTTTATTCTTTAATTGAAAATGGTATTTTAATGTAATTAATAATGATGATCGTGCAGCAGAATGTGTTTTGGAGTATGCCTTGTGAAATAAAGGAAATTTGAACAGTGGGAGAGCAATCTTTCTTCAGCACAAAGGGGCAGCACAAGGACCATTTGTTGACCTTTGTGACTTTCAGGATATGCAGGTTGCAAAATATTAAAAAGCAAAAAGAAGAGTCTTTTATTCTAAAATTTGTTTGCTCTTTTGCAATGTAAATATTCCTTCTCTCCAGTGAAGTCTACCAAAATCTTTCCATTCTCCCAAAACCTCTCAATCTTCTGCAGTCTGTATGTATTTTCTCTAATTTCTATGCAGTGCATTCCCTGTGTGAATAAGACAATTTAGCAGTTTAATAAGCACTTGATGTCATAAGTTTGTTTCTCTAATTGAAGAGAATTATTTCCTTTAAACACAGCAGACAGTTTTTTTTCTGGAATAAGTGCAATTCTGTCAAACTGTTGTGTCAGCCATCTACGTCCAAAACTCTGTTTGCAATCCACAGATCTACATAAGATTTTTTTAAAGCAAATATTTTGCTCCCTTGTATTTTCTATTTTTGCTCTCTTTTGCATGATTGTTTCATTTTAAGACTTTGTATTTGCTTATTACCGGAAGAGAAAGTATAGGAATAGAATTACAACTGTCAATAATGCATTCATTGGCAAGAACAGCAAACTTAAAATTGTTTTCAAACTTTTCTGTCTGAGAGAAAAAACGTCTTAAGTCCCACGATGTCATTTCAGCTTCTTACCATGTGGCTGTTACAATGAGGCTTATTAAGATTAAGAAAAGCTATAAAAAACACTGGAGGGTTTTCTTTGTTTTGTGTTTTTATTTTGAATAATAGGTGGCAAGACATGTTTGACATAAGACTGAGGAATGATTAAGCTAAGGATTTGGAGTGCAGCTGCGCTGATGGTATTTGGCAGCCTTATTGACACGTTGTATTGCCTCAGGCTAATGATTTTTGCAGTTTTTCAGTCATTTCTTGCAGTCTGGTAAGGGAGAAAGCACTTAGACCTGCTTTTGAGCTGGGTTTGTCTCCAGCCTCTGTGTCCCTCTGCTTGCAGTGGGACCCAAAGCAAATGGTCCCAGAGTTGACCGGATTTGTGGCAGCTCAGAGGCCCTTCATTAGCAACCTGCCCAAGACTTAATAGATGAGTTATTTAGCAGGTGATTATGAGCTGCTTTTGCTTTTCCTGTGTTTGACTGAAGCCATCCAAGAGTACATTCTATCTGCCAGTTTTATTACAGTGCATCAGCAGCTTTTCTCGATATGTGGCAAAGAATGAGGAATTATCAAATATTTACCTACCCATTGTATTGCTAAGGATACTTACTTTTTTCCTCCTGGCTAATTATGTTTCTTTGCCCTTTCTGTGACTTCAGATTTATTTCAACTGGACCAAGGTAATCTCTTTTATCTGTCATGATTTTGCATAACGTGGTAATTTGCTACTTCTAACATATACTGAAATAATATTTCTGGTAACTATTATCTTGCAGAGGAGGAACACAAGAGTCCACATTGGGCCTCTTTTCAGTGCTTTACATCAGTATAAGTTCTTATTAGGTCAAATATTTCTATATAAGATGGCCAGATTTTCATTTCAATTAATCTGATTATTTTCCTCCGCGATCATTCTCCAAATCTCATTGAAATTCAAATTGAATGGAACAACGTATTTGAGGTGTGATAGAGCCGTTGTTCTGCCAAGATTTGGTTATTGAGATCATTGCCCTAAAGTACTTGTACGATTTGCAGACCCAGTTCTAGTGCAGTCCCTCAGAGGCATGACTTGCCTAGGACAGTTCCAGGACACTGCATTCCCTCCATTGCTATTCCATGGCTTTCCCTGAGTGTCACCTAACACAGCACGTGCTGCTGCTCCTCAGTGTGGGTACAGCCAGGCCTCCCAGCCTGGGCAAACGGACACAGCACACAGAATATTGCAGTAATGTTTATAAGAGTATTTCCTAATGAATAAATGGTTTAATGTGTTAGTAATGATTTTTCCTGGTTAACTTTTCTGGCTGCCTGGCATACCTTGTCCACATGAGCCTTGTGTTCCCTGTGCTGTTGTTACTACCTGAGATCCTTACTGGGTAGGACACAGGCCTGTATTTGCATTTATGATACCTGTGGCTGTGCTGATCACAAGGCCATTACTGAACCATGGAGAGCACTCTTAAAAATAGTTATCTTGTGCCACGAGGCACATGCATGTGACATGTTCAATAGAAATCACAGCAACTTGAAAAACTGCTGTTGCTGGAAGTTAGGCAACTGATCCTGAGGTAAGCTTGTGTCATTAGATATATAATTCATATTAAACAGCTCTTCATTGCTGCTCTAGAAAATTATTTTTACTCAGTGGTCACAAATAAAAATGTCAGCCTGGCGGGAGTTTGGAGCTTTTTCATTCCCTTAACTTTGCACCACTTGAACTAAATGTTCATTCTGGTGTCCTGACTTTACGAGCAATTTTGAGGCCATTTGGTCTAATCTGAGTAGTAGAGAGGCAGCTGTACACTGTTTGTGACAGTTCTCACTGAGCTTTCCTGTCTCCCTGAAATGTTGTGATCTTTGCTGTCTATAACTGTGCAGTCACCTGCGACTGAACCTTTCCCTTTCCCTCTTCATTGACATGTGGGTTATCCCTTAGATGGTGAATGGTTACACTGGAGGTAATTTTGTGTTCCTGCATGTAACTTTAGCTTTTTGAAGATTCTCTTAGGGGAATTTTTGCAGGCTCAGATGTTTTTGATGGCTTCTTGAGGTGAATTCAAGCACAGTTAGCTTGTTTAAAGCCCAAACTTCTTTTTGTGGCATAATCAAAGTATCAAATTATCTTTCAGAAACATTTCTAATCCAGAATTCAAGATGTGAATTTATGTGTAAAGTAAGCTTAGGGATTGGTTTTTTCTTTCTTGATTTTTTCTTTTTTTAAGGAAGTTACAAGTATCATTGTTATAAGATGGAAGGAATGAGAAGAATACAAATAACCAATTTTTTACATCCACTTCATTGCTTGGAAGCAATGAAGCAGATTTGTTTTTCATAAATTATGTGGACCTTTTTGTGCTGGTAGAGTTGAGACTTGAGACTCAACCCTATCAATGTTGATATTTGAGGGTGTTGGAGGTCTAATGTGGCTTTGAGTTTCACTTCTGGCTGGAACTGGCAACGCAATGATGCCAAAGTTTTCCTGTTTCTAACAAAAGATAACAATGTCAAGACTAATGCTGTCCACTGGTCAGCTCTTGGGGAATAATGGCAAAAAAAGGTGTTTCCTTCTTCCTGACTATTGCTTTGAGGAGTGAGAGGACTGAAAGGGAGCCTCTTATGTCTCCTTCCTTTCTAATTATGAAAGAAGGAAGTGGAGGTTGGGCAGAATTAGGCACTGCAGAGCTTCATTGGGCTTTAGAGCTCTACTGAAAAACTGAGGTGGTGTGTCGAGTGAAGTGGCTTCTCCACTCTCCATCATGGACTGGGAATTGTGGGGGACAGCTCAGGTTTCCAATGCCCTTCTATTGATACATTGACACAGCAGACACACACATGTTATCTACAGGGGTGTTAATTCAGTCACTGGAACAGGATTGAGAATCTGGTCATTCTCTGCACACTTTGAAGTCATCTTGTATGCAAATAGTTGTTCCCTGATGAGATGACCTGTGGATTCATCAACAAATACTATTAAAGTGTAACAAACAAAGTAGATTTTTCAACATTTCCAACACTTATGTTTATCTTAGAGCAGCATTGTTAAGTTCAGAATCCAAAAGTGGAGCTATTTCATACAAAATAAGTAACGTGCACATAACTGAGTATTGCACCTGCTTTGGGAAGGGCAGTCTGCATTTAGCTCTTCATTTTTGTTGTTGTTCACTAGTTTGCTCAAAAGTATCAGACAATAAATATTACAAATTCTAAAGTGAAAGGTATGTGACACGTTGCCACCTACTTTTAGGTGCTATTATTAGCTGCTGCTAAACAAGATCAGTTTTACAAATTGGATGTTTGCTTCACCTTACCTCCAGCAAAGCTTGATCTTAATAAATGAAGTCAATAGTTGAATAGGGAGAAATACTTTCATTCCATTGTCATATTTCCTTATCATAACCAGTCCCTAAACTAACATGTCATGAACTAAGTGTGTATGGACAAAAAGCCTCACCTTTATTTGGTATCAGCACAAATCATGTTGGGTTAAGCCAGGGTTGTATTTCCTCTGCTGTAACCTACTGATCACAATGGGAATTATGTTTGTTGGTCCTGATTTTATTTGAGGTTTAAAATGTTTTAAGTTCCCTGATACAGAGATTGTATTGGATAGTTTAGACTTAACTTGCCTGACAACTTTTTAAAGATATCTCAAAATGTTTATGCTTCAATCAGAAGGTTTCCGTATTTTCCATATTTAAGATTTCTCTTTGTTTTATTGCCTTGCCCACAGTTAAATACTAAAGACTTGGAAGTATTTGCTCCAGAGCATTTTGTCATTTTTTTAGCTATATAGATAATTTTAACATGCAAAGAAAAATTAGGGGATTTTTTAACATCACTTGTCCCTCAGACTGCAAATAAAGAGTGTGTACTCCTAAGTGCCTCAGAAAAAAAAGGAAACAAAAACCCCCAAACCAACAAAACCAAACAACCCCCCACTTGGAAAAAATTGAAAAAATCACATATAATAAATGCAAGCTAAAAATCCATTTCCGGATCAGAAATCAACTTTTTGGTCAAATGACATTTCTTACATCCCGTTATATTAAAGGATTAAAAATCTGCCTCAGTTTCTTCTCCATCTAATTGAAAACTGGGTTAGTGGCAACACCCTTGCCATGAACTTTCTCTAGCAGTCAGTCTGCTTTGAGGAATTAGATGTAAGATTAATTAGATTTAAGGTTAAGAAACCATCTAGTGTAAGACATTCCCAGAGCAGAAGCCTGTCACATTACAGAACAGATTAACTTAATCAATTTTACTTTATTTGGTAGAAGAAAACCCCCTCAATACATTATTTGCAATGAATTTATTTCAGCATTTAAAGAAATGGGAATTATTATTTGAAGAAATGAGTATTATTCCATCTCAAATCCTGAGGAGGTATAACTCAATTAAAGTAAATTTCTTATGTAACAGGATTACCTAGGGACTGAAATGTAATCTCTATAATTATTTTCCTTTTTATTTCTAATATCCCTTCTTGTATTATTTAAAATGTGAAGTGGCATGTACATTTGGACTTTTTTTCAGAGCTAAAAAAAAGCCCCAAACTGAAACCTTGATTTGCTCTGACTGCAGTAAGTAATTTAATGAGTTGGAGATATTTAAACTTTTGGAAATCATTAAAATGATAGCTTCAAATAAGTAGCTAAATATTGGATTCCACTAAATAGAATTAAGTCTTTTTAATACAACCCAGAATATTAGTTAACTTGAAAATAATGATCTGAACCAATCATAAGATATTGACCAATGGAGAAGAGAGAAGTTTTATTTTCTACCATTGAAAAAATGGGTGTACCAGAGCCACTGCAATTAGAGACTGAAACTAAAACTGGTCTGAGATTTGAAACTATGTGTTTTTTGTTAAGATTGAGTGTGAAGAACTGTGGGAATAGTTTGTACAAACTGACATACTTTGACAACAGTTTGAGCTTTGATAACAGTGTACTGTGCTGACAGGAGTGAAAACCTCACAGATGTGTACGTTCCTCAACAACATCCTATTTTGCTGATGTCTTGACCAGTTAATTATATTTTTTAATTGTTTTACATGTTTAGTTAAGATAAATACCCTTAATTTCAAATCTTCACTCAGTTCTGTGCTGTGAGCACTGTGTGTGGTGTTCCTCACAAATACTTTCCTGTGCTTCCACAGTGAAATTATTGGTAATTTCTGGTTTCATATTTCTTTCATGGGACAAAATGAGCATTACAAACATGCTTTTTCAGAGATTAATGCTTTTACTCAATAATGTCCATATCCTCCTGAGTCCTCAGTAACTGAGACAGAAGAAAAGAAAAGGCTGAGTTTTGTTTGCTGTGTGAAGCTGCATAATTATTGTGTGACTAATGGGAAGAATTATGCTCAGTAGGACTCATTTCACAAAAATTGGACTTTTATACAATTTATTTACTCAAACTGAGTTAACTTGCTCTGGCTTTAATGTTAGCCTATTATTTCTCTTTTTAGTGCTGCCAGTTACTATATTACAGTGTTTGCAATGTGTGCTTTATGTATTTGTATGGTGTCAGTCAACATTATGAAAAGCTATCTGGAAAGATTTTAAACCTAGAGCATTCTGCCTGAGGGTCTGTAGGAAGACTACTGCTGGCCATGTCTTTGGAAGGTCATTAAGAGGATTTCAAGGATTAAACCCCTTCATTTTGTCTGGGTGGAGATTAGTGGAGGAACCTGCACCAGTGGGCATTTGGTGTAATCAAACCTGACTGTGGAGTTCCCTTTGTGTTGGGAAGGCAGCAGGACAAAAGAGGGCTTAGTGCTGAGCCTGCCTTGGCTCTGCTGGGCCTGACCCAGCGAGAACAGGCTGTGTGCAGGCAGGACTGACACAATCTGGAAAAAAAAAAAGGAGGGGAGCCTCAGGGATGAAAGCCTATGGTCAAGCAAGAGACAAAAGAAGACGTTGTTATATGCAGATATAGAAGCCAAAGCTTGTGAGGACAAGCAGAGAATATATCTAGAGATTAAAAATAGCAGTGGTTTAGTTGATTTTCCTCAAGTGTGATTCGCATTTGTAGCTTTCCTGTTTTGCAAATCTAGATATAAGCTAAACAGGACTGTGCATGTTGCAATAACATGAACAGGGCAGGAGAAACAGTAGAAGCAAATGAGATACTCTGGTTCTTCTGGTTATTGACTCAGTAAGTACTGAAATGCATTTCCTTATGTTAAAGAACATCTGTGATGAGTGGGGAGAGGGAGAAAGTTTGCCAAATCAGGAGTTTCATAGAGGAAATTACTGAAAGAAGTGCTAGAAGGTCACATAAAGGTCTTTAAAACCAGACTAATCTGGAAATAAAAATGTCAGCTCTGATACTGAACACAAATGACTGAACATGGCTGTAGAATCACAGAGGGGTTTAGATGGGAAGGGACATTTAGAGATCATCTTGTTCCAACGCCCCGTCTGTAGGCAGGGACACCTTCCACTAGACCAGGTTGCTCATCTCCAGTGGTGATCTCCAGTGACAAGGGGTTAAACAGAGAGAGGGTCAGGTTGTTCTGGTTGCTCAGGATGCTCTGCAGTAGCCTGTGCTCCCAGAGATGTGTTGGAGTGGTCTTTTGGTTCTCCTTGTGTTCTCTGGCCATTGGTGAATCCATGTACAAGAGATGAAAAGGTAAAGGACCTCTCCCTTCTGAGGTACTCTTCCCAAACTGTTACTGTGCACAGTTTTTGCAAAAGAAGTCCATTTCAGAAAAAAAACTTGAGTATCTCAACTTTTTTTCCTGATACAACTTAGTTTGAAATATCCTTCTCTGAGTCATCCTCCTACAAATTGAGCTGAAGCCATTTGAATAGTTTTTTAGTTAGCATTCTAATAAAACGTTTCCCTTTGGAATTTCTAGATGAAAGCTCTGTCACCTTGTTTTCAAATGTTTAAGATTCAAGATGCTCATTGTGAATCTAACACGGAAGGTCCTCCAGACTTCTCTATCTTGGGAACTCTGGCATATCTGGATTACTGGGACAGTGATAGAACTCTCAACATATGTTGACAAAGGAGTCAACATATTTTGCATGTCTGCTGCTGCTGCAACGTTATCCAAAGCTTAGACACAGCCCGAAAAAGACATTTTAAATGGAGTGGAGCTTAATTTCTTGCTGGAGCTGGACCAGGGGAATTATGGCACTGACCCTTGAGCTGAATGTTGCATTGTAGAGTCTGAAGAATATAGTTTATATTCTTGTCCCTTTAGGCTGTCCAGAACAGATCAGCCTGGGTGTTACTGTTATATTCTGACGTGGAATGAAAGCTTTAGCAAATTTTGTGTGGAATTCTATAGACCTTGTGACTGTGAGGGAATTCTTAATTATCTTTCTACCTAAAAATGTTTATTTTTAAAGATGTTGTAAAAAAATCAAAACAACAACAATAAAAAGCAAAACAAAACCCCCTTCACTTTAAAACAACTATTTCATGATAATACTGATAAAATAACTGATACTGGTAATACTTATCACCATTACAAACAAATGCAGCTGTTTTTAGAATAATTTTTTTTTTTACGTGGGTTTTCTCTCTAATTATATGTGCAGTTTCAGCTCATAATGCAACAGTCAAAGTTCCAGTGGAAGGCTATCAAAGGTGACGGATCTATTCACATGATTTCCTAATTGAAATCAATATAATCCGTTTGTATGCTCTGCTGGTAATGTTCAATGAAAAATATCCCCAGCCTTAGGTTGGACAAGTACATAACTAAGATTCTCAAACATTCCTCATTTTAGAGGATACATTTTTCCTTGTTTGCTCAAAACCAAAATCTATCAGCTAAATAATCACTCCAAACAGATGCTGTTTATTTATTCTCCCTTTTTCTACTGTTTTCTCATATTTATGTATAAGAAGCTTTGCTACCATCTAAAAACTCATAATCTATGAAACTGATGAGAATGGGAAAATTCTCAGGGGGTAGCAAAAAGCTACTGTAACAGAAATAAAATTTGTTTCACTTTGGAATTCGGCATCCAAATTCACTGCTGTCATATTTCAATAATAATGAATTTGATGTAACATGTGAAATATGTTAATTCATATTTTCGCAATCAGACCTTGCCGTTTGGTGAACTTTTTGATCTTTCTGTTCAACTCTAATTTAAAATGGATGAGGATGTAAAAGGGTGAATATTTCTTCTTCACATATTAGAATTTTTTAATATTCTGTATAAAAGAATATGTAATGATTGTTTATTGAAAAGGCTTTCAGTGAAACATGGGAACACTGAAGATTACAGTGTAAGGGAACTATTGTTTCATATCTACCAGTCCTGAAGTACTCCAGGTAGCTGTAGAAGCAGTAAGTTTTTAAACTGCATCTTAAAACTACTTAGTTTGCTTTGCCACCAATGCTTTTATTGGAAGACTGTTTCAGAACTTGACTTCTTTGAAAATTAGGACTTTTGAAAAGTTTATTGTGAATGGTTTAAATTAACATGTTCTTAAGTACTTCTTGATAACAGCCTCTGAGGTTTATGGATGAACAGAATTATAGAAAAGGATTGGTTCCTCTGGAGGTTCCCAGCCCAGCTTCCTGCCCAAAACAGGACAAACTTGAAAGTTGGGTTTAAGTTCTTCAGGGCCTTGTCACCTATGTTAGATCAGACTTTAATTTGATAGTTCCTCTTTCACTGTAAGTTGTTACACTTATTTCAGCTCAGCTGGTACTTGCAGGATGTGATAGAAAACTCTGTGATTATGGCACACAGACTGACTGGGTTTCCAAGAAATGTTCTCTCTCCATTACACCTCTCTTAATCTGGCTTTATAGAATAGCAATTGGTTTGTGTGTGTGTGTTTTGCTATTAAAAATCTTGAACTGTTGGATTTTTTCTCTAATTAGTAAAGATGTGGACCCGCCTTATGCGTTTAAGAGAGCAGTTTGACTTTGAGCTAGCTCACACAATAAAAATCTAAATATCTTGCACAACCCATACTGAGGTTTGTGAAAGTAAGTGATTGTCACATCCATAAATTTGGGGAGGGTTTCAGGTAGAATTGATGCAGGACTATTGTTTTAAAATAGCAATGATGCTTTGACAAGCAGCCTAGAAAACAATGGATTTTAGAACAACCATAGTCTGGTGATGTATTGATTTTATTTTCTATTATTTTCTAAGGCTTTGTAATGTATATTGAGTGGAAATAAAGTAGTCTCAATGAAATTAGTATTACTTTAGCCATTTTAGGTTGGCTTTTTCTTTTGCCATCTAATAAGTGAAACGTTTTAAAAGGAAATAAATATTAGAGAAACAAAGGTCTTTCCTACAGTGGGATTACACCAAAGTGTCTGTTAGAAGAATGATAGAATTTAAGATGTAATTGAAAAATAAAATGAAAGACGTTTTCCATAGAATAGATAGGAAATAATGTTCATGACTTTGGAGTATACAAAGCAATAAAAGGCTTTCACGGGTGATTAAATGCTGAAACGAAGCTAAGATGTTTGATCACCGTGCAAGTAATTTATTTCAACACTATGAAACATGATTCCTATTATAAGACAAGATAAAAGAAGATACAACAATATTTTTCTTCTCTTGGGAAGGTCAGTTGGAACAATTAATAATGGGGAGACCAGATGGCTCAAGGGACAGGCAAGTGGGCTCAGGACTGTTCTTTTAAATGTGGAACATATCAATAGTAAATAACCAGTGGCATCATCTGTTTTTCTCCCATATGCAAAGTCAGTTTTATCAGCCCTTCTTCTCATGGAAAGTGTTTTCAGCCTCAAAAGTCACTCTTGTGGTTGGCACATTTGATCCTGTTTCAGCAAAAAGACTAAAGAATACATTGACAGTGTCAACCGGGAGCGAAGGAAATGAATTTATAAACTCAGATTTGTGGAATTAGGTGTGCACAGTTGCCCACATATATTTGCAGACTAACAGACCATGTGTAAACACAGATGTATTCCAGGCTTTGGTTCATCTCACTTAAAATTTTTGGCTCATATCCTGTTTTCTTTTGGGGATTTAACTGTTTGAAAGTTCTCTTTTATACAATTGAGTATCCAAATACCTGAGTTGTGAAATATAATAACAGCATGAAACCAGCACCATAAACCATGTATTTTGATTGACAGAGAGATAAATAGCTGTCTAAGTAAGCATATTTGGGGGTTTGTTAATCAAAAAATAGAAAAGTTAACCTTAAAATTCCAAAGCCTTTTGTCATTATAGATACTGTCAATAATTAAAGAAACATTTAATACTGTCTATTTTATACAATTTCTATTACTGAAGAACTCTCTTGTTGAACTTTCCAAGTCATAAGAATCTCTCCCATGCCAGTAATCAGGACTGTGTGTGGAATCTTAATGGGCAATTTTGTACACACTCACGTTACTACTCTGTACTGTTAATTATTCTGTTTTATTTGCATATATAAATATCTCTAGTCAGTGGAAATGTTCATCCACAAGAAAATGTATTAGAAGGCCTAACAGATTTTCTCTGCCTAATGCTTTAATGGGGCAAAGAAACAGCTTTTCTTTTATGCAGTTTATCATTTTCTAGTTTGCTTTTATATTAAACATGAAATTTCTCTGTGCTGCCTCTACTTGCACTGTCGTTGCAGACATCCCAAGGTTATAAATACTGTATGTTGTGTTTATTTCTATGACTTTTCTTATCAGTTGAAGAGCGACTAGAATTTTGCGTGTCAAAACCAACCTTTTTTATTTTAAAAAGAGGGATTTTCTCTGAAGCAACAAGCTTTGACACTGACAGTAAGAAGCATTTAGCAAAAAAATGATTTCTTAGTCCAGAAACCCTTTTTATTCTGCGGATTATAATGTCTTGTTATAATGGGAAAGACAAGTTTTGCTTAACCCAGAGTTCTGTACTTGGAGTAGCTTCTACTTTGTTCATCTGCCTTATCCTGGTAGGTATCAGAGCCCAAACTGTAGGAAACAATTCCTTGCTTCTTATCTATTCCAAAATTTAGAGCTGCTTAGAACTGACAGTGCAGATGATAAAGCTCTGGATGTTAGAGATGAGTCATGGAGTAAAGACCTTAGAGGTGGAATAAACACTGCAGCTGTGCACGAGATCCAGCCTGGCCCCAAAGACAGAAAGAGTAAAGACGACAAATGCAATAAAAGCAGAAATAAGGTGAAAAAAAAATAATCCCAACAATGTCTTCCTCTTGTTATCTATTCCCTGCTATAAAATTCCAAATGCAAGCAGAATACCTGGCTCAATCTTAACCTCAGCAGGCCAAAGTGATTTATTTAGTGCTTTCTTGGGTATGCCTCGTGCTTTGAGTTGTGTTTGTGTATTTCTTAGTTTTCTGTCACCTCTGACCTTGGCCAATTATCTGTACATTGAGCAGCAGTGACAGATGTTCTTGTTAGATGACTGGAGGATTTTACCTTATTGCATCTCAATGATTTAATATTTTTATTTTTTCTGCATTAAATTACATCAAGTGAAAGATGGCAGAGTGAAATACTGGAGCAGTGGATGTAGGCTTACCTATATAGGATGCAGCAATATTACTAAATTCTGGGAATGTGCTTTTCCTGCCATCTTCTAAGTGTGCAGCTCTAGCATTCAGTACAGAGCACTGCCTCTGTAATACTTATGAAATATTGAACAAACTTAACCGTATGAAAATATTCAAAATGCTTGCAATGACTTTACTGAAAGGTTAAAAACCATCTTTAATCCAGTTCTCACTTCTTCTGAAGGCTGAGATAAAAGTAGAAAGGGCAGTTTTCTTGATTCAGTTCACATGGCAACATGCTTATAAACACTTGCTTCTGAACAGAAACAATTACATTTGAAAAAAAATAATTGTATTTTATTGTTGTTTGCCCCGTTGGAAAAAAAGAATAAAATCTAGTGCTTAATAATCAGTACCATAATTTTCTTAGACAAATATAGGAAGAAAACATAGTGTCAAACAATAGATGGAGGTGAATAATTATACAGCTGATATAATAATACCTCAAATAATACCGGGGAAGGTGGACTTGCATTCCCTCCACAGAAGGGTGGCATTTGCACCAAAGCCTTAGAAAGAGCAGTGAGCTACTCTCAACCACTTGCTTAAAGTGGGATGCTTAAAGTCCAAACTTTCCCTGGGTCCTGAAGCATCAGAGCAGATATTGCAGATGAAGGAAATCCTCATTGACAAAATATTGGTGGGAAGGAGCAAAACTTTAGGCTGTATGTGAATGTGATGGTTTGGTTGTGTTGTACCTGCAATTGCCTGGCACTGATTCCTCCTGGGGCTTTCAGTGAAGCAGTGACTCCTGGAACACTCTTGTGCAACAATTCTGATTTAGCCAGTTTGGGGTCTAATGCCACGTTCAGGTTCCCGTGGTAGATTAGTATCTCAGCTAGTTTTAGTGCTCAAGGACATCTCTGCTTTCAGTTCTTCTCTCTAGCCTCTAAACAAGGATGACATTCATACTTGGGGAGTTCTGACATTCAGATTTATTATGAAATTCTAATTGGAAATGACTGTTTCTCAAGGAAAAGTAAAATGCACAAAAGAAATGAGTAAAGAGGATAATAGTGCAGTGCTGTGGTGGTTTAATTAATGTTAGGCTAACCTTAGGATGTCGCAAATGTCATTTTCTATTGGCTGCATTTGGACTGAGCTGGGAGTTTAGCCCACAGCTATGTGCAGTCGGTGGGTGGGCAGAGCACTAAGAGTTCTGCCTGAGGATCGTGCTGCACTACTCCAGTGCCTCTTCTTCTTTTCCCAACACCCTGTGGCTCAACAGACATTTTATTTTCCTCCTTTTCTACTCTTGCTGTTCCCCAGTACTTGCCCGTGGCTAATGCAGAGGCTGACACTGGCATGCAAACAAGTTTGAGTACCTGATAGAAGTCGGTATGTTTAATTAAAATATCTAGGTTAGCTGGTGTTAGGTTTTTTTGGGTTTTTTTTCTGTCTTACAGAGCTCTTTGTATATATCTAGTACCTAATAATAATTCTTACCACTGTTACAGCATTTACAATTTTCCCAACACTGAACAAACATTGTCTAATTTATCCTACCCATCTCCTGCAGTACACCTATTGAAGTGGCAGTTCACATGAAACTTGGTTCCTCAGTGAACTCCCTGATGTTTTACTTGCCCTCAGAGACCTATATTTACAACAATCCCCCCAAAATCTAGTACTTTCTTTAAAAAAACAACTGAGAAAGAAAACTAAGATCATGCACAAATATTCTTATTTTTCCACCTGTATCCTACTGTTTTACATGCTTTATAACATGTTTTTTCTCCAGTCTCTATTTCTGATGTATTTCCCCACCTGAAACCCAGACCTAATCTTTACTATTGCAAGTATCTCCTGCACCAGCCCAAACTTCCCTAACCTGGATTAGTCTTTGCATTAACTCTAAACTTGGAGTTAATGCGAAATCCTGCTCAATATTTCTTCTGGTGCAGCATTGCCTATAAGACACGGGGAGGATGACAAGGCATTCTTTCTTTCTTTCTTTTTCTGGGGGAAGGCAAGCTGCCACAAGAATCTCTGTGGATCAATAAAGCACAATTTATGTAAATCGCAGCAGCTGTCTCCCTTAAATTAAACAAATGGAGCTGGTCCAGCACGCAGCACTTCAGTGGCCCTTTCCATTTTGGGCTTGCAGAAAGTTTCCCTGAGCAACTGAGAACTGTACTCTTGCTTCACCTTGGGACTCTGGCAAAGTTAAGAAGTGCAATTGCCTGTTTTTTTCTCATTATCTGTGGCTTAGGTTGGAGACTACCTTCTGCACTATCATTTGTATTAATTAATTCACATTTTCCTCTGCTATTTTGCCATTCTATCCATAAAAGCAGGTCTCCAGGCTGCTGTAAAGATAATACAATATACATTTCACTTCCATTACTGTTAGGGACCGTACCAGACAGTGGTGTCGCATTTGCAGCTCTTATTCACACGTTCAGTTTGAAATTTCATACTTGATTTTAAGATAATCATATTTTCATGGAAGTGCTCACAACTTCGGTTCCATCTTTGCTCAATAAAATTATTTGTTATACTGTTATTGGAATAGCACTGGAAACTTGCCAGCTAACAAACAGTGAAGCTTTGAGGTATTCAGTCATTTTACATAATATGCAGAGGTAAATTTAAGTAGACTTTCCTTGAAAATTGTAGTAGTTTTCCAAATATTTTCTCCCCAACTAAGAAAAGATTTAAATTTTTTTGTGAAATGCTAAAAAAGCATTTGATGGTGGAAGAGAATAAATTTAAAGACTCACTTTGCTGTTCCTTAGATAAATAAAGGAAGACCTAGAACAATGTAAGCCTCTCCATTTCAGGCTCCAAATGACTCTCTTGGCTCTTTTGAGTTTGGATCCCCACTCCTCTCTCTCTCTCTTTCTATTTTTTTTTCTCTCCTTCATTTTCTTGTTTATATTTCTGTGTCAGATTGCATCTAATGATGCTCTTTTTAGGTAACCAGTGTTTAGTTTTCAATATCTCATACACGAGGTCATTCTTGGAGTCCCTTTGAACTGTCAATTTATGGGGTTTGGACACTAAGGGGACTTAGAATATATGTTAGACTGACCTTACAATCTTCCTGAGCCAGGAATCCTCCACTCAACTCAAAAATCTCTGCACTGTCAGAGTTACAGCTTGTTCTGAGCTCCGAAGACTTGCAGGATTCAGGATCTGAGATAAACCTTTCTACAAACCCTTCCTTTCTTGCCCTCTGTGGGCAAGATCCCAGAATTAGAAATGCATTGGGAAGCAAGGAGAGGTTTACTTCTCCTTCCTGAGGCAGATAATTTCTAGGAAGCAATGTGGATATTTCTTTTCTGTAGATGTCAATAAATACTCAGGCCAGTGTCTAGGCCTGAGTAAGAGTGACCTTCAAAGTCAGTCTTAACTGACACCCGTAGGCATATATTAAAATAACACAGGAATATGGTACAGAGCACTTAAAGCTCAACAGATCTTGAAAACAGCATTCATAAATGCAAGAATATAGGAAAAAAAGGAAGATGGGAAACACAAGTCTCAGAATCTAGGGGTCTGCTATTGCAGGAAACATCATGAAAGTTCTTTTAATTTAAATTCCATCTTAAAATAAACTAGGATTTTTCCAATAATTGCTTAGAGTGATTTTTTTTTTTTTTTGCTTTCAGAACAGAATCATGAATAATGAAATAGAAATGTGTGGAAATATTATTAAAACCAACAGTGAAATTGCATTTCTGCTTAATATAAAAATATGTAGCCGACAAAGAGAAAAACATTGATTATTCTTATACAATCTTAAATAGTTATTAAGGTGCCGAACTTTTTAATAAAGAACTAGATTATTTTTAGAGCTAATGCAAAGTAACAAAACCCCTTTAACAAATTATCCTTAGGAGATTGTTAGAGTTTTAATCGGTTTCTTGTACTTAAACTCATTTTCCCAGCATGATGTACACTATCTGTGGGAGCTTTTCATAAGAAATTCACACTATGATTAAGGCACCAGCTATTTCAAGTGAAAACATTGTGAAATGTTACTATTGTTTGGGCAGTTGGAACTGAAATGATTGAGTGAAGGATGATAGTTATGCTGCAGGCTAATTACATGGCTAATGTCTTTGCTTTACATATCAATAGATGCTTCTAGAGATGAGCAATAACTGAGACTCCATTATCAGTCCAATACAATGCACTTAAATTAGCCACCATTTATGAATACTATTAAAGTAAGAGCTGGGCAGTGCTTAGTGATGTTGCACTTGACATGTTTTTTGTTGTCGGGCCGTAGATGCTGCCTGTGCCATCCCAGGGAGTTTTGACATCGCCAGAGAAGATGCTTTTACAACATTTTGCTGTTAACTGCATATTGATTAAAACCACGGTAGTTTTCCATAAGGTATGAGATCAAAGAAGGCCATCAGAACAGAGGGAAAATGGCCTTAGAGATGAACGTTGCCTTTGCAAATGCAGTACTAACCAAGTTACCTTGCTGAGAGGTTTCATAGCCAAACGAGCCAATGCTCGGTCTCAACTTTTGATACAGAATATCTCAAGTTGACCAAATTTTCAGCTTTAAAGTCAAAATGACAGAGATCACCCCTCGTCTGACAGTGCTTGCCCTAAGTTCTCATGGATACTTAAGGAGTTATTGTACCTGTGTGAAAGGCTTAACACAGATCTCACGTTAAGCAAGGAATTGTCTCTGTGGCGTCGCCACCGATTCCAGTGTGTGTGGGAAAAATGCACGGGAATGTCACGCAGGCAGCACATGGATTACAAAGAATTAGGTTTTGCTGACAATATGCCTCTTCTAAGTGGCAGCTTAACTGTTTAAAAGCAAAGATTATAAAGGTGGGATTAATTATTAATTCCTGCTAATCACAGAGTTCTTGTTAGACTCTGTTGTCCTGTACAGGGCTTCTCTTATGGGGCACTTCACATCTTTTGACAGTAATTTTGAAGCCTGGTGATATCCAGGACTGATTGATAGCTGGTGACAGCAGGCTTTTTTCACCTGCTTACACAACATCTAGTCTCCAGTAATATAGAATTTATAGACCAAACTATCAATCTTCAGTACAAATATAATTTCTGCTGTGCTGTATAGCTGTGTAAGCTCGAAAGAACATAAAGCACACAGTCAAATTTCAAAATGCTTTCTGAAGCAAATGCTCAGAAAAATATTATCTAATTAAGTGGAATCAATTTATAGCAAATGCTGACATTCATTAGGCTTCAACTCCTTGCCTTAAAAGTTAAAAAAAAAAGAGATGATAGAAGCATCTCAGATGTGTTTGAAGAACGAGGCGTGAGTGTTTCTCTTGCTCCTCGTGATCTTGGGCAGAAAAAGGAGCACATGAGAAAACCAATCAAAATAATTGCTCTGTGAAACTGCACAAAGCAAGGAAAGGTGTGCAGGGTGGGGATACACAAATGATAGGCAAGGATTGTGTGAACCTTTCCCTAAGAAAAGAACTGCTGTATGTGTAGTTTATACCTCTTCATTTAACTGAAATCTTCACTTAAGCATGCAGGGACAGAATGATGATTCAATTACCTTTTTAATATATATTGTGGTTAATTCTAGCACTGTGGGTTTGAGTTTTACAGCAAGGCTTCAGGAATGGGAAACAGCTGATGTTACTATCATCTTGTTTCACTTATCAGAGTTGAGAGCAATATCAATTGATTTCGTTCTATTTCTTCTTATCATTTGTATTTAAAAATTGGTTTTGTTTTTAATCAGCTTTGTGTCATACTTATAGATAAATATGGCTGGTGAATGTAAGTTTGCTTGCTGTCTAGGATGCCTAGAGCACAGCAACTCCTCTTGAATACAAAATTGCAAGTATATCATGCATCCTTTACATAATGCCTGAGTCTCAGGTAGCAGGCAAATGTGAATAACCTGTGATATAAATGTCACTGTAGGAGTAAACACAGAAATATTCCTTAACCATCTGCATTTTATAGGCATAGAACTGCCTGCATAAGTCTGAATTGAGTTACTTTTTTTTCTGTTTTGCCTAAAAATCTATGCAAAGGGAAAGCTTTCTAGTTTTATTTTACTTGTTAAGAAGAGTAGAGCAAATTTTTGAACCTCCTATGATTGCATTCCTAGAAAAGACTATCCAGACATTTTTTCCAATAGCTTGGGAGGAAGAAAAGTATTCCAGCGCACTTCAAAGTCCTGCCTGAAGTGCAGATAAGTATTTTCTCCACTTCTGCAGAGCATGGTTTAAAACAAAGATTAAGATCTTATTTCAGTTCACAGACAAGTCTCTCCTCACCTGTGACAATCCTGAAAGTTATTCTTCTTTAACTCACATCAAACTTGCTTTTATTTAATTTCTTTCCTTTTCCCAAGTGGCAATACAGCCTGTACCAATCATCTCTAAAACCTCTACAGATTTTTTTTTTTGTTCACAAAATTAGAATATATAAGAGTATGACCTCTACAATCCCCTGGATTTGAAGGTTCCTAGTGCTATTTAAATGTGATTATTGCTTCTCTTTATTTGTCTCATACCTGGTTGTGAACCTGTAGCTGTTAAACCTTGTGCATCAGCTGCTCTTTCATAACACCAAGGTGTCCTGTGTCTTGTCCAGCTGCACGTTGAAAAGTCACTCCTAAGTTTTCTTTTGCCCTTTATGCAAGATTTACATCTGGATTTGCCTTTTCATTTCCCCGGGTGGTCTGTGAGGTGCATATTTGAAAAATATTACTCTCTGAATTTGATTTTGGGATGTATCTTTTCCCCTTAAGACTGCTAGGTGAGTCTCTTAAATAAATTTATAAGTTCCTTGAAGTGAGGTGTGTGTAATGCTACAGAGGAAGTAAATCTCAGCATGTCAAAAAAAAATATCTCTAGCCCTCAGAAAAATCGAGAAAATAGAAAACTGAGGATTGGTCTGTTACGAATGGAGAAAAAATGAGGATTTAATGCCACTTTTTTGTTGGTCAACTGCAACCTTGCTGCCTATAATCTGATTATATTATTTTAACATAAAAATAGAAAAATATTATTATAGCTATATGATTTTTAGACCTTTTTAGTGGTCCAGTCAGAGTACTTAATTCTTTGGCAGGTGGAAACTGTATTTTATGGCCTGTATTTAATAATTTACATTCCCGTGACAGTAAGATCTCCAACTAGTTGCTCCTTCTAAAGCAGCATCAAAAATGCTTGTGGCCTCTGTTTTATTGTGTGCTTCACAATCTTAATCTGCATCCTTTTTAAACAATTTTCCTAGTAAAATTAATAATTGGATGGCCTCCAGAATCCCTTCTTAGATGGAAAGGTGTAGTTTTTTTCCCTTCATCTTGGATACAGCTGTGAGTGTTACACCGGAACACATAATAAAGTTTCAAGTAATGTCAAAGCTTGTTGCATTGTGCACATAGTCAGGCTAATTGAGCAGGAAGAGTTCTATGTGGCTATCTAATGCCATTCACCATATATAGGTTTTCTTTTCCTGTGGCTATTCCATTTGCAAATGCATTCCTATCTATCCCTTCCTACACTTAAAGGAAATTGTCACTGCCAACATGTCATACAGCTGTGGGGAAATTCCTGGCATGGAAGAGCATTTTGGATTATCTGAAACATTTTTGAAAAGCAATGGATTCAATATGAGGCTTAAATTTGTCTGAATTGATTTTCTGACAACATTACCAATGCTGTGCATTATATAACTTTTAAGTTATCATTTTGTTATTGTCGTTTTCATGTGACCCATATATGAAGAGTATTATTGTTGCTACTCTGGTTAGTGCTCAGGTTGTTTTAGTTTTCCTCTGTTTTAAAGGGTGTGCTACTTTAGATTCAAGAACACATTAAATTTTGCACGTACATAAAATTCCTGTGCTGTGTTAGAGTCTTTGTTCTTGATAGATGGCCTGGGAATATCCAAACAGCCTCATTGATAATGATGTCTATCCTCATTCCATGGGTGCAGCACAATTCATATTCCTGGAAGACTTAGTCATGTTCCAGGTGACTGTACTTCAGTCAGTTCACCTTTGCCTATTTAGGAGATAATTTGCTGATTTTAAGAGCTGCCCAGATATCAGAGTACTTCAACTTTGCCTCCCACCTTTGAGGATCACTTCTGTTTTTTCCCAGTTCCATTGCCACTGGACAATATAGGATTACCTTAGCCAGTTGCAGAATATCCATCCCAACATAGCAATTCAGGGGATGTTCTCAGGATGGTTTGCTGTGCTGAGACATTCAATCTTTGCTGTGTCTCAGAGTGATTGAGGAAGCTCCTGGCCAGTTGCTGGTTAAAGCATCCATTTAATGGCAGACAACAGCATAGCAGTGCTTTGCATGAACAAGCAAGGAAGTGTCACATCAGCTCCTTAATGCAGGGGGGTGATTTGTCTGGGGAAATAGTGCATTTTCTCACAGAATAACAATATCTGTGATTCATCTCCTGTGCTTTAGGAATACATTGACAAGTCCTATTGGCAAACATTTCTCACAAAGTCTAGAGTGGACAGTCAAGGATTTGATCTTTGTGCCTGCGATGGATCAATGAGATTGGCTATTTAAATGCCATAAGGTCTTTCTTGCATTTCTTATATTTGTAGTGCTCCAGAGCAAGACAAACTATTTGTTTTTAGGGGCCTGCTGTTCAACAGAGTTAAGATCTGTCAGGACATGGCTTTTGCCAATGTCAGCTACAATTTTGGTGGGCCAGTGTTTGCACTCACTGCTCTCCCCACTCTAAGCTGAATAAACCCAAGTCCCCCAGTGTTTCTTCATATTTTAAGTTTTCCAACACCTTAATCATCCTATGGCTCTCCATTGGATCTTTGGCAGGTTTTCAGTGTCTCTCCTGAGCTGGGGAGGACCAAAACTAGACCTGGTGTTCCTGGTGGGTCTGAACAAATGCTGAGCAGAATGGGGTTTTTATTTCTTATTTAATTATACATTTTTAAGAATCTTGTTAGCTAAAGCTGTATATACTGAAGTGTTCAATTGTGTATCTTGAAGATACTTATGTATATAATAAGAAATATTATTGTCACCTTACAGATAGGAAACTGAGGCATACCATGGTGAAATGATTTTTGAAAGGTCATCTCACACATTGAGTCTGGGAAGCATGAAGGTATTGGGTCTCTCTTAAGTGTCACACAGAAAAAGGATAAATCACATGAAAGATCAACCAGTCTCCTGATTCTTTATAAAAAATTAATTTTTAAAACTATCTGACACAGATATTCATGGCAGAATGGCCTGAGATCACAAGTGAATCCTTTTGCTTCTGGTGCAAGTTACTATATGAGTTCCTATCATATCAGATTTACTTGATCTTGTCCCTGCACTTATAAAACAAATATTTTAAAAATTGTAGTATACAAGTATCATCCTTCTCAAAACACCTTATTCTAGCATCTAAGAAATCAATTGTGACAATTTAACAGTTACTGCCAGCCTGGCCTGGGTCTTAAGGGTGTATACAGTGTATTCTATTAAACTGCATTGGTTCAAGATTAATTTCTACTTTTGTAGTGTATTTGAGATACACACACACCCTCCAAAAAAGAAGAGAAAGAAAGAAATCTCCACACACACTACTTCTGTGATTGACTGCCAAACTTTGGTTAGAATTATCAGTGTCAGTTTGGTGAATTACTTCACTTAAAATAGAAGCAGGTCACGTGGATTATAATAAGATTCTAAATGCTTTGGAGACAAGTGCTGAATGGAGCTTCACCCCACAGAAATATACTTGTCTACCAAGAAATAATTAGTTTCAGGTTGACCAGAACTCAGGCTCCTGGACTGCAGGGCCATGCAGGATGTGCAAATGAGTGTGGAACATACTGAAAATCTTGGCTGGAACTCCACAACACCTTTAATTCATCACAACCTGTTTCTAGTTCTCCCTAAAGTGATAAAATATAACCACGAAAACCAGTGTTAGGGGATACCTGCCTTACCCTTCTCCTCCCCATTGTACTATTCCCAGTGAAGCAGAAATGATTTGCATTGGTCACTTGGGCTGTAGTTTACAAGATTTTTTCAGACGTCTTTCCCCAGCTCTTCTTTTTGTGTTTTTTTTTGTCTCCCCTCCAAGCTCTGATGGGCAAGAAGCATAAAATGTCCACTCAGCTCTGTTTTTTAATCTACAGCATGTTTTCTAATATACACATAATTTAGTCATCACCATCAAGAGGAGCTCTTCTTCTCAGAAAAGAAGTTGCCATTAGAGAGGAAAAACTATTGTAACTGTGATGAGAGACCATGACCATCATGCACAGAAGGACAAATTACTACTTACTTAAGCAAGTTGAACAGAATTTAGATTAAGGAGAAGAGAATAACAACAGGAAATTACTATTGAGAGTGATCACACGAGGAAAAATACTTGACTTAGTGAAAATTATTTTCATTAAACAGAAATGTGTTAGACTCAGCAAGATGTATATAACACTTCACAAATAAAGTCAGCTTGCAATGATTGAACCAAATAAATATACATTAGCATGCCTTTCTGATTAATTTAATTCAAATGCAAACTAAATAGCCATAAAAGTGAATATTTTTAAAAACTCTCCACTGTAGGAAGAAAGTTTTATCTGGACAGACTACCAACTTAGGGAGTTTGCTTTCAAAATATGATAATATTTTTTACATTTCAAGTTTATTGAAACTGATTCTCGGAGGAGAACTTTTTTTGGCTGATTTTTGTTCCTTTTCTCAAAAATAATCAGTTTATTTCAGCGCATGAAGGTCAAAGAAGAATCTGAGGCCAGGATGTGAGATGTGTCTTATTTGGCTGCTTTAGGGTACTGTTAAAGTCTCAACATGGAGAATCCATTTTCTGAGCAGGTTAAGGGTTGTAAGAATTATTTTTTCTTCCTTTTTTTTTTTTTTTAAGAGATGCACTGATATAATTGGTGTAGGGGGAAATAAGCAAACTGTTAAGCATGAAAGTGTTTAGGGTGTCAAAATCTGGCTTGTGTTGTACCCAGGTACACCACTTGGCTGAATAATATATGCCATCTCTTCAGCATTTGTCTTAGAGCATCACAACAAGCTAGAGAAGGCTCTTTGTGCCTTCTCCCCTAGTTAGAATCATAGAATCATTTCAAATAATTGAGTTAATTTAGTCATGGGAAATACAGAATTCATGTGGTACAGCCTGACATCCCCCCACTGCTGTCCCAGGGAAAAGGCTGGGACATCATAAACAGCCATCTCCTGTTTAAATGTAGCACTATTACTTCTAATTTGACAGCATTACCTAAAATCTACACAATCTCTTTAGGATTATTTAAAAATAATTTCAGCACCAGCACCACGTGTATGTCCAGTGCCAGCTTTTATTAGGAATCTGTTACAGTAACTGTCATATCAATAAATAATGACTTTCTTGATTTGCACTTACAAGATCTGAGTATGATAGTGCTGCTTACTGTATCCTAGGAAGGAAACTGTCCTCTCTTAGGATTCCAGGGGTGTCCCAACCCTCTGATTTACTCTCCTTTGGCTGCCAGAGGCAGCCCTGAGGGCAACATCACCTCCCCAGACAGATCATGTTCCCCTGTAATCTCAGCCTTTAGCCCAAGAGTCAGGCTCGGTGTTCTCAGGGTGTTGGTGCAGCTACAAGTGCAGTTGCTGCTTCTGAAGGAGTGATGTTGAACAGATGAAAGAAGGACTGTGCAGACGGGTTTTCTGCGGGCAGGTTGCAAAATGACAGCAGCATTGGCAGAATGTGCCAAAGGTATTATTTGCTTTGTTCAGAAAAAAACAAAACAAACCCCAAACAACAGCCCAATGCTATCTTCAAAAGGAAGAACGGAGATTAAAGGAGAAAGAATCACTGTTTTCATTTTGCCATTACAGAGATATATGCAGAGAATTGTTTGGACAGAAAACCTGTATTATATTTTGTTTCATGTTACATGTGTCTATGTCTTATAAACAGAGAAAAATTGTGTAGCTTTTTCATACTCAAACCAGGAATATAATCATTGGTCCATAGTCATATTTCTATACTAAAAAACTTACAAAAAGTCTCTGCTTTATGAATATTTTTAGTGCGGGTGAAATTGTCATATAATTATTGAATTGTCTCTTTGCAGCTATTTATATTATCCTGTCTTTCAGCCTGAAAAATCCATGTGTTTCAAGGGATTTAGTCTTCAGGGATGTCAACTGTGACTGGGGCTTAAAGAGATATTTATCTATGTTTAATTGCTCTACTCTTAGACTTTATTATACGAGTACCTCAGGACAGGACAGTAAGTAGAGACTGATTTATTTTTTTCCATAAGTAAGAAGTGCAAGACATTTTTATATTTTGGGTTTTGTTTTGTCCAATAATAGAGAAAAGGTAAACATTTTCAACAAACAGCTCAGAGGCAGCAGGAAGGATGTACTGGGTAGCAGTATTTGTAATTAATTCCTTACTGACTTATGTGCTCAACACTTCAGTTTGCAAGGAGATAGTCTTCTGATTTTTTTTGAACTGATAATACTTTGTATTAAGAAATTGCTTTTCATCCAGTATTTCATATACTTTACCAAGTTGGGCAACATACTCTCTTTCCTCAGATTTTGTATTTAAAGCTTAGGGTTCTGTTTACACAAAGTTACACATGTAATGGAAAATAATAAATCAGAAAGAGTGTCACTTGATTGCTGCTTATCTACTGTTTTTAAAAGAGAAAGACTTTTTTTTAATATTTTTTATTTTTTATATTTTTCTGTCCACTAACATGCAATGACCTACTTTTAAGGTATATTGTAACTTCAAAGCATGTACAAAGTAATGAGAGCACTTAAAAAGCATTTCTATGATGCTTTTTTTGGGTGACTTCACTAATCTCTCCAGGAAAGTCTTGTCTTCTCATTTTGTGCTCAGAGAGGGCTTTATGGCATAATGTTACAAAAGTTTTTCCTGATAAAAACATTTCTGCTCATTATAAACTGTGAAATAAATTGAATGTTTTCAGCTACAGAGTACACTCCTTACTTGTTTTTTTTCTCCAGTTTTCATGTATGTGTACAGTCATGTTTATAAACAAAGAGGTTACATTTATGGTACCCTAAATGGCATGAAAGGGTTTTGTAAGAGAAGAGGCAGTTCTGTAATGAACAGCATAACTCTTGAATGCTTAAAATATTCCTGTGTTTAATGTCTGAACTGACGTGCATGTATAAAATTAATAATTGCTTGAATTTTGAACAATGAAAATACAGGGGAAATTACAACATAACAATGGCAAACTATGCAAGTGAAAGTATCAGCTGGAAGAATAATAGCTTTATTTGACAGTGTTTTGACATCATTGATGTACTGTTGTCACTGGAGACCTTCCTTTCTGTGTTTGTGATATACTATTTCAATCCATATTATCCCAATAGAATCACAAACATTGAAAAGGTCTGATGTGTGATAGTCTCTTACTAATATGTGAGTTGACATGTTGATTGTTCTTTCATATCTGGGACTTGTGAGAATTCTGTTTAAATAGTATTTGCTGACACTAATAAAGGATGCACAGTTGACAAAGGGGATACAGGTGTTTTGCAAGTGATTAGCATGGAAAGAAGCAAAATGGTTTTTCTACTCCATTTTGTACAAAGTGAAGAAAACCAAGTGCAGGATTAAATGTACCCACAGCAGTCCCTGTGTCAAACTAAGGGCAAGTTTATCAACATCGTTGAATAGACTGATAATACAAATCTGGATGCAAGAGATCTCTTGCAATCTAAAAGTTTAGAGTTTCTATTTTTGGGAAATGCACATAAGGGTTATAATTATTCCTAATTTCTGTAGAACTGTATCAGTGGATTCTTTTCCCCCAAAAGACAGACACATCAGAAGAAGCAGGTCTGGGGAAAAGGGAAACACAAAAGCAAGGGGAAAATATTCCTTAGGAAAACAGAAAATTAGCAGTTACTGCAGCAATCACCCAAATGGACTAACCTGTCATGGAATCTATTTGTGTGCAAGCCTACAGGTTCAACCTGGTGGTGTTTGGTGCTCTGCAGTCCAGGTCTGCTCACAAATGATAATGCACAGGGGAAGGAATCCTCCTTTTCTGTTTTCCTGTGCCACTTGAATTTTTCAGTCCTTTGTTGACTGTGTGAAGCACAATTTCCTCGTCGCAGTGGGCAGATTGGGGCATGATGTAACAGCTAGATCAGGCTTGTTATGGTTTCTCTTATCACCCAGTCAGTAAGTTTACGTGTTTAGGCTGGGTACAGTGAAGTCCCTTGGAGAAATAGGGGATGAACCATGAGGGGAACTGCCAAGACCAAGCCAACTTCCATTCAGATGCCATTTATAAAAGCAGTGAGAAGCAGGAGATGTTGGTGGAACAATTGGGTGTAGAGCAGCACTCTGAAGTCAGACTATTAGTCTTTTGCCAATCTCTTCTGCTGTCATCTGTAATCTCGTCTCAGGAGCACAAAAGTGCTGTGATGTGATACAGCAGTAAGGAAAGATGAAGTGTTTTTTCTTCCCCACAAAGCCTAACGAGTAAGGACTCTTCAAGTTTATTATACAACATTGGTTGGACGAAAGAAGACATGGGTTCGAGTTTGAGAACAGCACAGTGATAGGAGTTTGCATATGCAGTGATAAAATTTTCAGGAGTTTCTTTCTTGCAACAAATGTGTATCTCTGGGTCATAAAGAAATAGTCTTCTTAAAGCTGCTGTGGCTTGGCTTCATTTTAGATACTTCATCCCTGCCAAATGCTGCTTCTTTGGCTTACCAGTATGGATTAAAGGTATCATCTTATCTGTCTGAAGATGAACAAGATGATTTGGTTTGCTCTCTACATATTGTCTCTCGAAAATGGGCTCCATTTCTTCATTTAGTTCACTAGTTACTATGTTTCTGGTAAATATTTCAATCCTAGGCATAAAGCAGCAGATGGGAATAAAAATTGTGGGTGCCAGGATGTGTGGGAGAGGAAAGGACTGTTAAATTGTGAAAGGGAATGCAGTGTTCAAAGAGAATAGTCTTTGTGGGGAAAGAGATGGACTGGACAAAGTTGAGGGCAGGACTTAAGAGTGCATACAGAGTAAAGAAGGAGATAAAATAAGCGTGAAAAAAGAGGGAAAAACAGATTCCAAAAATCAGTTGGATAAAGTTCTCGGTGATGCTGTGGAGGGAAGAGGAAGCACAGCGCAGACGAGAAAGCAAACAGTGGGTGGAGAACTGTGCTAATGCTCCTAATCTGCTTCTCGTGTCCTTGTTTGTTCTCAGTGAGTTGATATCTTTGACACTCTTCCATGGAGACACACAGACGATGTTTTTTTTCAGAGACTGAGCCTCACAGATTAGGATGGGTTGGGTTATTAACCCAGCACTCATAGTAAGACAGGTTTCCACAACTTCGCGTCTCAGATGGTTAGAAATAGTCAACTACTTCTCAGCCTAAATTTAGTATAAACACTTTTCCTCCTTCCTTAATTCCCAATTTCCCTGATATATTCGAGTATGTATCATTTTAAATACCTCATTTTTCCAGCCTAAGCAATCCCCACGTCACCCCAAGTGCAGGTGGTCGTGCTCAGGTGCCCCCCAGGGGCTGCAGTGCCCCACCATCCCCTGGTTGCTCTGTAAGAGCTGCTGTAATGGCAAGCAGTGCCTGTTCACTGCAGCATCTGCCTAATCCACTGCCTCTATATGGCCTGTCCCTTGGTAAAGCTCTTAGTCTTGACAGTTCCTGACATCCCATATATAATAGAAACAAAACAGGAGCTGACAGTTTGCAACATTATAAATAAATACCTCATACTGTGAGCGATACACAAATGTTGTATTCCTTTAAATTGTAGAAGATGAGGCTTTTAGAGTGTGTTACCACTGGCATTTTTGCCTGTAACAAGGGGCTTAGACTGCAGGCCAGGGAATGTTAAATAAATTTCCCAAGCTCTAATGCCATCTATTTTTTTTAAACAATGTTGAATTGGAACTGGTGACCTTGTCATTGCAGAAACAGCAAAATTTATTTTACAGTTTCCTCTACCTGCATTAGTAAAAAGTGTGTTGTGAAGATGGGCAAAAAAATGCAGCCATCAGTGCATTAAATACATGGTTTTATGACCAGTCTGAGGAAGACACCTCCAGCACTCAAGAGCCATTTAAGTGACAATAAACAAAATAGTATCTGATAATATGCCTTTCTGTTCATTGACATCAGCAAAGTTAAATCATATTAAAAAAGTACCAAGTAGAACTACTTATGCAGAATAATTCTAGTTTGCAATCCCAAAATTTTCCTCTGCTTTTTTTTAATGACAACCTCTTATTCTTCTCAGAGTATTATTGTAAGCTGCTTTAAGCACCCTATCATTAATCCTGAAATATGTATATATCTTCCTGCATTGTTAGTCAGATGAGTGTGCTGTAGCTCTTATGATCACCTGAAGAAAATTACAACTTTGTGAGAAATATTTATATTGTAAATTTGCAAAATATTACATGTTCTCAAGTCCAAATATATAATTGCCTCCTATTACAGATAGAAAGGATGTGATTTAAAAAAAAAATACCTCCAGGAACTGGCAAGCAAATGGTGTCTAAATTTGGATTTAGATTTATTTCCCTAGTTTATGTGATCTATGAAACCCCTCAAACCATCAGATGTCTGAAGTCTGGTAGGTACCTGAGATTTTTTCACTGTGCTTTCAGTTCAGTGCATGCCCAGAGCTGCCAAATTCATGTGCAAAGATGTTAATTCTTGGCCATTCTGAGTACAACCCACACTCTGAAAAGAAATGCTCCTTCAGTGGTTCTTTCATTGACTTCAGAAAGGAGGAATCTTCTCTGAGCTCTAGCTTAGGACTAGGTGATCCTGGAGGAAATGATGTCCTTCCCATACTGCTCATGTTTAAAGTCTGCTCTTGTTCCTGAGCTCCCCTGGTTTCACTGACCCCTCTGAGGATTCCCTGCTGGGAATTGCTAAAGCACACAGCCTTTCCCAAGAGTTTTTTAAGGAACTTTGTCTTCCAGCTGAGGTTCATGTGTCTGCTCCTCAGGTATAACAAGCTGTTATGTCACAGGGTCAACACCTCTTGGTGGTCCCAGACATTGATTGCCTTTTAAATTTCAGGGGGGATTGTGTGTCCAGCTTTTCTAGGGGTCTTCCAGCATCCCAGGCATTACAACAGGGACTCCTGGACAATGGTTGCATCTCGCAGTGCTTTGTTTGTAGCTGCTAAACTGAATTAGAAAAGAACATTGTAATTGTACTCAGTACTCTCCAAAAATCCTTTTTCCACATGGATGGATGGATGCCAAAGTTGTTCTGTTGCTCTCTTGTAAATCACTCTTCTCATTCTCAATCTCTTCTGTAAATGATAAGTCAAACTTATATCTGAAAATTTTCCTTGATACTAGAAAAAGTTCCCAAACATGTAACCATGACATAAGTAAGTAAATGCTCTGATACATATTCAGCATTAGAAGATGTAGTGATGCTGTTTTTACTAATTTGATAAAGAAAACTTGATGGGGAAAAAAAGAAACATATTACAGTTTTAGCTTTTCTTTTTTCCGTGATGTAAAAGATCTGTTCAACTCCAGCAGGTTTTTCTACCTTTTATTGAGACAAATCGTGAAATCCTTATTCTTTCCTTCCTCAGGACAATCTCCTTTTAACTTCAGTGAGATAATAAGGCTTATGTTGCTTTGTAAAGTACTTTGACATCTATGGTGAACAAGATTTAAATATTATTGAAAGGGAAATTTGATGGAGTTTAAATTGAATACAGAACTTCAGGATTCAGTTTATGGAGATTGCTCCTTTTTTTTTCTTTGTGATTCTCTCATAAACTCTTCATACTCAGGTTGCAGAGTGCAGTGAATGTCTCTGCCTTCATGTGGAAGAGTGTAGGAGTGATAATTGTGGTTGGCCTTGGAGCAGGGTTGTCCTCCTGCTCTTGTACACAATCTGGCAGTTAATGGAGACATTTGCTTGGAGAATTACTTGTTTAAATAATTTACTTGGACATGTGGCTGCAGCATTACGAGAGAAATACAGATTCTTTATTTCATCTTAAGTAAAACCTGCCTCGCACAACAGTTTGTTCTATGAGCTGTGGCCAGCTAGGTCAGAACTTTAATGGAGAAGCCCAATAAAGTAGATTACAAGTACTCTGAAGTTTCTGAACTTGGTCAAATTCAAGAAACATGAATAATGTTGCTTATATAAATAAAATTTCATAAACATACAGGAATGTGTTTTGAGAGAAAATGATAAATGATGTGGAAATAAAAATGGAACAAGCATAATCATATCAGTTTCCTATTGATTTTTATTGAATTAGTCTTACCCGCCATTTAAGTGTTTTGTAATCTACTAAAAATGCTTTTATAGTGTAGAAATTTCATTTTATGAGTTTCACATAATGCAATCAAAACATTTAGACCTACATCTTCATACTAAGAAATTTCATCCACATGTTATTTGGCAATTCTTTTTGATTAAAGGTAATATTTCTAATGTAGCCATCCAGTTATATGGAAATATCTTGACAGAAAATAACAGAATTATGTAGTAGCATAGAATTCATTCTTTGCCAGTGTTCTGGGATGAGAAAATAAACTTGTGAAAGAAATGCTAAGTTTGATCTAGCATTGGAATATACCTTGACACAGAGAGGATCAACTGCCACGTCCTTTGAAGCTCAGGAAAATCTTGTCATTGACTTAAAGTAAAATCAATTCAACACCAAAACAAATTATATATGAGTTTTTTATGCTTCTCTGTCTCACTTCTCACCCAAAACAAAAAGGAAGAGGCAGCTGGAGGAGTTAGGCCACCCAGCTCTGGATCATACATTACAGAAATCCTGATAGGATCAGCCATTTGGGAGAGGAGGAGGAGGAGGAGGAGGAGGAGGGTGGGTGTGTGACTGTGTGTGCAGTTCAGGTATGAGCACAGCAGCCAAAGGGCTCTGCTGTAACTGGGGAGGCAAAGGATGGCTGGGAACACAGTGATGTGCAGCTTCTGTGTTCAAACCCCATTTTCTCTCACATTGTTGAGGGATTTCCTTCTGTGGGCTCAGTCAATATAATTTCTTTTATGTCTCTTGCTGTGCTGGTACTGCACTGTCAGCTACTTATTGTATTGCCAGTTCAGACTGAGTGAGTGGACTGACTTAAAAGGAAAAATTGGCTTCTTTTGAAGACAATTGAAAATGGTTATCTTCAGTGTTGCCTTAATGTCAAAATAGTTAAATTTAGTAAGTGATAAGATTAGATTTCATTGGGTTATATAGACCTAGGCAGGAGGGCACTTGAAAATCAATTTACATCTGCCCACCTGTTGGTAGAAACCTTTCCTTTGTGCTCTCCAGCACAGCCCCTTTGGGGAGGGATGGGCTGTAGACCTGGGTTTTAATTCTCACCAATGTACATTTGAAAATTTCCAGACACTTGATGGTGTTTTAACATTTCCAACTGTATGTTTGCAATATTTGTGGAGGCTGCAGCTCAAACGCTGTTGGATTCCTGTCTGCTCATTTGCTGCAATTTGATTAAGGATTGCTGCAAAGCCTAAATTGCAGGCGGGCAAATTATATAAGACACTTTATTTCTGTCTGTCACCGGATCTGTCACAACCACGCTTGACTGGGTCAGAATTCCTCCTCTGGGCATTGACAGAGGAGGCTGCTGTGCTTTGGCTACTCCAGCAGATCTCTGTGGACTGGCTTTCAAAGCCATCATGTCCCAGTTGTGACTTCCATGTAGGGAAAAACATTTGGTTTCTCGAAATGTTCTGGGCCCAGTAGCTGTGTAATGACTCTTTGGAGGTCAGATACAAGTATCAAAGAGATCTTTCCTCTTTTCTTGTTTTTGTGGTTTATTTTTAGTTTTGTTTTGTTTGGGTATTTTGTATATCTGCTTTGAATAAAACAAAATATGTCAGATGTCGCTATTTAATGAAAAAGAAGGAACTCACAGTGTTGTCAAAAAACAACATTTTGTAAGAGGAAAAAGTTTGGTTTTGTGGGGTAAATGTCATGTTTTTTAGGTTTGTGGGATCTGGTGACAGTGGAAGCTCTGCATGGAAGTATTTGTATGACAGAATGCTTGGTTTGTGAAGTCTCTGTGCAAGTCTTTAGCCACTTGAGAACCAAATAGGAAACAGGCCATCTGAAGTAGATATAATTAGAATGATCCTCCATCTTTTTGTGAGGAGCAACAGAGACAAAGATATTATTCCAGAACTAAGGCTAATATAACTTCCTGAGGGCTGTTCTACATTGTATTATAAAGTAATGCTTCCCCATATCTTTAATTAATATCCAGTCAAACACTATATTTAAATATTTAAATACTGTATTTAAATTCAAATAATTAAGATATTTGAATAAATTTAAATCCAAATATTTAATACAGTTAAATAATACCTTTATTTGCTCAAACCAGGTTTTATCTCAAATTTTAGGGAATCTATGTAGCCCTCAAGAAACTAATTCCCTGTTTCTCAAAGTCTTCCTTCTGGAATGAATGCAGATTGGAAGACATCTTGAAATGAGAAAGGGTTTACCTTCAGGGAACCAAAGCAATGAGTTCTTTATGGTCAAATAGATTTTTTACATCAACAGAGCAGGTAGCTGAGTGTACAAATGAGCTCTTACTTAAACTTGTGAAAGGAGTTTAAAAGATCCACTGCTGTGTTGAATTCCTGGAGCCTGAGGTTTGAACAGGTCAGCACACACTAACTAAGCCCAACTTTACCAATTTTGTTTAGTGTTTCAGCTGAGGAGGTTTGGGACAGTTGTAGAGCTGATACACAACACGGGTTCTACACGTAAACCCACATCAACTTTATTCTAGAACTTGTTCAGACTGGTAAGAATCTCTCCATTGACTTGGATGGACATTGGATTGAGCTCAAAATGGATATTTTTGTTTAAATAAGCATGAAACATATGGTAGACAGCTGATCCTTGTTCTGTTGTTTGTTCAGTTAACAGCTTCTTTAGAATCACTACATTTGGAGTATATGGATTAGGGATGAGATTAAACAGTCTTCAAGTTACCCTCCCAAGTTTATGCAATTCTTGGAGGCAAACTGAGTAAATTAAACCCAGTGACCAAGATATCTTGATTCAGAATATTCATCCTTCCACATCTAGGCTGCTTTCTGGAGACTCAGACTTTTTTTCCCCCCCTAGATTAGTAAATTCAGCTATGGAATCATTAGAGGCATTTGAAAAGAATGGCTGAAAATTCAAAAATAAATGCATATTATGTGTTACTTAACAAATATTTATTTAGCTCCTACTAATACAATTCCTTTTATTTATGTAGTTTGCTGCAGGTGTAATATATCTCTTTTTCTTGCATCTAGAAACATTAAAGACTTCTCCCTGTGAAGAATGCTTATTTTTTATTCCTTTCTTGCCTATGGCTGCTATTACAATATGGCATTGGTTGCTGATTGTCTTCTGCTGGAATGCATTCTCATTTGCTCAAATATTTCCACGTCTACCAGAATATTTAATCACACAAATGTCTCCAGTGCTGGTGGCTGTAGGCGAGTTCTTCCTGCGGGGTGACCGAGCGTTTCACTAGGTGGGTACTTCAGCAGAGCAGGCAGCAGCTGTTATCTTCCTTCAACCTGGTGCAGCATATTAACCATGCCAGCACTAAACTGAGGCCTAATCTTAACCATTTTTATTCATAGGTTGTCCCCAGTTTGGATTTATGCTGTTGGGAGATTTTAGTTTTGTTTCCAGAACCGCTGCATATCTCAGTCAGCTTTGCTTTCTTTTCTCTTGTGTTCTTCTCTGTTGATGTTTTTCCATGTTTGGTTTTTTTTTTCCCTCAATCATTTCTTTTTATTCTCCATTTCATTTCGGCTGCTCAGGGCTCTTCAGGAAGAAGCTGTACCTTTTGTCTGACTGTCCATGTCGTGCTGGCTTAACCTCCTGTATATTTAACTCCTGCAGCTTCCGTTTCTCCTGTTAGCCTCCGTTCTTCCTCGTCCCAACGCTTCCGTCTTCCTTCCTCCTCCCTTCCAGGCTCTGGGACACCTGTGTGTTCCATGCAGTGTGTGCAGAGAGCAGAGCTCTGCTTGCCACAGCTTGCAGCACCACGTGGCTTGTCTTTTGTGATGCTTCAGAGAACCAAACCCTCTTTGATGTATCAGGGGGGAGGGGGGAAGTTTTACGCAAACGCCTTTAAACACACGGGCCCCTTTTCTGCCTTCCATCATTGCTGTTTATCATAGTGCTGACACATGGGTGGGAGTATTTGCCTTTTATGTTAAGCCTGGGCTGTGCAGTGACACTGGAAGGCAGTAGAGGCACCACTGCAGCTTATGACAGCAGCAAGGTGTTTTTACAGGTTTGAGATATTACCACAGTTAAATAAACCAGGGGAGTGGTGAGGACAAATAAAATGAAAACGGCTATGGCAGCTCAAGTTTTTGATAGGGAAAAAAAATAACATGAGAATTCTGTCTTACAACTTAATGGTGTAAAATGTGTGTAGCTGTAATACCTGAGGCCACAGCTGGGATTGGGCCCCGTGGTGCATTACTTTGCAATATATATGTTTACTAACCTGGAGAGGGTCCTTGCTTGTCCAAGCCATCTGTGATGTGTGAGTGCACAAAGAAGTTTTAGACAGGAATAATGCACAGGAAGTTGGGGAATACTGTGTCAAATTGTAAAGTTAAATCATTTATCTACTTACTTATAGTTTGGTTCTATCCTTCAGTACAGTTTCAGTGTTGTAATTTATGTCAGTGGGATGACCTGTGCTGATATCACTTCAGTCTGATGAGGGGCCTAGTCTGATAGGAGAAACATAAAAGTGTATAAATTGGGTTGGTGGTTTTCAGTTTGTTTGTAAATATATCAATGACGGAATTCAGCAAATAAAGATGCCTGGACATGGAGTCCTCCCTATGTCCACAGTTTATGTTTGCATCTGCAAAGTGTACACCCCTGGTTTGGATCTGTAATAATTATTTTTTTTTAAAAATACTTCTCAGAGCTGAAATGTGAGTGCTAATTGAAATACTTTTGCTGCTTTGTTTTTGCTGTAAAATTACACCCACTTAAAGAATAGTTAGACTTGAATTGTTGAGAATCTACTATATTGGGCAGTGCAGATTTTTAAAAGATACATGTTTTGGTCTGCACTAAGAAAGGCAAGTTATCAAATTTACTGGAATGTAGATCATTTGAAGAGATGATGGGAAATATATTTCCCTCCCTCCTATCCGTATCAATTTATTGGAGCTATAATCACTCTTTTTGTTAAAAACCTTGACTGTAAATCATCTGTATCTATTACAGGAGGTAATAAAAAGACAAGCAGAGGGAAAGTGTAAACTCTATCTTGGTTATATGCAGTGTCCTTGTTACTGGTATGTTCAGCATCTCCAACAGGAATTCTGTGTAGGTTGGGGTGGAATTTAGCCTGATGAATTGGCATATATTCCAGTAGATTAAATTTACTGCTTACATCATCATCAATTTTATTTGGTCATTTCACCAATTTTTTTTCTTCTGCCAGAGTGGTTTGGGTCTGAATTTCAAGCCATGCTTTTGTTAACAACAGTAATATTGATATAAATCTTGCATTCATACAAGTGCATACTCCTGTATGCATTATAAAATATTCTAACATATTTCTAAAGCTTTAAATGTGAGTTTAAATGACATTATGGGGATTTACCAGCACATGGAGCTTCTCCAAGTGAAGGCAGTGGTTGCACTGTGTTTGTTTTTACAACAAGTTTTTATTCAGAGAGAATCTGAGAGTTTGGAGAGAATTCAGATTGAAATGTAAAAATAAATGGCAAGTCACCGATCCATTCCAGTGGCTTAGGAGTCTTGTATCTCCCTAAAACCTTTCCTTTCTGTGATGCCTGTTTAAAACTTGACAACAGTGTTCTTCTGCTCTGACTACTGCCTACAACAGTGATCACAAGCATCTTGTCACCTTCTATCCCTCTCCATCTGTCTGTGTTCCTCTTGTCTTGCAGATGGTGAGCTGTCTAGGGCAGGGGCTGTGTTTTTGTTCTTTGCTTACCCAGCATCTAGTGAACAGCACTTGGCACAAGGGAGTCCTGGTCAATGACAAAAAATAGCAAGTTTTCTGATGATGAAGCAAGTATATTTGTCCACTTCCTATCCGTTAGAAAGTTTAGTTATGTAAATAACTAGTTTCCCCCCGAGTTTTATCAAATATTTTATGTTGCTGAATTATTTACGATAAACACGTTGTCTTACTGCTCAGCATAAATTTAAAAGATAATTTTAGCAAGGGAAGAAAATATTTATGAAGAGAAAGCAGAGGCAGAAATGGAAGTGATAAATTAATGAAAATACACTGATAATGGCAGTGGTCCAGATGAGAAATATGTCTTATCTGAGAGTTCATTTGATATTGTCAGGGTGATGTTGCACCTGTATATATTGTGTGCTGGGTTTGCCCACCTTTGTGATCCGTGGTACAGCTTGGGAATAGTGGAGGAAAAGAGTGTTCTGAAAAGATTTTGAGAAAAAAGCTACCTTGAAGTACAGTAGCCAGCAAGGAACAGGAATACAGGAGAGCTGCTGGGAGGTGTTAATACCATTTGAAGTTTCCCTGGGAACTGTAAGAGCAAGGGGGAAGAAATGAGGGGCATTTGGGATGTAATAACAATGAATAACCTTTAAAGAATTGCTACAAGATACAGGTAGCAAGAGCAGACAGAAGAGTCCACGGCCCTGAAGCGAGAGGCCGTTCATAGCAAGGTGTGCCATTTTTGACTGCAGAAAACTATAGACTTGCCTCAGGGAGAGGTCCCTCATGGAACAGGAAAAGGTTGTAACGAGATCTTTCTATACTGTAAATATCATATGTCACCTCCATACTGGGTCTATCCTCTGCTAGTTTACGTAGACTAAAATGTCAACAACACACTTCTACTCGGTCATGTCACTTTTGGAAAAACAACTGTTGGTAAGAAAAACTGGATTATAAATGTTTGCTAAAAATAATCCAGAAGATTATGGCCCTGGCTGTGGCCTCGGAATCTGGTTTTTGATGCAGATAAAACTTTATTTCAACATTTTAAAAAGACAAGAAACTTCTGTATTTTACAAAAAAGATTTATGACAGAAATGGTTTAGTCATTTATATATTGTAATAATTTGGGAATTAATATTTATTCCTACAGGGATGGAGAAAACATAAAGAAAGAATGTTGACCAAATACAACACATGGATAATATGTTTGTACAAATCATGAGAAGTTTTCAATAAGCAGAGCTACCTTAAAAATGCTGTAGGGATGGATACACAGCTAAGCTTTGCTGTTTCATTCTACACAGCCCCAGAGTCCAATATCCTCCTGGACTGTGACAGGTGTTCTTGCCTTTAAATCATTATCCTAGATTTTTGCATGAGTATTCTGTTTGTTTACTCTGACAGTAATCATAACAAAACAAGAGGTGGTAGCAGTGATTGTGGCCATGAAGGCTTTTGGTTCAGAAAGGTGTTTTCTAAAAGGCAGGATCACCCTTAGTCTTTGTAGGAATTTAGCTGTTGTTTCAGGTACTCTTGCTCCTGGGGGATGAAGACTTCAGAGACTAAATACCCTTATGGCAGCATTCTGCCATGCTCTGCAGATCTGGCTGGAGCCTCGTGTATTTATATTTGTGTGTGCTTGTTGTTCTGTCCTTCACCACGTTTCTAAAGAGTTCAGAGACACCGAGATAACATCTGCCTCTGGAAACAAATGAAAAAGATCATCTGTGCCTGTTAGTCACAGAAATATCTTTTGCTTTAGTTGCTGGACAAAATTCTTTCCTGAGCAATGTCAGATGTCAGGCATGCTGTTGAGTTTGCTGAATTTCCAGTCAAATTAGCTTTTGATCTCACTGAGTTGCAGTCCAGAGTCCTTCTTGCAATCAAATATACCTTAAAGTGAGTGCAATGGGCACGCTATAGCTTCATATAATTTGGGTTTGGAGGTTTCTGCACAATTGCACTATCAAGATAGATTTTGGCCAAGCTGGGATGTCAGGAATTTTCATTGTCCAAATGGCAAGCGCCATGTCTTTTTATCACTCTCCTGTAACACCCTCTGTGCTGTAGCAGCTGCTGAGAACAGTTTCCCATTTTCAGACCCGCACAGGGAAGGCCAGGAATTTGCTGTCCTGCAGTCCTCTCATCACCAGTGACTGCAAATTCTCATGTGCATGGACTGTCTGTGGCAAGCACCATTGGGAACATGGAATGTATTACTGACTGGTTTGGTTCTGCTGTCCAGTTCCTTGGTCAGACATCAGCATAGTGAAGCAGCAGCTCTGTTCCAGCCTCGCTCCCGAGAAAACCACGTGAAGTTAAATCAGGGAGCTGACAACATGACATTGAATTCTTCCAGCAAATTCTGCTGCTTTGGTAATATGTTGTCTTACATTGTACCTTTCTAATCTTTTTACACATCCAGGATATTTGGGGCGTGCTTTGGAGAAACCTACCAAAAGCCATTCCACGTAGAGTGAATAGCCAGGAGAGCAGGGAAACTTGATAAGGATATGTAGAAGGCAAGCTTTAGATCTGCAGAGTTGCTGCCCTCTGTGTTGGGAACTACAGCCAGTGACAGTGTCTTTGTTCCTCCCAAATTTGAAAGCAGAAGTGCACTAGAGAAGTGGCAGATCAAAGCCACTGCCATAGGTACAGAGGGCACGTGTGTGATATATGGAGCTACCAGTGTGCTGTGAACATTTCCCTAATTTCTCAAGGAGCCCTGATGCTGACTCTTCATGTACAGAAACAAAGAAATCTCCATGTGGAGATTTAAACTATAAGGAATTCCTGGACCTCAATAATTAGCACTAGTAGAAGAGCAGAAAGGATTTTAAATATTAGTCTACAGAGGTATTTAGATTCTACTTATCTGGATTTTGTTGTTGATTCATGGGAATCTCAGTTGTCCCAAGAGGCCACTGAAGAATTCATAGGCTGCCTGTTTTTTTTTTCTTGTAGGGCTTATATTTTTGCCCTCTAAATAAAAAATTCAGGGAAGGCATTACACTTATGCTTTGCTCTTTCCTTCAGTGAATTGTGGAAATTCTAAGATGGAAACATAACTATTTTGCATCTCTGAAGCTGTGTCAGGATTAATGTAAATTAGCTATACCATTCCTGTCTTAGTTAGGAACTGTTCACAAATTTTCAGAGTCACAGAAACTGGAAACAACTGATCAATCTGATTATTACATTTATTTCTATGCTGTATCTACCAATCACTATTTTTCAGAACCTTTTCCAAAGTCTCTGCTTGGAGACAGAGATCTGGGGAAGACAATGTTCTTTGGAACTGAAGGAGTAGGTTCTGTTCCGGATATCTCCTAACACAAAAGAAGGAAGATGACCTGTGATCTGGGGTTCTTGGGGTTCTACTGCTTTTATCTATCCTCCTAAGGAGGTTAACTTGTGTTAGATTTATGGGAAGATCTCAGCTGCATATGGAGATATCTCTTTTTCTCTAATCCTCTGCCAAGCAGGGCCAAAGGGATACATTTATCATTAAGCACTAAGAAATGTTTTTGGATCATCATCAGGTAAAAGATTTGGAGGAACCTGGGAAGGTACCGAAGGTCAGAGCTCAAATATTTGTGGAATGTTACAGTTGATTTGAAAACAGATTAATCAAGTGGTAACAAACAGCACTATGTGTCAGGTTTGTAAGGGAAAGCAAGAATATGCATAGTCACTCTCCCCATCGTGAAGGAGCAGTTCAGCTATGAAAGCAGCAGATTTAGCAATGGATATTTCATACTTCAACTCTCTGGAAGATGCAGGGCTATTTTTGGGTTATATGAGGAAGCAGCATTTTCGTCAGGTCCCAAACGGGCGGTGAAATGAATTCAGTTCAAGTGAATATTCAAATAGTTACATGAAGCACCCAAATGGACATTAAAAGAATGAGGTCATACAACATTAAACCATTTGCATTAGAGAAACAGTAAAATTTTCATTGTTAAGGCCTCTTTTGCACACTCACATACCCAGCATTCTGGGTCTTTATCTACATAGGCTGATTTATTCCCCAGCTCAGTTCACAGCCAGTGTCTGGCTGTGAGCCACTAATAATGGATTACCTATGCAGTAACCTTCAAAGAGAAAAAGAAAATAAATTTTTATTACCAAAGCGATTTTGGCTCTGCTGTGAAAATGTATTTTACAATCTTTTGTTCCATGCTAGAGCAGAATGCTTTGTCATCTGGAGGTTGGAGTAATAAAGACATGGTAGGCAAGTAGGACTCCCGTGGGGCTTTACCCCCCTGGATGTGACATCATCTCCATGGGTGAAGCCAAAAGATTCTAAAGTACTCATTTTACTTATTATGAGGTAAATATCCTCTGAAAAAAAAAACGGATGAAATTGTACCCAAAGAACATCACACATGGATTCCTTGAATGAATCTATTCAATGCCTTCCGCCTTCTATCCTGCCTCTGATGAAAATTCAACATAAAAGCTACCAAGTACAGCCAATTCACATGACAACAACAAATCAGGAAGTCAGAACACATCTTGTTACTTCCAAGTTACTAGTCCTCAGTGGTTTCTTTTGTGTTCAAACTCTGCATACAAACCAAAATAATTTGTAATTTTTCATATGAGTTATCCCTGAAAAGCAAGGCAGCCCCCACGATATAATTCCTTTTCATTTTTCCTGAAGTTGCCCAGTGCTCTGACTTCACCTTCCAAATGGGTCAGCACAGTATTCCTGAAAATGATGGAGTGATTAAATTTCCAAAATATTTTTTTTCTCTTCCTGACAACTATTAATAAGAAACAACTATTAATGGGAAATATGAATCCAAACTGGGACCACAGGTGACCCTTCTCCCTCACATGAAGCACGCTGCTCGCTAAGGCAAAGCTATTTAATTGGTTCCTAAGCACCTAATTTTTATGAGTGGGGCTTAAGTGCTGAAATATAGGAAAGCACATTTCCTTGTGCTTGCTATCAGCACAGTAGCATATCAATGCAGTTTGGAAAAAATCCTAGAAAGATTCCTAAATTGTTCATTCTTTCAAATATGGAAAGCGGCGTCCTGTAACCTTTACTTTTATCAGAGAAGAAAGGTTTTTTGGGGTAAAGCTCAGTACTCATTTCTCCTTGCCTTTAGTGGGCACTTCACGTAGGTGTGAAGGAAGAATGTGTGACTTCTTTTTTTTTGGGAGGGTGAGTTTTGATGATAATGCTCAATATGTCAGAGGTGTGAGTGTTGTGGTGTATTGCATGATGTGATACTTACTGTGTGAGAAAATGAATATATTTTTTATCCTTGTCATCTTCATCCTGTTAATTGTAATCCTTGCAATCAGAGATATCAACTGACTGTGTATTTGAAGTTGTGAAATATTTGCGTAAAGTAAAAGCAAAGTTTTCTATTTTCCAAACACCTAATGACAAACAGAAACGAGAATATTAAACAATAACACTGTACATTTGTTCTCCAAGCAAGATTTATAATCTTTACAGGTTTATTCTGGTGACTGTTTTTTCCCCCTCTCTGTATGAACATTAAAATAGAAGGCAGCAGTATTTTTCTCATTAGTTCATTGTCTTTAGGAAGCAACATAATATAAACTAAAATTATTTCTCTGATTCCTTTCTCTTGAAATGCAATACACTTCTATGAAGTCTTCACACTGGTCTCTCTTTTTTGTATCTCATTTTCCTAAAAAGAATAGCTTGTAGAATTCTGATGATGGTAGGTGTTAATGAGAGCCAAAGTGCACCAGACTGATATGGATAAAGTCTACCAAATATATAAAAAAAATTGAAGAAATCAGTTTAATGAACAGTGTCATTGCAGTTTCTATGTCTCAAAAGATAAAAAATGTACATTAGTTCTTGTATTTTTTTATTATAGATACTATACAAAAAAAAAAAAATCTATCCTTGAAGACTTTATTTGACTGTAATGGTTTAGCATAACATTCTGAAAAACATGGGTTTTTTTCCCCAAAAAGACAGAGTTTATTAGAGGAAAAAACCACAATGAACATTCTGTATTTTAACATTAGTAACTGAACTGATAGCATAGAGTTGAAGATGTCATATGATGTAGTTTCTGTTATTAAGAGATGGGAATCCTCTTCCTGGCAGCTGGCTTGGGAAAAAAAGCACTGGGTATTTAACATTGCATCCTCTCTTGTAGGCCTATCCTACAAGTTTCCTTTTCATTATTATTTCTTTAGTTTATTTAGAAAAAAACCCATAAACCTAGCTTCTGAAGGCCATTAACACTCAGTAAGCCTATACTATCCTATAAAACAGGTAGGAACATAGTTCTTTTGGAAATTCCTTTCTGTGGAAATACAAGAAAAATTAACTGTAGACCTATAATAGGATCCCAACCCATGGTTCAGGCTTTGTGGCATGACTGTAGCATAGATTTGTGGAAGGTGTAGTTGTAAAAAGTCCCTCCTCATAAATGAGATGAAATAAATGATAAAAAGGAAGTATCGAACAAAGGAAAATTATGATATTCTGATCACCTGAACAAACAAAAGAGACCAGAAATAAGAACTGTGAAATCAGCGAGACTTTGTTCTTTTGTAGTATAAATTTGGTACCAATTAAATTTTACTGACTTCTGGATAGCTATTTTAACTTGTATAATTTTAAAAATAGCTCTTTTTTCAAAAAAATAAAATCATTAAGGTTTGAAAATAGCTCCAAGTTCACAGAGTCCTACCTCTGACTGAACACATCATGTCAACTGAACCCCAGCACTGAGTGCATCCAGTTATTTCTTGAACACCTCCAGGGATGGTGACTCCACCACATCCCTGGGCAGCCCATTCCAATGTTTAACAGCCCTTTACATGAAGAAATTCTTCCTGATGTCCAGCCTGAACCTCTCCTGGTACAGGTTGAGGCCATTTGCTCTTGGTCTGTTGCTTGTTACCTGGGACAAGGGGCCGATGCCCACCTGGCTACAACCCTACAACCTCCTTCCAGGGAGTTGTAGAGAGTGATAAGGTCACCCCTGAGCCACCTTTTCTTCAGGCTAAACAACCCCAGCTCCCTCAGCCTCTTCTCATAGGACTTACTCTCTAAGAATTAAAAAAAATAGAATAATTCACTTATATTTCTCTTTTGTTGCTATGTTAAGGGTGCTTGCATTTAAGGTTCAAATATGTGCTTTGTATACTGAAATCCAATGGGAGATGTTTCCGTCTACCACTGATGGGAGATGGTACCTAGATATCCTCATCCCTAGGAGTTGAAATAAAAAAAGAGATTATGGTTTATAATAAAAGCTTATGCTAATGAATGAACTTCAGTTCTCCAAGGTGCTAAATCTACTTGCCAAAAAAGGTGTCATAAAACTCCTCTTTTTTCCAGCCAAAGAGAAATGATAGAACAACTGAAAATTAACCATCATATTTTTAAAGCACTTTATCTCCACACACTACACATAAAAGTAACTGCACAAATCATTTAAATGTTGTATCTATTAAATGGTGATGTATCTGTGGCACAATTTGCTTTCTAAAAAGCACGAAAAGCCCACAGCCTTTGGCAAGGTATTTTAGCTCTTGATTCTCTCTCTTATGGGTACGTGGTTTAATCTGCCTCAAAGGTCTTGATCATTTAAGTGCATGCTATGAATTATTCTCCTCCTGTGTTCTGTGTACATACCATGTCTGACCCACCCAATGGAGGGAAAGGAACGTCAAGCATCAGTATTGTCTTAAAAATGGTAATTTTCGTATTATATGTACCAAAAAGGGCTATAATGCCTTCTTACAAATAAGGTAATTTTTTTGAGTAAGTTTAAAAGAGAAAGCAAAATAAACTCTGGGTGCCATCTGGTAGGATGCAGGAGCTGCAGGTAAGCACACTAATAATACTTAATGCTACCGCAACATGCTGTGTTTTCAGCACTGTAGGCATCAAATGATGAATTCTCAGAACATTTCCTGTGCTCAAGGTAAATGTTACTAATCTCTTTAAGGAATCTTCTTGGTCTTGCTGAGAATAATACCTGTGTGCTTGCCAGCTCTGGAACCCCTAAAATCAGCTTAATGTTACGTTTGCTGAAGTTTGTTCTTTCTCTGTCCACCCCTTCTTTTCCCGGCCCTTTTCACCACCTCAGAACCTGCTTCTTCAGAGAACCCTCACTGAAAATAAAAGCAGTGTAAATTAGTGGCTTTTTTTTTTTTCTTCTGAGAGATCTGGGGGGGACACGAGGAATTGGTGAGCTCCCATCATGGAATAAAGAAAGGCAGATTTCCTTACAAGTATCCAGATATTGCCCCATAGAAACAGGAAATTCTCTTCTGTACAGTTTGTTATTACAGTAAATATACAGACATATTTGCCAGGCTGGAGTCCCTGCATGTTGCTAAGTTCATATTAGCTAAAAGAGACAGGCAGCAGTAAGTGTAATATATTGTCACAATTAATGTTCTAGCCTGTGACCATGTTTAATTAATTATTTGTATCACACTAGCAGTATGTTTAGTGTATAATTAATTAGCCCAGAAGCAAAAGAGTAAGGAAGAACTGCTTGAAAACTGATGCTGAAAAGGTTCCTGGCATATGATAGTTAGGCTTGTTCTTTCTGTCTTTCTTCATTGTGGAAGCTCCTCCAGTGTTTTTGCTTTAAAGTAAACAAAATGGATCCCTGTGTATTTGCTGAAGACATTAATGAATAATTTGCTCTCTGTGGGACATGGCATTAGTCTCAGGTTAGTGCAAGATGTGTAATAAAAGCGCATGAATTTTTTTGATCTCTGTGTTACCTCTTAGGCAGGAAAAGCATCAGCTCCTATTCAGTATCTGTCAATGCTCCAAGTGGATGTGTTACATTTTTCTCACTTCCCAACATGACAGACACTGGGACTGTGGCTGTGTCTTGGTCTTTCTAGTTCTGGCAGCTGAATTCTAATACTTGCTCGGGGCTTTCTCTGACAAGCACACTCTTTGGTGAGGATGCGAGGAGCTTCCTCTGCCTTGGCACTTAAAAGCACTGCAGAGGCAGCTCTGTTGCTGCTCCCTGGGGCAGGTGGGCAGTGGAGCAGGCCATGCCCTTGCCTCTGTCTCTCTCCCTTGACCTTTGTGTCAATTTGCTGGAGTTGGTGGAATTAGGGGAGCAGGCTGCACCCTTTCCAGAGACATAACCCGGTGCACGCAGTGCAAAGACCTGCAGGGGAAATCAGCGGAGCACGGCACTGACGTTTCCTCCAGGAGTGCTGAACACACACTGTGCAGTCTGGAGGACATGGACCTGGCACCTGTCACAGGTGCCTGCTGAGGTTTAGGGGGTATAAGTGTGGGAGAACAGGCCCTTGTGGAAAGATATGTAATGCAAAATACATGTGGGTTGGAAATGAAAAAACGAAGGCTTGAACATCCATGCGCAGCCCAGCACACTGAGGCTGCTGGAGTCAAGGAAAAATGCCACTTTACAATGTGCTGTGAAGTTTTTGCTCTATTAACAATTGTATCCAAGTAAATAAAATGCTGATTTCACTTGTTCCACTGGGTTTATCTGGCTTTCACATCAGAGTCACCACCAGATGAGTGAGTCTGTGGTGATGCCGAAGAGCTGCACACGTGTAAAATGTGACATCAGAACAATGTAGCGCGTGAGATTCCTGCTGTAAATGCCACCTGGATTTGCAACTTGCTCGATGCTACTGAAATCACAGCAGTAGCATTAACAATTCAAGTCAGGCATAAGTTTTTCTATCTCTGAATAGAGATCACTACAATGCTTACACTCTCTAAATACAGATAATTAGAGGCTGTGGCATAATTCTCTTCTCCCTCGACCTAAAAGCAGTCACGAGTAAAGTCACTGAAGCAATTGGTTGCTGTAGCTACAGAATGCATTGTGCCTACAGTGAGATTCTTGACTTGCATTTATTGGGGTGGCAGGATCTTTACATTAGTTCCTAGGTTTTTGGTTTTTGATTTTTTCTTTTTTACTTATATGGCATAGTCTCATGGCAGCTGTTATTTGGAGGTGAACTTCAGAAGATGAAGGGAACAGTTGTGATAATGTCTAAACAGTGGCAGGAGTGGAACAGGAATGCCAAATTTTAAGAATTTTCTTCTTTTTTTTAGTGTTTGGGGAATAAAGGAATCTATGCTATCTACTTTGCTTATAATTCACTAAAATGGGTCAATGCTTGAGCTAGCAGTTGCTCTGAAATTACAATGACTGACTGTAATTAAGAACTAATTTGTAGTCATAAAAAAGCCAGATAAGGGGCTATCCACTTCATGAGAAATGAATATAATCAGGATAACTGGCACAGCTGGTGGCCATAGTCTGTCCGCAGTGAGCACACACAATTCCCATAATTCATAATAGGACTTATGTATCTGCCTCAGAAGGTGGATACTTAAGAAAATTTCCTTTAGATTTGAACTGTAAAAGCTTACAGAGTGTGGGAAAAGGGCTTGGGGAACACAGTGCAACCATTTATTAACTACACGACATTAGCATTTTAATGGATATCATGTAAATGAATTGGGTAGATTTGTTTTGGTTTGCTAGAAAAAAAGTTTGTTTTAAAGGAGCGTGTGCCCTTTTTAAATGTGAGCAGGAATTGACTTCCACTTGAGCCATTCCTTAGTTGTATTTGAATTTATGGACTTCTTTTCCTTGCTATCACAGGCAGACCTAGCAGCACTACCCTGTAACCTTTTCATTTGTGATATTCAACCAACTTCTGTAGGAAAACAATCAGCTTTAGTTTTACTGCAGAAAATATATCTATAAAACCCTGTTAACTGTTTTCCATATGCAAAACAGCAATTATGACCTCTTTGACTTAGCACTTATTCTACAGAAATAAGCAATTGCCATTTGGCTCTATTCATTTTGTACTTTGTTTCACACTTTCTTAAGATGTATCAGCAGACTTTTAATTATCCTGCAAATGATTCTATTAAGCATTCTCCTTGCATATTAAATGCAGAAGACATTGTTTTGAGCTTCCTTTTCCTCCTGTGAATAGAATGTGGGCAGACATCGAAAAATCAAATTATTTTACTAAATGAAAACAACCTGAGCAGAAGAAATCATTTTGAATAATGACAGCTTGGGTGAGAGTGTCACCATTTTCTATCAGTTTGCTCTGCATCACATAGGAGCTCACTTGATGGAATGTTAAAAAAAAAAATGTGTCTAGTAAAAATAAGCTGTGACAGTCTCTAAGTAAATGTAATAAATCAGGAGGATTTTCAAAGGGAATAAAAAGTGTCATTTATGATGGTTACAGCTCATACGCCCACTATGATTCCTGTACTGGTACAGTTTATACTCTCCCATGGTAGATAAAATTATTACTTGATCTGTCAAAATGGAGTGACAAAATTTTTTGTGGGTAGACAGCTTATTTAAGAATAGTAAAGTTCTATTGTGTGTTTGCTATCCTGACTCAAAGTACTGTAGAAAACAAGAAATGAGGGAAAGCAATCTTTGTTCAGAAAGTTGGTATAAAATCGGGGGAAAAAAAAGGTTAATAGCAAAAGTCTTAATGTTTTGCCCACAGGAATCTGGAGAAATAGTAAACATACTGTCATCTGAGAAGTGATTGTTCCAGTACCCTGTGAGACCTAAATTCGAGCAGATTTCCTGCAATATAGTGAATTGATAATTCTCAGAAAAAGTTTTCACTCTGTGGGAAGTGGACTGGATTAGTCACTCAGTTCCAGGTGTTCCCAATCGGATTAAATCTGTGGTTGCACAGCTCTGCCTCAGATTTGTCCAACACCCGTGTGTGACCAGGACATTCAGAGACACGGAATATTTTTGCAGCCTCCAGCACTAAATGTCCGGGCAGGTGCAATTCATTGCAGTTCCAATGAATCTTGTGGATAGATAGAAAACTCTCATCTCTGGGATTTGGAAGTGTGAGCCTAAAATGGACTCCATGCTGTTTGTTTCAAGACTGAAGGTTGCTTTGCTTCTCAGTGTGTTTGGGGAGATCACACATTAGAGTTACAAATTATTGTCGTTTGCACAAATTTTGTTTCTCTACTTTTTGAACACATAGTCAAGAAGTAACCAAGTCATGCTGTGTAACTGCTCACATAGGTAAAGACATCTAATACTGCAAGGCTTTTAAAACCAGCTGAAAAATGTCTTATGACTAGAATTAAAGTCAGCAAGGTATCAAAAGTATGTGAAGTGCATGTATTTTGACACTAGGAAGGAATACTTATCCTTTGGGATGGGTTGTGAAGGAATGTAGTGAATCTGCCATTATTTAAAGACTTTAAATTGTGATTCAGAATCCTTCTAACTCCTTAAACCCACTATGAGCTACAGCTGAAACCTGAATAAAGGCCAGGCATACTCTTCTGTACCCTTTTTTCTCGGCTTGCACATTCTGAAAGAAATGTTGTGGAGTTACGCTTCCAGTGCTAAATGTGGAGTTGAAGTTCTGTGCTCTGTTCGAAATGGCATTTAGAGGATGAATGCATTTGCATATTTTCTGAAGAAATGATCACAGTTGAAAGCAAAGGATGATTCCAACATGAGGAATACGACCCATGCTTCAAAATTGTTACTGGTTCCCAGTAACCAGATCGTACCAGTTCCCGCTGGATGGCTGAAACCCCAAGTACTTGGAAACAACATGGTTCTAAAAATTTTGTAGTGACCCCTCACTAGAACTGTCCCTTCACTGACAGAAGAACTCCTTTCTCTCTGATAAGGCTATTTATTGAAGCTATTTTCTATTCACTCTGCTGCATGGAGCGTTCCCTTAGCTTTGTTAAAGGAAAAGGGGAGTCAAGAGAGGAAGCAATTCAAATTATGAAACTATTCCCTCCTCTTCAGATGAAAGACAAACTAAAAAGTGGGTTTCTGGATTTTCCAAAATGCTTAGTGAGATACTGCTTTGGGTCTAACCTTAGTGAAGATAAGCTGGTTTTCATGGACTTCAGCTTGTTTCTGCTGCTTGTAGAACTGCAGGAATGTTTGTTATGGTGCCTGTGGCAAGTAGAGTCAAACTGGACCTCTCCCCATAAAAACATGGGCATTCCAGGGAAAAGAAGATGTTCCCTTGTACCAGCAGAAAAGTCAGCATAGTGTATTCTCACTAGGTGAACAGCAAAATTCATGACAGAAGTAAGCAGAGGACATCAAACACACCATAGATTTTTTGTTCCAAGAGCTGAGTCTTCTAAATATAGATTATAGTAATTTACTTTCAAACAACTCATTTTCAGCATCTGACATGTTCATTAACCCCAGGTAGAAAAATTATTGTGGTGCATTAATTTTTCACCAATGAAGACATTAGTCATATTTGCAAGAATCATTAGTGTCTGCCACCGAGGTGGAAAAGTCTCACTGTCTCTCTCCAAATGGAGGATGCATTAGAATGTTAACTAGGGTCTGCTGAGTTCTGTGGGTTATCAACCCCTGCACGCTTTTATGCATTGAATTTTAATTAGACTTTTCTAAAAGTACATCATTAAAAGACATGTTTTATCTGTGAATAGGACAGATACGTAATCCTTTGTTAAAATAAGGTAAAATGTGCAAGGATTTAGTGTAAGTATTCTGATAGTTCTTCTGACAATGTGAAGGGTACAAGTTCACATATTAAACTGTACGTGTGCTCAGCAGTTAAAGAAGGAAATGAGATCAGAGGTATTAGAGTCCATTGGGGGGGAAGGGAAGGTTTCAAAGGTGCCAACAACAGCAGGTAAGTGAGGTCAGAGAGACTTGGGTGTTTTCCTTCCCACTGTGTTATGATAAATCCCTTACACTCTACATTCCTAAAATAAAGGCTAAGTACTGGAAAAAGTCTCTGAACGATTGGCTCCTATCTTACTTATATGCTTTTCTGTACATTATTTCTCCTAGATACTCACAAAGTCTTTTATTTTATCAAATCTTTATTTAAATGGTTTTGCTTTGGATTTATCTATGACCTATTTTTTTAATCCTTCAGGGAATAGTCCTTCTTCTAGCTTTTGTTAAAGACATGATGAAAAGGAGAGCAAGTTGAAGCAATGTTGCTCTACTTAAATATTTTTCACATTAAAACAATGCTCCTCTTTTACTCCCTGAAGTATAATGCTGTGTATCTGTGCATTGGCTAATATTTTAGAACATTATTTTTGTAGGTAGAGGAATGAACGTGTGTCTTAGTAATAAATATGACTAAATCTTGGTCAGGAGCCAAGGGGAACTGACATTCCCTTTAGTAGTGCTTGTAAAACTTGGAATCAATTATTCCCCGTTTCCCCAGTTCCTTCCCCTTTTACTTTCAATGTCCAATTTCCACTGAAATGGAAGAGGCCATGAAGGAGCTCGATGCAGAACCTGCTGAGGACAGTCAGCAAGTTCAGGAACTGGAGTAACGTAACGTGGTGGAAACCACACCTGATCCTGTTCTTTCCTCAGACCACTCCAGTTTGGGTTTGCATCTTTCCTGATATTTTTCAGTGTAATAAAAGCATCAAAAGAACAAACTAGTGAATGAATCCAAAGTTGTTTTCTGACTAACATGTCCATTACTAGTACAGCTGGGATGGGCCTCATCTTGGCATTGCTTTAAATTAGGTGTCTTGTCCAAGTGAATCTTCTCTACACCAGTGGAGTCAGTGGGAAGGAGGAGTCACTTCCAAATACACTGCTCATTTATTAGAATCATGGAAGGTAACCAGATTCCTGGGCACAAGATTTCATCAGGAGCATGGTGTGGTACATCCCTGGGGCTGCCCATCTCCATGTTGAGAGTAACGAGCTGGAGATCCAGCTTGGCCTGGAGCAGTGATGGTGAACCTTTATATGTTTGTTTTAACAGTTGTTAGACCATCCTATCTGATGGTTGCTGGAGAAACCTTTTACTACACATCAAAACCCCAAGCACTATCAAGTGCTGTATCAACATAGCTCGTTAACTAAGCAATTATTTATTTTTCCCTAGTTGGAAGATTGCCCTATTAGAGTTTGAGAGTGGGATAGTCCATAATTCCCTCTATTGCAAGAAAAGAATGGGATATTACCTTTTAGGGCACTCCTGTCTTCTCTCTGTATGACCTTTTGAATTTTTAGCTGGTGAATGATTGGATTACCATGAGGAATGCCTAAATGTTGAATGGTTTAGAATGTACCTAGGAAACTGTAACAGCATGTATGAACCTTGGCTTCAAGATGAGAATAAAGATAGTGGATTCATCCTTCCTTAGTAAAGAGCTCCATTGTTAAGTTTGTAACTTACTATTTTTTACCACTCCCTGCAAGATGTGTTAAATCTTTATGGCTAAAAAGATGATTTTTTTTTTCCTTTTCTTGATTAGTCTGTACCAACGTTGTATATTGGTAGTATACAGTGGGAAATTTCATGAGATTCTCCAGGGAGTTAAAAGACCTTTGGAAGAAGCATTGTAAGCCATAGCTGATATTAAGATTATCTGAGAAAAAATGAACACATGAAAGAACAGGTGTGATCATTGTCTTATACTGAACCCGTGTAATTCTGGGTTCTGCACTAGATCTCGAGGATGTGACTTCAGGTGAAGTGGGAAGGAACCACTTGGGTAATGCTCACATGGAGAGTATTGGAAAAAGGGTTCTTAATGTATTTACATTGGATAAACAGGGAGGAAAACTGGATCTTGAGTAAATTTGAGCATTTTTTACTGTATCATTGTTTCTTCTTTTGTATTTAATTTCACAATAAGACAACAGTGCCTCTGTGGAAACTGCATAAACCAGGACAGCTTTTTTGGCTGTCCATTTTGAAGTCTGATATGTTGGTGAATCTGTGTGTTTAAATGCTAGAGTTGGTAATACTGTTGGGAATTGAAGCCAGGAATGCCCTTTGAGATTCATATATCAAAATAAAAATAATCCTTTGCTGCATTACTCATGGACTTGCTGTGGTTGTAAAACTTGATTTAACCCATATTTAATTTATTCTTGCTATCTAATTTTTAAAATAATGGTAATACATTTCATTACTGATTATATTAGTAATGGAAACTTTGGTCCAAGCCTGTTTGTTTCAAGGCCCTATTAATTTTTGAATATATGAGGGATTATTTGCTCACATCATAACGTGAATAGTTGAATAGTTTCAGATGTTGCTTGTTTAATTTCAGTGGTATAATTTGAATTTTCTGGACATAATAATAAGTCCATATATGAAACATTTGTGTAACCAATTTTTTCCCAGTACAGTTTTTCCTATTAAAAAAGTTTCTAGGAACTAGAAAACTCATTGAATACTTAACCACTCTACAATTTAATGACACCTAATGTTACTTTTCTGGCTTTTGCTCAATATGAAAGCCATTTGTTGCATTTTCATTTGTTTGTCTTTTAAGCTCAGCCACGGAAAGCTATTTTCATCTTCAGATAGTTGTATTATTTAAGCACTTTTTGTTTTGATGGAAATTACTTTTGTAGGAAGAAATTTAGCGCTTTGACTGCGATCAGGGCCACGGCTCCGTCTGTAACATTCACTGCTGACATGCCTATTTCCTACCTGTCACAATGAAATACTAATGGTAGGTCCTATGAATTCTGACATTGCTTTCTTATTTTTTAGAACCAAGGTCACTTTGCTTCAAGTTTACATTTGGCATGCAAATGGAAATGAAACTATAAAATGGATTATTATTTTTTTTAGCAGCAAATTTGTGCTGATTGTGTCCTATTTTAATATTTTAGTGTTTTTTGTTTCAAAGAATAAAACACTGGAAAAATTTAAGGTGATAGATAAGGCATTTACTTGTTGGAAAGCAGAAAATCTTTATTTTTTCATCTTTATTAAATACACATGCTAAATCAGACCGGCTAATCAGCTGGTTCTTTTCTCAGCATCTCTATTATTGCATTCATGTTTAAATGAAGCATTTGAAAGGTGTTTAAGGGCTATTGTCTAACCCTTACAACGTATCTGTTCACAAAGAGTCTAAAGGAAGCTTTAGTCTCTGTAGGAAAGGAAAGGTACAGTCTTTTAGGGTAAAAGACATTGCATTTCCCTTGAATGCACCAAGGAAGGCTTGCATTTCAATTCCCAGGGCCTATTTTTCACTGAATCTTTGTTCTTTAATCATAATTTTCATTTTTGTCTGCTTAGTATCACGTCCTCTTTTTTAGACTCAGAAGCCTTGTTTATGCTTCTGAAGACTGGAAGAACAGCACTGTGGGAAATCAGTGCCCTTGTTTTATCTGCTGGGGTGTAGTGCAGGCAAAGCTTCTGACATTACACTGCCCATGACCTCTATCATATTCTAATGGACTCTCTTTTTGGGTAGCCTGAGAGAAGTAATTCAGCCTGCTTAAAGCTGGTATTTTTGGGGAGAGCTTTCTGGCTGTTGCACGTTTTCAACTGCAATTCTCATGATCTTATACTGAAATCAGTCTGTGTCACCGAGGCGATTTTGTGTCTGGGTTTTAAAATGCCACCTCTCCTGATGGAAAGAACTACTTTTTTCTTTTCTTTCTTGATTTTTTCTCTTTTTTTCCCCTCTTTTTTGGGGTGTGTGGGAGTCTGAGCTCAGTATTATTCAATGGCAGTGGCCTTGCAGGCTGAGAAAATCCATGGAAGGCATGTAAAGAACCACTTCTCATTTTTTTTTGTTGTTAAAGAAAAGGTCTCAACTTACTCTCTTTTTGAGTAATAAGCCAAAAGCTTCTATTGTAATCTGTGTACCTGGCATTGTTTCTTTTCCCTTTTAGACAGAAAAGAATGGATTTATTTATCTAATCTGCCAATCTAACCTGTGCAATTCTGATGTACACATTTACCAGGGGTCTGAGCACTGTTTGTGCTGCTCTGATTTATAGAGAGTTCTCACTGATATATGGCCTTAATGTTTCTCCTCTTCTATATTTTAGCTGTCCCTGGCTCTCTTTTGGCTGTTATTTGTTAAGTCTTGTTACTACTAGGCTCTAATTATAGCTCCCATTATTTTTAGGGAATTGCTGAAATACAAGCTCAAAAGGAGCTTTAGAAGTGCACAAATGAGAATTAGGGATGTGATAAGCACTCGTCAATAGGCTACTGGGGCTTTTCACTTTCCACCATTCAAATAATAATTAGAATATTTAGATGCTAAGTACATATCTGAGAGAGAAAATCAAATGGAAAGGGTTGGGTTTTTTTCATGTGTATATAAATAGAATATAATACAGATCTTCACTTGTGTGGATTGACACACAATGTGGAGTTACGTATATTTTGCCTTTGTTTTGCAGAGCTGTTCTTTACAGGAAGTACTGCATGCTTTTTATAGTAAATGAAACTGCTAAATATGGATTATGTAGGAGCAGGATTGGTAAAAGACCTGCAGCATGGCTATGGTTTTAAATGCAAAAAGGAAAGGGACATTCTAAATCCTTCTGGTAGGGCCAGTCTGTATTGTTACTTCAACCTCCTTTTGACTATAGACAACTATCAGGGAGAACTTTTTGAAAGAAACAGCGTAAAAGAAGGGAAATTTAGTCATGAAAATATAGAGGGGACTGTAGCACTTAATAAATGGTAAATAAAAAGCAAAATGAAACAGTTTCTGGCAATACCTGGAGCAGTCACCATTATGTACGTGTCTCAGATTCCCTGTGAAAGCATTCCTAACTTCCCATGTTTCAGGATTGGGAAGGTTGCCTGAAAGCTATCCAGTTAACTGTGGTTGCAAAATTTCTAACTTTACAAGGGTGAATGTAATTCCCTTGCCATTTCTTCACAAATGTTGGAAGCAGAAGAGCGGCCGCTGCTGCATTGATGGTAAGACCAACCACTTACTAGAAGATGTTTTAAATCCCCATCTTACAAAACATTTAGTTTTTACAACTGAAGCTTTGCTCTCTTGTGACTATTGACTCTCCATGAGGCTAATTCTGCAGTAAATATTTTTTCCTTTACCAATGTAAACGTTTCTGATTTCTTATGCATCTCACTCCCCTCTCTATGTGCCTGGTGATCTTCCCTATAGATCCCTTCTGTCTGGGTAACTGTGTGCATCAGATGGCAAATAGTTGACTGCTGGTTTACATGTTGCAGGGATCAATCCTTCACTGATAGGGCAATGGACTGGATGACCTAAGATATGTCTTTCATCTTTATTTTATCACTGCAAAATGCAAGTGGGCGTGCAAATCCCAGCTCTTTGCCAAAGCCATCTGCTCAAAAATATTATACAAACAGACAAGGAAGGTTTAATCTAATTACAACTTTTGTCTGTTTATGAAAATTATTCTTTGCTACTGCAGTCATATATCTGGGCTTCCTCTAGTTGTGTCATCTTTTAATATCAGGAAATCTCATCCGGGTACCAAAGCTGGAGGCTTTGGGTGTTTTTCCAGGATTTGTGGATGTCCCCCAGTCCAGTTTCTCTGGAAACCAGCAGTTTCTCTGATTGCCAAGCAGTTCTATGCACTCATTGCACAAAGCACACATGTATTTTTCCCTAAGATATCACAGACAGCAACAGGAAAACCCTGCACTAGGCTTTCTATTCAATTGCTGCCCTTGCCTTGCGTTTGCACCTTAAAAGGCTGATGTCTAGGTAAGAGTCAGGATGCACATCAATATGCAATTTTATCTTTGGCCTGGGAAACTCTTGCACAAGATGGTGTATTTTGCCTGTGTTGAGAAGAACAGTTCATTTCACATGGGATGAAGAAATTGGACTGAATGTAACCTACTGCAGGGTCTCTCAACAAAGCAGAGTATGGTTCTGCTGAACTTCCATGGTCTCCTCTTGGGATAGTGCTTGCCTTGCTGCTGTCCCATCTCCTGATCTTCTTCATAAATACTTCAGAGTGACGTGGACAATTTCCCCAACTGGGCTGAGCTGTCCCCTCTTTTGTGTGAGCTGGCTGTTCCAGACAGCCATTCTCCATCCTCAGCTCTGCAGCAGCCAGAGCAGGAATTGTGCCTCCCCCCTGCAGCGGGTCACTGAGCTCAGCACTGAGGCTGTGCCGTGTTACTGCGGCTCTCTGGGTGACAGATGGAAAGCCATAAGCTTTGTCACTAAGTGTTGCCTGAGCCAGTAACAGTTGTATGTGCAGTTCGGGGTGTTGGTGTGTTCAAAGTTGTATTTGTGTGTTTTGGTTGTGTTTGTGTGATATTGTAAAAAAGAAAAGAAGAAATTAATCTCTTCACTGGTTATAGGCAGCTCCCTTTAAAAATAGTATAGAGTAAAAGGAAAGCTGTTTATATTGTATTTTTTGTTGGCAGGAATTTTCAGCTTAAGGGTTTTTTTTCTTCTTTTGGCCTACCCTTTATGGCTTTTACCTCTGCAAGTGGTAACTGTAAAAATATTTTCATCCATATATTGTTTTAGAGGCATCAGGTCCAGTGAAACTCTCCTCTTTATCTAAATAGAAGGCTCACTGTTTGCTCACTGTATATAAGCTGAGAATTTGATCACGCTTTTCACACTCTCTAAAGTAATTACATTAGTTTTCTGTTTCATCAGTTTGTATTTCAGCATGTAGAGATCTTTTGCTTTCAAAAGTTGTTTAAGAATGGTTAAACACCTCATTGTGATCATGTATACACATGCTGCCAACTTAGTCCTTAGTCTCAGAGAGGCTAAACTGCTGAACAATGCTAAAAGCTCACCTTAGTGCAGGATATGTGAGTATTTGCTTGGAATGTGTGAGGTTGGTTCATCATAGAAAACAACCCACATATTTAACTAATTATTGGAATTTTTTTAGCATTGTATTAGTACATAATTAACAATTTTACAACTAGCTTAATAAACAAACAACAATTAAACTTCCACATATGGCTTACTTTGCAAAGTTACACCGTCATGCAGAACTAATGGGTTTGCCACCACATGCTAGGAATAATACTGCTACAGTTTAATGAAACTGGTGGTTTGTCTGTTGCAAAAATAACTTAACTTTCATCTAGATATCAAATAGAGTATTGGCTATGGATTGCACTTTATTGCCTTTCACTAGACTAAGAAAAGTAAGACACCTTGCATTGGGATTTGCAGAGAATTTTAGTGTCAGTGAGCACTTTTGTCATATGGTTTAATGAGGAAAATTAACTGAATTTGGAGGGGAATCGCTGCACTGTTTGGCAAGTTAGTTATAATAATGATGTATGATCCTTATCTTCTGCAGGTTTCATGTCAGCCAAATATTATTCAACCTGGACATCCAAAAGGTCTGGGTGCCAGCTTAGGTTTTTGTGGCTGTGAAGTGTTTTAAGGGCAACAGAGCAGTATGGCTGAAATGGCACTATGGGCAGGGCTGTTAGTACCCAAATTATGGACAAGTCCAGCCTGCTGGGCACAGGGAATGTTTGCTGCCTGCATTGGTTATAATGCAAGTTCTAATGGCCAGGTAGGTGTGGCTGATGAAGGGGCAGAAGTTTCACTGACTAAATACTGCACAAGTTTCTTCTGAGCTGATGCTACCTCAGGAGTCCTGTCCCCAGGTGGGACTTGTTCCAAGGCTGGGAACAAGCACAGTGTAGTTTTTGCATTTAATGCGTTGCTTTCCAAAGTTGCATCTCCAGTTGGAATTTACAGCTGCTGAGATTGCAAGCCAGGGAAAGTCCAGGAGCCAGGTGGGAGCTCCCTGCAGTGCTGCAGCCATGGCTGGGTGGAACTGCATCTGTGTGCATTTCACACCAGTGGCTTTAAGGGCTGCTGCACTAAGAACCCTAGAACTAAGGAATTTCTCTGACTTTATTTTCTTTTTAGTCACAAATAAATAAAATCAGAAATTTGTGTGGATACACAGACTTTAATGCATTTGAAATGCGTTCTGATGGATTTTTCTTTAATAAGCTAGTGATAATCACTTCCTTAATTTAGTGTTTTCTCCCTTTTACTGTTCTTGGAAAAAAGTTGAATTATTTTGGAAAGAGAAACTTGTCATGAGGGAGATGAAATTTCAACACAAATTGTCTATATTGTTTCACGTGCAAACTTCAGCTTTACCTTTACAACTTCCCTGCACTGTTTTATACCTTATGACATTTGTTTCAGATCTAATTTTTTTCACAAAAGAGGCTATATTCTTTTACACTTCAGACTGTATGTCACCCCTCTACATGAAAGAGAGCTGGACAGAGGTTAGGTTGCTATCTTTTTCAGGCTAATTAAGTTCCAGCACAATCATTATACATAGCCTGTATTTGCTTATTGAATATAAAACTTGCTTTAAGCAGGAGCTCGGCTGAGATAACCTCCCAAGGTTGCTTCTGACCCGAATTATTCTGATTCTATGAAAACAAAAGTCAAAGGTGGATGTTTATTGTAGAATGAAGTGTTTCATTGTGTAAAATTCTGTTTTTGAGAAGTCACAGTTCATTGTAGAACATTTTAAATCACAGTAACAGAAAATGAGATTTTCCAGAAGAAAACTGTAACTCTAACATGGACACAACTAAATACATTCCCATCCTCCAGCCTCCAAGACCTGCATCCTGCAGAAAATACCTGCTCTTTTCAAGGCCATGTAGCCCACAGAAGGCAAACATGTTTTTCTGAAGCATGGGCCTATCCTTTTTAAAAAATGATCGAATTGAAGTGGAAGACTATAATTTAAAAACAAAAGTCCCCACAGTTGCAGGTTGTGGAGAACTCATGCTGTATAAATTTTTTAGAACACAAATATTTCAGTGGCTGAGTTGATGGATGAACTTGGCAGCCTGTCCTCAAACGATCTGGGATTTTTAGAAAAACAAAAAACAACACCCTTAATGCCAGGCTTTAAACTGTATTTAATAAAAAATAGAGCTGTGTGCAATGTGCTTATTTTGCTTTTTTTGCCATGAGGCCCAGTGCTGCATTCAGCCATTAGCTTCCACCTCATTCTGTCAATACCCAGCATTGGAGAGACAATAAGCCACCCTGGCTGCCTTCAGGAGGATGCACACTAAGGAGAGAAAAACAGCTACAACTTAGCCATGACTGGCTTAACTCTTTTTTCTCTGGGTTGGCTGATCGTGTTTATTCTCTCACTTGATCTGGAGAACCTAAAAACTAAATAAAACCTGATCAAGACTCCCTCATGGGACAAGAGAGCAACCCAGCCCGGGGTGTACATATTCAGCTGCTAAGGAAGACGTATGAGGGTGCATCTGAGGTGCATAAAAGGTCTGTGGGTTTTGTATGCTTAACCTTCTCTATGTGAAGTCAAAATAGATAATCCCAGACAAGCAGGCAGGAAGGGCAACGGAATATGAATAGGCTGTGAAGAGATCATGGCCTCTTGTTCTTCGTAGAATCATTTCCATTTCATTTTCTAAAGCCTCCAAAGAAGCAGGTCATCTGGCATCTACATCTGACAGAATACACAGAGATGAGTTCTGCCTCCACATCCAAGCCCTTACCCAACCATTTTGTGTTTTCTGTTCATGACATTCCATGGACCTGCTTATATGCAAATCATTAAAAATCCATCTAAAAATGGATAATGCTATTTAGGATAGATTATAGTTGAACTTCACAGTATCTTCTCCTGCAGTTTCTATTGCCTTTAAGATTGGGAGATGTGAGAGAAAAGTGCAGGAAGCAATGCTTTAGTAAATACACAGGAAATTTAAAATCATCCAGCTGTGCAATAGTTTACTGACTTTGTTTCTTCCTTTCGTAAGTTGTCTGAGTCATAGGCAGTTTCAATATAAAAATATACACATCAGGCTATAAATCCACATGGTTTCTTCACTGCAGCAGTTCTAATATGTCAAATTTTGTGCAGTCAATCAAATAATGTAAGTTACATAGCTTTATTTACTGGAGAGTACTGAAAGCTAGCGCTCCATGTCAGTACTCAAAAATAATTAAGCAAAAAATAGTTTGGCAGGGGTCTGGGGTAAGAAAAAAGCAATTTAATTTCTCTCCAGCTTAGGTTCCATGCTCAGTTAATTACAGAATCATGGAATCACAGAATAATTGAGGTTGGAAAAGACCTCAGGAGATCTCTAGTCCGACCTCTTTCTCCAAGCAGAGCCAGCTGTGAAATCAGACCAAGTTGCTCAGGGCTTTATGCAGTCGGATCTTGAAAACCTCCAAGGATGGCAATGGCACAACCTCTCTGTGCACCCTGCTTGGGTGTCCACACGGAAAATAAGTTTCTTCTTCTATGCAGTCAGATCAGCTCTAATTTTAATTTGTATCAGTTGTGGCTCATCCTCCTAGGATGCAATACTGGGAAGAGCCTGGTCTCTCTGCTGTTTAAGCTCTTGTAGGCACAGGGCTCTGCTGGTAGGTCCCTGTGAAGTTGTCTCTTCCCCAGACTGAACAAGCCCTGCTCCTCCAGCCTCAGAACAAGTGATTCATCCCACAGCCATCCTGGTGGCCCTCTGCTGAACTTGTTCCAGATGATCAACGTCTCTCTTTTATTGGTGGTGATGGAGGAAACTAAACAAGGGCTGATTAGAGAGGAATAATTGCTTCCCTGGATCTCCTGGCCATGCTCCCATCCATAGAGCCAAGGATGCTGTTGTCCTTTGCTGCTGAGGCCCATGGCTGCTCATCTGGAGCTTGTTGTCTCCCCAGTCAGTCAGTTCCCAGCCCTCTGTCATTAGAGGGGTTGTAGGACTCAGCATTTCTCCTTGCTGAGTTTCATAAGGTTCCTACCTACCCTTTTCTGCAGCCTGAGTTGTAGCCCTGCCCTCGAACATGTTGACTGATCCCCCAAGTCTGATCCTCTCAATTTACAAAATATTGCCATGTATTTCCAGCAGATCCATATCTGTTATATCTATTATAGTAGAAATAAAACAATGCAATTTAGACTCAGTGGTTTGACAGTATAACTTATATTGTAGTTGTAAAGGTGTGGAACAGAGAGCTTAATAAAACTTAACTAATTCATACTGACATTTAAAATACATTAAAAATATTTTTGTGTGTCAAATACCTATTTTATGTGGGTAAAATTTTAACTCTTACATCCTGCTGTCCACGTTCATTACATTTGGACCCTCTGTGTTGGACTTGCTGTTGGAGAAAGGTGGATACACTACTGTCTGTCTTCTGAGTGTGTTACTATGTCAGTACATTGGCTGTAAAATGTATGATGATATCCATTTGTAAAATGGATATGAAAACTCTAAAAAGCAGTGGTTTGGTGCAGAGTCCCATGGGACTGGAAAGGGAAGCCAAATCACAAGTCCCATTCCACTGCCCAGGCGTTAGATTAATCTTCTTTCTGGCAGCTATTTAATTCAGAATAGATTTAGATCAGAACTTTTGTTTGAACACAGTGGCCATTTAATCATGCCAAAATGTTTCCACTGTTCCCGTTTTTTCTTTCATTACATTGTGTGCTAAAGAAATTATAATCAGCAAAGCACTAGAATTATCACCTGGCTATCCTGAATCATAATGAAGTACTGTGTGGCATTTTACCGTTCCAATTCCTGATTTGTGGTTAAATTTGATATGCAGCATACTGAATTCACATTATTGTGTAAATATTCTCATTATAAGCTATAATTTGCTTTTGATCTGAAAAGGTCATAAACATGCCATCAGTTATTTCATAGTAGTATATAACGATTCATCGGGTTTTTTCTCCCCTCAGAATGGGAGATATCTGCAGGAACTGTATGGTAATGCCTGGCAAATGTTGACTTTTATCAATGGCTTGTGTTTGCTTCACGCCTTCGACTCCTACATATTATAGCAGTGATTGCTGTTTGTGTTTTATTCTATGGTGGTTTAGTATTATGCTGGCTATACTACTTTGCATAATGTTATCAAATTCCTACTATTAGGCCTTGGAAAATATTCAGCTCAGATTCCAAACTGTTCTGAAATAATGGTAAGTTTAAATCTAATTTGTAGTCAATCATTCAAGGTCCATAAATGATTGTCAACCATCAATTTCATGTATCTTTAATTCTGTTTTGGAAAACAAACATTTGAATTTTATCTGTTTCCTGTCCTATCCAAAGTCTGGTTTTGACTTTTTCTTGCTTTACCATTCCTTCTGGTCCTGTCACAATCTCTCCATGAAAACAGAGTAATAACTGTGGTACAGAAGCTTTTCTGAGAAAGCTCCTTAACATCTCGTGAGACTGAGAGGAGGAATTTGTGCTCATACTGAGCCAGAAAAGATATAACAGGTGACTTTTTTCTCATTTAGAATCTTGGTGATAGGTAAGATACTGAGTCAGCAAGAACAGGAAATAGCGTATTTGTTATTTTAAGTTACTGCAAATATAGGTAACTGTTGTTTGGAATTGTCTCAAATCTGCTTTACAATAAAGTAGAAATAGGAAGAGTTGTTAAATGTGCAGGATCTTTGGGGCATGGCACAGGCATGGATCCTTTGTTTGGATTACACAGTTCAGTTCAGTTTAATTAGCCACCAACACTGCATGTCTATGCATGGAGATTAAACTGTGAGATTAAACAAAAATTAGCCACTCTCAGGGATTGCCAAAACCTACCTGCAATTCAGGATGTGGCAGCACTGCCAAGCAGTGTGCTTTTCACCATTTGAGCTCAGGGAGAGGAAGCTCTTGTAATGTGAATTCTACCCTGTACTATTGGGGAAACAGAAATGCCGGGTGGCACAGAGCAGAAGCCCTTGCAGCGAGTTCCTAATGGAAATTCAGGAAGATTCAGGGGTGGCACTTCCCATCAGGAAGCTGTGGTGGGAACCTGAGCCCCAGTGCAATGTGTGTGCATTAAATGATACCTCTGAGTCAAACTTCTCAGGGAGGCTCTGCAACTTGTGCAACTTTACTGTAAATGGATTTTTTTTCTGTGCCTCTTTGGGCTGCGTGTCACTTGACAACCTTTTCATTTTGGTCTTGTTGCTTGTACTTTATCGGAGCAATTTGTGGGAAATAGTGCACTACATACCCCAGAATTAAGAAGTTTGATGATTGACTTGCAATTTTATTTCAAGGCTTCGCTGTCTCGCTGGGGAAGAACATCCTCTGTGTCTAAGGAGTTTTTCTGAAGACCATCATGTAATATGGCTCTTATTAATTTCCCCATGGGCACATTAATAAGCCCAAATCATAAGTGAGGAATGACTATACTGGTGTCTGAATTCAGTGTCCCAAATTCAGTTAAATTGTCATGTTAGCTGAATGCATGGGTGCTATCTTACAAATCTTCTACTCAGATATTTCATTACGTGCCCTTCAAACTGCACAGGGAGGTGATGAGCAAGGTGTTATTTGAACTCTCTTCAGACACAGCAGTAATTGACTGATGCACTTTTTTCCCCACCATTTTATACACAAAGGAGCAACACTTACTTTCCTTTTTCAGAGCATGTTGAAAAGCATTTTTTGTGGCTTAAGACAGCTACGTTTATGCAAGTTTCCCCTACAACCTCAGAATTTTGATGGAATCTTCAGGGGTGTGCTGTGTTAATCCTACCAACACTGAATTTTCTCAAACCTAAGTTGTTTTAAAATCAAAAGCAAATATCTATCTAGGAAAAGTACCTCACTAACAGTTCCTTCATCAATTAAAAAAATATTCAAGATTTCCTTTACTGGGATCCTCAACATTTTGTTGATAGGAGAGTGGGCGTATTTACTACAGAAACTATAGCTGAAATTCCGAGACTGTATTTGCTGTGTGTTGTCCAGGATTTTAGTAATATTGGAGATCAATCAGAGAAAGCCCAGATTTTTCTGGCAGGCTTTTCTTGGCATCAGTTTCTCTGGAAAATCTTTGTATGGCTCATAAAAATCCATTTATTTCCACTACTGCCTCACGTGATAGAAAAACCCACATAAAATCCTTATGCTCAGGTGTTCCTTATACGTCTGGGTAAGAAAGTCTTATAGTTCCCATGGCTGTTGTTTATTATTTCTACCTCAACACAGAAGTCAGTTAACAAAGAACAATAACTTTTTTCCTTACTTTTATTCAGAAAGAGAAACAAATTATCTCCCTCATTTACATTTATATTTAATCCATGAGAGATCTTGTCTTTTTTTTCCTAAGGACTAGGGAACAGATTTGTGTCCAGACAGATAGTTTACTAGGATCTGCCTTTGAAGGCCTATTAATTAAAATGTGGATGTGTGCCTTCCTGAGTCTGTTTAAATATGCCTTAAATATGTCTGAAACCTGAGGATTTACACTTCTGCTTTTATACAAATAGCATACAAAAATAATAAAAATAGTAATTTGTAAGATCATTTTTTGTAGGAAAGGAAATCATTTTTGTCTAATTAACCGAGAATGTAGGAGCCATCAATTTTTATAACTTTTGCCTGTGAATGTTTCTTAGTAATTTCATAACACTGAAGAGAAGCATATTAGTAAAATGATTTTTTATTTTTTTTGCTATTTATGGTTAATGATGGGTCTGGATATAGAAATCCTTAATATGTTAAGCTCTTTCTAAAACAGGAGCATGCTTTTGCTGAAAAGACACATGACCCTGAGCACTGAGGAACAGGATCACGTCAGAATATCCAGAAGTGAGCAGGAAATTCTTTTCTAGTTAGATGGGCTGCACCAAGCTCAACATTTCAACAGTGCCTCATTTTATTTAGGATACAAATGAGGACTGGATACTGCCTGGGACTACACGTAGAGCTTGCAGAGTCCAAGATGAGGGAGAAACAGAAAAAGAGGTTTTGTATAAGCATAAAATTGAAGCTGGGAGTAAGAGCCCTAACATTCAGGATGAAAGAAGGTGGTAAAATTTGCTAAAACAAGCCCCCTTTCTTTATGTTTAAACATGCTGGTTAATATTCCAGCCTGACTGAAATCAGGAACAAGCTCCCACTGACATCAGTGGAGCCGGGATTTTACACTCTGGGCCGAGGAAAGCTGTAGATCTTCCTTATTTCTGTCTTTCTTTAGAGCTCAGACTCCAAGTAACGATTTGCTTGCTATTTGACTTTGCCCATGGGAGATCTGCTTTTCACTTTATTAGGTGGAGATCAGTCCCTTCCTAGCAAGAACCTGGGAGACTTCTCCCGTGTGTGTGTTTGTGTGTGTGTGGAGGTGCACCCAAAAATGGCGATTTTTCCTCCTGTCCTTTGTGATTATGTCAAGGAAAGATGTTTATAAATGTGCTATTTTTATGTGGGGTGGTGTTAGGGATGTGGTGTTCTGAACTGATACATCTATTTTAACATTAGTCACCATGCTACAGATAGTGCTGCCAAGTGGCAGAGCACAGCAGAAACCACCAGTGCTGGGAGCCTGTGGAGGTCACAGAAGAAAGTGGTACGGGATCCAAACTCATTAAGTTTCGCTTAATTGGTTTTATTAACAATTTTTAAAAAAATTGGGTAAGAGGTTAACCCCCTAAAAATGTTCAAAGAACTGTCAGTCTCTTTCAAGGCAATATTTATCATATCTATCCCTGTGCTTTTTGAACTTGCCTTTCCCTTACTTTTCTGCCTTCCTCTTGCTCTTTCCCTTTCCACCCCTTCCTGCTCTGGCAATTTTTTAATTTTTTTTTTTAAATTCCTCATTTAACATTTTGCTTGTGCATGATGTTGTCTTTCTGTTTAGGAAACCAGTTTAGGCAGTCAGTATTCCACAGCTGCAAAGTTACTACTGTCTTGAGGCTGACTCAGAAACAGATACAGAGCTATAGTCTATTTAAATGGAGATTAAAATTTTATGTAGCAATTAATGGTTAACTGGGGGTAAATGATCCAAAATTACCCAGCAGGGTCTTTGTTGAACAGAAACACTGCTTAATGTCCCTTGTTTACTAACAATCTGATGACGAGTGAGGAGACATTTCTTCTTGCATTCTGTCAGGTATATGTAGAACCCAGGATGTGCTACTCTGGTACAGCTCAATAGAGACCTGTTAAAGCTGTGCCAGTTGCAATAAAATACAGCCTTCAAAAAGTCACCTCCCTGACTTCTGGACACTGCATGGAATGTGTGAAGACCCAGACACTTGTCTGCCAGTTTGGTCCCTTGGGACCTTCCTGCCCACAAATGAAATTTTCATTCACGTTCTGGACACCCAAAGCAATGCAGGTGCTGCTTTCAACTTGGGAGTGAAACTCCCAGTTTGGAGAAAAATTTTTTTTGGCCCTCTCTCCTTGCCTTTGGACTTTGGGGTGAGTGGGAGTAGTCTGGAGTCTGGAGACAGCTGTGGGAATGAAAGGAAATATGGGAAAGGGATGGGGAAGGTGTGGCAGCAGGCTTCACCTCTTGGAGATGAAAAGAAGGAGAGAAATGGGACACAATGAAATGCTCTTTTAAGCAAACTGGGTTTTTGGTAAAGTTTAGATGAATTGGCACTCATGACATGTGGTTATTGTAGTTATCTGTACTACATTTCAGACACCTTTTTAAGGACCTTATTTCCTATATAGCCTATGGAGATAAGTACTGGTACTGTAAATATTGGGAAGAGGTAAATATTGCCAGAAATTGGTCCAGACCCCGAGGTCAAATGCTTACAGTCAGAGATGGTGATGAGCTGGTCATCATTTGCTATTTCCTCTAAATGGGAGCTCTTTTCTTCCCCTCTTAAGATTAAATATAGCACTGTGATTTTAGTCCAGCATATGAAATAGGAGAATTTCCATCCCCCTCCCCCCCAACACACACCTTCTGCAGCAATCCTCCTGAGTTATCCACAGTAGAGGACTTCAAACAAATAAGAGTAGGAGTTTAGTCATCTGCTATGCATTAAATGTACAAATACTGAAAATTAAAATCCTATTTGCAGCATGCATCCCAAAAGGTTTAAAGATTGTTCTGTAGGAAAGAGTGGGAAGGCAAATGTCTATCAATGCATTTTATATATGCTTTGCTACCTGTGAAAAATGTTTCATAGACTTGAGGAATAGAAGGGAAAAGAATCCTGGGGAGTGAAGCAATTTGCTGCTTGGTTTTCAATACTTGTACATCTACTTAAAAATTAAAATGGGCAACGTGCGATAAGCGCTTTAGCTTACGTGATAATAACTACCAGAAATTTCCTCTGAAAATTAGGTTCATAATGTACACAAGTACCCTGAAAAACCTTGGTAAAAAATTACAAATAGCCACTGATACAAAATTCGAGCGTGGGCAGATTCCCTCGCAAGGCGACGAGCCATTTTGCATTTGCTGGCAGGAGCTGGCATCTGTTTTTAGATGTAACATCCTCAGTGTAGCTGAAGAGCCTCTCAGAGAGAACGATGCCGGGAAGAGCTCCAAGCGAAGACAAAGCCAGGTTTGCAAGATGTGGAAGTGAGCTGGTGTTAGACTTCCACCACTCAGCAAGACCTACTGTGTGTGGAGTGAGCTCAGCGAGGGGCAGAACTAGTTCATATTTGGCAGAAACGAGAGTCACTTGAGCTCGGGGTTGTCGTGATCTTTTCCAAATAGCTCATTACATTTGCAGCTTCCAGGTGGGCTGGATGATAATCTTTGGTCTTTATTATTGCTTCTTGGATGACTGGGATTTTCCCCTGATGTTCCTCAGCTTGACTGTGTGTGACAGTTCTGGCATTGTCTTGGGGAAATCGAGAACTGGCAGAGAAGTGCCTGAGCTGAGGAATCAGAGCTCATGCTACATGGTGTCTTTACCGACACCACACTGTTAAACTGCTCAGAAAGACAAGATAACACTTCCCTTTTTTTTTGGCCTCGTTGCCTTGATCCAGTACTCACATGCTGAGGTGGGACTGTCAGAGCCCTGACAGCTGGCATGATGACACACATACACACATCTCTAGAGCTTATTTTTCAAGCTAACTCCTCAAAGGGGTTGAGGATGTGAATGACAGTGTCTGCCAGGCTCCACTGTACCTGAGTCAGCACCAGCTGTCTCCAGCCAGAAAGCTATCAATGATTGTTTATTCTTCCACGGGCTTTTCTACATGCACTGTGTGGTTCACCTTGTGCCTGTGCCCTGGGAGAGCTAGCTCATGAAAAGGCAGTTTGGAATAAAATGGGTAGTGTATTTATAGTTGCTGAGTGTTCAACTGGTAATAAACCTGTCTTAATCCTGGAGAGATATTTCAGTAAGATGACTCTTTGGAACGATCTTGTTTAAATAATGCATCATTCATACAGCTGCAAAAGGTATGTAGAAGCAACCTCTCTAATCACATGGGAGTCAGCAGCTGGTTACAGCAACAGCATGGCACAGACAAGGTCTTCTCTGGCAGCTGTGTACAATTATCTCCTTTGGTAAATTGTCATTATTTTAACATGTCCAGGAAGTCATGTCCAACTGTGTGTCAGCTGCTGAAGGCCTGGTCATGCACAACCCAGGGCTTGAAATATTTCATAGGTGAGTGAAAGGAGAGCATGAGCTGTGATGTTAAAAGACCTCATATATACTAGGAATTATTTTATGGCCTAAGCATGACTACTGTTCACAGGAAACCTTGTCTGGGATTATGGCATTTAAAAGCAGAAGAAGCTGGGGGAATATTTCCAATGGGAAGGGTGATACTGAAATTCTAGCGAGCACATCACTGACCTGAAGCTCAGGAATTCACTGCAGGTATTCATGATTTCTCAGCTGGTGCAATTTTTCTTTGGGAGAGAGGTTTGTGATGGTGCCTGTTATATCTAACATCCATGGTCTTCAAGCTTTTGCAGAGCTCTCAATGGGGCTGATTTGAAAGTCTGACTATGCTGTGACCTCTATGAGCTTCCCCAGATGCAGTTTCAGCGTGTTTGTGGTTTTTTTTTCTGACTGATGCACACTAACCCAATACAGCAATCCTTTCAGAAATGTTAACTTTCTGGTGGTTTTTTGTAGCCATTTCTTATAAAGGAGTCCCCTTTTCAGTAAGGAGTCCCCCTTTTTTTTTCCCTCTTGGACTTGGTCTGGGAAGGTCCAAGGGGAGGCATATCTCATGCAAATAAGAATTTTGCCATTACAGTAATTAATGAAGAGGCTGTAAATAAAAAGCATTGATCAACTGGTTCATCAAAATAATAGGGGGCTGAGACTTCTACACTCTCAGACTTCAGTATCCAAACAGTAAAAAACTAGTTCAGAATAACAGGCTTTACAGAAAAAAACAAATTGGGTCAATCATTTTTCATATCCCCGTGAAGCACTAGTACCTGTTCTTTTAGAAATAACCTGTTGAAAGTAATATCTCATTTATATCCTATAGACTGTGATGAAGGCAGTTTGTAATTGCTGTGTAGTGGGACTCTACTGAAATAAATCCTCTGTATCTTGTATCCCAATTACTTTTATTCTAAATGCATTTCCAAAGAGTACTTTTTAAAAAAGACACTTAAAAGCATGTGATCAATATTTCTTTGATTCTAACTGTGAGATAGTGAGTTAGGTAGTTATTTTTATCTGAAACTCTTCAGTCTGCCCATACAACTAGAAAAATGGTGTTTGTGATCAGAGAGGTTCACCTTGGAAAATAAAAAGGAGTCTACAACAATACTGGAAACACATTTGCTGAGCTGCAAGAATTCTTTCCTGGCTATAGACTGTCCATAAAGAAAGTATCTAATTGTACTAGACACACTTTGGAAACTTTCCCAGAGGAGTAATAGATAAGTTAACGGAGCACTTTTTAATTTTGCAAAGTGCACTCTTCCTTATAATTTACTTAATATAGAAATTTAATGTACTGCAGTTTACTGAACAAATTACATTTAAAGTATTTCAGAGTTAGCTTGAAAGCTCTGCTTTGGTAGCCAGTTGGACTTTATTATTTGATTATCCAGATAAGGACAAGCAGTAACAAAGTTCTCTGTCTTAAGTGGTTCCAGGGATTATCTCTCAACCATTACCACTGCTAAATGCAGAATTTAAATTCCCAGGAAGAAAACTTCATAAAACAACAAAAATAATACAGTAGTCCTTTCCTGTCTCTGCACTAGTTAATTCTTAGTTTTCATTTGACCTAAGTCTAAGAGGATTTTGTATTTGTTCCATAACAGCTTTCATAATTGAACCACAACTTCATGACATAAACCACTAAAGTTATAGGAAAATATAAAGATGCTAGAAATTAGTGTGAAGAGAATCAAATGTCCTCTTTGTGTGTAGTGCAGCCCAGCCAACTGAGGCTCTTTTCCATTTATTTGCCCGAAACATCATGGAAAGCACAATCCTGGATTAGAAGTAAAAGCACATATAACTTGTTTTCATTAAACCATTGTCATAGGCACATGATTCATCATAAGTGATACTTCTGCCCTGCCCTCCTGTAGGGCAATCATGTAATTTAAAAAAAACCCAGAATTTGGTTTTAAAATTATGTTATGGTTTTGTTATCAGACAACAGGTCAAGTGAGTGTTTGTACTTGGAATGACATAGACAGTGGCATAAATTATTGCAGGCTCCAGAGCAGCTCATTAAAAAATTTCATCTGTTACATGAAGAACCTCTACCCTTCTTCTGTGTCAGAAGTAGAATTGTGATCAAAAATCCTTTTCCTGGAGGTTTTTGGGCCCTGGGATGTGCACACAGATCACTTGGAGGAGAGACTTATTGCAACTTCAGGAGAAACCAATGAAGAGAGCAGAATTTTGAATTGCTCTTAAAACTCCCAGTGCCTAAGGAGATGCACTGCTGGGTACTTCACTGCTTAAAGTTTCCTATGAATTCTTTCTCCATCAGGAGGAGTCGTAGAAAAACAGGGCACCAAAGGGAAAGAAGTTTGCCTGAACCTTGTGGTGTCTGCTCCTGTTGTCTTCTGCAGGTGGGAGCTTGCAGTTGTACAGTGGTGACAGGAGCCAGGAAGAACTTCATGGCATGTGGGAGAGGATGGCAAGAGGACTGGATGAGGGAAGTACATGACAGCAGACTGCAGCAGCAGACATTAATGAAACCAGGTCATCACATTAAGCATGGAACAGTTTTCTAGCCAAATTCACAGGCAGATGACAGATCCTGCAATGGGGTGTCTGTGGAGTCTGAGAATCATCAAACTGAAGAATGGCTCAGGCACTCACAGCTGGGTACTTCCAGCTAAAAAAAGACTACACTGCAATGGCAGTGCCTCAAAATATCTGCTGCTCTCAGAGGGTCTCACCACTATTGCTCCTCAGTTTAGTTTCAGCAGTCCACTGATGGTTCACCAGATGGGCTTGGCTTAACACAGAGCCAATTTTGAAGACAGGAATTTTTCTTCAAGGGCAGTGTGGAAAGGTTGTGCAGCGCCTCATATCTGCACTGTGCATTCATCCCTCCGTGCAAAACATTAGACCTCTTAAGGGATTTTAGTAGACATCCCTTCCCATGGGATTTCAGAAAATTTTAGCGATCAAATCTGTGGCATGTTGCTGTGGTCCAGGGGAAAAAATAAAGGGAAATAAATGCCCTCCATCATCAAAAACCTGAACAGTTTTACTAGGGCAAGCTCTATTCCTAATCCTTGCTACAATCCACATTGTGCTAATTGAAGATGTTGAACTCTGTTGATATTTCAGGCAGCCTTTGATATATTTCCATGTGAATATCCTCAGAAAACAAAGCTTGGCATTGGAAGATAATTGACTTTGTTTTATCAAGGAAGGTAAGGAAGGTGAAAGAGAATTCACTATTAGACAACCTATTGCATTCTTGAAGAAGAAAGGAAATGTCAAATTGGGCCAAGGGAGGATTTGTCACTCCTGCAGTTCTTTTACCAACTGGGAAAAGAGAGATGAAATTACTAAGAATTGGACAATGATTAATATTTTTTTTTATGAAAAACTGTCCAATTCTTAAAGGGAAATCAGGTTTCCTGTCTGGTAGAGGCATGTTGTTCATGCACTAATAAGTATTCCAAGTGTACATGGTCATGGAAGAAGTTAGGCAGGATTTTTTCAGCACTCAGATCTGGGCAGTGCTGTTGTCTGTGGATAGATTGATGAGATGCCTCAGAGTTTGAATTGCTCTTTGGTGTGAGACTTGATGGCTGGAGATGAAGAATTAAGTTGGCTTCATCTGGCATATAGCCTCAAGATAACATCAGAAAAATATTTTATGCTTCTGCTTTTCTTAAAAACGTACATGTGCCGTTTGCTTTTAGCAAAAACATATAACTGGATAAATGGGTAAATGGCCTCATGAGATTAACGTTCAATTAATGGATGATTTCTGCTATACAAAGATTTTTATTAGCATTATGATTACTGAGAATAATTAGTCATAGAAGTCTATACTATCATCAAGTTGAAGAACATGACTGGATCTAATTAAAGCTAACGTGAAGAATTGGGGATTGCATTTTGACTGGGATGGCAATGCAAACTCCCATGCTCCTGTGAAGTATGAGCTTCAGTGACATCATGTGGTCAGGACTCACTTTGTTTCATTGAAAGAAGGCATTTTCACAACCTAAGAATGAAGACATCCTGCTTTCTGAAAACCATGTGGGTGAAACATGAGTGGATAAACTGTGGCAGTGGCACGTTGTCTGCAAGGAGCCCGACCTCCTGGAGACCTCAGGATGAGAAATTAGAGACAAACTGAAGAAACTCAGTTTCCTTCTGTCTCATAAGGTGGTTCTTCAGTTCAAGGAGGAAGAAAAGCTATTCTTCTAGAGCAGGGAATGGCCATGTGGAGAAAAGCAGCCGCCAGTTTTCTAATAGTTCCTCAGAAATGTGATTTTTATCTTTGCAAGTAATTTCTGCCAACGGTTGTGGATTGATATAGAAACATAGTTAGATACAGCAAGTTGTTATTATTCACAGACATGAGGAAGATATTTAAGGTAAAGATCATCATTAATTTCCCTGTAATGACTAATGCCTTTGTATTCCCAGAGGCCTAGCCCTTCTTTGATGAAATACCTGCCAAGCTTTGGCTCACGCAGGGTTTTCTGCCACCTGAATGAAACTTGTGTGTTTTCCAGGGAAATAATCTTGATGATGTTGATACAATGCACATAAAGTTTTTATGAAGGAAGTGAGATGAGCAGGTACACAGATAATTCAGATAAAATCACTGTCCACAGCTGAAAGTAAACCCTTTTTTTTTTTTTTGAGGTCAGGAAGGTTTAGGTTGGAGTTTTTCATGGGGAATAATCTCACAAGTAAACCAGCATATAGATTAAGTGGGCAAGTTGACTTTTTGTTTAGCAACTCATATTCCAAGCCATTATCCCCAATGAATTTGGCTGCAAGGAAATGACTATATCCCAGTTATGGTGATAGAAAAATAATAATGATTTAAAAAAATTGGCTTAGTGTTTGTTGCTTCTTTCAAATATTTTTCTTTCGATGTGCACACAGTTGATACCAACTATCAATCTTTTTGCAGGTGAACAGTGGAAATCATTTAATGAAAACAACTTTAATAAGTCTTCCAGAGATAATCACATGACCATCCAAAGAATGTTAACTTCTACCTTTAATTTTACATTAACATTTTTCTTTACATTTCAAGAATACAGTGTTAGGACTGGTAATTTGAAGGAATTTTCTATCATTTTGTGTAGGTTGCTACTGCTGCTGGGTGTTAGCAAGTGCATAGCTAATATACATTTAGAAGTTTTGAGAGACAGAATTTTTATACATTTTGTCTCTTTTCTAAACAACAATTGTCACCATCAGCTATTTTTTCTCCCGTGCTTCTCTCACAGATCTCCAAGAAAAAATTAATATTTTCAACTTCTGTGTATCAAGACAGAAAGGTCTGAAAGACAGACTTAGATGTCTAGAAATACCACTCATCTCCTGACTATTTAGTATTAAAATCTACGTGGAAGTGGTGGAATGCAGGGGAACAGATTTGAAAGCTCACAACCCAGTACATTCTAAAAATCCGCTCGCTCTTTGTTTAGATGGAAATTTCAGAGGCTTGATAACACATCCCCGGTGAGATCAGCTGGAGGTGTGAAACAGCTCAGTCTATCTACCTCCTTTTCTTTTCTTTTTTTTTTTTTTACAACTCTTCCTTATTTTATTCAGGTGCATTTGCAGTCAGAAGCCTCTTATCAAATGTGTGCTTATAGTTGAAAATGACACACCTGCCCAGTATCTATGGTAACAAAGGCTCTCTTCAATCTCAGACTTCTTGGTGCTCTTTTATACTTTTTTTATCCTCTGGAAAAACAGACAATAAAAAGTACTTTTAACAGGTTTGTTTTAATTTCTGTTGCCATTTCTTAATAAATTTTCTGTAGCAGTCCGAGCATTTTGTCACTAGAATCTTTTCTCCAGTGATTCCAGTGGGTTGGTTTTTTTTGACGATGCTTGGTTTTTGTTTTGCTCCTTAAAAATGTAATTAAAAATGCAAGAAATGGTAAAATAAACATTGTATTTTTAGTAAAGAATGCCAATGAGAGAGTTATGTATAATATGTAGAATACATATAACTGCAACAGAGAATTCTGATTCTGACATAAGAAACTGCAGATCTACAGGGAAATTACTTTAATCAGAATGATAAATAAACTCTAGTCCATTTTTTATTATGGAGAACTGATCCAGTGTACTAAGCTCTTTCCTCCTGTTGATGAAAAGGCATCTCACAGTGTGGTTAGCTTGGATCACTGTGAATCAATACTCCACAGAAAATAATTGGATTAATAACTTTCTCTTTATTTATAAACCCTGACAATTAAACAAAAAAAAAATAAATTGAAAACATAAGGTCTGTTTTTCCTCTTAAACCTCTCACTCTTTCCAGAGTTATAAGTACAGCCAGTATTAGCTAAAGGAAAGGGCTTTGGTACCATCTGTTTTGCCTGGTTCTTAGATTCTTTCAGTGAAATCAGAAGACAGCCTGAGCATATTTTGAGTTTAAGTGGTGTTGTTTGTACGTTCTTTTAAATCAAGGTGAAGAGACAAGTCCCCCTGTGGAGTTCAAGAATCACTTAGCAAACCAGATCCTTGTCACAAAACATAACAATATTCTTTCTTTATAGTGCACTCTATTCAAGGCTGCCTTTCATATGACTACCCATGACATCAGGCTGCTATTCTTCAGTTCCTCCTGCTCTCCTGTTTCTCCTGTGACAAGCACCTTGCAACAAGTGCAAAATCCTTCACTTCCAAGAACAGTCTTTCTATTAAAACGTGATGTAATCCTCACTATGTCCCGCTTACAAAACCTCATGGACCTAATATTCTTCACAAAGGTCTGTGGGTCAGATTTTGTCCCCGGGAACATCTGTGTAAATCTCGGTGAGTTCACTGGAGTTACTGGAGATTTACACTCGTGTAGCAGGGCAGTGCTCTGCTCTATTCAGCACATAATTCTTTAACTACTGCATCATTTCAATGTGATGGTCGGGAATGTGAGGATTTATTATTTTGTTCTCATTACAGCTCATCAAATTTGGATACACAGTATGGTGGGGTTTGTGTGATAGTTTACGGAAAGAAGAGTTTCTGAAACACAATTACTGAAATGTGCCTTTTAATCTGGGCCTGTAAAGTTTTGCAGATGAAGGTGAATAACTTGGATGCAGCTGTGAGAAGAAATCTGTATAGGTATTTAAAGACTAATATGGTCAAAGTAGCTGACTGGAAGAATAAACATTTTGCAGTGGTTTCTTGAACAGCTCTGATCTGAGCAAGGATACATTCAGAAATGACCTGATAAGGGATGTTGTGACATTAGAAATGCAAAATAATGGTTGAGGATTCAATTCTGCAAAGGAACCTCTGATCTAGAAACTGAGACACTCAGCTTAGAGGTGGAAGGAATATTTGGAGTCTGTTCCCTGTTTGACATCAAGACAGTGGACATATCCGATGGAGATTTTCCTGAGATTTACTGAGTTCTAGGACCAAGTTCTGATGCGCTTTTGTTGGTTAGTTTCCTAAGGCTAAAGAAAGCTACTTTTAAAACATCAGACCTGCTAAGCTATATTTCTGATCAGCTGTCTGTCTGGGAAATTCATTATTTTCACATCTCTTTTTCACACATGTGTCTTTTACTTCTCTTCTATCAGCTAAATCAACCTTCCCCGTTGCAGTTTGTATGCAATGACAACGGGGGAGAGGGTTGAGGCTGTGCTTGAGTGGGGTTGGGTGTGCTTGCACACCACTCAGCTGGACCTTCTGGAGGGAATCCACAGCTGACAGGCAGAAGTGGGACTTCATGATGTCAAGGCTGTAGCACTGTGGGCAATTTAGCTCCTGCAGTGGCTGTTGAAGACAGAGTGGGTGAGGGAGGGCAGCAGGAATATTTTGTTTGTCACCTATGAGAAAACCTCTCTGTTCTTCTGTTCAGCTTGTTCCTCTTCAGACTTGGCCAGCATTGATTACCACCTGATGCTTAATGTCTGCAATTTGCTGACCTTTGCATGGTCACCCTTCATGTGAGGTTGACCTTCAGGACTGAAGAGCAGAGGTAGTTTGTGTGTATAGTTGTAAGTGAACAAAGATACGTAAATATATAGGAATATGCATATATATTCCCATTTATATATATAAAATATGTATATACAGGGTATTTTTATGTTTTTATAATATAACTTTATTTCATCACTTTCATTTAATTTCTACTTTTGTATTACAGAGTCCATGCAGGGGTAGTGGGAGCAGGGAGCAGAGGTCAAAAATATTAATAGGATCGTTTAATGTTATAAAAGAATTCTGGTTTTCAAGGTTATTCTAATATCCTAGTCAATAGTAATATCATCACAGTGTCTTCACGTAATCAAGTTATGCTTAATAAAATATAGTGCTGAATGCTCAAAATTAAAATGAAGATGGAATAGGAGGGGAAGATTGTGATAAAGAAAGTTGTCATCATCATTTTATCAAATAACTTCTGCTGAACAATAGTGAGGCTCCACCTGGGCTCAGTGGCCTTGTGCACAGAGGTCACCTAGAGATAACGTGTCCTTCCCCATTGCAATTGTCCCATTGTTTCAATTTTCTTACAGAGCTGGCACACATTTTCCTTCAGTAAGTCTCTTCAACTCTCTGAATCCCTCACTTGCATTATGGTTGGTTTCTATTAGTTCCTTTAAGAAAAGGTTTCCTTTTATTGGCAAAATCTGGTCTGATGGCTAAAACTATATCCTTACAGAGATGTGTAACATCTATGAAATCATGTGCAACGTATTAACACTAGACAGTGATAGAAAAAATAATTTTCTCCTTTATTGGTTCACCACAGAGGCTTTTATCAAATACTGCAAAAGCAACCTCAGTCTTTATAAATATTTCCCAAAATTTACAGACTCTCAGTGACAAATCATCCTTGATCAGCAATCCTCAGGGCTTGCTGCTTGGAGGGAGACAAATTCTCTTTATTCAAAGTGCAGAATAGCCCATGTGGGAAGGGAGCTGGGTGGGAACCCTCTTGTGAGAAAGGAAGTTTAGATGAGATTATTTAGCACCCCGACCAACTGCCTCTTGAAAATATCCAACGATGGGGACTCTGCGTGTCCCTGGGGAGGAAATGAAACATGAAGTGCTATCCAGTTTTTCTGAGCTCTGAAATGTGGGAGTAAATATTCTCTCTTGGAAAAGCTACTTCAGAGAAACTCCTCCTTTCTTACTTAGTCACATTCTACATCCAAACAAGACAGCAATCCACCAAGAAATTTGTAAAGAAAACAAAAATGAGTGGGGAAGAAGCTGAAGGCTGGGAGAACAAAGGAAATGATATTTCTAAGGGGAAGAGAATGTGATTGCTCAGGAAATAATTAGACTTGTTACTTAATAAATAGTGTTTCTTCTATTTATTATGCAGTTAGAACTTGTTTGGTGTCTATGAGGAAATAATTGATTTGACTTTTAACACACACTTAATGAGTTATAGAATAGCTCAGAAATCTTCACACTGTGAATGGAATTGTTTTCACAGCTGATTTGTGAAATTCATGAAGATGTGCCCAGAGTTCAAACCCAAAAGTGAACTCCTCCCACATGGAAGGTTTATTTGGATCATTCTTCATGCTCAGCCCACTTGTAGCAATTGGATTAAATCTCCAAGATGAATTTTTTTTCTTCCTGAGCTTAAGGGTGTTTGAGCCCGAGGTGGTGTTGTGAGGTTCCCTTTGAAATTTTGTTTTACAAGTAGTTTCATGGTGATTGACAATATCATATCCTATCGCAGAGAAGGAAATGAGGGCACACCAACTGCATTTTGGTTCACACTATATTTCTGATGGATGCACTCAGAGCTGTGAATTTGGGCATCACTATATGATTTTATCTTGGATTATTAACATGTAGTAGCCCATGAGTTTGGGGTTTTTTTAAATTGCATGGAAACTACAGCACACACTGAGTACTTTTGCTGCATTTTTACTCCACTTTCAGCCTTGTCACTTTAAACAGAAGGGGTAAAAAAAATCTCTTTTGCAGTCTCAAGGGCTCAAAACTCACTAGAGAATGCTCATTCATTTGAAAGTAAAAGAAAATAATATTTTCTCCTTAACTTCAAATTTAAGGGAAAAACTGGAACTGCAGTAAAGGTGGTTTTTTTAATTCTCTCCCTACCCCACAGCTGATCGAGGATGATTTGTCACTGAGAGTCTGTAAATTTTGGGAAATATTTATAAAGACTGAGGTTGTTTTTGCAGTATTTGATAAAAGCCTCTGTGGTGAACCAATAAATGAGAAAATTATTTTTTCTATCACTGTCTAGTGTTAATACGTTGCACATGATTTCATAGATGTTACACATCTCTATAAGTATATAGTTTTAGCCATGAGACCAGATTTTGCCAATGGAAGGAAACCTTTTCTTAAAGGAACTAATAGAAACCAACCATAATGCAAGTGGGGGATACAGAGAGTTGAAGAGAATTACTGAAGGAAACAATGTTCTCAGCATGCAGATGACTACTATAAATATCATAAATGCCATTTTTACCTGCTCACTGTGATTTACTTTTATTGCTGTAGCACTCAAGGACCTGGAGACCATTGTGCCCCACACTGCTCAGACACAGGCTGGGGACAGCTCACATCTTTGGTCTCCAGTGACCCAAGGCATGGGGTTATCCAGTCAGGGGGAACAAATCCAGAGCACAGAAAGGCAGTGCATGTTTGCACATCCAACATTTGCAACCCACTTAGGAAATAATGGACTTCTCCATCATTTGAAACCCTTAATCAGCCCGATATCTTTCGTAAAAATGCATTATTCCATCAAAAATGTTAGGTTTGATCAGAGTTATGGGGTGATGATATGTGCACTGTGGAGGCTAGGTAATATTTTTAAATTCAAAATCAAAGCATACTACTTCTATTGTGTTCACAATCTCAGTATATCACCCTTCTGAAACTCTTCTTCAGAACAACCAAAATATTCTTTTGGGTAAGATGAGGGCCAGAAAGGAATGTAGTAGTCCAGCTGGTGGGTAACAGATAACAAGATCATAAAAATTAAAGTTATACTTCAGGTAATTAGGAAGTTTGCTTATTCTATCATTAATTGTGCAGCTGTTTAATTTAAATATAATCTGATTCAAAGTGTTAAAGTTTACTCCAAGCTGAATGTTGCTGTTTTCCCTGCAGTCTGCAGCATTTTGCCAGGGAAATATAAAATCTGGAAGGAAAACAGTATTTTTTGTTTGCAAAATTACATGTTATGCCTATCTGTAATTTTTTTTTTTTTTAATAAAAGGAACTTGAAGTAATGCAATTATTTCTACTGGGAAAACCTCTCAGGAGCAAGTTGTACACAGTAATTATGATTTTAGACTGAGCTGACATCTTTACTAAGTTCTGTGTTATCTTACCCTATATTAAGTATGTTTGGTTTTTGAAGTGGGTGTTTCAAATGTCTTCTCTTAATTATCACTGTGTAACTGAAGAGAAGTACAAACTCACAGCCCCATAAATGTGAAGGCTGTTTTGATTTGGTTTGTTTTGATATTGTTTTTCACATATAAATCATATAGACACATCTGCCACTGAAGTGGGGAGAAGCCTCCTGGTGTTATCTTATTTTTTAATTGTAGACTCTCATTTTCCGAGGCGAGTGTCGACTTGGTCCTTCCCTTATCGTGCCCTCCTCTGTTGTTTACTTCCTTATTTACTGGCAAAGCTGCTTATATTTTAAACCTATCTAGGCAGAGCAAGCTTTAAAAATGCATGTCAGATTTGTTTTAATTCAGAAACCATTTTCTTTAGCAGCACATGTAGGCTTGCTCCGAGTTTTTCTTTATTTTATTTTTTCTTTCCCCGTTTCACACCAGAGTCATAGAAATGCCTCCTCCGGATGACAGAAGGAGGCAGATGTTATTGAGAATAGTTTTTCGTGAAAAAGTGGCACCGTTATTAAAAATGCTTTCAGATAAATGTCAGTCTTTCTGATATTTAACACACATTTCAACTTTTTTCGCTCGAGCATCTCCGGTGTGAGGGGCTCTTTGAAACGAGGCAGTAGGACACAAACCAGAGCTGCTTCTGCTGGGATGCTGCTGGTCCTGAAGTCCCAGGCTGAGAAAGCCTGTCAGGATTTTGGATCTGAGCTGCATGTTTTTCATCTGGCTGTAACATTATTAGGAATAAAATCCCGTGGCACTGCCTGTGGTTTGGATGCTCTTTCACCTTGGCACTTGGTGGTTATTCGGGGCTTTCCACTTGATCATTGCACAGCAGAATGTGCCCCTTCATTTGCAAATATACTGGCAACTTTACAAAGCAGGTACAGTTTTTTCCACTGGTGGAAAAGGTGAAAATTGGAGTGGTTAAAGCAGGAAGGACCGATGAGATGGGACAGCAACAGGAGAAAACTGATGCATTGGCAATGAAGCTGCTCTTTCCTCTCTTTTTCTTTCCTGTTTATCCATTATCAAGGCTATACAAGTATATATGATAAGTATTATTAATGATGCTTTTTACAGATATCAGTTAAGACTAATTGTAACAGCCTGAGAAGACAGGTTAGTGCTGCCATTTTAGTTTTGCAGATGAAAAGTGGGGTTCACAGAGGTCACAGGGTTCCAAAATGCATCAGTGTGGGGCTCAGAGCTACAAGATGGGATCGAGCATCGCTCCTGTAGGAATGCCCAGTGACAAACCAGCCCCAGCTCCATGTCTCAAATTTGAGAAAACATTTTTCCTGCCACAGTATCTTGATTAATCGAGTCCTGCCTGGCAGTACTTGTGGCAGCAGTGTCCCTGAGTCCCGGTATCCTGCTCTGTGAACCTTTTAAAGATTCTCTTCTCCATTTTCCACAGCAGTTATACCCTGTCACAGTTATTTCGTGACTAAGTAGAAAGTATATTTTTGCATCTAAGCTTAAATGTGCCAAGTAAAATGGGGAAGTGAGAAATACAGGTGGATTCGAAAGTAAAGGTTTAACCTTGCAAACAGGACTGAAGGGAATCTTCCAGATGTGATAAATCCGTGTCTTTAGATGATTTATGTTGCAGTTAGCTGTGCATCCAGGCAGGGGAAAATTAATAGAACAGAACCTGAAAGTTTGGGAAAACAAACAGGAGATAAAAGTATTTGGAAACATAGAAACTGTTCCCCACCACAACAGTAATTTTAAACAATTCTGTCCCGGTAATCAAAAGTGTTCTGAGAAGAGAAAGCAAATTCAGAAAACTCCAGACCTAAAGAAGCAGCAGGAATTTCTAGAGGATTAAAAGGACCACTTTCCTGAAATATTGCTGAAGAGCTTTCTAGATAAATTTATAGTAAATTACGCATTTTGCTGAAACTTATCTCAACTTATATATAGGACAAGTGGAAGAGTCAAATAAGAATAATCTCATCTGTGAGTTTCTGAATAACCTAAAAATAAACTCTTAGAGGATAAATAGAAATTTCAGAAATAGAAGTCAGAGTAAAGTGCTTTCCATTTTTAAGGCAGATGTCTGTGACACAGACACTAAATTCAGAGATCCATTCTGCCTGGATTCAGAAACCCTTAGAAGTATCATGTTTCTGTGTATCTGCAAGACCAACTGCAGCAAATAAGTAACAAAAATTTTGTGATATGTTGAATACTGTGAATTTTTCTCATTTCTCCTTGCAACTGCAAAGTTATTTAGTGTTTATTTTTCTGTAATTTTCTGTTGCATTTAGAAACCCCAAATTACTTAGATTTATTCCTATCTACTCTTTTACAAGTTTTAATTTGTCAAATGTTTAGGGAAGGAAAAAAAAAAGACTGGACAATTTGCAAAGAATTTTCTAGTTTACTGAGGTTTGTGGTTTTTTTTTTCCCCCTAGTAACATCCTCTTCATTAAGTTATTTATATTTTTATATTTGTCTTTCTAATTAATGTAGATAAAAAATTAAAAACAACATTTCCCTAATGGATAGAAATAATAGACTGGCATAATTAATTTTATGCATTTAGATACATTCTTTGCTTACAGCCGTCTCTGTGAGTAGTGTTGTGGTCACTCCAAATGATTTGCATTGTGAAGACCACAGTTTAAAACTGATCTAATATAACCCCGTTTCAATAGCATGTATTTTTGTTATCTGATATTTTTAATGTGCTCTCCAGTGGGCCAGTTGGCCTGAAATTTTATTGCTATTTGTATGAAAAAAGAGAGACTTTCTCGGGGCCAACAGGGTGGCTAAACTAAGAATTAATAAGAATTGACAAAGAATCACCTGTCAGAGCACAAAAACTTGGTTGTGCAAGGCAGAAATCTACAGGCAGAACACTTGATGTGGAGTTGGGTTACTCTTTTATGGGTTACACTTTTCCTGTTGAACCCCAGAACTGTGTGGATCAAACTGCCTCATTTCTCCTTTGTAGACAGAGTTTTACCTGGGTTTATTCAAGGAGCTTTTCCTCAGGCCTCCTGACACTCATAGCAATGATGCTGTGGAGCCTGCAGCCATACAGAATGTGTAATAAAAAGAAGGAGATGGTAGGTATGGCCCTGGGAATTTCCCACACTCTAAAGCATCCAGGCAGGGAGGTGTAAACCCTGGAGAAAACACTCGTGGAGGCTTCTGCAAATGAATCCTCCAGGCTTTGTGCCACTGCACTTAAAATGCCTCACCGGTGGGAATAACACTGCAACTGGTGTTTTCACCCCCATTGGAAGCCACTGTTTAAAATGTTATTGTACAGCCTTTTTCTTAGTAGCACCTCGAGCTGTTTATATTTCCTTGAATTTAATAGTTTGTTTTCATGCTGTGGCAGATTTGCCAAGGAGTTCATTAAAAAAAAAGTATTAAAAAAATTGGGGTTAAGGAAGCACTGAGGAAGCTGGATTCTTCATGGCTTGAAAACATGCAATGTTTTTTTTTTGACTATTAGGTGAATATGCTGTATGTTTGTGCTAAAATTATCCACAGTGAAACAGTTAATAATAGTAACATCAGGGAGATAAAAAGTGCAGTTCACACAGTTTAGAGTTATCACCTCTACCTGTTTGTAGGAGGATATAACACTGTGTTGGATTATATTCTCTTCATGTTGTTAAGTTGTTAAAAGTCACAAAGGAGGAATATGTCACTGTGATAATTCTGATTTTTTAGTAAAGTGAGAGAATCACAAAGTACTTAAATGCCAAGATTAGGGCAAGTGCAAAAAACTGAGTTAACTGGATTAAAACCCAGACTATAACACGGAGACATCTTTAGTTGCAACCTCTCCTTTTCATGTTTTCCTTCTCCCTGCTTCTGGGTGGCTTTAGGAGAGTATTTTTAAGGTAACTTAGAAATGTGCTCAAATCCTGCCTTTTTGGACTAAAAGTTTTGCAGGACCTGATGTGATACTGGATCACCCACCAGGGGACTCCAATTTACATCTTTATGTTGTTTTACAGATAGGACTAAACCAATTTTTTCATTAATTAGCTTGTAAGCTTTTGTGGCAGGGACCAACTCATTGTTATGTCTCTGTACAATGCAGAGTCCAATGGGATCATTGCTTATTATTCATATCAGAGCCAGCTTAAGTCTTCTCAGCAGTGTAGGCAAAATTGAATTTTGTTGCCCCTGGGAGAGCTGGCGTGGTCGGTGAGGTTTTTCAAGGGGATGTGGTGGAGGGGGCATGGTGGGCTTTCAGTGTTGGGAGTGGTTTGAAATGACTGTGAGGTGTTTATGGATGCTGCAGAATAAGGCTGGATTATTTTACCTCCTTCATTTCCCACCTCCCTTCAGCTTGCCCTCTCCTTCTGAAAAGCAGGGACATCACCTGGTGCTCTTTGTCTCACAGAGGCAATTTGAGGCCAGAGCCAGGGATGCTGAAAGTTGGCCCCTTCTTTTGCTGGCTGGTTAGAATGAAAATGCCCCTTGTGGGATCTGAGCCACAGAACCAATGCTTTCTAAGCATTGCAAGGAGTGAATGCAAGGCACAGAAATATGTCACACACCACAGGAGTACACAAACACTTAAACCCTACATGACAGTCACCATAACAATGTTACTATTGTTACTTCCCCTTCTGTTTGGGCATCTTTAGCTTCTCACAAATCAACTCTGCAGGCAGCACATACACAGCCTAAAAGGATAAAGCAACTATTTATTGTCTCATACACACAAAAAATAGCTGGGATTTTATGAGCTGCAAGGCTAAGCATTAGCATATTCACTGTCTAGAAGGGACTCTGCTGGCCAGCAAAATCTCTGCAAAAGCCAGCAAAAGCCTCTGTGTCTTGTTGGAGCTCCTCTGCTGTTTCCATCTTCCACCTGTCCTGGCATGGACATGGATGCACCATCAGCTGAACAGCTCCTGGCTCTCAGCTCATCCAGTGACCAGAGTGATCCTGACTAAACCCTCTGTTTTTCTTCTGTGTGTTTTACTTTGCAATACCTTTCCATTGTGGTGCTTCTCTCTCTGTAATTTTATCTTTCTACAGGCTTCCTTTTACCTCTGTCTCATGATTGTAGCAGTTTTTTAAGAAACTGGCTGGCAATAGAGGCTGGGGCTGCTGCTGCCAGAGGGTATAGTGTGGACATCACTGAGCTGGGATGGTCTCCAGTGAGAGCAGAGAGAGGGGTGTTGTGGGGATCAGCGAGTCATGGAGTGAAAGGGAAATGCAGGAGGAATGGAGACTCTGCAGTGTGAGCCTGAGTCATGTTTGGCAGATTTAGAGGAGGGCCCAGCAAGTGTGGCATCGCTTCCTACTTGCCTGAGACCCTGTCGTGCTCCTCCATATGATGACAAGCAGGGACTGTGAGGTGGAAGCCAAAGCACAAACAGTGCAGATCATATGTGTTTGCAGTTCTAGTGAAGTTTCCAAAACTCGAGCTCTTTCAACCTTTTTTTGTTGCTGAGAAATACAAAAATATGCCAAAAGGTAAGGTGGCTGCTGCAAAATGCATTATCCATAGTCATTCAGATTGGTTACTTGATTGTGAGAGAAAATAGTGTTTTCTTTCAAGATCCAACCCAGCTAAAATAATACATCTGGATAGGAAACATTTACTGCCAAAACTGTGCTAGCTCCTGTCTGCACTTGGGGGAAAAAAATAATTAAGAGTTTGGTTGAAAAGATATATTATTCTCCATGGCTACTGGAATTTCAAAACTACAATATCAACTGGTTTTAATACTTTTTCATCCCTTTGTATCTATTTGATTACCTTCAAGAAGCAAGGGAAAGTGTGTCAGAAATATCAGCTAATATAAAGGGCAGAGTGTGACCAAATGTTTTGAACTTTGAGAGTGTGTTATCCTTTGCAGCTGATAATGGTACTGTTCACTTACAGAGGCACCAGTCTGGCTGCAGACTTACAGAAAACAAGAATAAATATTTGCTTTTAGTTATTGCCCTTTTTGTACTATTCTGCATAATATAGCAATATAAATATTATTTATAGGCATATAACAGGAGTTCTAATCATTTTTTCTTGAAATAGTACTGATACCTCAGCTGGTCAGCCTTTAAAACGTGAAAAAGATGAGACATGGCCATGAGATAAGTATCTTTATATCCTGTAGGAGGAAGGGTTTTAAAAATGTTCCATCTATAAGATTTTTTTGGTTGAATGTCAAGTGAAGATTGGTCAAGTTTAATCTCATAATTCTGTGAGAATAAAAAAGGTGGGCATGACTCAGAGTTGGTTGAATGTTACTTCAGTTTCTGTCACAGTGCTTCAAAACTTTTTCTGTTTCTGATGCTGTCTCAAGTCTGATCATTCCTCAACTTTGAAATAATGCCTTAATTAATGGATAGGTTGCAACAACATATTTTTGGCAAGTTCTGTCAAAAATACAACTCCTCTGAAAACAAATCCTGACAGAATGGAAAGGAAGAAAAAGGGTTTGTTCAGTAAAAGGTATTTGATTTCTGAAAAGAAAACTACCATGGCCTGTAGATTTCCGTGCATACTCCCGGAGTCTTCATCTAGGAAATTGCCAATCTTGAACTCTTTTTTTCCCCCAATTTCTTAGGATTTGCAGAATTTATACCTGTTTTCATTTTCAAATACATCGAGAGAAAAGCCATCTCATTCAGCAATGCCTGTAAAGGGCTTTATAGATTTATCAAAAGAAAAGATGGATTTGAAAGTTTTAAAAATTATCATAAATCTGATTTTAATGATGTATTCAAGCTTAGACTAAGTTTGATACCTGATAATAGCAGAATTGCACGTCTTAGAGAAAACACAAGTAAAATGCTGTTTACCTGAATTATTAAGTGCTGCAAAGTTTTCTTTGGCTTCTTACCTCCCCGTGTGTAGAAAGCTTACCAGTTCTGTGTACCCAAAACTCTCACCTGTCTCTCTGCAGCTTTGGCATTGCTCTCTCCATCCAGCTGTTCCAACTGTCCTTATTAATTTAGTTGTCACTCCTGGTTTGTTTTTATGAACATGAGTCAGCGAGTCCCCAGCCATGGGCTCGTGCAAAATGGTGCCCAAGAACGACTGAGCCGTGGTGGTGGATGGTGTAGGAGAACAACAACAGCTTCCAAGAGCTTATCATCTACTTTGGTGTGCTAAGAGTTATTTCACATAGAAAAATGTTCTCTTTCTGATGTAAAAAATAATTTGGAGAGGGGTGGAGGATGACAGAGAAAAGGTGACCTTTTCCAAAGGCACCCACTCTCATCTTGCAAATTTGAGTCTACAGTGAGTGTCAAATGTTTCCTGCTTTATAAAGGGAACTTGGGAGGGAGAAACATTTTAATTTCTTCTTAATGTATGGGATATGTATATTAGATAGAATATAATCCAGAAAAACAGGAACCTTTTGTCTGGCTGGAGCATCTCGATGGGTTAGAGGGAAAATATGCTGTACTTGAGATTTTAGGGAAGTGGGAGTGAATTTGGCTGGGAGTTTCATGTGGTTTCCTTGAAAAACTGTTCATACAGTATTTTGTGCATAAATGTCTTGTGGAGTGGTAAGGGGTTTGCTTTTGTTTTCCTTTTAAACTCAGCTTTCTTGCAGATATTAATTATCAGTATTTAATTGATTACATGCATGAAGAAGATAAAGCATTTTCTTTTTTCCTCTCCTTCCCTCTGATTTTTTTTAATACAATATAGGCAGATATCCATACATCAGATCTTTTTTTCACACAATTACCAATAAAAATTTTGCATTCCTACGAGCTGAAAGATAAAAATATTAGGATCATGTTTTAAATAATATTATAATATTAGGATCGTGCCACAGTTATTTCTACATATATCTGGATACCCTTGGTGTAAGAAAATAAATGAATGCATTGGAAGCAAAATAATATTTAATTTAATGTGGTTCCAACTTCTCTGTTGAGAAGGTGATTCTCTTGATAGTGGGATTTAAACCCTTCTCTCTGCTCTATGTCTTTGGACATTGCCTTCTAGTTGGCAGCAAATGAGAAATTTCAGAGTAAACAACTACAAGCAAGCAAATATTGTAGACAAACTCAGTTGCTGCTGCAGTTCTTCTGTGTAAAAGCTTCAGAGATATGATTAAAGTTGCAACCTAAATGGAGATAAAACAAATAGGCCTAAGCTAAGTCCAAAAGGTAAAGCAGAGGAGGTTTATTTATTTTTAGGTAATGAGATTACTGTTTAAATTGCATTTCATCTCATTATGGGACTGTTAACGTCTGTTACCTCTTTTTCTGACATTAAGTTACCCTGTACCACAGATTCCAGCTAATGACTTTTTGAGGGAGACATTTAGGACATTTCCTAGGAGAGGTTATATTCATTTTTCTACTGCAGGAAAAGATTGGAAATTTTTTGAACATACCAGCGAGTTAATTTATCTGATTAAGGATTAATTATGATAATACAGTCCCAATGATTAGGTACCTTGGATGTAAAATTTGACTTCATGTATTACAGATCTTGAGATGAAAGAGCTTGATAGTCTTTGACCTGGGAGCGACCTGGTGTTTTGAAAGTACTTTTCTGGCCAATGTGGGAATAATTGTATTTAGGGCCAAATTCTGTAACCTCAATTTGGGCTGATTTTCTTTTTATTTCAGTCAATTTTTTTCTCTAAAGTGAATGTAACTGTGCGTTGGTGTACACAAGTATTATTCACCATAAAAAAGGTCAAATTTCTATATGTAAGTGTTGTGTTGAAGAGCATGTTTTGCTCACAGATGAAAGCTGCTTGGCTTCCTGAAATCTAAGAGAAGTAATCTTTTATACATTGAAGTTGATAAAAATTAAAGTGACCTTCTGGTATTTTTTGTGGGAGTGAACCATGCAGCTTAAACACTTATTAATCCCTTTGTAAGTGATATGACAGAATTCTGTCACAACAGGTTGAAGCATGAACACAAATTAATGTTTATACCAGCTGAAGCCATTCCTGGTTTCCTGGTGAGTGCTTCAGTACAGTGGGCAGCTTACTTTTCATATAAATATATGACAAATGATGGGACCTTCAAGATATTCTGATGAATCCAGTGGTTGTAGCAGAATGTCATGCAAAAGCATTGACATTATAGCCCAGATTTTGTTTTTTAAGGTAGCAGAACTTCTATTTTTCTGTAGTTTCTCTCTTTTCCTTTGGATTTACTCATAGATAATTATCCCATAATAAAATGATTATCCATTAGAGAAGCTGAGGGAAATGAGAGAATGCTGAGACAATAGAGATGAGTTAATAACCCCAGCAAAATCTGTATTAAATGTCTAGTGAGTTCAACACTTGCTGTTTAAAAGAAACAGAACACAACTACCTGACATAAGAAGTGCATTTAAAAGAAAAAAAAGGTCAAGGAGGAAATCTCAGTGTTAATATTACCCCATTTATATGCATCCACTCTCAGATTTTGTAAGTTCTAAACCACAATATGTTGCAAAGGTTTCCTGCTTCATAATAGGAACTTGTGAGGGAGAAACATTTATTTCTGCCTCCCGTGTATCAAATGTGATCCTGAAAAAGTGCTGCTAAATGTCAGCCTTTGGTCTGACTGGGGTGTATTTATGGGTTGGAGTGAAAATCTTTCTGCACTATTTGAGATTTTTGGGAAGCGTTTTTTTTTTTTTTTTTTAATTTAATGTTAAAGCAATGATGGTGATAACTGATAATGATTGCCTTGGGGGTACTGAATTTATATTTTTCAGGGTTGTCCATACTCTGGGATGGAACAGACTTTCGTTTCACTGGGTATGTGCAGCCCTGAGTACCGAGCCGAGCAGAGATGATGTCTAATTGAAAGGAACAGCTCTGTGGCTCAGAGTAATGGAGATTAATTAATGTATTGTTATTGCTCAGGAATTGTTTGTGATAAATTTTGCAGTTACTTTGAATACAACAGAAATATGAGACACTGGATTATAATTGGTGTGGGGTTGAGAGATGTCCCAGTTTATTTTCTCTCCCTGTTGCATTTTCCCTCCCCAACCTGTTCATTTTCCAGATCAGATGTTTCTTCTTGTACTTAGTTTTAGTAAAAGGTTTAAATACTTGACATCAAATTCTGTCAATGCTTTTAATGTTTAATACTGCCTTCACTAATTTCCTCCCCACCTCTATATACCAGCACTGCAATGGCTGACCAAACAGGATTTGTTCAAGTAAGGATTTCAACCTGGACCAATAATGCAGCTTTAGCATCTTCCCCAACAAAATCCCATTTAATATCCTTAAATTATTCTCCTATGTCAGCTTCGATTGTGTTACGAATACTACACAGTTTGAAATACTGGTGTAATAATGATAATGTGTTATATTAATATTAGTATTAGATTTTTCCTATAATTAGTTCAATTTGTAATTTAAAATATTAAGAGAGAAAAACAGTGGGGTTTTTATTCTGAGCAAATTGCATGTAAAGGATGACTGCAGCAATAATAGTAAAAGGCAGGAAGCTATATCATTGCTAATCAATCTAGAGAGCTCTGTCTCTTACAGATGTCAATACAAAGTTAAGTGCTAAAATAATTGTAGTGTAGGCTTTCTCATAATTACTGTTGTTCATTTGGTGTGTTGTGCAAAAAAAAAAGAAAAGGGGAATTTGCTTTGCAGTCAGCAGCCACAAATCTCTAAGGAGAAGGAAAAAGATAGCAGAAGGCTGATAGTCATCCATCATTCCTGACAATTTCACAGCCTAGAATAACTTGACAGAGACCCAGAACAAAATGTTGTTGAGAATTGAATGCTGCTAAGCTGAGTGAATTGACTTTCTGATGTCAAAGCAGGACCTGCTTGAAGTGGCTGATGATTTTCCTTTTCTGACTTCAGAAACACTGATATTTAAAATGCCTCGTGGTATGAACGAGCAAGTTTGGAAAGTGGGGAAGTGTTTTAAAACTTTTTAGATGTTTTTAAAGACTTTATAAGGGGGATTCCAGTCAGCAAGCCTGTGATTGTGTATATCAAACCTACTGTTAAAGAATATTTGATCCTTACACCCCCTTGCTCCAGGTGGGGAGGAGCAGGAGTGAGGAATCAGAATTGTTCCCAATGGTCTTGAAACACGACATTTTCAAGACCTGGCTCGTGTCACCTCAATTTGTCATTGGTGCAGTGCCAGCCCCTCTTCTACCAGCCTTGGAAATGTAGGCTGGGTTTGTCTCTGTGCAGAACATGGGAATGAATTGGCTATATTTGAATCCCCATTTTTTATTTCTTATTTTTAAATTACAACATTTTTGTGTCGTGTTTAGAATAGGTGCAGAATTTCTTCACGATAACATTAGAATGATGAAAGTTGTTCCGTAGTTTTTATTTCAGTATCATTGTTATACAAAGGGGATAATTTCCCAGCTATTTATTTAGGAAAAAACCATGATATTGGAAATGTTCCTAAATTATTATAATTAGGCATTTATTTACCAATAAATATTGCCAGTTTTATCTACTATTCAAAGACTAACCTTCTAAATTGCTTTCAGCCATTAAAATGCATGAAGAACACAAACTGCGGGGTTTAAATGGAAAGAGCTCTTGTTTTGTAAGAGACACATTATATCTTAGAAGTGTAAAAGAAATAGAATGTAAATAGGACATGAGTGCTAAGCATGCCAGCCCTGATCAATAATGCAAAAGGTTTAGCAGGTTTATTTGTAAACCCAACAGCACAGATTTAGTCAGAATGGGGCCTTGTACTGTACACGCAGGTATTTAAAGGTTAGGAACAAGGAATTTCATTAGTCTGGCAAATGCTCTGCTGTCATTCCCCAATCTCTTTGAATTATTTCCAAATGTATTCTCCCCCCCTTTTTTTTTTTTAACTAATGGCTGTGTTACTGGTACAGTGCTTCATTGCTAATTTAACTCCACGGTAAATTGGCACAAGGAGCAGAGATTTTCAAAGTGCCTTGATTCCCAGTAATGATATTATAGCAACTATCTTTATGTTAATGTAGTTACAGCTGGTATAAAAAGGTTACAGTATCAAGCCTGCTAGTCTACAGCATTTTATCTGTGTTTCCAGTTTGCTTAAAGCAAAAGTAATGCATGTTGTCTAATAGACTGAGGCACAGACCTCGAATTTTATGGCATCCACTGCAACCTTAAAGCAGCACTGAGGGACATAAACCTGAAAACTGGCAAACTGGTTTTGTTGCATCTTTGTGTTAAAATAAAAATTAAAAAAAAAAACCAAACAAACAACCCTGACACCTTATGTAGCACAGTGATATTCCTTCCCTCCTCTTCCTCTCTGCCTTCCCTTTCCCTCATCACAAGGTAAAAAGAAAATGTTAAGCTTTGCCAAGAGTTAAAGAATAACACATTAATAGAGAAAAAATCAGACATTCTTCCATTTGAAATGTAGGACAATTGTTTTCTGCATTTGTCAAGGGGTTTTACCTAATCAACGTGGTCTATCCAAGAAGAGGTTTTAGGGATAAAATAACTGTCATTGTCACATACTTATCAAAAGTTATTTCTTCAAATGACATCAAGTATTTTGTCTCTCATTTATTCTGTTCTTTTTCAATAAATCAGATATGAGAGCTTTGGTGAAGACAGTGTTCAGTGGAGCTCTTGTATCCATTTTCCTGACAGTTCTGTTGTGGCTGGGTAGTTATATGAATTACTGTGGTGTAGAAACATGCAGGAATCTTTTTTACACAGGGACTAAATGTTTAAAAGAATGAGGTATTTGAAATTTTATATGCATGTCAAGGAAGAGTATTTGAGGTTTTAATAATTCATTATTTTCGTGTACTTTTTAGTTCCAGGTTGTAAAACAGAAGTTTGTTTGCCGATTGCAGAGTTTCTACAAATGCTTTTCAAGTGATCTGAAGTTGTCATCTGTCTGACAAAGATATTTTGTTTGAGATATTCATCATTTTGTGACGTTTGTGTTTTGTTTACACTGCTTCAGTAATTCACTTCTGGGACTAAAACTTGCTTTTGAGGTTTAGGCACACTGCAGGATGCCAAAAAAGCATCAGATTCTTCTGTATTTGAAAGCTTTTGGGCCATCAAGAGATCAAAAGCTGCCAGAATCAAACCTGAGATCTGCCATTATAAATAAGGCACTGACAACTCTTATTGTGAGAGGTCGTCCCAGGGGTGAAAGAAGCAAAGAGAACTGAATTGCCCCGGCTTTTTCATAAGAAAAATCTGGATATGCAATGGTGTCTTTCTTTGGGAAACTTAAATCTATATTGTAAAATGGAGTCTGCCATGACATATTCTGGTGCTGAAATAGCCATTTTAGCTCAGATAGAAATCTATTAAGATTAAAATTAACCTTAAAACCCAGTCATGGTCAGCAGTACCAAATTCTTGGGAACAGAGCTGCCCTGGTTTTGAACTGGAATTTACTCTGCTAATCTTGTATTTTATAGACAGAAATTTATGAAATCCAAAGAAAACATTTTTGTAAGCAACAAAACAGATCTTTTAAATTTACCAGACTGTTTCCCAGGTTTAAATTTCATGCAGATATAAAGGATCATAATTGTTTTACCAATCCTAATACATAAAACAGGTCTTCTTAGCAAAAGTAACTAACTCCAACAATTCAACATAGTTACCAGTAATGTTTGTAATGAGACTCTTTCTTTTCCCAGATGTGTTTTAGCACAGTTTTTTTTTAATAATAAACATGCTGTTAATGTGATTAAAACCTTGAAGCTATTTACGAAAGACTTCATATATGTTTATATCTGAATGTCTTTCCATTTTTCTGCTTGTTTGCTGTTGGTAAAGACCTAATGCAAAACTACTGCAGTTACCACACTGAAACTTAGCAATAAGATCATCCAAGCAAATGTCTAGAACAATGTTATTTCAAAACGATCTATAAGAATTGTTCAATAAAGAAAATGTTCCTTATATGTATAATTCAGCTTTATCTTTATTGATTTGTTCATATTTTTAATAGGTTTTAGAATTGTCAGTGTTCTAGTAAAATATCATGTAATATGGTTTATTGTTAGGGTAATAGAGTTACAAACTTGGACAAAATTTTAATCTATCCTGCAAGGCTGTTGTTTTTTTGGGGTTTTTTTCTTTTTTTTTCCTTATAGGCATGCTTTTTTCAGCCAATTACTTGAGGAAAAAAAGACTTAAAGCACGAGCTGTGAGGAACAATACGAGAAATAGAATTGTTCTCTCCAAAAGAGGGGACCTGAGTGCCATTCATTTTTGGAAGATGGGCATTTTTTACCAGGGAAAAATCCTCCTGGTCCCATTTTTGTGTCAGCATTTCATAAGAGCTGCCATGGCATAGACAAATAAACAATACTACTAAAACTGCCTGTATACATATGGAAAGCAAAAGTGCTACTTCATGTGAAAGGACTATTTAACTACAGATTAAATAGTTTAAGTAACTATTAATAGATTCAACTACAGATGTGAGTCTGTGGTGTGACAGTTTGTGTGTGTAGTGCTGTGAGTGTCACCTGTGCAAAGAAGGTCCCCATCTCGGGGAGTCTTTGGGGGCCAAGTTTGTGCTCGGTGCTGTCACAGAGAGTGGATGACTCAGCTCTCCCACTCTGGGGATCTCGGCAGCTGGGGTGAGAGTGTGCTGTTTAGATTTCTTTGATTTATGCCAGGGAAATCCCTAATGATCCAGAACTAGGGCAGTGCTAAGCCATGTACTTCACCCTCTGGAGACACCCTGTGTGCTCCTCTCGCAGCCAACATCCCAAATCTGAATCACTGTTTTATTTCTCACAGTCACGTTTACAGCTGAAATCTTTAATCTTGGCATGTCTAAAATTCCTGTTGAATTCAGAGTCAAGCGTGTAAGGACCACAGAAGATCATTCTCCCATGCAATGGGTATTTGTGTTTTGTTGACAGAGCACTGTCCCAGTTTTGAAGGAAACTTCTCATTATTTTTGAAGCTCAGATTAGCATTTTTTATTTATTGCAAGTCTTCTGCTCATGCCACAGAATACCCATTTTGGTTTTGTTCCTATTTTTCCTGCCTTCTTTGTGATAAGTGAGTTCCTTCTGCTCCCCATACCTGGCCACCAAACTAGTGTTTGCAGATTTTGCCTCTGCAATACCTGGTTACAGGCTGGCTGTGGGAGCAGTGTCATGATGTGATAACTATAGATTTAAGTAAAATCAAAGGAAAACTTGTCATGTGCATTGCAGTAAAAATAAATGCAAACTGCATTAGTGTTTTGGGGAGCTTAGAGTTTCAATGATACTCTGGGAAACAAGAGAGGATCAGCTGTGATTAGAAGTAAGGGAACTGAGAAATGTCTTGTATCTCTGATCACAAATTTTTTTTTTTGCTAATAATTTGTGTCTTCTGCTGTTATGATTTTAAAATTCCAGGAAATCTGAAAGGAATTATATTTACATATGGTTTCCAAAAAAACTCTTGAGTCTTTTCCAAAATGAAAAAATTGAACAACATAAAGTGTGAAAGATCTTTTGCAGCATTATGGTTAATAATGAGATGCTGTATTAAAATACTGTGTTTGGAAGCAATGTTATCAATTTTCACGTTTCCCCAGAAGGGTTTTCAGCAACTTTGAATATTCCATCAAACTGGCATAATAAAGAGTGCAGAATTTACCTGTTAAAATGCACAGAGCATTCATGGTAGCCTCGTAGCAGCCTGCTGTTACTGTTGCTTTGCTGAAGAATAAGCAACCATTTAGAGATGAATTTTTCTCTACCAAGAGGGCACTTTGAAGCATATTTCTACACTAGGTTTTGGAAGAGATCTGAAGGAAAATCAAATCTGTATGATATTGAAAGGGGCTTTGGTCATACATATGATTTCTTTAGAGAAGATGTTCAGCTCTGTACCATATTTATCTCTTTTTGGAGTCTCATTTTTGGTGGAAAATTACCAGAATTTGTGCTGAGACTTGCTTAGTATCTGAGCAATTTTTCTTATAACTCAATATAATGTAACAGTTTCAGCAAAGTATCATATACTCAGTACTTCAAAGCCAATAAAGATGAGCGATCCATTTTCAAATTCCTTTTATTCATACAGCATTTCAGATTGATTTACATAAACTAACAAAACAATATAACAGTTAAAGTTGATCTGTAATAGTAATAAAAATGTTGCTGCATCCCAAAGCTGCAGAAACGTCACTTCCAATCTACAGTGATCACTTACTAAGGAAAAATTGTGCCTACGGGATTTTGGCAAACCCGGCATCTTTCTCCCATAATGCCAGGCTGTCTGAAATCCTTAATCAGAAATTCACCCATATTCAGGGAGAAAGTGTGAATGTTTGCTTAACTTTAAGGCTCTAGGAACACTTAAAGTGAAGCTAAATATTTATGTGTTTGAGAGCTTTTCTGAATACAAATGTTTTTTTTATCCACCTTTAAAGCTCAGCCAGGACAAAATGGAAGTTTTACCTCTGGCATTTGAAAGGAAAAGGACCTGACTGGCTGGACTGCAGTTATACTGCTCACCCCAGTAATGATGCTTTGCCATTGCTGGGCTTTTTTTTCCTTTTCCAGTGCCAAGGAGGAATGCCAGGGAGGAATGCCACCTAATACAACACAGGGCACATTGCTTTAAGACATTTAACTTTCCTATTGAAATCCTCCCAGTTCTTTTGTTTAGCTGTTCTGTTCATGACACTGCCAAAACATGTTTATTCACATGCTGTGAGTCACCTTTGCAAACAGACAGAGATCAGCATTTGAATCTAACATTTAGAGTTTCAGCTTCAGAATGGGATTTTCAAAGCTGTGAGTACAATTCCTATATCCCCTTACCATTAGGGTTGGTTAATGCAGTTCTGAGATCTTCCTCGAAGTGTCAAATAGACAGGTACACAAAAATAGCAGGAATTAGATCAGATTTCCTTCTACTTACCCTTGGGTTTTCTTTTGAAGCACAAAACTTGGAATAATCTGTTAGTACATGAGTTAGACACTCGGAGTAGAATTCTAAGCAGCAAAAATTGAAAATACAAGAAATAGTGCTGAAGTACTGTAGAAATCATGGGCATTTTTTTTCAAATCAATACCTCAAGCTACTGGTTGTCAATGTTAAGATTCCAATGTACACTAACATATTGATTACATTTTCTCATAGAAATCAGTGAATTGTGCCACTGTTGCAGTATTGCAAAAGGATTAAACTAGAAAGAGCAGAAAGAATTTTAGCTCTGCTTTAGAAATAGAAGGGGTTATTAATTTTGCAAAAGAAAACTAGAGGGTACATGCTACAACGATATCCCTTATTTTAATGAGATTGATAACATATAGTTTATATTTTCCCACAAAAAAATGTTGGTGGTTTTTTTTTTCATCAGCACTGCAGCTACTCTAGTAAGGATCCAATTCAAATTCTCTCTCTAAATATAAAGGAGCTGTACAATATGGGGAAACCTTTATTCTATTACTATTCAGAACCATGTGTGGAAGAACATAGAAGGTTCAAAGGTTTAATTGTAATAGCAACTAAAATGCCTGAATTAAAAAAAAAAAAAAAAAGGAAAAAAAAAGAAAAAACCAAGGACCTCCATGAATAACCTGGACACAAAGCCCATCTGTGCCTAGTTACTGGAGAAGTAAATAGAGAGGGTTTACATTTGCAGGCTGTGATCCCAGTAACATAACCAAGACCACTGGCAGTAATAACTAGTGGTTGTACACATCAAAATGTCTTTGTTTTGTAACCCATCAGAGAACACTGAGGCAAATATGTCGGTGCTGGTTTTGAGCTCTCCCATATATCCTGTCTTTCCTTCTGTGTGTTATCATCTCCTCCTTTTCCCCCACAGGTTTTTCCCACAAGCTCCAGATAAACATTAGCTTTTAACTGTGAAAAATGGCAGCTGCAAAAATCCAAAGTAAACAATTGCTGGAAAAGCTTCATCCAAATCTCTCCCTTAACAGGGCTTTCTTTATCTTCTTCACAAGGACCTACACTTGAAAAGGCTTTTTCATTCTCATCCTCCAGCCTGGGTATCAGATGGATTGCTGCCTTTGTGTTTGCATGCTATTTAAATTGTGATTATTACCTTCTGTGTGTTCAGGGGTTGAGCAAAATCATGATCCATACAAATATCACTGCCACTCTCTCATTGTCAGTGCCACTGTCACCTGCTGTCTTGCAGGATTTCTGTGGCAGTGTTCAGCACTCCACCTGCATGCTTTAAGCTGTACATCACTCTGGTATCCATCACCAATGTCTAATTTGTTGGGAAGTGTATCCCTTGTTGGTAAGGGAGGCTTTGATTCTGGATCTTAGGCTGACTTGCCCTTTATGAAGGGCCCAGAGGAGTAGATGGTGTGGAATGAGTAGAATGCTCCCACATGAACTCAGTGCCACTTCATGCTCAGTCCTTCACCTTATGCCAGTGCTCATAAACATGGGGGTTTTTTTCTTACCATAGCTCCCTATAACAATAATGTGACTTTTTCTTGGCCCTTTCCCCTTTTTCCAGACTGATCTCATTGTTTTGAGTCCTCCTGTGGGCCCTGCACCACAGATGGGATTTGGGCCAGAAGACATTTTGTTGAGAGCATTATCTTTTTGTACCACCAAGAAGATGTAATTATTATAACCATTTCAAATCCTACAAAAACTTTGCAGCATTTCTTCTCGCTGGATAAATATTTTCTATTAGGAAAAGGAAAATGTAAGTCTTTTCAGCTGCTTCCTCTTGAGAGATGTAAGATATCCGCAAATTTTGCTAACACATTCCAGAACAGCCAGCTGTTACTATCCACCTGCAGCCATAATATTGATTGAAAAGAATATAGAACCTAAACATGGATAGCTTCTGTAATTATGGAGAATGAGTTTAATACATGATGCTACTTCAAATGTCATCTGGCAGTGGCTGTAACGTGGCATGGAATGTATTAGGAAATAATTTAGCTGGTTGAGAAAGTCTCAGTGAAAGACCATGCACTGTTTCTTTATATTACTGATTCCTGAGAATATTATCCATGTATGTGGAGAAAGGCAATGACAAGACCAACAGAGCTCAGGCACCTGTCAGTTTTCAAATAAAAAGTTGCTCACACATTCCTGTAGCTCTGCGATTTCCTGGCAGTGGAACTAAGAGCGGCTCTTTTGCCAAAACCTGCATATATATGAAAAAATAGGATATAGAAAATAAAAGTACCTTTCTTTTCCCCCCCAAGCTGATTAAAGAAAGATGCCTTTGTTATTTTTACAAATATTTTGACCTTTTGCTACAAAGAATGGAAAAAAAAAATTGGCAAGAAGGTTTCAGCTTCAAACCTGTTTGAAATACCTCTGTAGCCTGGTTATATGCCCTGTCAGGACTCGTACTATTTTCTTTTTGATGAATCAACACAATCCAATTTATGTCTTGTGACACATTTGCAATTCTATTGGAGATTTTGGCCCAAGGGAGTGTGGAGCAGGAGTCACTCTAATTATACAACTGTTGGCTTTCCAAAGGGATATTTCTGAGTTTTCAGTTGAAAGTTTCAGATTATTGATGTTCAGATGAAAAGTAAAAACAGAAAGCTGACTTATGTTGGCAAGGGAACAATATTGTTATTCTGTTCAATAACAAATTTGCCAGTTTTCCAAGAAAGATTGAATGGGAAAACTTGGAATGACTCTTGCCCTCACAGTTTTCAAGTCCAACAGGTCACACTCAGAAGCCGGATTAGTGGTCAGTCCGTGGCATGGCATTAAACAGGGAGTAGCAATTCCTCTGTAAATCCTTTGGTAATCTTTCTGCTAGAAGATGTTCTTCTCTACAGTTTTCCCCTGCCCTAGGCCTAAGTGAGGTAACATTGGTGTTGACAGTGAAATTCCAAATGGAATTCCTTACCCAGGTGCTACTCCTCCAGTGAGTCTGTGCTTAAGCGTATTAGTTTGAGGGCAAAGAAAGGACTGCCAGAAAGGACAGATAACCAGGCAAATGCCTCAACTAGGAATTATTTTTAAAAGTATTTTTTGTTATTAACACACAACTACGCCCCATTAACTGAAAAACACTAATACAGCTGATGGGTGCTGGGCCAGCACGAACACCAAGAATCTCTCCAATACAAATACCACGACAAAGTCTAAGCTAATTTTATACTTAGCAAAGCAATATATCAGAGGTCTTACTGTATTAAAATCCTTTGAGTCTCATTTTAATGTTGCTCTTTGTGACATCCTAGGCTTGAGTATTCCTCTCTTTCAAGTAACTAAGTGAAGAGCTGTACCGAGGGAAAAACCCCAGTAACTCAGTCTGGGATGCATTTGCTGCATCAACTTCCTGAAACTTCCTTCTGTTGTAAAGACTCGACAATTTGCAGTTAACAAGACACAGGTGCAGCTGATGAGGAGGCCAGTGGAGCTCTCCATGGTCCCCAGCATCCTCCCTCACTAAGTGAGTTTATGTTCCCCTCCCGAGCACCGGCAGGTTTTGAAAGCTCCTTAGCCGAAGAGAAAAAGGCTAAATGCTATCAATATTAAAAACTTTTCCATTTGAAAGGACAGATTGTTCCTACGAAGGCAAAAAAAGAAATCATGAGTTATTTCAAAATGTTAGCAGTAATGAATGATTTAAATTTGAAAAGGTCAGAAAAACGTGATTTGTAAGTTTTCATTGGGGATTTTGCACAGACCTGGCTGTTCTATTGCTTGTTTTCTTCAGCGTTGATAACAGTTGCAGGTGACACTTTTTTCCTTTCCATTTTGAAGTCCCTCCAGTATAATTTATTTTTGTACAGCTTTGTGTAAGGTGCTTTGTCAGGAAAGATCCTAAAGACCAAATACCAAAATGCAGCATTTTTTTGTGAGCAGGCAGCAGTCCCGTGTTGCCGGTTTCTCACATTTATAAATAGTGTCTCAAAATCTCACAAGTCATAGGGTTGGCTTGAAAATTCGTTTTTCTTTTTTGTTTGTGTTTCTTTCTTTCTTTTATTTTTCTTTCTTTCTTTTCTTCCTTTTTTTTTTCTTCTCTTTTTTGTAATGGAATGCTACTCTGAAGTAGATCTGCCCCTTAAAGGAGTTACTTACATCTGTAACATATATATCTCTATATAAACATACGTAAAAGTACATGTATAAAAGAAAGGCTTTTTAAAAAAAGAAGGAAGGAAGGATAACCATGGTTCTTGACAAAGGCAAGAACCCATCTCACAAAAAGGTGCAGGTTTCAGGAATTCACAAAACACTGTAATATCTGAAGAGTCTGCAGGAGAGGAAATCAAGACATCAAGCAATATAAGCGGAGCAGAGTCCCATGATATCTTGCACCTTTGGATCTTTAATGTTTATTCAGAGCACAAGAGTTCAGACTTAATTTCAACTGAAAGGTCTTAATAATACTACTTAGTGCCCAGTTCTCTTATTTTGGCTGGTTAAATGTAGAAATTGTTCATGCCTGACTTCGAAGAATTGGTCCCCAGGTACTTTGGCAGCTTGTAGTGAAGTTTGTATCATACTTGTAGCATTCAGCATTGTCCACTGAATTGAAATTATTATGCTATTAATGTCAAATGTATTATATAATTGTAAATATTTAATATGTGTATGTTACATCAATATTAAGAACACCCAACACTTCCTACTGCATACCCTGTTTTCAGCTAGTTATAACTTCTCATACTTGTAATGATTTGACACGAAATTTTCCGTGCCAGGTGTCTGCCTCAGGCAGAATTTTGTGGTGTTCTATGGTGTGTTTGTTTTTTTTTCCCCTTCTTTTAATGTCAGCCAAAGCAGCTCAGCTATTTCTGTGAGAAGCCAGCTAGGGAAAACCATGCAAAATAAACCTGGGAGCCTTTTCGAAGGGACCTGGTGCGTCCTTATCCTGGGGGAAGGCACTTAACCTTTGTCAAAGGTGTGACTTTCTTTGGGATACCTGCTTCAGTTGGTAGGTTCAACCTACCAGCAGGTGGGTGAAAAATGAATGTTTTAGAGATTACAATTCACCTTGTGCTCCCACAGACCTGTTGGAATATGATGCTCAATATGACCATCCCCACTCAATGCTTTCAGCTCCAAACCAAACCCACCCAGATGTGTGCTTGGCCACCAAAACAAGAGCAACTCCTTCCAGCCCCAGCCAGGAAACAGCAAACTGCTGGTAGTAAGAAAAAATATGTGATATATTTCAGCCGTCTTTTCCCCTTTATGTTCATGGTTCATCTTTATCCTGCTCGTGTTAAACACACTTAGCACTTAATACCTATTTGTGCTTTTAATTCCTGAAATAGGTTTTCAAAGGACTATTGGGAAAAGTAGATTTAATCAGTAAATTTTAAGGCTAAAGGCAGGACTAAGCTTTTCCTTACTTTTCTCTCTTAATGGTTTTAGCAGCAAGATACCTTCAAATTCAAACTTACTGCACACATTATGGAACTAGGAAATCTTCCTTTTTCTCTTGGTGGGTAGAACATACCTGCCTTGCCTCATGTTCTCCAGCATCTGTCTGGGATCTGGCAGCCCACGCACAGAGCCTGAGACTGCAGCAGTTGCCTTTCCTCATGCTGTGAAGCCACAATCCATCCTGATGCATCCCTCTAGAACATGGTTTTACTTGGTGGTGTCCCAAGAGGCCGTTTTACACCATGCTTCTTCTACCTACCCAGAAGTTGCAGATCAGTTTGTGAGAATAATGCAATATATTTAAGATTTTATTATAACTGAAGCGAAACCACACAATTATGATTTCTGATAATTCAGGTATGAATATTTTCAGTTTGAATATTGCTTCTCTTTCAGTATTCAGAAATGGATATAATTTAGTTTAAGTATTTCATCTTTTAGTGATATTCGTACCCTACAAAATACCCAACAAGCATTTTTATAATAAAAATTTCCACCATTTCTCTCTGTCTTGATACTCCAGAGACCAGAGCAATTTCTAGGGAATTTGTAAGTACATTTAATCCAGGGTTTTTTTCTTAACATTTCCTAAATTCTTAAATACTCATAAACGAGTATCTGAATTATATTACCTATTAAATGACACCCATTGTACCTCTCTATAATTTGTAAAATCATACAGAATAGTGATAATTTTCTTGCAAAAAAGCGGTTTGATGTGCACAGTGTTTATCCGGTCCTTTTTCTCTTTCCAGTGCACAGTCGATATAGATAGAAACGAGACTAAGAATTAGATTTGTTCAGCAAAACTTTGATTGCTGTATCACAACCTTTTTATTACAGCATTCAGCTCCGAGATGTTTGCATACCTTATTGAGCAAGCTGCATATTTTTGCAGCGTGGGTATGCAGCGTGTGTCCTGTAGTCATTACATTTTTGCACACTCCACTGCCTGAGCTGCATGAACTGTTTTAACTATCACCGGGAACACTTGACGGAGTTCAGCTGCTCATTTGAGTGCCTCAGTTTGTGTGCTTTATTACTTCAGTGCTGTGTGTTGATAAAGTTCTGCTCTGTGCCGTTGAATTTTTGGTTCTGCCAGTCTCACTCCGTGCCACGCTGGGAGAATGGCACGCCCTGCTAACTGCTTCCTCCGCGGCGAGCACGGGCGCTTGAAATGTTAGAATCTGCACTGTTTTGTTAAATGAGCTGCATATTTTTGTTTTTATATACATTGCTTACCCAGTTGTGTACATTTGCCCAACTCATTATACAAAATAAGCTTGATTGGAATAAGAACATTCTCTACCAGCTGTCTGCTCTGAGTCAGTACGCAACAAAATTAGCAACTTTCTCTTTCCAACAGTGACATGATTGCATCCAAAGTTTAAGGCAATTGGTTTGGAGATCTTGTTTGTTTCATTCACTCCATGCAAACATCAAGATTAACAAACCAATTTGTTGCAACTTAATTTGTTTTCACAAATATGAACAGAGTTAAGTAACAGAGGAAAATCTGGGCATTCTAATACGGGGAAATGCTTCCATGTAGAGCATGAAATGTATAGAGACCTAAATACCATTCTTGAACTTAGAGCCATATATTGTAAACATGAGATGATGGAAAATAGCTAGAGACCTCCCGAGGTGGATATTTCATCAGATAAGCAGTATCCTAAATACTTAAAATTGCAAACATAACGTTTTGTAAACTAAGTGCATGTTTTCATCCGGAGTCATAAAAATAAGTTCATCTCATGACCATTGGAAAATCTCAAAATATATGAAACCTCATGAGCAGGCAACTGTAGTTTCCTTATTACCTTTGGTGCAAAATTGAATTACCATTTTCGAGAAAGTGTTTTTCTTAACTTGCTAATTTTTCAAGTTAGTTCCAGTCAAAACTACAGGTTATTTTTAGATTTTTTTTTTTTGACTAATTTGTGGAGTTCACACACATTAAAGTTTGTGCTCCCATTTACAGAATCTTCAGCACTACCTTACCTCAAAAAAACTTGCTTAATTTTTCTTGAGTACAGAGCTACTCACTCAGTGCTGTGTAGTTTACCTGGCTCCCTACCTGCCCCACGTATCAGTGTAAATGTGCCTGGTTCCTGTTGTCCATGTCCCACTGCTGACTGCTTGCACTTCAATCTTGTCATTCACTGTTGCCTGAGCAGACTGCCTGGAAAGTCCAGATTGGTTTTTGCAAAGTTTTACAGATGATAGTTTAATTGATCTTATTGTTTCAGTCAAAATTGCCTGATTTTAATCAGTGACTGTTCAGTTTTAAGGCTTCTCATGAACCATTATGTAAGAATGTGAGCATTACAATAGGCTGTTCTAAAAACAAATGTGTGAATATAATTTTTTTAGTGGTCTGTCTTCACTGCTACCTGTGAAAAAGAAGTGTAGAGAGAGATAGAAATTGAATGTATCAATATATCCTGGACTGTTATATAAAAATTACTTTAGTCTTTGTATTTTGGTTTTTCTGTGTACATTAATATTGGGTATCAAGAGAGTATGACAAATGAGGAATACTGCCTTTACCAGCTGAAAAGTCAATGTACTACATGAGATGAGCTACATCCAATTTAGATTTTCTTAACAGAAACAGAATAAGTAACTTTGTGTAAAATGACTTAGAGCAGACAGATGGTAAGGAAGAAGGTTTTGTCTCTGTTTTCTCTTGTCTTTCCCCTGCGTGAATTTCCTTTCATTATCAGTCCATTACCCTTAAAGATCTAAATTTTGCTCTTCCCTTGACCTGGTAGATATCAGCTACAGTTTTCCCAAAGTTTTAGTGTTAGATTTCAGCTACAGTTTTCCCAAAGTTTTAGTGTAAATTAAGATCAGATTTGGAATCTTTTCTTCTCCTCTATCATATTCAAACAATTGATGGCTATGTGCACTTTCTTTGTAGGTATCCTGTACACTATTTACAGAGGAAAATCCTTCCTTTTGCCAAGGGAAGGGAAGACAGATATTCCTGTCTTTAAAAAAAGAAATCAGAAAACTTTTTTTTTTTCTGATGCTGTGTGAAGCCTCAGCAGGTTGAGGGATTGAGTGCACTCTTGGTCTGTTTGCAGATGACACCAAGTCAGGCAGGAGTGTTGATCTGCTGGAGGGCAGGAAGGCTCTGCAGAGGGATCTGGACAGGCTGGATCAATGGGCTGAGGCCAACTGGATGAGGTTCAACAAGGCAAAGTGCTGGGTCACACACTTGGGTCACAACAACCCCCTGCAGGCTGGGAACAGAGTGGCTGGAAAGCTGCCCAGTGGAAAAGGGCCTGGGGGTGCTGGTCAACAGCAGCTAACCACAAGCCAGTGTGTGCCCAGGTGGGCAAGAAGGCCAATGGCATCCTGGCCTGTATGAGAAATGGTGTGGCCAGCAGGACCAGGGCAGGGATTGTCCCCCTGTTCTCAGCACTGGTGAGGCCACACCTCGAATCCTGTATCCAGTTCTGGGCCCCTCACCACAAGAAAGACACTGAGGGGCTGCAGTGAGCCCAGAGAAGGGCAACGGAGCTGGTGAAGGGTCTGGAGCACAAGTGTGATAGGAGCAGCTGAGGGAGCTGGAGGTGTTTAGTCTGGAGAAAAGAAGACTCAGGGCAGACCTTATCAATCTCTAAAGCTACCTGAAAGGAGGTTGTGGCCAGGTGGGGATCAGTCTCTTCTCCTGGGTAGCAAGCTATAGGGCAAGAGGAAATGGCCTGGAGTTGTGCCAGAGGAGGTTTAGGTCAGATATTAGGAAAAGTTTCTTTCCTGAAAAGGTTGTCAAGCATTGGAACAGGCTGCACAGGGAAGAGATTGATTCTCTGAGATTTAAAAGATGTGTAGATGTGGTGCTTAGGGACATGGTTCAGTGGTGGGATTGGCAGTGCTGGCTTAATGGTTGCACTTGATGATCTTCGAGGTCTTTTCCAACCTTAGTGATTCTATGACTCTACCCTGGGATTCTATGGAGCAGTTAGAAGGTTTTCCTGAGGATTGATACCCCATCTCCCAGCTTTCCACCAACCTCTATAATGTTCACTGCAGCAAACTGGACTTGCTTTACTGTTTTCAGATCTGAGCAACCTATTTCTTTATGTGGCTAGGATGCCTACTGAAAATCAACACACTAAATTAAAAACATACATTTCATGTGTATCAATGCAGTGTAAAACAACACAGACAATTTAAATACTTGGAACAGGCAGGATATTGATTATCTTATTGAGAGTAACAATAATTCATAAGACACACATCTATTTCATATATTATCCCTGTATATTCTTATGCAGCTGGTATAGGCAGCACACATAAAAATTCTTTGAGATTTTATACCTGATTTCTTTTCTTTTCCTTTTTTCCCCCCAGAGAGTAATTTTCAATGTTGTCAACTTCAGTAAAACAAAAAGCCTCTATCGAGATGGGATGGCTCCAATGGTGAAATCCACCAGCAGACCAAAATGGTAAGTTATACTCTCCAAGACTTGCTTTGTGAGATAAAAGTGTTGTAGTTGACGCTTGTAGCAAAGCCCCTGTGGCTTGGGTGCACCTTTACATAAGAGTATGAGAAGTTTGATCCTGCAGCATTGTGAGCACAGGTTCTCTTTGGAGCAGATGGATGGTATGAATTCTGGAGGCCCCTTCCAGCCTTGCTGCTATGGTGTGTTGTAGTGCCTGGTTTCAAGTAGTATCACTGAATTGAAGTCCATTCAAGCAAACTGAACAGTCAAGGCTTGGGCCAAACTGTTTTTCAGTGACTGTCCAACGGTGAGGACAGTCCCTGTCACAGTTTTGGCCTGTATCACCTAACAGTCTGCCCCAAAAAGCTTGCAAACAGTTTGGGACACGGACTGGTGGCTGGACTGGTTCTGAAAAGCTGCTTGGAATTGTTCTCCCTGTTTTGGGGTGGTTGGAGTGTGCTGGAGGAATATGAGCTCTGCCATGTGAGTTGGCCTCACATGAGTGAGCAGTGCTTGGTCTAAGACAGAAGGAGGCCAAACAACCTCCTCATAAGCTACCTAATAAATACAAAATGGAAAGGCATGTGCATATTAAACACGTGAATACCCATATAGATGGTACATTTTCTCCAAGCAAATGTAATGAAACATCTCCTGTGAATAATAATATGTAAATCTGGTGAGTCCGAATGCGTGCAAGACTCCCAAGAATTATATGATTTGCCTTTGCCAGGAGACTTGTTTGAATATGGATAGTGAGGTTAGGCCAGAAGTGTACAGTGAGGGATTCTTGTCAGCCTTCACAGCTGCTGCTTTTTATTGGCTAATTAAGAATACATTTAATCAAGCTGGACATTCCCTGAGCCTTACAAATATATCTTTCTTAAATGCTTCAACTGCCACAAAATTTCCACTCACAAGATGTTAACTTTTGGTGGTCATAAGACCGTTGTTATCGTGTGGCTTCCTCTTCATGTGACCAGCAGAATGGATATTTGGCTTTTTGTCTAGATGTTAAGGTCATGTGGACAGAAGAGCTGTCTCTCAGTACAGTTAGTGGATTGAGTCAATTCCAGCTCAATAGGAACATGTAATAACATTGAAAATTAATTAAAAAAATCCATTGCGTTTAGTGTTTTGGTAGCAAAAGTCATGTTAATTGTGTTTACCACTTAACTTCAGAAAAATCTTTTGGGGCATTGCAGGGCCACATTTATCAAGCATACTTTAATCATCTTTCAAAACCTTTTCCTTCTCTCACTGGGGTCTGGTATTTGCAGCTAAGTATATTGTGTTTTAACTTCATCTATAAATCAGATATTGCTTTCATACAAATTTTATGCCTTACTTTGGTTTCAAATTAAAGTGTAAATCTTACAAAACAATGCAAAATGGACTTATTTTTTTAGAATGTATAGGCTCCTCACTATTTTTAAAACAGATTTCTCTTCCATTTCCCCAGAGATCTATTTATTTTTGTGTTTTATATTTTTAGAGGTTGTATTTTGCTCCCATGAAAGCGAGGAATGAATAACATTGCCTGGAGCCAGGCACAGTGTAGGCAGCAGGTGCTGAGCAGCTCCCTTTTAGAGGGCTACTACCATACTTTAATCCTGTTTCAAAAATTCAAGATGTAATTTTTTTTTCTTTAAAAAGATGATTATTCTATTAAGATACATTTTTTTTTTCTAATAGTCTGCATATGAAAACATCTTGCTCTACTTTGAAGGTGCACATTAATTCATACTGTTATCAGGGACCTTAGTGATATTGGGGTCTACTCAGTATAATTTTCTGTCTTGACGTTAATAGGATTCAGGCGTGTGTTTTCCGAGTGGGAAAACATACATATTATTTTTGGATCTGTGAGTTCTATTAGGGCTGTCTTCCATTTGGATTACGCCTTTCACAGTTACCTCTGTATCTGTTTCCATGGCATTCTAGTGAAACCTGTAAACAAAATTTTCTCCTCCTCTGTTTGCTGAAAGAGGATTTGCTGGTCCTTGCAGGTGCTAATGCAGCACACAGGTGGTTGTGGTCCTTGAACACGAGCAGGGCAATATCCAACTGCATCGATTTGATCCCCTCTGATGTTCTGTATATATTAGTCTTCTAAGCAATACTGAATCCTTCAATGCTGCAAAAGTGCTGAGCTTTACACGAGGGTAGGAAGGTGTGGAAGGGAACTATTGAAACTCTCCACCTTATATTGGGATTTATTGTCAGCATGGCAGTTTAGTGGACATGGTGTAATTAAATTAGAGAATGATATATTCATTACAAAAAGCTGAAGAAACACTAAATGTTTTAAAATCAAGTTAAAAAGGATGATTACCAGAAGCCATGGGCTCCAAATAGTCTGTAGCTCAGCCTTCATTTCTGAACTCCTCTGTGCGAAATATTTGAGGAGTTTATTATTGTGCCTGCCTGTGGAGACGTGTTCCATACCTAAATTACCCAGCTTCCTCTGGCCACACTGGGAGATGCAATTCTGTGTCACACATAACTAGTCCACTCCCCTTTTTATGTAATCAAGTTTGAGTTTTAGAGGGATAAAGTGTCCTTTTTGCATTTGAGAGATGTAGGAACATCACTCCTCTTAATACCCAAGCCTGAGTTATGCCCTTTTGATTTATATGAGGAAGTTCCCACTGCATTCAGGTTAGAATTTGACCATATTGCTCACAAACCCCTGCATATCAACAGTAGATTGGCCTCCAGAGACTGAATTTTAATGTTTGTTTTGAATGTGGTTATGCAAACATGGCTCCGAGCTTTGCAACGTTCTGTGAGTTTGATTCTTGACTGTGGAACAAATCGCTGCCAAGTGCTCTTGAAGTAGAGAGTGTGTCAAACAGAGATCAACGTTTTTGACCTGTATTCTCTTGCCCTGTGGGGTAAGATCTTTAAATGCAGACAGCATCAAGGTTCAGCTCAGTGTTACTGATGTAAATGGAGTATATCACTGTCATCAAAGCACTCTGTGTGGACACAGATGTTCTGCTGTTGACATATTCTTCTCTTTTGAAGTAAGGCCAAACGTTTCCAGTAATGAGCTACTGGAAAAGAGGAAGCAGTATGTTGAAGGATGAGGAAAAAAGAGGTTTCATGGTAAAGAAAAAAAAGATTAAAAAAAAAAAAGAAAAAACCCCCTGAAAAATAAATTCTGATTAAAATTATATAGGTTGTCCCCATACATGGTCACAAACACTAAATAGTACAGGGTTGTGTTTGTTGTATCAGTCAAATTTCACTGAGTTGACTCACAGCTCATATATAGAAATACAGCATTGTGTCACACAATGTGATATCAGTTGCTTTCCATAGCAAATTGGACAAGATGAAACTCGAGATTTTATTACAAACCAAGGGAATGGTCCGTGTCTGGTCACTTTAGCACTTTGCTTGCAATTAGCTGGTTGTTCAGATATATTGCACTGAGATTTTAGAGAATTAGTGTTTTTTTTTTAAATCAAAAATTAATATATATAATATATAAAAACTCAGTATCATGGAGACCTGTTCAGATTTGCCTATGTCTGTTTTTTTTCTGTCTTTTTAGTAGAAGTGAAAAATTTGAAGGGAGGTGGATTTGAGGACATTAAATTTTTTTTTTCTACTATAATCTTATTTTTCTTTGTTGCAGTTTCTTAATCATGACTTCACACTAAAAGCTCTGTCTTTGGAAGGTGTCAGTAAAGCCTACCATGTGGCATAGCAGTGGAAGCCCATCCAAGTACCTATACCATGCTATTATATTGACTGCGTGAAGTTTTACAAGTTTCTCAAAGTTAAATAGAAGAGTGAGTTGTTCGAGAGGCAGCAGATTTTCCAAATGATGAAGTGAGCAAATATTCCCTTTGGGCAGAGAACAGCTATAACTCTTGATTATTCAGTGTGAGCATTGCCTCATTGGGGACATTAGTTTTTCAAATTGTGCTAATCTTTTAAAAGTAACAACTGGCCACTCATCACCTTAGGTATTTCAGCAAGATCATGTGCAAAACTCTAATTAGTATTTATAGAACAGCAACTCCTCCCAGTAGAATAGTAGCAGTAGCTGGCAAATATCTGGTTGACACCTGTTAAGTCTTCAGACATCCATTGTATTTTATTCTGCATTTCAAATGAGCAGAGAGCAGTAGGTGAAGTCCCCATAATTAAGGGATAAAGGATAATAAATAACACGGCTCTCGAGTGGATGAACACAAGGTTAAAGGCTGTTCTGCAGTCGCGCTGCTGTGTTTCAGGAAGTGTTTGTTTGTAAGTAATAATGCTAGCTAAAATATTATGGAGCCTTCAGCACAAGAGCGAGGATTTATGTCTAGATTTACATGTGTTTTGTTTATAATGTCAGATTTCAAACTGCTTCTTGGCAAAGCAGCTGCTTTCTTCCCTGTCTTTTATCTCGCTCGGCACTGATGGCTTTTAACTGGATAGCACCCTTCCCCAGCAAGCACTCTGCTACCTCTGTTGCTATAACATCTACTCTTAAATACTCACAACACATTGCTTCTGAAGTGGTTTTTCTTTTTCAGTAAACCTGGAAGTATAGAAAAACTTCTGGGTAATTAATTCAAATTTGAATCTGTATGTATCTTGGTAAATATTGTCGTGATGAGGAATTTTGGTAGACATCAAGAAAAGCAATGTAAGTTTTATGAACAATACTCCCATATGTTCCATTCATCAGAAGGGGACAAGTCTGAGAAAATCTGAATTTTGAGCAGCTAAAATGTGTTGCTTCTTGCCAAGTTTCTTTAACATTTGTGTCTACAATGCAGTGTTACAATCACTACCATGTCTACCAGGCTGCATTATACATTCAGAGACTTTCAGCAGCATTTTTAGTATGTATTTATATATCTTTAGCCATAAGATAAGCTGTTTGTGAAATGAGCTGTCATTTGTGGTGAAACAGTTTGAGAATAAAGCACTAAATATATATATAGTTTGCTAATCTGAAAGACTATAATTTCTTACTATGAAATGTGTAGTGAGCTAGGGTTGGTGATAACATCACCTGAATTCAGGTAAAGAAGATGAACAAGCTGTTATCATTACTTGATTCCTTCCTTGGCCTATTTTAAAACTTTGGCTACTTTCTGAAGTTTGTTCCTTTGCCAGTTTTATAATGTAATGTGTGCTTGCTCTTGCTTTCCTAAGGGATGTGTGAGAATGCTTTTGGAGGTTCAGAAATGTGTCCCATGGCAGAGGTGTGTGTTGGTGCAGCCTTTGCCAGGCTCCTCCCTCATCCCAGCACAGCTCTGCACAGGAGCACCAGGCTGGCAGCTGGCCCAGGTTAAAACTAAACTTTCAAGGAAGAACAAGAGGACTAAGTCTTGGTCTGGGTAATCACAGAGATCCAAAATCAGCTTTATAAGTCCTACTGGAGGTTAAGGGAGGTGGGAATCAGTGGCTGAAGCAGGGCAAGGGCATGGGGATAGCAGCTGCCAAGAAAATGCCTAGAGGATTTTCTGTGGAACCACAGCCTCCATTTCAATAACTTGTAGCGTTTTATTTGGAGAAAATAGGGAGAAAGACGTTGCAGTGTCGACCTTTTGAAATCCCCCATTGAGTGAAAAGCAGGAGTAGTTTTGTTTTGGTCTTAGTGTAGCTCTTTAGAAGAAAATAAGATCTTTTTAGACAGTTTTGAGGTTGGCGTGTATTTTAAAGTGAAATAACTGCCTCTGAAGTCAATCCCTGGGTAAATTAATGTTTGTGTGAATCTTGTGAAATAACAAAAGACACAGATCTAACCACTCTACAAACCTATAAAAGGAACACATTCCCTTTCCCTTTCCCAGTCCAGCAAAGGTAGATATTCTTTGGAATATAGAGTAGGTTACATATTACTGTTATCAATATCAGCTTTTGTGGAAACAGACAAGAGGTTATATTCTGCTAAAACAAAGTATGAGTCAGATTCCAAAACTAATGTGCTTATTATGTGGACTAAATGGGATTTGTGGCAAGAAAGTAAGTTACATTTTATTGGAGGGATACTTCAGTGAAAATTCAAGATGCGTGGAATTATGTTGGATAAAATTAATAACAAGGAAATTAAATTAATATAAAAGAAGGCAAATGAATTTTAGGATTCAAAAATAATGAAGAAGCTCCAAAAGACTGCTAAGCCATCATTAAAAAACCCTAGCTGTTTTATATGTATGTGTGTGTTTCCTCATCATTTATCTGACTGATCTTCTATAAATCAATTTATTTAGATTACAGCAGAGTCAAAAGGCCCCAGTCAGGATCAAGACTTATTGTGCCTAGTGCTGTGGAAACATATAAACAGACAAAGTCCTTTCTCAAAGTTGTGAAAATTTTATGATTGATTTCAGTAAGAGCAAAGTTAGGCCAATACTGAGCACTTCTGAAAATTCCATCCTTAAAGATTTATTCCAAGCAGTAACTGTTTAAAAAATGACATACTGCTTACATAAGAGTCTAAATATTTGATGGTTATAGTATTTACATCTAAAACACCAGAGGCTATGTGCTTTAATACCTCAATCTGTTTCCCATATACTCTGTCAACATGAGTTCCCCGCATTGATTGAGGGCACTCTGTGATCCCTAAGGTTGTATTCATGAAAGGTTACCCCTGGTACTACTTTATTCATGAAAGGTTTGAGGCACAGAGGAAACAAATGGGGTTCTTCCCACTAGGTGCCTTTTGGTCATCTATAAATACTTAATTACTGGGGTGCTGATGAGGAATTCGAAATCTTAAAAATGTACAGTTGTGCGAAAATAGTTCCCCCATCGCCAGTGCAAATCACGATGAAATTTGCAGTTGGGAGATTTTGTGGCAGTTTAAAACAACTGAATTGCAGGTTTTTCCTACTACAGTCCATGGTATTGAGTTTAATAGCTGCAAAATATGACCAGAGCTGTGCATTATATCTCATCCTGAAACAGGTCATTCTCTTTCCTCAGGTGATGGGCATTTGGTGGAACTGATTGCATGAAAAGTGTTCACAGAACTGGGTCCCTAACCTTGGCAGGTTTAAAAAAAAAGTACATAAAATTGAAGCTTTTTTTACCCAAAATGAGTCTGTAAGTTAGATAAATATGGGCAGCACTGAGCTCAAAGCAGAGTCAAACTACCAAGAGGACATTGCAGCTTTTCATTGCAATTTTATACTTTGGACTAATGGAGCGAAGCAGAATGAAAATCACCTCTGTTAAGAATGGCATTTATCAGCTGTAAGTACTTAGTAGTAAGAGCCCTACACAGACAAAGCTGAGTGTCACCAAGAAATGTACTTGAAAATCAGACTGTTAACACAAGACTACACAAATAAGAGCCAAAAACTGTAATCAGAAAATGTAACATCTCTTTAAGAATGTTTTAATGGTCTGAAGAGTGCTAGACAAGTTGAATTTAACAAGATGTAATAACCTATGACATAATATAATTGAGAATGCACCAGGACGCAGCACAGTCAGGTTAAATTTTGGCTTTCCTTCACTTAGCCTTGCAACTTTAAAGATCTTTCAACATAGGGTTTTAAAAATACATAGTACTGTTTAAATTTACATATGACATAAAAGCATAGGATGTGCAATACATCAGAAGTACAATTCTAACTAAAGTTAGGGCTGAAACATGCAGTGTAATATTTTTAAATGGTTTTTTGAATCATTCACAACAACATTTTTATTCATTTGCTGTCAAGAAACAATATTTAATGCAGAGGAAAAGGTAAGGGGAACTATTCATTGTGAACTTCTGATCCAAGTGAGACAGTTATCTGGCACCTGCCTTATATTTGAAGTGCCACGGTTAAAGTCAAAGCAATGAGTTCGATTTCTCTTTTAATAGAAGATAAAATAGAAGACAAAATCAGTTTGCTGTACTGTGGAAACTGAGAAAATAAGCGGTAAATAAGTATGGCAGGTGATAATGAAGAAACAGAACATTAAAATAATAGGTGCTGTATCTTGAACTTTGTCTCACGAGATTCAATAGTTGTATACAAACCTAGAAGATAAACCCCCAATTTTTATGCTGTGATTACTAGGGATAAGTTATGAATTAACTTCTGTATGATATGGCACAAGTTTGAGAGAATTAAAATTTAATGATAATAGAATAGGGATAAGATCTTTCCTGCATCTCTAGGTGCTGAGGCAGTGGTTAAAGTTTGTTTTTCCAACTGCTTCAAGTAGGATTATTGAATTCTAGCTTGAAAGTGAAACTTCGTCTTCCCGCTTCACTATATTAAACATCTCTGAGATTGAAAACCTAGCAAGAGCTCTCCTAGTGTGATTAGAAAGTATCCAATATATTTTGGCAGCAAATACTAATTCCAGTCGTTCTGTCTAGTACTGCTCAGGCAGCACGAGGATAACTGGCTGTCAGATGCTTTGGGTAATGGAAAGGTGAGGCTCCAGGCTCTCCGTGGAAAGCTGGCAGCTTTGCTGACAGTTCCCTGCCTCTGGAAAATGAGAATGCTGCTGGGGAGGGACAGGCTGTGCTGGGCAGCACTGGTTCTTGGCTGGAATAGCATCTCTTTGGAAACAGCGAGTCCTTAGCACAGGTTTGAACAAGGCAGTGCCTTCATGGCCACTCTCAGACACTCAGGTTTCCCTGCACGTGTCCTCCCTGCTGCTGAGCAGGTCTGCTGGTGGGAGGCAGGGCTGGTCTTTGTCTGCCCCAGCTCTCAGGGCATTGGGCAGCTGGTCTGGAGAGTCTCCCCAGCACCTGTGATGGCATTCCTGGGCTGGGAGTTGCCCACAACATCGTCACACAGACGGGTGGCAGGTGAGCTGTGCAGGTGCCCCCCCTCAGGGTGCTGTCCCTGCCACAGGTGTGCAGATGGTTCAAAGCAGCCCCTGGTGCCAGCCCCTTTCCCCCACAGCTACCGAGGGCTCTGAGGCAGGAGGGGAGTGCTGCGTGTCCTGGCCAGGAAGGGATTTTACAGCTCCTAAACCCCAGTGGCATGTGAGTTCTTACTTGATTCTATCTTTTAACAATGAGGTGTGTGTGGTACTTATTAAAATTGATGACAAAGAAGCCATAAAGTGTTTATTTCAGCTGGACTGCTTTGCTTGAAAGAAGGTGCCCCGTGTGTGCCCAGGCTGTGGTGGGGCTGTGCCCCGCCCTGGGGCCGCCTCCCCTCAGGGGCTGCCTGTGCTCCCTCGTGCTGCTCAGGGTCTGCCTTGTGCAGTTTTCCAGACTTATTCTTTAATATTTCCCATTCTGTGCTCTTGCACAGTCACCATCAATGCTTGCAAGCCTGGAGAGAGAATGGGATGCTAGTGGAGAGAGGGCGTAGGCCTTGCCGGGTGCCCTGTCCCCTCAGGGGTGTGAGCAGGCTGGGGGGCTTTGCTCAGGTGCTGTTTGCCCACAAATGCTGTGGCCGAAGGAGCTGTGTCATGAGAAGCCCAGCAGTGAAAAGAAAGTGTCCTCTCAGCACCTCAACAATTAGATTTTCATTAGGGATTGGTTGTAAATTTGTTAAGGACTTGCGCTGGGTAGCTGGACTTGGAGTGAAATGGTTTCAAATGGCAAAATTAGTAACTTCCCTAATAGTTGCTGTTGAAAGTGAGGAAGGAAATGGTGTTTCTGTTTGATTTTTGTTTGAAGACATGACCATTGTTCAGCCCTTTTCAGGTGCTGCTGTAAAAAAATACTGTATTTGTTCTGTGGAGAATTTCTTGGAATAGCTTATTGAAAGTGTGTGATACTCTTGAGCAAATTTATAGGAAGGACCATTTCAGCTCAAGATAAAGAAGAGATTCAACTTAAAAGGATACATCTACCATAGAAAGAAGTCGAGGACCATCCAAGTTAAAATAACATACTGTGCCTTTTAGTATTTGATAAAATCCTCTCCTAATATTTTTCTCAGTGTATTTAAAAAGCATCAGTATCTCATAGTTTTGAGACCAGCAGTGATATAATAATTTAGCTTTGATAAGGGAAATAATTTTTCCCCATCTGCTCCTGTACTGAATAGTTTGATGTTCTTATGGTTGTTTTTTTAAATGCCATTCAGTCAATGAAGGGGAGTTCTGCAGCATGTGTATTTTTGTGTGTAGTACTTTTTTATTAAACATAATTCCCTGGGCTCTCGTGGGGGACTGTCACTACCCTGGGGGTGCTGGTGGAAAGAATTGTGATGCAAATCCTGCCCGGAAAGTGTTTGGCTTGTTTCTACTCTGTGAACTTGAGGAATGACTCAGCCAGGGGACAAGTGTGGCTGCAGGTGCAATCAGAAGGACTTTACCTTCAGGAGCAGCTTCTGTAGCCTAAAAGCAAAGTGAGTTAAGATAAGTAGGGAAGGAAACATATTCAGATTCAATGGGTGTTAACCCCTGTGGGGAAAAGTCTGATTCTTGCTTTAAAAGGAGGAAAAAAGGGGAAATAACTGTTTGTGCAGCAGGTGAAATGAAGGGGAATTGATTTAGGTAGGAATCATGGATGTAAATATAGTTTTCTGTATAAGTTAAAAAATAAAGCCTTGTGCTGTATGTCATGTTCCTAAAAAATATGTGGTTATATTAACTGTTACATTTCTGTCTGAAATCAGGTGATTTAAAACTAGAAAATTACTTGCAATATGAGAGTGATCACCTGGAGGAAATTTCCACAACAGTGGAAATTTCCCTCCTGGTGTGAGATACCTGTACATCAGAAGTTGGCATCTGCAGTCTGTGTGGCTGCAGTCTTTGACAAGAGTCTCACAGCACAGTGAAAATGAGCAGAGCATTCTGGATTTGTCATTTCTAATACTCATCAACTTGTGTCTGTGTGCTTTGAAAGTACAGAAACCAATAACCTAGATGAATCATAAATGTCTGGGGTGGGTGTGTGCGTGCATGTTTGTATGAGGGATGCTCCTTCAGTTTGATTTGCTTTCCTTTGATTTTGGCATTGAATTCCAAGTTTGCACGAAGAGACTGGGCTTCAAAAATGTACCTGAATAGAGGAAGCCAAAGAGTGGATACAAATGGCAAGAAAACAGTAGCCCAGAGTGAAATGTGTGACTGTGTCTGAGGCCTCTGGAGACTGAAATTACAGAAGGAAATAAATTATGTGTTGACTGCATGTTCTTCTATATAGGAAAGTAACAGTCAACTTAACCATAACCAAGGATAGAAAACTGTATTTTAGTTCTTAACAGATGCTGCACAATAGAATAGAGTGTTTGCATTCACAGTACTGCCACTGTGTGGTTTCCCCTGAAATTCTGCAGGTAAGGAAAGCCATTCTCTAGCAAATTACCAAGACACTCAAAGCAGTGTGTGGATGCAGGGAGGAGAGTGATGGTAGTGGAAATGGCATGGATGCATTTCAAAAGGTTTGCTCTTTTTATTTTTGGTTTTAATTTCAGTTTGCCTTTCTTGAGGTAGGGATTTTCATGCTTGAAAAGTTTCTACCTTCCAAAGATAGGTTTTCAGCCCAGTCTGGCATTTCAATACCTTAATGTTTACAGTTGAAACTGAAGGTTTTTATTCTTTGTTTCAAAAGTTGGTACACAATTTTAGGTTCAAACCAAACTTGTTATGAGAGCTTCTTTTTAATGTTTTAGTTCTTTGAAAGTACAGTGCAGTGAGATAAAGATATATCCACTGACAGAATCTGCTGCTAACATAAATAAAGGCTGTTTGTGGCTTTAATTTAACTTGTAATTAATAAAAGCTATTTCTCTTGGAGCCACCAAAAATGTGAATTAATGTTTAGAAAACCTTCTGGTAAGTGAAGCTGAGATACTTTATAGCAGATGCACAACATTTACAAGTATCACTAATATGATCTGCCTGACAGCGTGAGCCACACGCATGAGAAGTTAATGGTCACTAATGCCTCAATAAAAGCTGTTTATTGGAATATATTTTTTAAGATTCACCTTTAAGTACAGATACTTGATATTTTGAGTTTGAATTTCAAAATGTGCTTCTGTACTCCCTTCTCATGCTAGTATCCAAACATTTTTGCTTTGGGAGGGAATTATAAACAATTTAAAATATCACAAAGCACTCTGATGCTAAATCACAGAATACAGTTATTGAATTCCAGCTTAAAAAATATGAAAATATAATTTAGGTCAATTTTATTAAACTATAGATATATAAAATATACATATTTTTACTGTTCTAGTGGTAAATGAGACTTGAACCTTGAGAGTTTTTGAACAGTACTCATTTTTTACCTTCACTTTCTTCAAGACTGCTGATTATCTTCCACCTGAGTTTCAAAAGAAACAGCTGTGGTTCTGAAAGGACAGTCAATTACTCTTTTTTTCTATATATGACTGTAACACAGTGAAACTTCTCTTAATTTTTTTTTGTCATATCGAAATGTGGCTTTATGTGCCAGAGTCAGAAAATCTGGAATCTGGTAATGAACTGCTGCATCTTTGACACTGTTTGACTTCTCCTGTTTCATGTTGGATTTCCTTGAGTGTGAGACATGAACAGAAAAACTGTGCCTTGAAAGCAAACCTGCTGCACACAGGAAAATTCAGCAGCATTCAGAAGGTAGTCATGTATTCACTTACACAATAATAATAATCTAATTGTGAAGATTTTAATTGCAGAGGAGGAAAATTTTTATTCAGTAAAGAAGAGGTCTATGAGAAATAGAGAATGGGGAATAAAACTACAAGACAGGTGCTTCAAATGATGGCCCCACACTGGGAGTGCTCGACAGGGCAATCCTGTCACTGCTCCCCAGTCCAACAGCTAATGGTGGCCTGGGATGTGGAACAGATGAAAACAAATGCCTTGGATGGATAAAATGAAAGTCAACTGAGGTAGAAGGTGAGCTTTAAAAGCAACTAATGAAACCTTGATGGTTTGTGAAGAGTTTGGGTAATTCTGCTTAAATTTTCAGGGTACAGAGTGTGAGGAGGCTGATTTCAGGACTTGGGCCAGCTCAGCCAAAGTGGTTATAATGTTTTGCTGAGAGTCCCATCCCAAGATAGAAAATCTAACTAGTGTTTATTATCACCTTTTACAGGAGGAGAGATAAAGGTAGAGGATAATAGATTTTTTTTTTTTCCCAAGGTCATTGTAAGGATCAGCTTAGGAGCAACCTCAGAACTTTTTTCATTTTATTTGCTTCTCAGTTGAGTGATCTGAAAGCAGTAAAAATCTACTACCAAATTTACTGCTTTCCACTGTTACATTATTACCTTAAAATTTCATTCAATACATAGCCTGGCTTGTAAGCAGGTCCAGCTTGGGGTTTGGTATTTAGTTATTTTGATTTTTTTTTTCAAACTCCTGGGGAAAGCTTGAAAATTTCCAGGCCTTAAGACTGCAGAAAATGATTTGCTTTTTTTCCAAAAGCATACTACTGGTCCTAGTGGGATTCAGCATACCTTTTTAGTTATATAGGAATATTTATAATCACTTACAATCAGAGAGCTAGAATTCGCCTCTCACAATATTTATATAAGTTATCTGCTGCTAGATTGCTGAGAAAGAAATCACCCTTCATCACCTCAGAATACTTGCATAACTTTATGTTTTGAAGCTGCCTAAAAATATACCCAGATGCTCCAAAGGAAGCAACAGAAAGGCTTCCCATAAGCTGCAGGACAATTAAACTCAGTGCTCCCTTCTAAATAAACCATGTGCTGGGTCAGGAAAGCCAGCAAGAGGCAGCCTCTTTGGACCCACTGTTTGCACAGTTTTCTGCTGTGGACCTGCCCAGGTTTGGAAGCTTTGTCTGAGCTCCAACTGCCTGGAAAACCTGCACATAGTTTTAATTTAGCTTTTAGAAGTTTTCCAACAAAGTTTGAACCACTGAAATGAAGGTTCCTAACGCAAAGGTTGCCATACCCTTTGTTGAAATGGTGCCCTTATAATGTGGCATATTAAATATTTAACATAGTTTGCAGCAGATAAAAAGCAATTTTGTTTAATTTTTCCTAAATATTAATGCTATCATGCTCCTTAATCCTTTCATTATAATAAAAATTTGTTCAAGCTCATTCTTATTAAACATTTTCTAATTTATAATGATATGGATGTTTTGCTTCTGATTCTAATAAGTAATAAGGCCAAAATGCCATTGTAAAGGAAAAAGGTGAGAGCTGGGAGGGGGAGTCTTCACTGGTATATAGAGAAGAATCACAGGCTAGAAAAATAACTTTATTATTTTGCTCAAGGACACCAAAGACAATGCCTATCTCTCAAGTAATCCAGCTCCAAGTTTTGGGTCAGTTGCCAAGGAATGAAACGGAATACCTGCAAAACACTCAATGAAATGACCTGGAAAATAATTTATAAAAAGGTTGCCAGTCACTTCTGAGTGAGGACCATTCTTCCATCTGGATCTCTGAACTGCAGAGGAAAAAAAAAAAAGAAATTCCTGGATTGAAAATAGTTTCAAATCAACTTTTCTCTGCATCCCAGAGCAAAAATGTAGTCTGCAATTATTTATGATGCTAATTAAAGACATATTCCTCCAAACACTTACTGCTAATAGATTTACTGGAGGCTGTAAGCCCTTGATACAACAGCAAATGTTTTCCATAACCATCCAGCTGCATTCAAAGACAGCCTAAAGGTGTGCTATGGATATGAACAATTGAAAATAAACAATTTTAAGGCAATTGTTTAGCATGTGAATATAGTTAGGCAATACTATGCTTAGTCCAAGTGCGTGGTGTGGTTTCAGTAATTGCAGTAAAACTACAGCTGGCAACCAGGGTGACTGTGGGCCATCCTTGTACTGGGCCCAGTATCTCTGGGTTGTTGTAAAATCTTTTGTTTATTCTTATTTTCCTTCTTTGTCTCATCTAATTCTAATTTATGCACAAACAAAAGAACATTGACATATTTAAACCTATATTTTTTTATTATTATGCAGCCTTTCTTTCCTCATGGAATGACTATTTTTAATTTACAATGTCCACAGCCCTTCAGTTGCACAGAAAAAATATTGCTAATTTGCTTGTATGCAAAGAACTTTATGGCTTCTGTGGCAGATGCACTTTTTAAAAAACAAATAGTTTCCTTTAAATATTAAGCTGCTTAAAACAGTCTTTGCATAATTCTTAGGTCTGCTGAATCCCATGTTGGTTGGTTTTCTGAGCCAGTATAACTCATGTGCAGAATAATTATATAGATATTTCTGTTCAGAAAGAATGAACTTGTAAGATAAAGAACTGAGTGTGGCAGCTGTGGGGTTTGTGAATATAATAGGTCAGTACTTGTTTTCACATCCAGTAAATCTGGAGAAACCTTTGGATTTAGCAGGGGTCATAAGATAGGATCCTTATCTCTGCTTCATTATATTATAGCAGACTGTGGTCTCAATCGGGTGAAGCCCTTGCTTAATTTTGAAGTTTGATTGAAGTGAAAGTTGAGCACAAATTTAGGTGCCTTGATGGATATCTAGACTTCTCTCAAATGCCAGCAATGCACAGGGGTGGTCATCAACTGCACACCCCACTTGCTTCTGTTCCTAATGACTGTGTCCCAAAATATCCTTTGCCTAGATGAGATCAGCACCCATGTGGGGAGCAGCTGGCTGAGGTCACTCTAAAGGCAGAGATGGGATGGTAGGTAAAGTCAAACACTCCAAGAATGGGAAAGGTCTTTTATTTTAGAAAATCCTTCTCGATCATGTGCTTCTTGTGGAAAATTGCCATAGTGTATAAAAAAGCTTTATTCCTTCACTGACCAGCTGGAAGACTGTTCTCTTCTCTCCTTCCATACCTGCCAAGATAGGTTGTTAGTACATCTTCAGATTCTCTTCAGCTGTACCAACCTCTGATGATATTGTTGTGCTGCTTTCCTGGTGTCAGAAAACACAGAGGAGTTCAAGGTTTAGTCTTACAGGCTGAACAGTACTGATATTTGTCTTGGAAGTTGCCATGTACCTTGGCCTAAGATAACAAACTGAGACAGACTTGTGTGATGGTTCCCAAATCCTGTGGTCATGAGTGGTGAGGTTCAAACTGAAACAAGACAGTTTCTCAGCAGGGTTTGCATTTTGATCTCTTTTACTGGAGCAGATTAGAAGAGTGAGGAATCTTGTACTGTCCTCCATACAGGAATGGAAAACTTCTGTCAGCAACTGTGGTGAAAATCAGTAATAGATAAGAAGAGAGAACAGAAAGCAAAAAAGAGATTTGTAATAGTAGGAGAAGCTCTAAGAGAAAGAAGAAAATATCCTAGAAAATAATAAGTCCTAAGCATGATACAAACCAGAACACCTGCCTCTGTGAAATTGCATATTTACTGTATAGGATCCATTGCAGTCTCTCATAAAGGAGAGCTATATTCTCTCTGAAATCAAGAGGGGGAATCTTTTCCTAAGTTCTGAAAAAAAGAACAACTACTGTGTCCTTCGTCTAAGTGGGAGATGCAAAGAACAACTTGTAGTGCCTATTGATAAAGTTTCTGAAGGTAATTACCTTGTGTCAGAGGTACTAAGGAATTCCTCAGTCATACCTGTGACTTTGAAATAATATATTAGCAAGCAACCTAATGAGACAAGCCCAGAATTTCCATACTGCATTTCTGTGTTGTTTAAGTACTCAAAGTAAAAATTCTTGGCTACAGGATCTGTTGTCCTGAATAGTCTTGTGAGGGAACTGGCAGAGGTCTTGCTATGTAGATGATTTGCTGGAACACTGCAGAGTGGGATGTAAGGAGGAATCCTGCAAGGACAGTGAGAAATGCTCCCACATCTTTAGTCTTTGTCCGCATGTAATTTCTCTCTAACCATTTAGCTTTCCACTGATGTGAATGTAAGAGGCAGCAAAACATACACACCTTGAAAGGTGCCACTAAGGACTTCAGGAAGGACTTCATTTACTTATGGTCAAACACTGAGCATTGCTGAAAGCTCTGCCAGATCAGTGACAGAGCTGGGCATTGTTTGTCTGTAGGTGTAGGAGATGATCAGCCTCAATAGTTAGCTTACTTTTTTAGTCAAGTCAAAAGGGAATGACTTCAAGTAAAATCTGCACATAGTCACGTGAGCTGTGTCTGAAGAAAGATGCCATTTCATATCAGCAAAGCTAAATCTATGTGTCTGAAATCATTGAGATTTCCAACACTTCAATGAGTGTAAAATTCCTAATAAGAACTGGAATGTAAATGTTGTCAGCTTTTTGCAGTGCTTATGATATTCTAGACTATATTTTTAAAAAAGAAAGAAGGGAAGGACAGTGCTCTGTGTAGCCCATGGTAGAGACTGATAAGTGAACAGACACACAACCTATTAATAGTATAGTGAAAATGAAGATTTAAGTCTAAAGGTGAAAGAAGGATTTTTTTTTTTTTGATGGGCTAAGTAATTGTGGTATGTTCTTCTTTTTGGCATTAATAGATGGACCTCCACACAAGGTGTTGAATCTGGTAAATCTCAGTGTCTTCCAACTGTGGGAATGTACCTGGCAAACCTACAGGAGAAAACTCATAGTAAAGGGGAAGGAATAAGTCAGCATTAATGTTACATGCCCACCTACTAGCTTGACTGAAAGTAGATATGGAAATTTAGGTCTAAAATATCTCTCAGTATCGTCATAGAAGGCAGATTTTTAATGTTTTCCAAATAAAAAGATTCTTTCAGTTCATGAAGATTTAAAAAAGTGTGACTGTACTCTTCATGTAATGGAAACCTTAATTTTGCAAACCTTTCCATGAAATGCTAGAATGTCTCTTATATGCATGCTTTTCTTCAGAAATATCAAGTTTAAAGGAGTTTTTCTTGAACCTATGAAGATTTCTTGATTTGCAGAAAAACAGGTTGTTACTAAACCCACAGCTCTGTACATGAAAAATATTGAAGTTCTATTTTAAGTATTACTTGGCATATCAAAAACTTTACACTGGTAATTGCATTGTCAATCATGTAGTGTCCCATTGCTAAAGAAATAGGTTAAAATCTAACCATTCTTTATTTTCCAAGGGATACAAAATTGAGTTTTATAATGAGAAAATAATACAAATGGTTCCCTTCAAGAATTATGCAGCATATATTGCACAACAAAATTATCATAAACAACCGTTCAGTCTGGAATTATGCTTGAAATATCTGCATTTTCCAGCTTCCTACAGTCTTTTTTTAAAAGCACTTTGAGCTACGCTAATGCCCTCTGCATATTGCTTGAAACCTGCAGAAGGTTTATAGTTGATACAAGCTGATGTGCTGTTGATGATCTCGGTTTGCAAGCTGTTTAATGTTAAAAGTTCTCCTGAAACTGTCAGGATGAATAATTTTAAAGACCCTCCCAAGCTTATCTGTTCTCTTGCTCCCAGCGAGCCGCTTTTAGTAATGAGAAGAGCAGACCTGTAGGTGCTGCCTGGCTTGTGGAAAAGGGACTTGGAAGCAACTTCACCACAGCTGGGTAAGATTGAGAGGGAGGTCTCCTGCGCTGCTGGAACAATTACCACTCATTCCTAGTAGTGATACTTATTTTTCAGCAGGCAGCAGTGGAAAAAATATTCAGTGTGTGTGAATGAATGAGGCCTGCTCTCCAGATCATTGACAAAATCCAGCTCTTCCTGGAACCTGGATGACTTGCATGGTTGTTGCATCCTAAGGGGTGTATTGCATGTGCTTCCATGTGTGCAGGCATATGTGTGCTGTTTTAAGAAGTCTGCCAATTCTTTGTGGAGCATGTAAAAGCCATTATTTGATGGAAATTTTGAAATACCCGTTGATCTTGTAAGATATCTGCCAAAAATCCTTTTGCTTTTAATGATCTGGTCTCATCTAAACTTGAAATAGATGATAGATTTGTGTTGTTGATGATGAGGGTCTAGCAAGAAACAGGAGTGTGGTGATTAGAATGCAATATATTTCCCCTAACCACCCATTACATATCTGGTGTTCAAATCTCTGTGCGTTTTGGTGGTGGTTTCTTTTTTTTTTCTTTTTTTTTCTTCTGGTTTGTTGGGAAATGTATTACTCAATGGAAGACTTCAAATAGGAAAAAAGTTGAAACCATGAATGGACAAATATTTTAGAAAGCTTTTGGGGGTTTTAGATAATAGTTCAGTAAGAAAGAAGCAAAAAGACCCACTGTTGAGGTGGACTGTTTCCTTTTCAGTGAAAGGGTGGTGCACTAAAAGGTGACCTACAGGTGTAGAGTCTCTGCTTCTGGTACTTGTTATGGTACCATGGCAACATCAGAATTAGACACAGAGAATGGGGTAAGCAGCCTGGTAGGACATAATCAAGAGCACACAAACCATGTGTTATAGGGAATCTATAGAAGAAATTTTTAACAAATGTAGTAGAGTTCTGGGGAGGAACATTGTGGAGCTCATCTGGAAACAGCTTGAGTAGGGGATCTGTCGACAGGAAATGCAGAAGGTATTGGAAGAACACACTGTCTGGGTTGGTAAGAGGAGTGGGGAACACAACACTCTGCTACTACAGAAGGGTACTGACACTTCTGGGCTGGGAAGAGTTAGAGACCAGTTAGCTTTTGGAACCTAAGAAAGGTGCAATTTCTTCTAGATGTAGAGAAAATATATCTCACTTGTGCTGTGCCTGTGTTCAATCACCAGTGGCATAATTAGTTCCTTTCAGTGATTTTTGTGTCCGTCTCAAAGAAGAGTTAAGCTTCTGTGTTGTAAGTGTTGTTTGGGGTAATCAGGTGCCCAGATTTACTCTGCAGTCCTCACAGAAATAGAGGCAGTCACTCACTAGCATGGTTTGCAGTGCACAAATGCACAGGTATTGTGGCTTTGAAAAACTGTACTTGGGACAGATAAACTACAGTAGAGTGAATATATGATCTCAAATCAAAACCATCTGATGATTCTGGTGTCCCAGGTCAATATTCCTGTCTGAGAATTCAGCAGTCCCTGATTATAAACCTATCATGGGAAATTAAATTAATGCAAAATCATAGTCATGATTGCATATGAGCCATTAAATAATGTAGATCATGGCAGACTGTTATATTTTAATTTTTGACTGCTTTTGTTTCTCACAGGAGGTGTTTACGCACCTTGTTTCAAAAGCTTTGTGTGCACACTGCAAATTTACTACAACAATGTTGTTGATTTTTCATTCCCCAGCTGTTATGGGTAACGTGGGTATCTTTGTACCACCTGTGCAGCAGGAGGTCCTTCCTTGGGCTGATTGCAGATTACAAGTTTGGATGTTATCAAATTAACCTTATGAACTGCTTTGGTCATTCTCAAATCAACCTTATGACCTACATGTCAAAATTGTTGCAGCCGAACATGTATGAGCATGTGAGGATTAAGGTGTTGGGAATGCTATCCTACCCCTTAATCTCAAAAACAGCCTGGAAGACGTTGCTTATGGAATTGATTGATCCTTCTGTTGTGAGGAAATGATAAGGTTGTGAGACACAGACAGCATAAAAAAATGTTTTGTGCACAACAGATACACAAAGTGTGATGGCCACTGTGACACCATGGTGATTGCAGTGCTGGTGTGACAGGCCTGGCCTTGGTTCTGCAGCTCACAGTCTCCTTATCAATCTGTGTATCTTTGCTTCAGTCTTCTCTGACAAGGTGTCAGAGAAGAGGCCTGGAGGACCTGTTTAGAGATAGGGTCCAAGGAGAGCTGCCAGCAGTGGGTAAAGATTGAGGTGAGACTGAGGGACAGGATCATGGGAATGTGATCCATTCAGGGCCATGGGAGCAGCTGGGCAGCATCCAAGGTGCTCAGAGGGCCGGCTGGTGTCCTGTAGAAACCACTGCCTATTACCTTGGAATGGAAATAAAAACAGGGAGAGTTTCTGGTTGATAGGAGAAAGACAAACGTTGTCCCCATCTTCAAAATAGCCAAGAGGTCTACATGGGAAAGCACAGGGCACATGAACTCACTTTGGGCCCTGGGAAAATGATGGAGCAGATTCTCTTAGAAGATATTTCTGGGCCTCTGAAGGGAAAGGCATTTGAATGCTTAATCAACCTGATTTCTTCTATGATAAAATAAATGGATTTGTGGATGATGGGGTAAGTGGTTATTTACCTCAACTGTAATAAGACTTTTCATATGGCCTTTGAGAATGTTTTTGCAAGTTAGGATGTATTGGTCTGAGTGCATGGACAATTAGACAGTCTTCAGGTGTCAACTCAGGTATCTGAATGTAAAACAGAGACTCCCAAAATATCTAAGGGAATTTGGTTAATAGTCTCCAGAGAATGATTCAAAATTATTCAGAATGTTTTCAAGTGATAAAGTCAACTATTGTTTGCTGCAAAGCCTAAACAGTACTTGGGTATTATTTATTAGGAAGGCCATACAGTTTCTTTTTTTACACATAGAATTCAAGCCAACAGAAGATAATGAACGGTATGCATTAAAACTACAGTAATTGTGTTTGTTTAATAGTAACATTGTAACATTAAAACTCCTACTTATTATCCCTCCTTTTTAATAAATAATTACTATTTTTGTTGTTCGTTTATGGTAATACCCACTATATACTAGGAGGGCATCAAACACTGAAAATAAGTCTCTTTTGGTTCATGAGGAAATTCAGAGCTACAGTTGAGGTTTTACAGTGCTCCTTTGTTATTCTCAACAGCATATTTTTCAGTATACTAATATTATACTGTAAGGGTAATTATGTATTAAAATACTATGCAATATATTAGTATCTTAAAGGTTGAACCAAAATTTAGATTCTCAACATGTATTTGGGTAGTGACCCCTTTTCCTTAATATATAACCTTCTAAGCCTTCCTAAGGTTTCTTTCTCAGTCTCAATAGATAATAGTGTGGTTAAACATAGCCTAGAAAGTCAGAAAATTCTTATCTTTGCAGTAGTGAGACTGTATGGATGTATAGCATTAAAAAAACCCAACAAAACACTTTGTGGGTTTGCCTTGCTTTTAATCGACTTTGCTGGGTAACTAGGCTGTGAACTGTGAGGGCTACAGGAGAAGGAAGCCTTCCTCAAAGCTGGAACATGTGTTGACCTCCTTTGGAAAGTGGGCAGTGGCCAACTGGAAGGTGACAGGCACTGCTGGTCTGTGCAGGTTTCCTTCCTCCCTGTGCAGGAGCCCCTCGAACATGCAAAGGATACACTCTGGGCACGGGGTTTCTCCACATCAGTCTGCTGCAAACATGCTTCTGATAAAGTGCATTGCGTGGGGGCGAGGATCAAATCAAACACCAAAGCAATGCCACCTTTTCCTGGAATTTGTGGGTGCAGTGCATCATTAAATGGCAGCTGTGTTCCCTCCTCTAAAGCAGACATTCCATATTTACAGTAACTCTCTACAGCTCACAGAGATTTTGTAAGGGCTTAAAGCAGTACAGCCTTATGAGTTTGGGATGTGGGAGTTTGTAATCTTGTGCTTACTTTTTCTTTCTGTTTTTCCTCATACTTATGGGAGCACTGGTGATGAGGAAAAAAACTTGGAATGGCTTTACCGTGTTAAATAGTGATGTGTTTTTGCTTTACAACTGGTTGCACTTAAGTAATAAATAGAGGATGTAATAGTAAGCAGAATTTGGCGTGGCCTGAGACAAAACTTCCTGAGGAGATGCACTAAAAGCAGTTTCATTTAAATTAAGACGTGTGGATCCAGTTAAAAAGTAACTGATGAATAAAATAACCCCTGATTTGCTGGACTTGAAAAAAAGATTGGTGAATATTGGAATATCTTACCTTTAAAAAGCAAAAGCAGAGGAATACGACTGTGAGAAGAGCAGGCAGTGATTGAAGGGATTTGAAGTCCGGGCGAGACCGCGCTGAGCCGCACTGGAATAGGGATGTGTGTGTGTGGATGTGCTGAGTCACTGCTGAACACCCACTCCTGCCCACTTCAGGGGCTGCCTCAGCCCCTGCCAGAGCTCTCCCCGGCCCTGGGGCTGTCAGGCTTTGAAGCCCCCCCAGCCTGCTCTGCTCTCCCTGCCCGTGGCTCGCAGCTGCTCAGCGCAGCGTGTGCGATCCGTACCTGACAAGTGCAAACATCCGTGCTCGGATGGCAGAGCCTGGGGATATTATGGGACATTGGAGCCTCATTATGTAAACTGTGTTTGCTTTTTCGCACATAGCCAGGGTTGTTTCTTAGCTTTCTGTCAATTTGGGTTTTTTGACTTGAAGTTTGGATGTGGTTTTGAGATGTTGCGACGTGAAAGATCCAGCATAAATACGGAACTTAAAATGAAAAGCTGCACGAATATAAGATGTTACAATATTATAAATGGTTTATCTTGAATTAGACCAAGAGAAAAGATGTGATAGAGCCAAAGCATATAATATCAATGAAAAGGCAACCCCTGCTTCTGCATCTGAGCTGTTACAATTTGATTTTTTTTCCTTTAAATTGCATTAGCAATTCCAGATAGACACTTGGTCTCCAAAAGAAAGGCCCTTGACATTAAGTGTACTGAAAGGTCACTGAACAGTCATAGCTTTCTTTTAATTTTAAATGCATTTATCCAAGAAAACACAGCACTGATACAGCATCTGCTTTTCAAAGGGGCTCTGTCTGCTAGCTGAGCTGACTGAGGCTTGCAGAGGTCAATTGAAATGCCTGAGGTCACTCAGAGTGTCAGAGTAAGGGGTGAGTATCTGGAAAACATAGGGAAAAGCGTCCTACTTTTTTCCAGAAATTACAGGATTCTTCTTTAAACTTCTAGGTAAACAGCAATGTGGTTCAGGGGAAAAAAAAAGATAGGAATGTTAAAGATGGTGACTCCTGCTGTGTTGATTACTATTGATACTGTGAGTTATTTGTAGAGGATTCTAAAAATTCCGATCTAGGAAAAATGAGCATTTATTGCATATTGCAGAAAAAATGTACATATTGCAAAAGCAACAAATACTGTTAAGGCAGAAGGCTGTGAGAGAGTTTACTGCATTGTTGCTACATACACACTGTTTCTTCAAACTTGTTTCTTAATACTTTTTCAGTGAATGACTTCAATTAAATACACTGTCTAAACTGGCTGATGAGCACACTCAGAAGATCAGAGCTATTTTAGGAACACAAGATCCTTTACCCTGTCATTCAGCAGTGAGGGAATATGCAGCAATGACTATGAAGAGTAGAATACATGCAATTCTCACAAGGGAAAAATATTTTGCTGAGGATAAAGTACAGTTTTAGCTTTGAAAATCTGTACAAAAATATTTGCAATGTTGTAGTGATATCCTGTGGCTTTTAACCCTCTGACTGTGAAATTTTGTAAAGTTTCACCCACTTCAGCAAATGCTGCCATAATTAAAAGGAAGAAAGTAAAGGGATTGTTTCAGATGAGTGTTTTGCAAAAGTAAGTTCTGCTGAGGAAATACATGGTCTGTCAACACACTTGTGGGAAAGAACTCTGAAGAACTGCTGATGAATTAAAAATAATTAATGGACAGTGAATGTAATTCAGCCTTCTGTATATGCCTCAGTCTCTCACTGACTTCCATTGACATGGATGTTTGAGATGTACAAGGAGTGCAAATTATGAAACTTAGTGTCAAAAGAAAGGAAGCTATAGGGTAAGTTACAAGAAGCAATCTTAATGATTAACTGATGATTTTAAAGATTGCCAAGGGCGAAAGCAAGGAACTGGCTTCCAAGTAGTACAGTTGAAAGATAGCATGACTATCTTTCACCTTCGTTTCTGACTAAAAAAGCATTAGTATCCACTGATGGCAAAATAGGAATTCACAGAGGCTGTCTTTGTAAGGTCAGATGGGAAGGGAGAACATGAAGAGCAATACATGGGCCGTACAGCAATGCTTCTATTATTACAGCAGACTGAAGGATGATCAAAAGAAATGTGACCTTTCCTGAAGGTGACTGATGCATTCATTGCTGGCTTTAACTTATTCTTCCGATATTCTGATGTTTCATTTGCCATTTTATCCCCCAAAGACTTAATTTATCAGAGAGAATAGAGTGGATGTTAAAAGTCTTGTTTGAGGTTCATCACCCACCAAATCCTCCCACCCTGCTCAGGAAACAACCTGGGTACTGGGGAAAAAACACAAATCATTATTTCTCAGAAGGATTCTAATGTTATTTGTTGGGACACTTGGCAGTCCTTGCAGTTCTCTGTATTGACTTTGATTTGTCCAGTAAAAGGTCTGGCTCAAATATTTTCCTTCTGCTTTCAAACTGCATGTATGTGTCTGAAAAATGATTTGGTTAAGTAAAATACAAACTGATCAATCACACAAACAAGACAAAACTCCCACAGAGCACATGGGGAAAAGAACAAAGATTATTTTTGTCTGTCTAGTTAGAGTTTTGCATATGCTTGAATATATCTGACAGGTTGTTTGTGCCTTTTAGAAGATGAGAAAAATATAAATAAATATATATGGGGAGAGAGTTCTGAGGACTACAATAGCAGTGTTGATTTTCATACATTTGGGGTGCTGAAACAATTCACATGTGGCAAAACAGACTAAGTTGTGTTATGTTGTTCCCTGCAAATGAAGATAAATGCCTTGGTCTTTATCACTCTGGGTTACATTCCTCAGAGAAGGATTTTCAAAATGTATTCTAAACTTTCATTGGTTTTTTTATTTATAGATGTATTTCAAATATAAAGGAAGTATTTGAGGATTGAAGTTAAAAGCCTTGCTGGGCTCCAGCTATGTTGGTCTCTGAAATACTGTGACTATACTGAAAAAAGACAAAAAAGCAAAATTTTATGCTATTCCTTCAAGAATACGTAGACCTACTGGGACCGTAAAATTTTGGAATGGGATTATAACATGTTTATTGGAACAAAAACCATCAAAAGGTTTATCCTATTTTGCTGTAGTTAAGAATTGTGAGAAGAGAGAAAATAAGTTTCAGTGGCTTATTCACCATATGCAACTACACTGCTAGTTTGCTTTTGTCTCCACTGGAATCAGATTTCCTTAACACAGCCTAAGGAGTGAAACTCCTTCCTTGTACTTGGTTTGGTTTCTAACAAACATTTTGTGACAGTTATGTCTTTGCCTGAATGGGCATCCATTAAAACAATGGCAAGTCCAAATTTTAAACAAGCCCAAAGCAATATCAAGTGGGGTTCTAGGGACAACTATAATATACGAGTCTTCCCGAGTAGTTATGAAAACCCATCCTGAGTGATTTTGCAAAGTTTGAAGGAGCTCTATTTAAAAACCAACCAACCAAACCCAAACCAAACAACTACCTAGGTAAGGTTCTAGTTCTCTGCTCTTCCACACCTGTCTGGATCTGTGAAACACTTCACTTTACACTGTATTTGAACCTTCCAAGTATATATAGTTTAAAGAACAGAAGAATCTTGATGATGAAAGGTAGGAATAAGGTGAGGAATGTATTCTCTGTGTTCCTATGCATGTGTCCAAGGTGTGGACTGTAAGAGTGAGGCTTCACTCTAAGAATGTATCCAAAGACCTCAAAAACAGAAGGCCTGACTGGGTGGTCTTTAGAGAAGGGAGAGCAGATCCACTTAGTTGACAGAGAAGATCTGAAGTGGGAGGGTAGAGATGTCAGGTCCTGGTTTTAGATATGGAAGAATGTAATGAAGAGCTGTGTGGGAGCATCAAAAGTGTTCTGTAGTGGAGGTTAGTTATGAGAGGACTTGGATGAGTATTTGAACTCTTGTGGGTGTTAACTCCAAGCCTCAAACATGTTCAGGAATGCCTGATGAAATGAGTTTTGTATTCAAAAAAAATTGCTCAAACTTGTTAATATTTGATGGTAGAAATTCATCTGTGTCTTCATTCATGTGTGACCCACTTTGTATCCTTTTGGGAAATACATATGGTAAGGCCAAGAAATTGCACATGCTCCTCTTGTTAGTGTATGCACTGAAAATCTGCAGCTTGGGAAAATATATTTTTTCCTCCCCTATATAAGACCCCAGGGATATCGCCTTTAAAACTTTCTGCTTCCCTGAGATTTGAGTAGATCCAAACATCCAACAAGGTCAGGAAGTGTCCCTGTGCCCTCATTGTAACTGCAGAAGTTCTGCCTCTCCCTACCCCAGGGGACACTTGCAGCATCAGATGCTTCCCCGCTAGTTTGTGTCTCCAGGGTGCTCTTCAAAGAGAATTTGCCAGTGAAGATAAAAAAACAAATGCTACTTGTGGAAGTATTCATCCTGGCTTTAGGAGGGAATGTTTGGCAGCATACCTGCCCTGTGCCTGTGGCCAAACTCCTCCCAGCTGCAAATCTTGAGCCCTGCAGAGAACCTTCTGCACAGCCCAGCTGCTGGAGCCACAGGGCAGCTGCCCTCTGTTCCTGTGCAGAGATGGAAAGGTCTGGGTGCAGAGTCTTCTGGAGATCAGTGTGATTTACAGCTGCCACATCTGCAGCAAATAGGTTACTCTGTATCCAGTAACCTTTGGTTTTGTAGAGCTGGCTAAAACACAGGCAATTGAATGTGGAAGAAGCTAATTAAGAAACAGTAGACCAAAGTAGTCATCGCTGCAATTTCTTTGGCTTCAGTGAGCTTATTGCATGGGTGAGTTTTATTGGGGAAGTTATTACTGATACAGAAAGAATGGGCAAAGTTAGGAGTTATGAAGTCAAAGCTGCAATTCACCTGGGAATACTATTTGGGCTGAAAAGAGTTAAACATAAAACTTCTACTTTATTTCTCTTGCATTTGGGCACTTAATCTTCTTGAACTTTTTAAAGTATCCTACCTAGTGAGCCAGTTGCTTGGCTTCTGTGCGGAGGAGTTCCCAGGGTGCTAGGTGATATGCCAAGGAAGCTCTTGCATTAGTATTTCTCTGAATGTAAGTAGTCTGAATTTTTAGCACACTTGCTCAGTCAGAAAAGGATGGAAGAAGCTGCTTTGTGCAGCAGCTTCTATTCCTGCACTTTCCATTTAAGTGGTACTGGGGATTTTGTACCTTTTTCACACTGAGAAGGCAAAGTTCTTCTTTTCAGGCCAACTAGCTTGCCTCTCCTTTGGTTTTCTGTCCAATTGAATACACTTATAGTATTCCAGAAATATATTTTATGGGTGTCTCACAAACAGAGCATTAAACTCTGCCCATGAGCTGCTGTTGTGTGCTGGGAGCCCAAAGGGCAGGTTGGCTTCTCAGATTTCTGGCCTAATTGAGAGCAGCCCATTAAGTGCACTGAGGTGATGCATCCCTGCCATAGCCTTGACCAAAATTAGACTCCTATAATTACATATACCAGGACAGAAAGGATAGTCTTGATGTTTGGCTCAGATCAGACCTGGAAAGTTTAATTAGGATTTAGATCCACTTAGGTTTGGAAACCTAAATGACGTTGAAATCTTTGGAAATTTGGTGTCTAATTACCTCTTATGTTTCTGTGACTGAGTGATTTACTTAAGGTCACAATGGAGTAGAAACAGAAACTGAGCAGAGAATTCCCAAATCCCAGTCCTTTGCCATTTATCCTTGTCTAATCTGGTATCTTGTGCTCTAGGTTTCACTTCAGCCAGCTGCCTGCATCAAATCCTCAGTGTCATCCTACACTGGGACAGCTGGCCAGAGTTTAATGCACCAGGAAGTGTCATCTGCAGACTTCTTGATTATACCCATGGCATTATGTGATACCCACTGCAGAGACAGATTATCACATGGGAAAGGACAGTGTCTGTGGACCTCAAAAGACAAAAGAAAGTTTCTGATCAGAGATTTCAGAATCTGAAACAAGGAATCAAAACTGCCAGAATTAAGTGCTGCTTAAGTAGATAACAAATGTGGGAGCCAGGGAATTTAATCTCACACAAAACTTCTGCATTTCAGTGGTCTATATTCAAGGGAGATATTCAGGTGAGTGAATTGATATATGTCCACAAATCATCACTGCTGACCTGTGTGACTTCTGTGCCATTCCTCACTTTTTTCACTTTTCTTTTCTTTTTTTTTTTTTTTTTTTTTGCTTGACTAAGGAAGACTTGGGATGATTTGTAAGGAAATAATTTTGAACTGGTATTATGAGTAATGAAATGAAATGTAAAAAAAAAAAAAATTTAAACCAAAAGTATCAAAAGAATGACTTTTAAGTATTTAAAATCCAACCCTGATATTTGAAAAGAAAATGCTAAGTAATAAAGGGGATGGATTTCCACAGCAGATATTGCACAGGAAATTTGCACCTCTACAACCTTTTATTTGTTTAATGGATTTTCTGTGAATATCTTCCATTAAATGTTTGTAAAACTTTAGCCCAAGAAATTTAGCTATGGAAGGGAAAGCATTTATATTCATTAGATGAGAGCAGACTTTTTGCTCATGATTTGGGTGGAATTTAAAATGATTAATGCAGCTTAAAGTAGTTAGGTGATAGGAATTTTCTAAAACATTTTATCTGTATCTAATAAGCCCTCTTGGGGATACAAGAGCTTATGATGCATATAAGGAAATTTAGAACCAGTTTATTAAAAACACATTTCCATTTACGTTAATGGTGTTCTTCCATTGTATCTAAAGACTTTTAGGTAGTTTCCCATCTACTGCAGCCAGTCCATAGAGAATAGAACCATATAAACACCTATATCTGAGAGGCCCAGCCCTTTATTGTAGAGATGGGAGTTGCAGATGACAAAAAGTGAAATGAATCCAGGAATATGTTGTAGTTGAAGTTCAGAAAATCCTTCACAGGAACTTAAAATGTCTTAATGTGAATTTGTCTAGTGAGGAGCTCTTGGGAAATATTCTGTAAAATTTTAAATGTAAACAAAAGCATTCCAGTTCCATTGTAGTCTCAAATCAAGGATTTTAAGTGGCTTTGTGATAAGGTAACTCTTAAGAATGTTGTTTATCCAAATTTTCTAGAGAAGAATTCAGATTTGCCTAAAATTCACTTAAGGACTTTTCCAAGTTTGCAACTGATTTTTTAGTGGTAGAGATCAGTTTGGATGACAGGAATGAATCCTTTACCGTGTTCATAGTGCAAATGAAAACTTGCTGCTCTGGATCCCTGGTAAATCAGCCTCTGCAAAGTCACTATCCCAGTATTCAAAGCCAAACTTCCTCTTGGATGGCAAATGAGTGCAGGAGTGTCTCCCTTATCCTGGGGTGGAGCATCCAGCTGCTGGGTGGGATGGAGGCTGCAGCTACTGAGACACTCAGTCCTGCTCTCAGTGAGTCAGTTTGGTGCTGCTGTGAGCAGGGATGATTCCATCCCTCCTGCTACCTCAGGGAGCTCTGATTCAGCATTGGCACCTCTGTTCACCATTTCATTCCTACCATGTCCTTCTGCAGCCTAATTTACAGGAGAAGAATGACTATAGGCAGAAAGGTGGCAAGATAAGCTTTCATTAATCCAAAGTTTGTTGAATATCTTTCAATGTCATGTTTATTGTGCATTTCTGACCTGCCAGGTAGTATTTGACTGAATTCCTTTGAAGAATCGATTTTACTGAGTTAGAGAAGCCAAAATTTTAGAGTTGGAAGACAAAAAGCATGCATATAATGAATAGCTATTCCACAGCAGTTTAAACATGAATCATTGTCTGGTTTAGTGTGGTAGGTCTATGCTTATAGTAGAAACTCTTTCCCAGGATAACATTATGATGGAGTTGCTGCACTTTATGCTGGTCAGTAAGATTTAGATTATGAGTATGCTAGTGAACTCTTCCCATAGTAGGTAATTTTTCCAGGATTTAACTGCTATTTATTCACAACCATTGCAGTTATCCTGGCAGGAATCTGTAGCCTTGACATATCTTGAAACTGTATTCACCTCAATTCTTCCAGCCAGTCTCCTTCTCCTCACAAGGACTCGCTTTAATGTGGCTATAAATTTTTTAAAGGAACGTTCTGAACTGAATGCCACAGCAAATAAACCATTGTGATATAATGCAGGGATGCTTTGTTTCTCAAAGAATGTGCTTTAGATGAAAAACTAGAATAATTTGTTCTTCATTAATATGTGCTCTATGGTCAAACAGGAGAAACAACCGATATTTTTAGCTTTTCAATTTAACCGCTGGGTACATTAGGAGAGAACAGAATTTGCAAGGTGGCATTATCCCTGAGGTTGACCCTCCTGATTTCAGACCTCGGTGTTGCAGTGAAATAGGAATGTGCTGACCCTGTGGCTGTTGGAGATGGAATTCAGCGATGCTCCCCAGGTTGCTGTGGCTGTGCTGTGCAGCTGGCACTGGGGTGTGTGTGCACAGCCAGCTGTGGAGGCAGATGTTGGGATGTGACAGGGAAGTCTCAAATTCTCCAGGACCTGTCATAACATGGATGGATGTTTATAGATGGGATACACAGAAAACTTAAACTCTTTGGGGGAGGGTAGGGCGGGAAGGACAGGCTCTGGATGCTTCTTTGAGGAAGCACTCTTCTGCTTTTTCAATTAAAACACAGAAATAACAGTTTTCAGGTCATACCTTTTAAGTTGCTATTTGTTTGGTGCTTAGTGGCCTACTTTAGGCATAGGATATGTTTAACAGATAACTCTATGCAGAACAGAATTCTTCTACACTTTAAATTCAAGACGTGTTTTCATTTCTAAAGATTTATTGAAAGGCCATCCACCCTTTGGGTAAAGAAATTTCTACCCCTTTTTCTGCTGTCAAACTGTGTGATTCTAAATGTCTCCTTGAAATACACACTGACTATTTCTTTGTAGGTGCAGCTACTTTTAAAAGCTGTCTTAAAATAAGTGCAGATTGAAGAAATTGTCTGCCACCAGATGAGTAAGACTTGGCGGGGCTTCTCTCTGCCTTTCATCTACATATGCACACCTCTACAGGAAGAAAAATGTCCTTTTCTGTAACCTGCAAGGATCTGCTGCTACTCACAAAACTGCCTGGGTGTTGTGGGGCAGTTGTGAACCTTCACAGCCGTGTAGGGGACACTGTGTGTAGTGTGGGAATGTCTGAGCAGGCAGATTGAGGGGTAAAGGCTGAACCAAAATGGATCTATGACAGTCTCCTGTCATGCTGGGTGGAAAGACATTGCTGAGGTTTGATTGATGATTCCTGATTCTTGCCTCATGAATTTACAGGAAATAGAATATGCTGGCTTGAAGAAGAGTGGTGAATCCATAGCAGTAGAAACAATATGCACCACACTAGACTAATATTCCCAACTCCAAATGCTCCTTTTCTTTGCATTCCAGATGGCAGATCTCCTTAGCGCAGTTTAAAATTTTCAGCATGCTTACTGAACTGGTTTATTTTTTTTTGTCTACTCTTTACCATGTTTTCTCTTAAGACCCCTTCATTTAATGGGTACCTACAGGGTCACAATGGAGAAGGAGCTGACAGGATGAATGACAGTCTACATGGACAGGGGGAGAGATTCCTCTTCAGTTTGCAGCATTGTTGACATACAGTCCATAGCATCTCTAATAAAAAGTCATTATAGCTCTCCAGATTTTTCAATTATGGTTTTAATTTCTTTGTTCTGTTCACTACTTCATCACAGCATGGGACATTACTCTGATCATTGTAGCATATTTTATAATAAAAAACAGTGCCTTAAATTCTGTTCTGTAGAACAGTTAAAGTAGCCAAAGGGGAAAAGTTTACCCATGGTGGACTTTGACTTAGTCCTGGTCATCTTGATTCAAATAGAATTAGCAGAGGGTCAGTTCAGATGATCTAAGACCCACCAATCTATGATCACTTTTCTCAGATGAAAGGATTGTAATTTTTTAGTCTTAAAGGCATCATTAGTGATTTCATCAAATCCAGTGAAAAGAAGGCCTTTATTTTAACTGAGTAATATTTAGCTGTGTCCTACAAACACAGGATAACAACTGCAATTTACTTTCAGGAATACCTGAGGCTTAGGTCAATGGTGTCTTGCCTTATTCCTTGGAAAGTCAGCAGTGTGTGCAACCTCTTTTGCTAAAAAATCTCCAGGTTCTTTTCTCACAAGTAAGAGTTATTTAGTCCCAGTGCTCTGGCCACGTTCCAGGCCAGAATTATATTCTAATTATATTCTTCCAAAAATGTCCCTCAAAGTTCCAATTAATTATCTTCTTCACTTTCTCTCCTGAAGTACTGTCATGTCATGTTGTTTCTGTGAAATGCCTGATAGCCACTTCAGATGCAAGACACTGGATTTTGCTTAGGAATGAAGTGTTGCTGCAGATAAAGGGTCATATCCAGCACTAGCATGTGTCAGTGTGATGAGCTGATTATAGGGAAGGTATTTTATATATAGCACTGGTGAAACCAAATCTAAATATTCATGCTTAGAGTACAAAATGAGGTATGAGTCTTCCCTCTTTTCACCACGTAATTTGTGTTATTCTACACTCTGAAAACTGTGTTCTTATACCTTAATCATTGTGCCCGATGTCTTTCCTCAATAATAGTAAAGAAAAGCAGGGAAAATCCTCTGTGGGAAGGTGAATGATACCAGTATATTTATGGCTTATAAAATTAAAAATGAGTTTTTGATACACCATTAAAATGCATATCTGCAATTCAGCTATGCTGATTCCTATTGTTGGCTGCTCTTGAAATGCAAACTTTCAAAAAGTCAGTTATAAGTGTGCTTTCATTCTTCTTTAGAATAGTGGGTTTAGAAAAATCACTTCTGTTTTAAAAAATAAATAAATTCAGAACTTTGGTATATTAACTATTTTTAAAAATCCTTCAAAATGGGGCTTTGTAAGAAATATTTAGTAGATTTTAAGGTATATTACAAATATTTTTCCTCGGCATTTGGTTTATGAGCACAGCTTCTTCCAGAGGATTGCAAAATGAGTGATGGAGACGATCAAAATACCTGGATGCTGGAAACCCTGTGGAGCTTTGGGAAGTTATTTCACAAAATGGATATTGCGTTGTGTTGAAAATGTCCTGGAAAGTGAGTCACCATCTTGAATTTCAAATGCAGGAGCAGCAAATGATAAAATCAGAGTGTAGAATAAACATGTCATTTTTTTTCTACGAGCCACAACGCGAGGTGCACATCCTTTCAAGATGCTGATATATTAAATAGGTATCATTTCTTTTTGTGTCTGACTTAGATTAGTGCAATACCGAGCAATATTTTGTGACATGAGTGTGCATTTAGTTGAAAGAATGAGTGGAGAAGAGAGGTTGTAGTGGGAGCCTCTTTTTTCGCTGTCTTTCACCTGCATATTGATAAGCTGGCTTTGAGGTATGTTTCCTGTTTGTTTGCAATTGCAAATTCTTACTAAATTGCAGTGGAACATCTTGTCTGCATTTTATAAATTCACAGCCACTCTACTTAAATACAGTTCTCACCCACACAGAGTTTCATTTGCACAAAAGTCATAGCAGCAGAATATCAGCAATTCCCGGGGAAATGACAGCCTAAGCCTTTAGTTCATAATATTGAAAATTTTCCCTAACTTGCAACGTTTCCTGAGGGAATGTCAGAGTTGGCATACATCTCTGCTGCTTTTCTCTAATTTTTAACCTCTTATTACAAATGAAATCTTGTAGGGCTTTTTTAACAGGTGGTTTTTGCCTGGGAGTACATGACAGAGGTAGAAAGGCAGAGAACTGCGATAAAAATTAAACTCGGAAATCTAACTAGTTCTAGTGAGAATGCAGCAGGGAATTACAAATCCTCAGTGAAAAGAGCTAAAGATTGCTTAATTAAACAGGGTTGCAGAATTAGATTTAACTTTAAACTTGAAATTTAAATGAATTTCTTTGGTGAGGAAATTGTGACTTCTTGAATGTCATCCTAGACTTCTTTTTCCAAGACTGGCATGAAGTATAATTGTATTTTGCTTTAAATCAAAGTAGTTGCTTATTTCACACAGAAGGTTTCAAGATGTTTGAGAATAGGCTTTTATCACCATATTTAGCAATTGTCTAAAAAGAGATATTAATTGATTAGAGACTGTAACCCAGGATGAAAACACATAACAGAAAAGGAATTAACATCTTTGTAGGTTGTGAGTCCTCAGTCACTGCACTGATTTGAACAGGCAATGTTTAACATATATCAGGTTTTCAAAACCTAATGTAACAGCAGATTTCACAGATGATCTTGAAGGCCCTTGGAATCTATGACCAAGGTTTTATAAAAAACAGTTAAAAACAATGGAAATACTATTGGGGAAGCAGGTAGATATAAACTACCCTTGATGAAAGGTTTTGGGCAAGTATCTGAAAATAAATTTCGTGTCCCTTGTCCAAGGGGTTGCACATGTGATTTGTTGTCTCCTTTGCAACTTGGAAGCTGTAGATTCCTTTACAAATGATACTGCTACCTCTTATTTTTAGCTTACCTGGTAGACTTTTTAATTGGATCAAATGACATTAACTGAATGTTCATGAATAACCCAATGACTTTATGGTTAACCCCAGGAGTTGTACTGTGGGTACAAGGTAAGCAGGATTAAGTCAGCTTTGAGTATCTTGGCACCATCACCTCGACATCATTGACAATTACCACCTGTCCTGATTTTTGTTAGCTTAAATCTCTACTTCATTTTCATCAAAGACTCTGACAAAAAGTTTTAGGGAATTGGGCTTGGTGGTTTCAGAGGTCCCTGGCATAGATGTTCCAGCCAAGGGCCCTGAGGCACTTTATCTGAGACTGCAGCAGTGCTGCTGACTGGGGAGGTGGCAGGGCCAGGGTGCCTCAGGGAGATGCTGGTTCAGTGCCTGGGCAGGACAGCTTCCCTTGCATGAAGCCAATTAAGCTGTAGCTGTCATTTAAAGTTGCTGTCTTCTGGATCTCACCTCCTGTGCACAAGCAGGAATCAATCAGTCTCTTGTGCTGTGTTATAAATAAAAATGAAGGTTTGTGGGTTTGTAAATGTACAAAAAAAAAAAAAGCCCCCAAACCCCCAAACAACATGTACCCAAATGTTGCTCATTTCCAATAGAGACAATTATTTCCTGGTCTGGTTCAGAGAGTACTGAAGTCTGTCATCTCAGAAGTTTCATGTACTAGGTGAGTTAAACTAAAGCCACTGGTTAAAAACCTTTATAAGGCTGTGAATTACTCTTAAATTCAGACAATAAATGAACAAATAAATAAAATAAATAACAATTAAATAAATAAATAAAAATAAATATCAATAAACAAGCATCTAAAAAGCTATAGTGTAATCAGGTTTATTGTTTCATAATAGGTTTATACAAATTATGAATACCAGAGGTTTTCTTAATTGGACTTTTAATTATTTGCAATAGTGAAGAGTGATGTAAAATAACTAATAGCTCTGCTAATTAATATGGAGATTCAATGGTTGTTAATTAAGGGCAAATGGGACAGGGCTGACACAATCCCCTTTTGACTATGATGAATAAAAAGTCAAACCAATAGCTTATTTCTAAATTACCATGATTGATAAAAAGTCAACTCTGAGCCCAAGTCATTCATCCTAAGGGAGCTGCAATTTTAATGTTTAGATGATACAAAAAAAGAACATGTCTATAGGCCTTGAAATAAAAGTAAAAGCTGCAAAAAAGCTTCAAAGGGCTAAACTACAGATTTGTAAACTTGCTTTTAAATATGTAACTTTGTGCACAGTGAGGCTTTTCAGATCACTTCCATTTCTCACACGTTTAAATAAAGCTGACACATGAACGAAGAGCAATCTGTAACATAATCCAGGAAAATTAGCATTATTGGACTTTCTTTTCTATTTATCAGATATTCTGAACAGCACTTTACATACTTAAAAAAAAAGGCTGTGTTGAGGGGAGAGAAGCACCTTTATCAGCCCATCCCTGTGAAGGGAGGTTAAGACTTGCGTTTCCCATGATGAGTAACTACCAAGGTAAAGTTTTGGGATTTGTTTTGGGTTTGCTTCTAGTTGTTCCATTGCAGAAGTGTTGTGTCATAGGAGCAGTGAGTACCTAGGGCAAGAAGTCAGACATCTAAACGTGGTTTCATTTAAATAAAAATATTTAAATATTTAAGGCAAGTTTGAGCCTGTTATAAAAAAGAAATTCAAAACATTGAAGGCTATAATTGAAACATGCAGAAAAACAAACTAAAAAAAAACAGGAAAACATTTTGATCTTTATGAGGAAGAGATGTATGTATGCTGTTTGACATAGAGTGAGCAGAATTTACATAATTGAATATGAATTTAAGAACTTGGAAGGAATTTCCTGAAACCATATTGCTTGGTCCTCTTCTATAACAGGCAATTATTTCATATAAACTTTTTGCAATCTATCAATTAAAAGAAACATCTTTTTCTACCTTGGGATGCTGTTTCTGTGCTTTGATTCTCTGCTTAGAAGCCTTCTAATCTCTAGGCTAAATTTACTCATGACCAGTTTATTTGGATTTTGTTCATGACCATTTGTTTCTGTCCCAGCACTGACTTTTAGCTTGATTTTTGTCCCTTGAGCAAATATTTCTATCTACAGGCTTTACTTGACTTTTCAAACAAGGCAATTCATATGTGCTCCTGTGATTTGATTGTATGTCCCTTCCTAATTCTTCTAGTGTACTTCTCTGCTTCTTTTCCAATTCCCTTTTGTACACAGGAATCCAGACAGGGCCTTGTCAGTGCTTTAAACAGTCCTGTGAGTATTTCCTTCATCTCTTCAGGAAATGAACAGGAAACGTATCCTACCTGTGATCATATTTGCCACTTTTTGAAGTGTGTCCACATCACCCTGTGTGCCTTTTTCCTCCTTCCCTTTTTGGTGTGCTGCAATTCCAGTTTGTGGTATATATTTTGATTAGCCTGCAGTTCCATACCCTTCACTGCATTGAATGTCATCCTACCTCTCTATTACTTTACTCCTCAAGGTTTTCTCATTCTTTATATGAGATATCCCAATCTTATATGCTGATATTTTCTCTTGTTCATTCGGAAATTCTATTGTATTATTACCTTTTTTAGTGAACGTTATCATGAAAAGCTTGATTGTTCTACTAAGAGTACAGCAGATTTTTTTTAATTTCATAATTTGGTAATATCTAACTGTGGGGTGTGGGCTTCCCCATGCTTTGTGTTTCAATAATATCATAATAAGAGTACATTTTCTGAGTCAATATTTGCCATGGTATTGTTCAAAGATATTGTTCATGATACAGGCCAGGAAGTATGTCATGAGCAGTTTGGTTTGTTGAATGTTTAGCCAATACATAACAGTACATATATGAAAAGCTATATTAGCAATAACATTTTCTTTAATTAATTTTTCCATGAATGAATTCCTATTAGAAATTCATTCTTACCCCATTGCATTGTGTTGTGATGCACTTTGGTGAAATGAACTCGAAGAGCTGCTCTTTGCAATTTTAATATTCCGCTGGGTTTTCCATTCTAGAAAACTCATTATTATACATGTACAAAGCTGAAAAGAAACAAGAGAGAGGCATATTGTGTGAATAACAGTCAGGGAAAAGAGACAGCTGGCATGATAATTTTCTAATAAAGCTTAGAAAAGGCTGCTGTGTCTTGAAAAAATGAAAGAGTTTTAATTTGAGTATTCCTTTTGTTTGGATTTGCTTTGTACTAAAAAGTTCTGAATCCTATTCACACCTTTTATGAATATTAACTGAAAAACAAATATATCTTGTCAAGCCCTTCTACTTGGTAGGTGCAAAAGAATCAGTGGTGTGTATCCAGCGGGGGATGGTATTTCTTGTTCTTCTTATCCACTCTTATTCTCCTCCAACCAGACTGTGCAGTTTGGATCTTGATAAATAGAGATTTTCTGAATCATGGACAACTTATTAACACATGGAGCCTTTAACTATCTGTGTGCCAAATTGCAGCCTCTAAGAAATATTTGTACCTTTCTCAATTTCTATCACATTTATAATCCTGACATTTGGAGGCTGTGCCTAAAAGCCCACAAGTGGGAGGCTAGGAAGATTCTAGACAACAGTCACAGAAATTAAACATTTCACCTCTGACCTTCAAAGTCACTCAAATCTTGTTACTTGTAAGCAGAGCTTTTATTTTTTTTTCTTTTTCCAGATATGACATTTTAAAGACGACGTGCTTTCTTACAGAATTTAAACCAGATTATTTTTAAAAATGTAGAAGTATTTACATTTAATTAGAAAACTCAAACATACAGCTTAGAGAGGCAAATTAAGGTGAAATTTAAATTAGTATGAGGGAGTAAAGTTAATCCCTAAAGTGAAAATTGAAACACCAAATTCTGTGCTCGCTGCTGCCTTTCAGCAGTGGATTGCCAAGACATTGGGTAGCATTCACTAAACCACATTTCTCACTCGTTCCTTGCATTTTGTAAGGCTTTTAGAAATGTAACAAATGCAGTTTTGAACACACTATTATAAGTGTTTTAAAAATGTATTAGTCATGTGAAGTATTTTGTGTTATTCCTTGGCTTGATATATTGTTCTAATGTGTTGCCCTGATATTAGATTATCTTAACTTGTCTCTATTTTCATCCATTCATCCTTTTTATACAATATAATGTTATTGGCATTAATGAAGTTACTGCTAATTTATGCCACAGTGAGAAAGGAATCAGGCTTGTTATATCTGATATCACAGTTCATGAGAGAATCAGCTAATTGCATTCCATTAGTAATTAACATAGAGGAATATGAATTACTAGTGTTTTGTAAACCACACATTTATTAGCCCTTATTCTCAGCAGCCACAGGGCTGGAGGTGACAGGGAAACAAAGGTCTCCACCTACAGATGGAACCTTTGCTGCTGTTAAATGAAAAACACTGACAATGGTTTTTTGAACCCACAATATACAGTCGTGGAGCATGGGGCATTGATACCAAACTCAAGACATTTATCTGACATTTAGTTTAATTGTTAAAGAAATTACTAATTCTTCCTTTTTATTTCTCTGTTATTGAAATATAGATAGGTTGGAGTTGGTTAATTTAATTTTTTTTTGTCAGCTTTTTCAGTACTTGAAACATTTTGACTCATTTATTTGTTCCACCTTGTCACATGAGGTGGATGTATCACAGTGGGTTGGTGTCCGTGAGTTCAAGTTCCCAGAACCCCACGTAGACCCAGGGTTGTTCTGTCAGGTTCGGTGCTACAGGTGGGATCATCCAGCAACAGGGTCGGTTTGAACTGTGCTCCTGCTCCACTGGAGGCAGAGATTGAGAGACCCAGCAGGAAGAAATCCTAATGATAAAGTCAAGACAGTTCAGGTTAAGAAATCTTTCAATTTAAATTAAAAAGCCTGGGTTTTGTTCTGTTAGGAATGGTTTGGAAGCTCCCTGCTTAGAGCCTGAGCCAGAAAACGCAGGTACTCGAGGTAAACAAACACTGGGGCTATTTTTCCACTTCTTGATTTGTAGAACTGACACAGCTTCCCCATGTAGACAAAGAACTTTTCTTTACAGTTCTAAATGCCATTCACATGTATTTTAAATTTGTTTAGCCACATTTATTCATTCATTTCATTCAATCTACTGGCACAAAGATTTTAATTGAGCTGTGATGCTACCAGGTTTTATGGCATTGTGGAATACATGACTTTAATTTGGAAGAACTCTTGGAGTTCAAACACAAGTCTGCAAGTAGGGTGGCTTTTCTGTTTAGAAAGCCATGTCTGGCCAACTGTCTTAGAGGGAATTTGCCTTTAGTGTGCCCATTGTTTCAGTAATCTTTATCTGCAAACATGGTTCGTGGCTCTTCTTGAATAGTTCTAAGCCTCCCATTCATTGGGTGTTCAGATGTCTCTTCATAGAGAAGACACATTGAGAGCCATTCCCATATCCATTTTCTTTCTTGGTCTTTCAGCAGTTTCCCCACTGCTGCACAAAACAAATCCCCAGACATTTGGTGTAGATTGAAAACTGATTCAATTCTTAGTAGATGATACAGTTTTAAAATACAGTGTATACAGTCTGTCTGTGAAAGTGTTCTGCAAAATTAGTGAGCCATCAAATTTCAGTTCTTCCCTGGTAGGGACTATGCAGAGCTCCTTTGCATCTCAGAACACATGAGAAAAAAAAAAATCAGCTGCCTGTAGAAGAATCCAGTGCACTCAATCAAGATGAAACAAATTAACCCATTAGTCCCAGTTTCATTTCCTGGTGTGTGTGAGTAAAATACCATGTAATGACATTATGTCTGTGGCATCTTGTGGGTCCCTTCCAACTTGGCATATTCTGTGATCTCCCATTGATAGGTCTAATGAACTCCTTACATGGGAAGGTTGAGATCACAGTAGGTATCCAAGTGTTTGCTGCCCTAACTAGTTCTGGAATCATTTTGGTTATAACTACCCTTTTCACGAGCTTACAGTGGTGAGGGATCATGGCTGTGACATCTTTAAAACACAGGGGACTCAGAGCTTCCCTCTTGAGGATTTCTCATCTGAGAAACATCTTTACATAAAACAAATATAAGCTCTTTTCCAGTGTCCTCCTTCGGTGACAGTGGCTGAGGCTGGGCTGAGAATGAGAAGTGCTGGCTGAATATTAAATTGTGCTTCACGTGTCACAGAAAGCACTTGTGGCTGAAGTAATAGTGTACCCAGTGTATTTCTTCACCACTTCATGGCTTCACTATTTACTGCTACCATAAAATCCGGGTGTGAAATGTGTATTTAAACAGTGTTTCTTTATTTTCCCCAACTATATTTAGTCTTTGACTTTGAATGACAGTTTATTTGTAAATTAAGAATAAGTGTGAGTGAGAAGGAATGGGTAGCCCAGGTGATAGGTAACAGATACAGAGCCTATCATTTGTAGCTTGCCAGTTCAAATTTGGCTCGGGTCTGTATTGACAGAAATTCATTATCATCTGATGGTTGTTTGGGAGTCTGTGTGAAAGGAACTGATGGTATTCACATTCAAAAAAACAACAACAAAAAACAAAACCTGTCACAATTACATTCTTTTTGGCAGCTTCTGTGAGCATGAGGATGAACTTCCCTCTGACATCTTAAGGCAGCCTTTCCAGATAAGGCTTCAGGCAAATTGGCAGGACGATGTGGAAATCTGCAGGCACCGTCCAAGTTTTATCTCTCCTTTGTCTAATCAAAGGACCTTAAGCCTGTAAATTATGAGAAACAGAAGTGGCCTCTTTTGCTCTTTCAGGTGCCCAATGTGCAGTTGCTGCCCTCTAATTACCAGAGAATACCAAGCATCCAGGGCAGCTGAAAAGAGATAATTTGGACGAGCCACTCCAGCTTTAAAAATATTCATCTGAGATATTTGCCCTTGGGCAAATGTAAGTCTGTCAGACAGAAATATAATGGAGTCATTTTTGTCCCTTAACCTTGTCTGTGGTTTGGTAAAATTAACTGCTAAATGCCAACAAACTGCCAAAATCTTGTAGCAAAGGTAGAGACCAAATCTCTCGGCAAAGCATTTTCTGCGTGTGGTGATATTTAACTTAATTGGGAAAGTGCAGTGTGTCAATATGAACTTTTCCCACCCCCCTATCTGTCTCATTCTGAGGCAGTCATACCATTTCATTTTAGCAATACAGAAACCTTCAAGCACCAAAGGATGTGCCAGCCAAAAACCATCACTGCCAACAATTATATGCTAGATGTGTGTGGGCAATAACATATGCACTTAAAAGGACTGAAAAAGAAGGTATGCATGGTTCTTAGCATTTTATCTTCTCTTGAGTTTCAGTGTCTCCCTAAAATTAGAATTAATTTCAAACAGCAAAAAAATCTCTGGAATCAGAACATGTAGGAGCCCTGTGATGAGACAGGAGATTTTCAGACCATAATTTTCTTTCTCTTACAAGGGAAAGCATAAGCAGAACTGTCTTCATTACTCTTTTAAATAATTAATGCTTTCAGTGAATTTCAGGCATTGATTATCTGACCAGTTGTTAATAGACAAAGCTAGAGTAGCTTATGGTATTTTTTTATTTGTACTTGAAGTCTCTAATAACCTGAGCATATGTTGATACACACGTAGATACAAGAAGTAGGATTTTAGTGGTGACTGGAGTGTGACATGACTCATCTCTAACATATAAAAAATAGGCAAGATATATTATAAAGGCAGATTTAATGCAAAAAAAAAAAAAGTAGGAAGTGTGCAGGATACCTTTATGCTTGTATGGGAATGAAAGTGAGGAGATTGAAAAGGTTATTGTCCTTGATCTGCTGAAGCATTTCCTGTTGTATTTCTGAATATATTTCTTGGTCGGTCCAGCATTAACTGGATTCACTGTGGTCTTGGAAATCAAATTCAGGCCAACTTATATTATATGCAAATAAACAAGCTTCTTATTTACACCTATACACTTCCTAGTGTGGGCTTTGTGGATCAGATGACTGTTTCATTTTTTGGAACTATCCTATACTATACCCATTGAAGGAGGTGGCTATTGCCTTGGAATTACTCATATGAAGAATGTAAATTTGTCCATGTGTACCTTTTGTTTCTGTTCTGAGTACTGAAAAAGTCGTTCTTTGGGCTGAGCTGGAGTATAATATATATTTATTAAAACCAAAGGGTGTTCTGTGGAACACTGTCTGTTTTTTACCATCTATTTTCATAAAAGGTGACTACCCTTGGCACAAGAGCAGAGAAGGTCAGGGGAGAAAAGTACAATCATACCAGAAGAGTTTTGTTTGTTTATTCCAGTAAAGTGAAGTTGGAGAAAGGGTAGAATTTACTCTAGAAATATATTGTGGGATTGGTGTCCAAGAGGGAAAGTTGGCATTAAACTAAAACCACAGGGGTAACACTGTCAATGAGTAAATGTAGACTGGAAATGAGAAGAAAGTTTCTAACACCAGAGGAGAGAGGTTTTGAAACTGCTTTCCAATAACAGGAGAAATAATTCTACCTCTTATTTTGTTTGAAGTAATTGTGAAGTGGCACAGATAATGTGGTACCTTTAGTCATTAGAAACTTGACATAATGAGTCAGAGGCCATTTCTAGTTGAAGGCCTTTAGGCCCAGGACAGGAGGAGCAGAAATTCTGACTCCTGAGTTCTTACTCCGATCTCCTGGTTGAGTAGCTCAATCAACAGCTTATTTTTTTTCTTGTATGGGTCTTACACACTAAAATATGAATTATTTTACAAAAAATGTTTGAGATCCTGTCACAAGACAGATTCCTGACAGCCTCAGTTGTTCTGTGGGCAGAAACAGCATTTGCTCTCTTGTTCTGGCTGTGACTGTGCTTGAGTTCCCCAACTGCAGAGCTTGCAGGTCCTCGGGAGCAGGTTCTGAGCCCTTTGCATCTGGAGTGCTGCAGTGGCTGTGGGCCACTTGTTTGCTGCTGAGTGCTGGGTACAGACATGGCCATGCTGTCTGTATTTCCTTCTCTCTCTGATATTGTAATCAAACATAGATATTCTGTAAAAATAACACACTGTTTGCCTGGGTTTAGCTCTGGTTTTAATGCCAGAGTCATTTTTAGCTACATACATAGTACAGAATCCAAATTAATAATCAATTAATAATCAGTATTCAAATGCTATATAATTATTTACCATGTTGAAAGGTTTAGCTTGTGCTGTGGATGTTTTTAAATTTTGAATGTGGCATTTTTTGTGCTTGTTTTTTTTCTGCTTCCTCAGTTTTTTTGGATGCTGCTAGCATGTACAAAATGGAGATTTTACAGCTTATATTTGCTATTATTCTACAGTTGTCATATGTTTTGAAAAGTAAAGTGTACCTTTGGAATTTATAGAACTCTGGCAGAGATTAATAATCTTAGATTAATAATCTTCATATCTTGCTTACTATTGCACCTGTAAATTAAAACCAGATTATATTCAGATTGTGTCTATATATTATGGTTTGAAAGAAACGCTTTGCCAAAGACTTTACAAATTATGCAATTTGTTCTGTTACTACTAAAACTGCAGCTACAAATATGTTCCTTGAGCATTTCACTTTTAATACTGGTCTATTAGGAGGTTTGTTGGCATCATGCATGAGTAACACTGAGCATCAGTCACGTAACTGAGTTGTTGATAAATGTCTAAACCTGTAAATAAAGGTGCCTGCTGTTCTACTCTGCTGGCTGTGGTTGGAGGCACAACATTCCCTCAGTTGTTTTGGTCACAAGCTCACTGGTATTCCTTTGTGGTGAGCAAACAATAAATATTTGAGAATAGCTCTAGCAAAATGGCAAAACTCTATCACTGTCATGGTATTCATCAGAAAACTGATGTTTACCTGTGTGCCATTTTATGCGAAAGTCATTTGAAATGATGGATCTGATCAGTGTGTTAGAGTGATCTTTTTATTACCTAGATCTTTATTATGAAGATATTTGATTGGCAAACACAGTTCCAGTTTCCTCCTGACTTTCCCTGCTCACTGGCCAACACAAGCCCTGCTGCAGCTACTGATAGTTTGTAGCCCTCTCTTGTCCCTGAGACAGGACACTGTTGGCTGAGCAGGGCAAGGTCTGCTCGTGTGCCGAGCCCTGGGAGAGGAGGGGCAGAGTCAATGTGCAGGTGAGGTGCAGGTGTGTTGCCCTCATGGGACAGAGTTGAGGTGACACATCCCCAGCTGCCAGTGGAGAGCCCTGGGCCTCCCTCTGACTCTGGGACTTGCTTTGCTGCCAAACCTGAACTGATGTTCCAGTGCAGGTGACTGGAGACTCAGCTCAGCTGCCTGTGATTTGTGTAGCTGGTTATACACTCAAGTTTGACAAACCCCTGTCCTTATTGTATTGGGATATAGTCAGCTTACTGTTTTCAGTTCTGGGCCTCTCAGTTCAGGAGGGATATTGAGGTGCTGGAGCAGGTCCAGAGAAGAGCAACAAGGCTGGTGAAGGGATCTGTAGCACAAGTCCTGTGAGGAGAGGCTGAGGGAGCTGGGGCTGTTCAGCCTGGAGGAGGCTCAGGGGAGACTTCCTCTCTCTCTACAACTCCATGACAGGAGGGTGTAGCCAAGTGGGGGTTGGTCTCTTCTCCCAGGCAGCTATCAGTAAGACAAGAGAGCTCGGTCTTAAGCTGTGCCAGGGGAGGTTAAGGTTAGATATTAGGAAGAAATTCTTTACAGAGGGTAATGAGGCATTGGAATGGGTTGCCCAGGGAAGTGGTGGATTCTCCATCCCTGGAGGTTTTTAAGGTGAGACTGGATGTGGCATCAGTGCCATGGGCTGGGAACCACAGCAGTGTTGGATCAAGGGTTGGACTTGATGATCTCGGAGGGCCCTTCCAACTCAACTGATTCTATGATTGTAGGAAAAGGATTGAATTACTTTTGCATTGTTTTATGCTGACCACGAGGTCATGGGCAGCAAGATGTTGGCTAAGTTGATTCCTCCCAGTCGTGGCCAAATGTTTTACAATTTTGTAGTTAAACAAATCTGAGTAGAGTGAAAGGGAAGATCATTCCTACCCTTTCATTCCATGGGGACCCTTTAGTCCTTTATCCTGCTGATTTCTATTTTGAAAATAAATTGGAAAAGATCTTTTAGAGGAAAGACTTTAGAATATAAAGCCTTCGAGACTTTCCAGTTTGAGAGAGAAGCGTAGCTTTATTTGCCTTTAAATAATAAAGTTTATTTTTTTCTGTTTAAGTATTTATAACAAGTGAGACTGGGGTTTACAGTATGTAGTGCAAAATTCCATTTTCCAGAATGTCCTATTACTTTTTAATTGCTTTATCTTTTTTTAAAAGTGTTAATAAAAAATGCTTAATCATTCAGATTAATGAAACAATATCTGTAGAACAGGCCACTGCTTTCTATGAAGGTTGGTTTATAAGTTATATATCTGACTAGCAGCTGTGCATCTTGTGGCCAACCCTTTATTCTTCAAATTGAAGAGGAAAATAAAATCTGTGTTAACCAAAAAAATACCCTATATTTTCTCTGAATTTTTACAATGGGGCTTTTCTCCTTGTCTGTTAATGTTTCTGAATTCTTCAGCATCAAAACCACTTTTTCATTGACTGTATTTTTTTTGTCTTAATCTGGCAGTCTCAAAGCATTTCATTAACTTTAATTAAATTTTTATATTACCTTAAAAAGTGACTTTTGAAAAATGGTATTGGGGGAATACAGTAACCAAGAGGTCATTTCACAAGATTATTACTACCCTGAAGTGCTGCTGAGATTTAGCTTTCGGTTCCTCTACCTTTGGTTGAAATTTAACAGGGAAAAAAAAGAACCAATTTAAAGTGTCAGAAATGAAAATATGTTACTAGAACTAGCAGAGTTCAAAAATACAATAATATATTTGCAATCTCACAGAACATTGCAGTGGGTTGCTTTTAAACAGAATATTATATTGAAAGACCCAAAACAATTAAGTTTTTTCAGCATCATGAAGCAACATGAAGTTGCTTAGCTTATAAACAGATGTGTAAGTCTGTCTTGTTTGACCAGTGGGCAATTGTTGATAAAAATAAGGCCCAAAATACTGGAAATAAATCCAATGAAACCTGAGTCCAAGTGATTTCCTCACTCGATAGTGGTGTGTAGTCTCTGGAAGGAAAAAAATAAAACTTCGCAGAGACAGGTTGCAGAGAATGAAAAGCATTCTAGATCCAGAGTACTTTTTTTGCTGGTCTGTGCTCTGACTTGGACTCCTTTCCTGATCTGTGCATTGTTTCTCTAGTAGTGAAGTGGGAATCAGTTCCAGTTTCTTTATAAATCCAGTCTCTGTGCAGCAAGCACGAAGTCTGGATAATCCCAAAGTATTGCTTATGACTCATCAGTGTTTTAATGCAAAGGTGATTATTGCCGAGATCTTCTTAGTGTTCTTGGCTCCTAATTTCATTAAAACTTCCTTGGTATGGACATATCCATCCTTGTGACTGGACCCAAAAGATGTTTCTGTTGGCAGCTTAAGCTGAGCTCTGATTTACTGTTGGACTGCTGCTGTGTATGTAGGGTAAAGTTTTAAAACCATATCTGTATGATTAATGATACACAGGAAACAAAATCCATATCACTCTGAACGTTGATTTAACCCACTGAATCACCTGCTCCCCCCCGCATCCATGGACTCCAGAGCAAGTTGATAGTCATTACCTTTCTGAACTAAGAAATAATAAATGATTTTGTTACCATTTTAATGCAGACTTCACATTTTCAAAGGTGGAATGCCCACCTGTATGGCTCCTCTTCTGCTATGAGAATGGGTGTGCCGGGAGTCACTTGCTGTAGGGTTGCCCTTCAGTCTGGTGACAAGTGTCTTGTTCAGCTCCTTGCTCTTGCTGAACTCGGGTTTTGGTGGAAGTCCCAAGGTGGGTGGGCACTGCCAGCTCCCAGAAATGTTACACCTGCCTGCTCCCTGCCCTGCTGCTGTTCAGCCTCTGTGCATGTCCTGGCACCAGTGCAGGGCCATGTGCTGCCTATCCCAACTTAAAACCTGATGTAGTTTTCACCAGTGCTGTTCAGACAGAGCACCTGGAAGGTTTCTAGACTTCAATCCCAAGGCTGTGAATGAAATGATTTTCTGAAAGCCTAGTCCTAATTTTGTTAATGTTTGTCCTTTCTTAAAAAAAAAATAAAAATGAGTGCCTTGATTAGCATTCAGTTGAAAAGGGAGCCGGGAGTTGAAAGGAATGCTTGCAGTGTGATTCAGCCGGCACACAGCGAGCGCGGCGTGGGGAGGCTTTCACAGCGCCTGCCTGCAGTCGGGAGAGGAGCCTCGCTGCAGAGAGAACAGATGCATTTCAGAGTCGCCCGCCAAAGGGAGTATATTATGCTCCCTTTTTAAACTTTCCCAAACACACACCATCTGTTTCACACTAGATACTTACAGGGTTTGATCAAATTAGAAGTCATGCTGAAAGGGAAAACTAAGGTTAGCATGGACAGCTTTCTTAAAGCTACAGAAGTCGCGGTTGGGTTGTATTAACCCCGGTAAACTGGATGGAACAGTGCACCTTGGTGACGCTGCCCTTTGCATGGGTTCACTTGTAGTCTCAGAGTAATATTTTCCAAAGTAAAATTGAGAGAAGTGCCCTATAAAATGACAGCTGGAGAAAACAGGAATGGTGGACATTACGAGTGGCTGAAAAAATTGAGGTAAAAGTACCGAAACAGATGTTGGCTCTTTCAGAATAGCTACCATTAGATATGCCTGACTGCAGAAACAACCTCTGTGAACACTGCAGTTCAAAAATCTTCTGGCACGGGAGGGTAGGATCCAGTCTCTAAATCTGTGCTAGGGAAGTCACCTAGTAATTGTATGACAGTGATACAAATGAGACTGAGACGAGTGGAGGAACTGCCATGTATTGCAATTGGATAAGAACAGCTTCAGAAGATCAGAAAAGAAGGTGAAGAGTAGGGATGGAGGCTTACGGGTCTTGTAGGTTTTGTGCCCACGTTAGTTCAGAGGTGGTGATTTGCAAGGGTGTTTAGTTCTTGCTTCAGTGTTACAAAATGTGACTTGCACAGCTGAGGCAGTGAGACTGGGAACATCCCTCCCTGCTGAACACAAAGCTTAGGCTGCTTGGGGTGTATCTCTTTTTAATAGCTGCACTTGAGTTTTGGTTTAAGATCTCAGTGCTTTGTGGCTTGAGCGAAATCCAAAGGAATTTTCCTGCCTGTCCTTAACCCACACTCTGTGCCCCTTGGCAGGGGCTGGTGCCAGTACACAAACTGTGTGGGCAGACAAAGTTTTACCTCTGCTGCAGTTTTTATACAGAAACAACTGTGGTGCCACAGGCAGTGAATAAACCTGGTGAGCACTGCAAAGCTGGGAGGAGCCCTGCCCAGCAGTCCTAAAAGCCTGAGCCTCAAGTGTTGGGAGTGAAATGATGTGGTACCAGCCATCTCCTTGTCCTGAGGCAAAACTGTGAAACCTGAGAGGTGTCTGTAGAGAAAGTATTATCAAAAAACTTTTTTCTTTTTTCTTTTTTTTTTTTTTTGCTGTGTCAGAATTGTTGTAGTTAAATCTGAGACATAATCACAAAGAACATATGTCACAAATTATCTAGTTTTGTTAAGTGTTGTTTGGCTTGTTTGAGACAATTCTAAAATAGAACTATAGACATACAAAACATTTCTAAAATAATGCCAGAATGCCATGGAAAAGGCTGTGTTGAAGACGTTTCTAAGTCATCTTGCAGCATGAAGTAGAGGAATCCTTTTTCGAACATCCAAGATCCAGTTATTTCAAAAATGTTCATCAAAATAAATTTTTTTTCTTGTATGATGATCCTGTAGTTAACTGCCAGATGTGGATCATTATTTAAGCCATACCTCCAAACTCTCTAAAGTTCATTCATAACTTCTCGTTGCAGCCATTAGTTTAGTGCCTATTTTAGGGAAAGGAGTCCTAGTTTAAAATGTGCTTTTAAATCATAAATGTTTGTATTGGCCCCTTGGGCATGAGCAGGACACGATTGGTAGGTCAAATTTGGAATAAAATTTTGATTTGTTACTCTATTAGAACATTACCTGCTTCTTTCTCTTTACTCCAAAAATAGACAAGCACAAGACATCTTAGTAATTTGGGGTTTTCTTCTAATTATGTATGTAGAACTTGACATAAAACTGGAAGGTACAAAGGATATTGGTCTTCTGTTCACTCCCCTTCTGAAACCAGGAGACATTTCGCTTTCCCATGCAACGTCTTGATTACGTTCCTTTAGAAAATAACATTTTTCTAAAAATTAATTTGCTTTTTAAAGATCATTTCACAAGCCTACACTGACATTCCACAGGAGCGGGATGTGCTACTGCCAAACCAGATAATCCACACCCCAGAGTCTTGACAATATCTGCTCCCAGGACTTTGAAAGCAGAGCTGCGGGGGTTACTCGTGGCCTGTGGGCTAAGGGAATTTAGACTGGCAATGTTGCCAGGATACTCTTTGCTGATTAGGAATTAATTTCAGATCCTCGCTCCCATGATAAATTTTGTACACTTTCACATAGGTGTGATGTGGAATGTATAAATACTGCAGTGACACGTTGGAAAAAAGGATTGGCGAAAGAACTGCACACATCTGTCAAATTTTTATCTTTACCTTGAATTATTTTTGAATTAACCTTTCTTTTAATCTACAAGCTTCTTGCTTGAGGCAAAACAGTCTTTACTTCACAAAACCATCTGCCTGGTTTCAAGACTTTCATGTCAATGGACAGCCCTAGAATAAGGCACCATGTAGCGATAGGCAATTTGACAGGAGCTTTGACAAATTGGAGATAAATTACATGAACATAAAGAACATACCATTGAGTGCTGAGTGATATACTAATTATATTTTTGTGCTTTATAAGTGAGAGACAGCTAAAATGGAAGGCAAAGTCACCAGTCACACTAGTTGGGAGTTGCACTGAGAGCATTGCATACTTCATCAGACATTCTGGAAGTTTGAGTTTGAAGCTTTCAGAGAAAAACAGGCCTTTGTCAAGCTAAAACTTTTTGTGTGGAATTTTTGTATACCTCAAACAAAAGAAATGAATGGAGAGTAAAGTGGGTTCTCTGTCAGGCAGTAGCATCTGCATAACAAATGAAGTCTTCTCCCATTGTTATTACCATTTCTTTTAACATTATTAAAACTAAAATCAGCTAGCTTGTGCAGCAGTAAACTCCTACCTGAAATCTAGTGCAAAATATGTCAATTGTTCTTAATGTTTTTCATAGAATCATAGAATATCCTGAGTTGGAGAGGACCCACAAGGATCATTGAAGTCCAACCCCTGGCCCTCACAGGTCAGCCCCGAGAATCACACCATGTGCCTGAGAGCATTGTCCAAACGCTCCATGTCTCAGGGCTGTGTGCTCTAGAATCCATTGCTGAAGGGTAGGGAACCAAATGCATTGTTTGCAATGTTTGTGGGTTGTTCCCAGAGTTAAATAGCAGACACATCCCCCTGCTCTTTCTCCAGAGCAATGTGCCCTCAGTGGGATCACACACAGGGGCTCAGTGTGAGCTGCCACGGGGGCACTTGGGAATTCAGTAGGATGGCAGAAGTAGCTGGTACCAGACAGGAAGTGTCTGAACTGAGAAATTAGGGTTGCAATCCAACTGTAAACAGAGCATGTTTATACTGTTCACATTATCCATCCTTTCTAGGCGGGCAAGGCTTTTGTTCCATTTGTCTTGCCCGTTGCACAGCGAGGCCTCGGTCTGTGGTAGGAGCTTCTGAGTACACATAAATAACAGTGTTTCTGTTCCTCACTGAGCAAATTTAACTAAGAATGCTTTCTTCAGAAATGCAATATGGAGTGAACAGACCATGAAAACTGTCACTGGGCTTTCTTCTGTAATCTATCAGGTTTTATGTGCTGTTCCTATAGTACTGGGTTTAGCTATAACATCTCACAGGGGCACTTTTCAAAGATACACCCTGTTTTTATTTGCAATTAGAGCTGTTATCACTCTCCTTAAATAATGCATTTCATAATTTAAAGCAGACAGGGAAAGCTACACAAACATGAACTTAAATGTATCTCTACAACACTCCTGCAAGGAAGTTTAAAATTATGATATTGTTGTTACTTTCATTGCTAAATCAATGTACCAGATACAGTAATCAAATTTTAGATGGGGGTTACCAAAGGAGTTTTCAGGGAAAATTGCTTACAGTGTTTGGCATTTGAAACTTGTTTATAATCTGCTAAGCAGTTGGCAAACATTAAAAATACACCTATTTTTATGATGTCTTCTAAATAGAATATTTTTACCAGCTCTTTACATTTCACAAGTATTATGCTATTAATCTAGGAGAAGAGATGGTGGTGGAGTTAAATGAAAAGGGAATGAAGACTCACTCCTAAGTATTCCTGCAGTCAACATGGTATACAGATCCTTGTCCAAAAGTTGCTGGGGATAAGGAGTGTTCTTTCACTGTTTTCACATAGATTTGGATTTTATCCACTGAGAAAAGTTAGAAACCCTTTGTTTGGAAATGATGTAAGGTGCTACAAAGAATGAAAGGAGCAAAGAATTAGGTGGAATCTTACTTGTCTCCTGGACACAATGAAGACCTTTAAAAAAGCACTACATTTCCAAAAACTTTTGAGGAAGTGCTTCTTACCTGTCTTGATGACAAGTCCAGGTATAACCTTCCCTTAGAAGGGAGAGAATACAAACAGCAGAATTATTAAAACATGAATAAAATATCAGAGCCTAGACTCATCTGTTCACAAGTGTCTCATCTTTGTTTAAAAAATTGATATTCTATTTAAATACATATTTTATAATATATTGAATCAGGGTGAAATTCTGTAATGCCTACCCAAACCTCATTTCCAGATGCAGTGTTTAGTAATGCTAAGCAGCTTTTTTAAAATTTATTTTTTTACTTCAAAAAATATTTGGTGTTTGGCACGAAACTTCCTTCCTAAGGTTGTATGAATTATATTGAACTGATTGGTGTTGCCTTAAGGCAACATTTCAAATGCTATTTTGAAAAACACTCATAACAGCAGACAGACCACACATTTTGGTTCACATAATTTATTGGTTTCCTTCCTCAGTAATTGCCCCTCGGATCTTACAGCTCCAGTGTAAAATCCTGGTGCTCTAATAGAGGTCACTCTCAGTGCTTCCCGTAGACTCCAGTTGAGTTAGTTTAAGCTACATTTACTTATTTTGCAAACAAATTATACACTGCTCAGTGCATGTTTATCTGCACTTACAGAAATGGATCAATTAATAGAATAAGACCTCCCAGAATTCCTGTTTCTCAAGAAAATGTATCCTGAACATTCAGCATCATGTATTGCTGGAACATTCCTGTATTCTCAGCAACCAGAGCAATTTAATCAGACAAATGAGCATGGCTGCCTTCAAGAGTAGGAAAAAAAAAAAGGAGTTGAAACAGAATTTGGACAAAATTCATACTGAAGTCAGTGAACTTTTATTTTAGCAACTAAGTAACAAGGATGTGGGAAAAGGAGCTTAGGATTCAATCCCATATGTGACAGAAAAATTTGTGTTTAATTATCGTGCTCAAATATTGCATTGCTAACAAACCTAGATTGCAGTGTATGGGAGTGGCAAACACCTGTCTGCTGGTTAAACTTTTTTAAGTTACTTCCCTTTCACTCTTTCAGTGTGATCACAGTGCTCTTATTTTCTCTGGCAGCAGCATTCCCATGTAGATGTGCCTTTTGCTGCTGTGGGTTGTGCTGGAGAACGAGTCTCTTTCCCTTGCCCTTCAGCCTGTCACGGTGCTGGGAACGGCTGTGGCCCCTCATTAGGCAAACCTGGCATCTGCTGGCCCCAGATGCCCATCACTGGGAGGATTTTTTTCTTGAGGTAACATATGGACTTTAGCATCCCTGAGTGCTTTACTGGTTCCTTTCTGTGTCTCTCTACTTCTTCACAAGAAGCTGATAGAGTATTAATGTTATTTTCCCAGCGAATTCTTGTCCTGTTAGTCTCGTTTTGTATGTACCAGTCCGCGCTTTCTTTACATTGGTATTTATGGATATATGGAGAGTTCTTTAGTGGCTGGAAATGTTCTAGCAAAAAGTACAAGTTCTCTGTAGTAAACCACATCTGGTAAAGCACATTACTCCTCTCTTACACCATCCATCTTGGGGTATTGAATAAGGCATAATAGGGCACTCTCTTCTCTTTGTCACCACACTGCATCAGTTTGTGCTGTCCGGGAATGGAACCTGGAGAAAGCAGACACCAGCAGCAACTGAGAATAGCTAGGTGGGCTTACAGGCAATGCATGCCAAAGGAATTGATGTAAAGGTTGCCCTATTGATCTGAGTATGAAACAAAACTCCAGCTAATATGCTGCTGCATTAGCGGAGTTGCAGTAGAAGGATGTGGGACATGTGTGAAAAGGTATCGTTGATTTACACTGAAGTACATTAGAGGGAAATCTTTCCAGAATAACTTGTTTGTTGGAAAGTTTTGCTGAGTTCAGACTAATTCCTTTGGAACTGCCATCAGTGCCACTACAGTGCTGTATTTCAACAACTCTCACTTTTGTTACAGCTGTGAACCTTTCATAGTTTTTTTGTCCTTAGGATGTCAGACATGAAAGGGAGGCAGTGTCATGCTGTTCATGAATTCTAGGTGCCTTGATCCTTGATCACTTTGTTAAATCATTAGAGGGAGGTCCCTCTGGGAATTATCAAAAGTCTCTGAAGAGTCACTTATGAAAATGAATGTACCTCTCACATAACATATATCACTTCCAATCCTGTCTCAAGTCAGGCTTCTCTCTGAAATGTTTCCGAACGTTAATCAGTAATCAGGGCACAGATTGGCACATGCTGCTGGGCTTTGAAGCTATTCCTATCCTATGATTTGTCACATCCTTAGTAGTACTTTGCATGATTTTCATACATATCCTATTAGACTTTCTTGCTTAAGGACTTTAGATTTCAGCAAAATACTTGACAGCACCCAACTGTTGGACATTGCTGAGAGTTTCACATTAGCCGAGTACAAGGTGCCGCTTGACAGCTCCAATTGACTGGAGGATTGAGAAATGGGTTGTGCTGCTTGTCTCTGCTGTACCATCACTGCTGGGGAGCTTTGCCAAATGTCACTGCAGATCTGTGCTTCCCACACTGGGTGCTCTTCTGTACCCCAGCTTTTCTTGCCATTTGTTTGACAGGAGGCATCCCAATATTCTTTGCTGTGTGGAGTTCAGGACAGCTGCTGCCCCGGAGTGGGCAACTAGTTTTCTTATGATGTAGTGAATTTTCTTCTCTAAATGAAAGGGTGTAAATCCTAAAAATGTTTTATTATTAGACCTGGTTGATGTTTCTGTGTAAGCACTGATGGCAATAACTAAAACATACCTGTGTTATCAACTCTGTTTTCAGCAACAAATCCAAAACATAGCTCCATACTTGCTGCTATGAGCAAAACTATCACAGCCAAAAATCGACATAGTATATTTTAAACTCCTTAAGGAAGTGTTTAAATACCTTAACATTAGAAAAATCACTTTCTCTGGTCCAGTTCTAGTCATTCATCCTGGGCAAAGTCTCTGCAGGTTTTTTTTGATTGTTTTGGTTTTGTTTTGGTTTTTAAATGGCTTTAAACTGACAGAGGGTGGGTTTAGTTGGGATGTTAGGAAGACATACTTCATGGTGAGGGCTCTGAACAGCCTGGTCTAGTGGAAGATGACCCTGCCCATGGCATGGGGGTTGGAACTAGATGATCTTTAAGGTCCCTTCCAACCCAAGCCATTTCGTGATGTACAAAATAAGTTGCCATTCAAATATAAATAAGGAAAGGAAAAAAAAAATCCTTGTCCTAATTTCAGCAGTACATTTTTGAAATTTCAATTTTAATAGCATTTTCACATTTGTTTTAGACTTTTATACCCATCTTTAATCACACACAAGTGAAGGAACAGTTGAGACTACCAGCTGTAGATTAGTGTTTGTGATGATTCTAACATAACTGAGAAATCAAATTAGTTTTTAGCAAAGTCTAAATTTTAGCAGTTTATCACTGTATTTACAGCAACTATTTACTCTCACTTGCTGTGTGTATATATGCATGGGCTTTCAAAATATTTCTAGCAACAGTAACTGAACTTTTTGTTATTAATATAACTGCCTGAAGTGAATTACAAGTATCTTTACAAAATGGTGAGGAAAACATTAAATGTTGAGAGATAGTGTTTGATTCTTTATAAGGTCAGGTGGAGAAGTAAAAATGGGAAAATATTTTGAATTAATCACTGTATCTGTTTTAACATCTATCATGTGTCTCTTGTTTATAGCAGCTGTCAAAACACCTGGAGAATTTCTCAACATTTTAACTCAATTTCTACTGAGGTCTGCATTTACTGACCTCTGAACTGATCTGTTCCAGCATATCCTGTGTTATTCTGCTCCTTTTGGCCCTTTGCTAGGAAAACCCTCTGATAGGTTCCTCCCTATTCATCCCCTGCAGGGATGTGCACAAATATTATAGAAAGAGCAAATATAGAAACACTTGCAGTGGGGTTAGTCGAGCTCTTCCTGAGGAGCACAGTTGCTTTATTTTTGTGCTGGGCTGGCCAGAAGCTGGACAGGGAACGTGTGGTACCATTTCCTATCACAGTCGGATAAGGAGATTGCCTTCCACAGTTGGATAAGAGGCATTTGCTGAAGAAATTATTCTGTAAGGAAAAAACTAATGGGAAACAGACCTGCAGTGGACATAAGAAATATCTAAAGATGCTCTTGGGAGGAACTTTCAGCTATGCAATGCTAGCAGATACAATTATAGAGGATTGTGAAACCACATCTGCCAACTGAAATAACTGGCAGTGAACAAAAGATGATGAGTGAAAGAAAATAACCATTGGCATGGTTGTGAAATGCATTATCTAGTCATTTCCAGCATCTGTAAGAGAGAGCACATTCCTGGTTTATTTGTGGAAGCACAAACAAGGTTCAAATCTGATGGTACAGCAGTGAATAAATTTGTAAAGTTCAATATTATAACTTTACAATATTGTAAGGCATCTGAAAATCAGGTGTGTTTGTGTAGTGTCTGGAGCTGCAAAGAAAGATGGTTTGTGTACTCTGGAACAGGTTTCCATTTCTGTTTCCTTCCCTGGAGTATATATTGAGGAATGATGACTGGTGCATAATTTGATGTCACTGGCTAAGCCTGGCCTGACCCTGTCAACCCGTCAGGGTCACTTAGTTTGCTTGAAGAACCAGTTTCCTCACAAATAAAAAAAACAACCCACAAGCCTTCCAATAAGACCTTACCTACGAGCACAATAGTTTTCTTTCTGTCATAAATGACATACTGTAGTCTGAGATGAACAAGAGCACTGGTAATACAGGTCTTCCAGAAATATTTATGGAGAGATGGGGACACCAACTTAATTTGCTTGCAAATGCAGTGACCTCCACAGGCAGTTGTATTGGAGCAGCCCATGTGTGACAAAAAAGAATTGAGGAAGGTCAAATTGGTTCATCACCAGCCAGTGTGTCCAAGAATGCGTCCACTTCTCTGAATATTCTACCTGTAAATGGGCCTGTCTTCTGTGAACTACTTGCCACCAGCAGGCTGGCTAAGGCAGGATTTAAACATGATTTGTGACATCAGAAGCAAATATGTGCTAGGAAAAACAGGTTCTCTGCCAGGCTAGAGCTTAATCTCATGAGCGTGTCTGTCTTTCACAGAGGAGTGAAACACATGAGCAAGCTTTCCTAAATTACACACTAATCTACTTTCCAGTGACTCTAAAATTTATTACTGAAAGTACAAATAGCTGTCAGCTTGGAACTAATTAAAATGTTAGGATTAACCTAAGGTGTACTGTTGCCCAAGCTTTCAGCAAATGAGAAAGGTGTAGAAGAAAGAAAATGGACATTTAACTAGTACTGTCCTAGAACAGAGCTTTCAATTTAAGTAAAATATTTGATGACTTCAGTGAAGGAAGGGATTTCTTATGCAATAGTTAGAAGTTTGCAGAAGTTAGGTGTGTCATGTAAAGTCAGGTACCACCTTACCTGAGGTAATGATGTTCTTAGCAGAGGGACTGGGAAATCTGATGCTTCTGATTTATAAAAGCAAATATAATTTATCATATGCCACTTCTCACCAGCTGCAGGAGCTGAGGATAGCTTCATGCCTACCCCATAGATATGAAATTATTTCTTCTAATGGACTGTATATATAAAAATAGAACTACACATCAATCTATAAAAATGGAAAAATTATTAGCACCGTCACCTCCATGTAAATAGTCAGGGTTATGGATGCTGTACAATCGTGATTTGGACACCCTGTTGCACACAGGCACAACACCAGACCTTGTATTTGTGCCTGGATCATGGGCAGATCAGAGGCACTTTCATCTGGCTGGCAGCACGGAGCTGCTGAGGCAGGAATGTGGGGATGTGGGATACCCATCTCTGACACAAGGCTGTGCAGGGGCTGGAATTGCAGCTTCCAGCTGCAAACCCGGGTCTGATGTTCCTCGGTGGGGCCGTTAGGAACAGTCTCCTGCTTTGAAACTGTTTCTCAGCCAGTTGATCTGTTTGGCTTTTTCCTTCTCTCCTTTAGTTCCTTAGGTCTAGCTCTTGTCTTCCACTTTCAAGAGGCTTCCTCCTCCCCTGTGCTTTGTCATTGGGAAGACAGAAATCAGGAGCATGGGAGGAAAAGCTTCTGGCTTATTTTCCAGAGCAGCAACTGAACCTAAGAGGAAAACACGCTGGCTGCTGCAATTCAGAACATGAATCTTGGGGGAGTTTAGCTCAGTTTTTAACAGACTTGTACAGAGAGGAGCAAATTGTGATATTATGAGAGTTTGTAATGTGTCCAGAATTCATACAACAGTCAAAGGAGCATCTGAGTCCAAACATTCAATGTGGGAAGTTTTGGCCTAAGTCATGAACTTCATCATAATTTTAACAACTGAAAACCAAACCATTCTCAGTGAGTAAAGATTCAAGACACCTGAAAAGAAGCAGCTGTCAATCCTACCTTCAATTCAGCTGATTTTGCAACTGGGGAGAAACTAGCATTGTACCTTTTAAATTAGTTATTTCTTTAATTTGATGATTCAGTCCATGGACTGTTCAGTGCTTTTACCTCTGCAGTGTGTAGCTTATATTAAACCAATATTTTTATATTTTAATTTTGAAAAGATTAGATGTTTATTCTCTGTTTCTGCCTTGAAGTCATCATGCTTCGTTGGTAACATAATTTCTACAGAGAGTAACAAGTAAAACATAATGGCTTCAAATGAAGATAACAGCAAAGAAAAAATGAAATTCCTAAAATCAAAGGGCTTCCAAAAAAACACATGCAAGAAATATTGAAAAGTCTAGGTTTATGTAGAGAAGCATTCTAACTAAAATCCTTTCCCATTAAGTGTGAGTCTTAAATTTTATGTACTAACTGATATGCCTGAGTGCATGTGGCAGAAAGGTAATTGGCTAATAACTTATGAGCATCTGCAATGCATTTGAGAAAACTGGTAGTCAGTCCTCGTTGGTCTGAGGGGCACTGTAAACAAAGTGAGACTTGTACATTTTCTCTAGAAAGATGGGCAGTTGAACTTCACTTTCAACTATTGCATTATTCCCACAATGGAACTATCATTCAGCCAGCCAGACGTATTAACCAAGCAAGCCATAAATTCCACGAGATCTTGCAATTGTATTTTTCAGCTTTTTGCTTCTTGTAGCCTTCTTAAAAGTTATTGCTCTTTCACTGGCATCTTCCCACGTATATAAAGGTTCTGTCAGCTCTGACCTTCAACATGGACTTTTCCCAGGTGCTTTCTATCACTTTCTGAAGTTCCTGAGCATATGCACCATGAAACCATCATCAATCAAACTCGTGTCTCTGTGCACTGTTCCCATCTACTGCCTGGTGTCATCCTGACACTGAAAGTTTCAAAAAATATATATTTGACTTCCGCTGACCTGAGTTTTAAATTCATATTGAGAAAAAGTCCTGGTATAAATTAGCCATTGTGATAGTTGGCCTTTCTGTGATGGAAGGGTTTTGTCACCCCTAGCCACTCTCATTTCTCTGCTTTCTAGAATTGAGGAGCCTGTTGACCAAATAGACCTTACAGCCTTGTAGGGAACAGCCTGTGCTTGGAGCTTCATCATGTTACCAAGCAGAGACCTGCCACGTGGCTTTTGTGGACTCTGTGACATGACTGGGGGAGGAAGATTGTTGTAGGCCTTCAATATGTGTGAAACAGTTGATTTCCTTAACTGTGTTACGTGTCTATGACTTCTAAACAGTTTCCTGCAAGGGCAAAATAAGATGGATACTAAAGCAGGTAAATGTACTGTACCCTTATTGCCAGTCCTGGTGTGCAAGGGTCATGAGTCAGTCCAGCAAAAACAGTCACAATATTGACTGAGATACTGGAAATACTAATAATTCTGTGAAGAAAAAGACTTGATGCTAGGGGTAAAGTGGGAATATGGAGAGCACCCAAAGGGAGACACAGCTTCCAGAAAGACAGGCCCAACCACAGGGTGCCAACTCCACTGTGCCTTCCCACCAGCTCTCAAGCACTCAAGTTCTTCTTTGGTTTTTTTTTCAAAATCCAGTTAGTTCCCTTTCTTACTTCCTAACTCTCTGCAAAGCGAGGGGAACTGGTAACTTAAATTCAGCTAAAGGTAAGGGCTTAGTCCTGGCCTCAGTGCGCTGAGAGTAGGTGTCCTTTCATTGTAACCTTGCATTTGAGGAGCTGTGCTGCATTTGGGTTCTGAATACCTGTTTCCACCCCCAAAACAACTGTGGTGGTGTTGTCCTTCCTTCTGCACTGCTCTTATGCAGCAGTGTTGTGATTAGAGCATTTCTCAAGTGTGGGAGACCTGGTTTCAGCTCCCATTTTAGTCTGAAAAAATTCAGGATTTCATTCCTGAATGAGCTCTCTGACCTAGAGGTTATTTTGGAAGGGAAAGGAGAATAATCACCTATCAGAGCTCCTCACAAAGTGAGTGTGAATGTGTGCCCGACTGCAGCCTTGTTGCTCTGTGTTGTCACAGAGCAGTAGAATAGCTTAGTTCCCACTGATTCTTTTCTGATTTAATGATGTTTTAGTGTAAAAAAAGTAAATTAGTCTTTGGGTGCATGTAGTGGGATACAGACCCCCATCATGGGTGAGTGTTGTCTGAAGCCTAGGGCTGAGAAACTTTCCTCCTCTTTCCTTTCCTTCCTCTTCTTGCAACCAAATCAAGAGAGACAGAGCTGCAAGTCTCTTCCCCCTGTTCTGTTCCCCTGTAGTGTACCTGCAGTACTTTGAGGCTCTTGCAGCTGAAGGGAAAAGCTGGTGCAGCTGCTTTCTGCTGCCCAGCCCCTCATCCAAGCACTTGTGGAGCAGAGTGTGAGGCACAGGCATAAGCAATAATGCATTAGCAATTGCTTAATAACTTAGAGCCCAGCTTGTGTTGGGCCACTGAGGAAAGCTACAGCCAATTAGTTGTAAGAGGGCGGCGGAACAAAGTTAAACTTTAAGTTATTGCTGGAAAGGTGAGCTGATAAACTTTAGACTAAACTAGTGTATTAGCACTACAATGGAACTATCAGCTTCGTATAAAGCATTAGTATGACAAATTAGTGCTTTGATCGTGCTAGATATCACCATATTCATTTGTTTAATTAAACAATCTAGGCTTCTCTTGGTGTGGGTCATTTTAAGAAATGTTAAAAATAAAATTAAACACATAATTAAGCTGACAAGAGATAAAGACCCTTGTGCAGCAAGTTGAAGGCAGTTAATTTATAAGGAGCCTGGTCCCTGAAGGCTGTGTAGTTTATTAAAGTTACTGAGGCAGAGATGTGATAAAATATTTTATGTAGTGCTTTAAAGGCTAAATTGCTCTGACACTTTTAAAGTCCATGGGATACAGTCAATTAGGATGTCTTGTTATCATGTTTTTTCCTCATAAGTAATCTAAACAAAATCCATAGTTATACTAATAATTTCTTAAAGTTTCCAGATTAACCTTTTTTTTCCAATACGTGTGATGGGCCTCATCAGTCACTCTGGTCATAATAAAACTCATCTGAAACATTGTGTCTGTCCTAAAATGACAACATAGAGATCAAGACTAAATAGGAGAGGAATTTCAGTTGGAAACTTGGTCAAAATTTAAAAGCCACTTGGTCGTGCAGATTTCCAGATTTCCAGAACATCCTCTTTGGATGTTCTTGGAGCTACCAAAGCAAAGGCCTGTAAAGGTGCTGGATAAGGGAAAAATATCTGTCTTGCCTTCAGTGTCTGGGGCTGGAAGAAAACTGGTCAGGTGTTTTCCAGTACTTTCATCTGGATTTGAAAAAAGCACACTGAAATGCCTGTGAGGAAATTAGCATTGGATAATTAGATAAATGCTCACATTTACAGTCTGCCTTCTTTTAGGGTAGAAATACATTTGAAATGTAGTTGCAGTTCTGGAACAGTTGCTCTCCATGTTTGGGAGTAGGCAAATGTATCAACTTTATCTCTGATGTTTCTGAGCATTGAAGGGGTTATTTCTCCTGTGTTTTCTAATGGGATATTTCCAATTTCTGTTGTTCCTGCCTTTTAGCAGCTCTAAGTCAAGTCTACCCTTGATCTTTATCAAGGTCACAAGGGCAGCTACGAAACTTCTATTGGACTTCAAAGTGGGTTTTTCTGTAACCCTCAGCTTCTAAAACAAACAGGAAGAGGGAAAAACCAAAGGATAACAAGCCGTATTCAGGACAAAGCTAAGGAAAGGCAAAATAGGATGAAGGGAAGGGGGCTTAGCCCAAAACTTATAAATTCTCCTTGCTTTAAGTGGACAAAGATTTTGAAAGGATGTGTCACTTTGTTAAAGAGAGTGAGTGAAGTCAATCCCTACTTTTCACACTTGTGGTCATCTCACCTCCTCAAAATGTTTCTTTTTCATCTGACAAAGTTTCTCTGAGTCCTGTATTTGTGATGATAAAGGGATTTGGAATGAGGTCCCCACTTAAAGTTTACTGAAGCATAGGACATGCGCATAAATGGCTAAAAAAATAACACAAGTATATTTTTAAGAGTTTTCATAGAAAACATCTGATCAAACAGAAATTTTTCTCTGGATTTTGCACTGTCTGTGTTTTAGAAGCACGACTTCCACTGAAGTTGGACATTTCTGGGGGTTTAACCACTTGTGTGTAGCACTGAGGTTTGCAGCTGTCAAAGCCACGTCGAAGAACTGCAGCCAAACACTCTCTTCTAAAATCCCCTTATCCAGAGGGAGGGAGTGCCAGGGGTGCCTGTTCAGAGCTGGGGGATTGTTTGTTCTGAGCAATGAACCAAAGCAACCTATAGCTTTACATCTTTTTTTTTCTGAAATTTTCATGCTTCATATTTTAAAATTAATACCAGATCAGCTGTGCCTTAAATTCACTGCTGCAGAGAGACTCAAGATTTGCTTTTTTGCATGGAAAGAGAATGGGATACACAAATTCCGTGCTAATCTTTTGAGGGAAGGAAGATGACACGTGAATGCATTGACAATATTAATGGAGATCTCCTGCCAGGCCTTGTAGCCTGTCTCATTCCAGATTTTGGAGATCTGCATTGCAGATCTGAGGGCCAGCCTCAGATCATAGAAAAATAACTAGCAATAAGTGATTCCCAAATGAATTTTTGCTGTGTCTGCACATTATTCAGCTTTCTAAACTTCTATTACTTTTGACTGTAGGTCAGTTTTGATTTATCATTTCAACTATAGTTTCTGTGTGAGTGTAAAAAGAATAAGAAATTTTCTTCTTTGTATTTTCATCATGATCAAGAAAAAGCTCCTTTTAACTGAAACTTTCTGACAAGTTAATTATATTCAAGTATTCTGTGAGGTTGTATCCACTAACCCACAAACACAGTATTTGTGACAAAAGATTAATATACCATAGTTTAAAGATTTGTATGCAGGGGAAACAAATTGTTATAAGTAAATTTCCTTTTGTTTAGCACAGAAATTTTGAAAGCATTGGAAGTTCATGCTTGAATGCTTCTGTGTTTTTTCATAAAAATTACTATTGCAGATGAAACTAAATATTCAGTGTCTGAAAGTAAAGGGAGGAATTTGGTTCACTGTGGGATAATGAAAACTGAAAAACAATTATGTTGCTGCAATCAAGTTCTCAGCTACAAATAACTAATTTCAGTTCTATTTCACTGCTCCAAAATATACTGCTTATTGTTCTTAAAATATTTATATGTCTTTGAATTATTTACTGAGCGAAGGACGCTCACACTCCTTTAACGCAGAAGGAGATGAAAGATTATTTCGTGTCAACATAACAGAAGACAATAATAAATCTATAATGTAAATAATATGCCTCAGAAAAAGAGCTGTGTATTATTAGGATGTGTGTGACTAGATTGCAACTGAGCTTTGCTTATGGAAATGCTTTTTCTAGTGGTGTGGAAACACTTGGTTTGAGTGAACAACGTAATCAGAAAAACCTCTTCTCAGTTGGCTTCTTTTAGAAAGACTGGGATAGTCACCTTGTACGAGTTTCAGATGTGATTGCTGACAAGATTTGAGGATATGAAACCAGCAAACAATGAATTAATTTCAGTTTTTTCTCCGTTTCTGTAGAGGCGGATTTGCAATATTAATGCGAGAAGTGTGAATTCTGACCTTTTGTGATGTTGTGTTTGGGAATGAGATATTAGGTGGGAAGAAATTCTTTTGCTGTGAGAGGGGAGAGACACTGGCACAGGTTGCCCAGAGAAGTTGTGGGTGCCCCATCCCTGGAAGTGTTCCAGAACACGTTGGATGGGACTTGGAGCAGCCTGGTCTCGTGGGTGTTATCCCTGCCCATGGCAGGGAGCTGGAACTAAATGGTCTTTAAGTTGTTTTTCAACCCAGACCATTCCATGAATAGTGTCTTAGCTTTCCCATCCCTGTGTGGCCATTGATCTTTGTTCTTTCCTTCTAAATTTCTTCACTAAATTCCTTCATAAATTTGCACTGATAATGTCTGCTTTATTTCAAATACCTTGGAAAAATAAAACCAACAGCAAAAAGCACCCCTATGAGAAAAAAATTAATGGATGCGGGATATTTTTATGTTTTATACTTGTGCTGAAAACTTTTTTGCCTTTTCCACGTTTTTCCTTCCCTTGTTTCCATGTAATGTGCCTACTCTTGTCCTTGCTCCAGCTTTCTCCTGGCCTGTGGCACTCATTTTCTGAATAAGAGCTCAGCATGTAGGGAGCCCTAGACACATGTACCTATGAAAACGTTTAACTATTGGGATGTTGCAAGTGAAGATTTTGTTTTTGTCTTTACCTTCAGACTGTCACACGTCTGAATGTTATTAAATACAATTAAGAATCCAACCTGTGTTGCATATGCCTTAGAAATTCCCAGAGAATTTCAGAGGCTGTTTAGAATTGGCTTTTTGAGAATGCCTTTAGTTGAAGCTGCAGAGATTTAAATCTCAATGAACACCTCCAACTTGGCCCTGATTTTGCAAAAAAAGTTTGAGAAGGCATGTTTCTTTTCAGTGGAGGTGTGGGTGGCCATACAGGCTTCCACAGATACCTATTTGAGAAGCTGGAGATATGCAGAATTGGTTTTTTATGATGGAATGATGGAGAAGCTGTAACAGAGTGGACCTCAGTATGCTGGCAGTATGGCTTGGCCTTAGGAATTTGTCTTTCAGTACTTTCTTCCATGAAAATCTGATCCAGTTAATCTAATATTTTGCATCTTCGAGCTCATGTATAAAAAATAGCTCTATTTTTAATGCAAAGCACAAATATAATTCTGTCCATCTTTCAAAAAAATTACTGTTATCCAGCCTAGCAGTTGACACTGTGGAACAGAGCAGGAGTCTTGCCAGCCAGCAGCCTCTGAGAGCTGACAGTTCACAATAATTCATGGGGGCCCAAGAAATACGTTTCCTACCTGGCAGTTTTTCCAGCCCCAGCAATGATGTCTAACTTAAAATTTTGAAATACAGGGCAAAACAAGAAGAAAGGATAAATGGTCAGAGAGGGAGGGGATAATGGACACAAATGTTCTCCTTGTGTTTCCTCCAGCAAGGCCTGTGAGTGGAGCCTCAGAGTATATCCTGCTGCCATTGAAAGCAATTAGATTTTTTGCATTAACTTCAGGAAGAGCAAATGCAGGCCCCTGGAGATGAAGATTTCTGTCAATATTGTATAAAACCTGTTTCATTTCAGGTCATAATGTAGACAGGGATATGATTTTGTCTTCTAATCTGGTGTAGGATTTATATAATTGAAGGAGAAAGGCACTTTAATCTGTGGGTTAAAATGATTATATTTTGTGTCTTCTAAAAAAATCACATGGGAATTGTTCTGTCATAAAACTATTGAGATTCTTTCCTGTGCTAAAAGAACAATCATATGATCTTTGCAATTACTGATTTGTGCAGTCAAAGAGGCGCTGAAGCGTATTCTGTTGTTTCTATTTTAAGAAGAGCAGATACTTTAATGATGCTGCCAAAAAATTTTGTGCTTTTTTGGGGGATGTGAAATTTGAAATGCAATAGACCTACACTGCAGTGCTTCATCATTCCAGTTGCCCTTTGAAATCAGTGAGAGTAAAGATCATCTCTGGAAATTAAATCCAAGACACAGATCTATGAGAAGATCTGTATAGGAATCATAAGGAAGTTCAGTAAGTTTGGGGTTTTCTGCTTGTGGTTCTCACCCGTGGAAGTAGAAACTTTGGAATATTTGTAAATCCTAACAGAAAATAGATGCTGCTCTGAAAACAGACCTGTTGAAATTTCAATATAGCTGAAGCTTTTTTGTCAATAATTATACCACTCAGCTTTAAATTAAAATATGCTCTGGAAATATTTGAATTTGTGATGTTTTTCTGCGTCATTTTTCCACAGTCCCCTCGCCCCTCTCCTCACCTCCCATTCTCTTATTATGGGAATCTATACAATGGTTGAAATGTTGATTTATTTTATTTATTTTTTTATGGTAAGGCATCAAGCAGCTGATTATTCAAGTGTACAAGTCTTCACATGGCAATGGAAGAATTCATTAGGGAATTGGAAGGTGTATATGGAGAGTAATTTTTTCCCTCTGAAGGGGCAGTTAGCCGTGTGAACACATAAATAAGTTATTTCCCTACTGAAAAAAATCTGAAGTCTTAATCTGCCCATTGATAATTTAATCGATTTGATTTTAGATATCCTCCTAATGATGTGATTTACTAAATAATGTATATCTTTAAAATTAACATCTGTGAAACTGCAGAAAAATGTGAAGATAGCAGACATGTAAATAGATGTATTCTCTTTTCATTTGCAATGGACAAATCAGGCATGGTTGAGGTTTTGCAGAAATTTAGTTCTGCAAAAGTTCTTCTCAAAGTGGTGTGGTCAGAAAATAAAAAACAAAACCCACCCCACAATGTAATTGTGCAAATATTTGTTTAGTATAAATCTTGCATTTTTTTCCTTATCAGAGACAGTCCAGATTTGTTCGGGGAGGAAATAGGTACCATGCAGCAAAGTTTTGGGAATCCCTTGTAACTGCAGGCAGAAAGGAACACAATTCCCAGGAGTCGTGTTTGCCCACTAATAAATAACACCTGGGCAACCCATCAGCCTTTTAAAACAATTCCTTAAAATAAAAACAAACCTGGAAACATTTGTCAGTTTTTTTGTTCAGGTGCCAGAGTTTCTAAGAGCCTTGGTTGCACAGAGGCCAAACAGGGACTGCCACAGGGACTTCAGCTGGGAACTGGGGCCAGAGACACTGAAACCTGGAAGGTCTTGAAAATATCCAAGTCCTGCTGACCTGGGAACAACCAGCACTAGGAACAATAGCATAAAAACAGACTGATGTTTGAGCTGGGAGGCAGGCAAGGGTCCAGTAGAACGATGCCTGAATTTTGCTGAATGTTTAGAAATAGATCTCTTTCTGCAAAGTGTCTTTATTTCAATATTCAGTTAAAAACATGTGAGATTTTCTGAGCAGCTTTACTTAGATGTATTCAGAAGTATAAGAAGTGGGGCTGTAGTACAGTGAAGCCTCCATAAGGATATTACTTTTATGAAGTGAGCTGTAATAAATCCCTGCTGCAACCTCCATGGACAGAGGGGGCAAATACCTTAACAAATGCAGGAGCAATTTCTATCATTCAAAGCTGATGGGACAGACTGAACCCATTTTAAAAACGTGTCTAGAGAATGCTGATGGTACACACAGATTATCTGCCTTGTTTTGCTTGACAAATGGAAAACAGATACTGTGAGTGCCTGCAGAATAAAATAGCAGATAAATTCAATATAGGTAAATGTCAGGTGATGCACAGGAGAAAAAAAAAATCCTAACTGGCTATACCTATGATGATGTCTTCTGATCTTATCCTGTGTGTTCTGGAGTAAGGTATTCCAGTTACTGTAGGTAAGTCCCTGAGCGTGTCAGTTCAGTTCTCAGTAATGGTTAGAAGGCAAATCAAGTGTTAGAAATCATCAGAAAGGAAAAAAAAAGATTACAAAATGGAGAATATCATTGCAGTATTGTGTGAAAATCCATGATCTGCCTGCAACTAGACAGTGAGAAGTTTTTGGCACCCCTACAGACCTCCCTCCTCCCCAGTCTCCAGGAGGCTGTAATAGAACTGAAAAGGGCTGCATGGAAGGTCTAGAAAGATAAGCAAAGCATGGAAGAGTTTCTGTAGTAGGAGTGATTAAATAAATGAGGATCTTTCAGTCTGGAAAAGTGAGGGCTGATGGAGCCTGTGATAGCAGTCTATAAAATCATATAAAGTGCAGATAAGACTCAGTTGTTCACATTCTCTTCACAGTATCTTGTCGAAGAGCCAGGAGAAATCAAATGAAAGGAGTAGGAGCCAGACTCAAAACAAATAAAAAGACGTGGCTTTCATGCAGTGGGGAGTTGATCTTGCCAAAAGAGTGGTGGCTGCTAAAATTCTGGGTTGGTCTAAGGGGAGACTGGTCAAGTTCATGGAGCAGAAATTCCCCGAGGTTTAGCTGAACACATGGATATCAGATCTGGTTCAGGAGGTCCCTAAGCTGAAAATAAGTGGAGCCTCAGTGAATATTAGAGGAAATGTGATTTATACTTGTCCTGTTTATATACTTATCCCTACTTAACCACTTATGGCCATTGCTGAAGACAGAATACTGTGCTAGAAGTTTCTGGTCTTGGTATGGCTGTTTTTGTGTTCTTAGCTGCTTTTCAAATTTACCTGAATTTGAGAAATTGTGTACTCTGTATGCTAAAAAAAAAACAACCCAGCTCAGACTTGGAATCTGAAGTTTGAGTCCAAAACGCATTTTCTGACCTTGATGTGAGCTTTTAAAATCTGGATGGGAACAGAAGTTCCCCAGTGGTAAATATATCATTATAATTAAATAAACACTGTGCCTGAAGGTGCAAAATACAGGAATATAACTCCAAACAATTCAACACTTATTTCCCTTTGCCAGTTCTGCTACACTTGTTTGCAATGCCTTTTTAAGAGCTCCATACAGAGTGAATTAAAGGGACATTTGGGTGGTACAAGCATTTAGCTCAAAATTGTCATGTAAGGAAGTAATAGAAATGCACTGTAGATTAATAAGCATAAAGTCTGCAATTTATGCCAATGATCTGTCAAGTGTACATGGAAAGGTACATGTAAGCAAACACACATTTCCCCATATCTGATGGGCCAGGTGCCTGTAGGAGAATTTGCTTGAAACTTTCCAGTGGTGCACTGCTCCCTTTCACTTTATTGTCTCCTGCTGTGGCATGTTTATTTTTCTTTTTATTTTTCTATTGAAAAGCTTTAGGAAAAATATGTTCAGAAATGCTTGTAAGAGCAAACTTGACATTATTCTTATGATTTGACACAGGCAAAAAGTGGAGTCTGGGAGAGCGGAAATGTTGGTAATAATCTTTGCGGCGTGTTTTATGAACTGGTTATGCTTGTTTTGTAATTGCATTTATATGAAGTTCAGAAATGATTCTTGTAACTATTTGAGAATTGGAAATTACTCACAATGAAGACTGTCTGAATGTTAAGCAATATGTGTAACTGTGCATGGGAAAGTGAAAATTCCAAATAAATCTGAGGGGACAGAAAAAAAAAAAAGCTTTTCCAAAGCTGCTTGATATTAAAACAAAGGATGTGGAAGGCAAAACATTTATCTTTGATTCTCATCATGTGCAGTGTATTAGTGGGAGCCACTGTTTGAGTGCAGAGCTGGTCATGCAGCCGTGAAACTCCTGCTGAACTCTTCCAGGGGTTTGCCAGCTGGAGATTCCCAGTGTGATTCTTACAGTGCTTGCAAGTGATCTGTGAGGAGTTGGTCATGACCCTTCTCTGTCCACCCCTCTCTTCTGCCCACAAAGTTCTCTCAAGCACATTTTAAAAATGAGTGCAGGGACAAAGATGTTTTTCCCTGACAACGAGTGCAACACACTCTGCAAGAATGATATGGACTAAGAAGGGGAGAAAGGCAATACAGGTGTGATCATGAATGGAACAGTCTGGGAAACAACCTTTCTTAACAGAATAACTTCCCTTTCTTAGGGCACCAGGCTCCAATTGGTGAAACAACCATTGGCACTTGGCAGCACATCTGGGGCAGAGCTGCCCAGCCTGTCTGCTCCTGCCTGGCCAGTTGGGTGAGACCAGGCTCTCTGTTAAGGCAGACCCATGTGGGAGCCATCACAGTAGATCTGGGAGTATTTTATGGAGGAAAAGGTGGCACAGTCCACTGTTCATGTTGCAGGATTTTGTAGAAACTGCTACGCTAGGAAATAAAACTATAAATATTTCCCACGTCTTTAATCCATGGGCTGCTACTTATTTCTCTATTATCCTATGATGCTGGATGATCATAAGGTAAAGAATCACTAAATAATCCTATTATATCCACACTCTCTTTCAACATTCACTGCTTTAGACAATTGTGTAATTACTTTTCATTCATTTCCACCACTTATTATGGAAACCTTTTCTTCCTACATCCTTGAAGCGTTGCATCCCGTAGGTATGATGGGATATCTTGTGCTAAGAATAATTTTCCCCTGTAAAGCTTTTGAAGCATTACAGAATCTCATTTTTTCTAATCAGCACTCTAGTTTCTTGTGGGCTAAAATTAGGCTTCCTGTCTCTGGCATGCGAGGCGTCAGCGTGTGTGACCTTCAAGCTGCCATCCGGCCTTGAAGTGCAATTTTTGCATCGGGAAATCTAGAGGCAGCAGCTTTCCCCTTTTTTGCAGCAGCAGCAAGATCATCAGAAACAGTCAACTGAGCAGCAACTGCAGGCATATCACTCCCGGGAAGCCATGTTACGCTGGTGCACAGAAAGCTCTCTCCGGTGCCGGAGCGCCGGCAGAAAACAGGGCTGATCCTCCACTGCTCTGTGTGTTCTCACAAGGTGACCAGCCCAGAGGGTTTTGCATGAATATTAATGGCTAAACTATAGAATGATGAAGAATCAATACTTTAATCTGCATAAGGATAATGTGCATTCCTTATGCATTGTAAAGCTGCTGTGCACTACAGTGTCTGAATTTCACTTCTACGCTGAACTCATCTACGAGCTCTCTCCTTTTGAATTATGCATATGTTCCATAGCCTGTTGCCTACAACAGATTTATGACAATCTCATTGCACCTATGCAAATCTTTTTTGGTTTTAAGCATCGAGCACTTAATGTCTTTACTGAGGGAGAAAAAAAATCCTTGTGCAGAAGTGGATACAAAAAGCTTTCATTACTCACACTGTGTGCTGCTCTCACTAACTTTCGTATTAGTTCCACATTGTATCTGGTCAGTTAAATGACCATTTTTGCAATGCTCTCAGCACTTTGTTCACTGCAGCTACAGCACAATATTCTTTGTCCTCTCTTTCTCTCACATACCAAGCACAGCAGCTGATAATAACAGAACTGAAGTTACAGCTTGGTAATCAGCATTTTAGGTGATTTTAATTATGATGGATGAAGAAGAAAAATGGCAAAAACATGCCTTCAGTAGTACTGAGCAAATATGACATGGAACTGATACACAGAGCTTATATTACAGATCTGTCAAATTACCCAAGGATAATTTGGGTAGCTGGCAGATTCCCAGCTCATCACTTCAGTAGCACAGGCAACACATGCCGGTTAGTTTTGCTTGGGCTTGACATATAAGTGTCTGACCATCACCAGAGCAGCTTTAATTGATAATGGACATCTGATTTGAAAATAGGTGTGTTCCCCTTTAAATGGTAGCTGTCACATCACATCACGTCACATCACATATGTCACGTCACGTCCCATTAAATCACATTATGTGCTGGCATGATGCAAGATAGCACCATGAGGGGCTAATGGAATGTGACAGCTAATACCTGCTAACAATTTGAGTGGTGGGTATCAGGTCTGAAGGGGTGCCAGACTTCAGCTGGGTGTTTGTGAGAGAGAGCAAAGTCTTCACCCAAAGATCGAGCTTTTCCTCCAAGGGTAACTTTAGCAGCTGCCCAGCTCCACATTTACAACCAGCAGTGGGACATTTTATTTTTTATAAAGCGACTTATGGCACCTTAAGGGACTTGCTAAGGTTCTGTCAGAAAACATGCAGAAATTTGCCATGCATGGCTTTCATTTCTCAGCTCCTGGCTGATTTTAGGTGCCAAAGTACTCTGGGGATTTGCCTGATGCAAAAAACTAATTCATGAATTGGACGAAACCTCGCTTAATGGGAGGAAGTTCAGCTGAGTGATCTACTAGAAAACGTTCAATAATCTGCAAAATATGCATTACTGTTTTAATGATCGGGTTAAGTTTTCACATGGTGTTTGTACAGCACCCTCTGGGATCTCCACAGGTTAAATTACAGTATATGCAAGAGTGAGTTATGACTTGAGTAAAGGCAACAGGGAAAGCACAGTATGTGCAGCTTCCATTTTTCATTGCTTGCACTACATTTGCAGCAATGTCAGTAACACAGACCTTGGGGAATCCGAGTCATTGCTAAATCACAGGGGAAATTTCTCATGTAGCTCTTCCCAAATATTGATTGTTAGGCAATCTTTGAAACCTGCTATGTAAAGAATTTTTTAACTTGTAGACTGCAGGGATGCAAAGGTTCCTAAGTTAAACATAAAGCAAGATAAAAAGTCTCCTAATTGGTGAGGTTTTGCCTCGGGATTGTTGTTGTTGCCTTCTGCACTAAGCCTCATTAAAACCCTGAATAATTCCTGTGTCGTCTGTTACCTATTTGAAGAACTGATTGAGTCGTGGGGTGGTTTTGTCCCCAGTACATTCTCTTTGGTTCTTAATTCAATGGGTAAAAGACCAGTCACTTTCTGGAATTGCTATGGCATAATCATTTAGAGTATAATTTCAAAACCTGGAAAAGTCTGCATCAATCATGCAAGTATAGTAATTGCTGTGATAACTGTTTCAGGGTGCTTAGTTATTATGAAACATTAGGACTGTATGGCTGTTTGGAATCCTTCTGGTGGTCATTTAGCTTGCACCGCATCTGTGTCATATCCTCCACTTCATACAGAGCATCAGTCTCTGTACAGGGAAGTCCTTCCAAATGCTCTTAAATCCTGGTTTCCTTGGGTACTTTAGGAACAGTTAGAGTGGTCATTATACAGAGAATAACCATTTTTCAACTAATTAAATTGATTCTGATAACTCTCAAAATGTCAAGATTTCAGCTTTCTGGAGTCGCTCGTGGGAGATGCTAAATTGACAGTGATCATTAATTATAGATTTTCACCTCTTGCTGGGGTTTGCTGTAATGGGATCTGGTTAAGATTAACTTTGGAGAGTTACTTGGAGTCTGCAGGATGTACAGGGTGCAGCAGGACCGGCTTCCTGCTGTAGGTTTGACTGAACATGTGAGTCAGTCTTGGGCAAACTCTATGTGAAATTTTAGAGACGCTATTTGTGTGTTCTTTCCTTTTGAGTGTGTAAGATTATGCTCACAAATTACACAGCCTGGGGGTGTGGTGATTTTAGAGTTCCTGAACTCTAGTCACTCTTAGAATCAATGCAACCTGAAGGGAGAGTGGGAGGAGGGGTAATTCAGGTGCTGCCTTTGGGCAACAGGATGAGAGTGGCATCAGTGTTTTGGGATGTTGGTGTGCCAGAAGCCAAGACTTTCTTCTTCCTGTATCATTGCAATGATGGGCATCAATAGAGGGGCTACCTTGCTACTGCAGTAAGATGGGGTAAATTCCACTTCAGTCTCTGGGTCTTGTGTTTCCATGTCATTTAACCTGCCTGGAAGCTGGAGCCAGTGAGGATAAAACTGCAGGTGCAGTGACTGGAGAGGAATTTGGGCTACCTGCAGACAGCACCAGATGCAGGTGCCTGCCAAGGCTGAGTATTTTTGATTAAACCCGTTCATCTCTCACCTTTTGGTGACCTGCCAAGATCTGTGCACTGTGCAGAATACCTGATCTTGATTGGACACTTTTTTTGTGGTTCATTACTTCAAATGTTTTTCTTCTACTGAGCGTTGCTGGTATAATTTGTTAATTTAATCCAGTTATTTATTTATTTTCACTTTTAATTTGTTGTGTTCCCAGAGACTATGGTTTGTGGATGCATCAAATAGCTGAAAATATGTTATCGCAGCTGTTGTGTTACAGCGTCAACAAAGAATGAGAGAACAGTGGCTTGTTATTTTAAATATATAATAATTTTAAAATATATTGGATTTTAAATATTCTATTAGCGTAAATACCAGTAAATTCTTTCCAGGCTGTAATGCAGATGTGCAGGCTGTGTAATATTTGAGTGTACCAGCAGAAAGACTGACGTACTGTTCTGGTTTATATCACCAGCTATATATTATCCAATCACTGGGACATATTTTTTCTTGGTCACCACAACTCTGTGAAAGCTTGCCATCCCTCATCTCTGCTCTTATCTGCTACTGTACAACTAAATCCTGCTCCTTGCTGTGAATCAGATTTGTCTGTCCCATCACCCTTCTCTGCAGACACTCTGAAATAATTGGTTTAGGGTTGTCACTTCAGTTCTGGCTTTTATGCATTTAGTATTTGAACGGACTTCTTCTCCCTGATCTGTGCATTCTAATTCTGACTGATTAAAACAGAGGGAGTCATCTGAATATCTTTAATTTTTTTCCATCCTTACCAGGCCCTCCACAATTCATTCCTAGTTTTTCTTATTCTACTAATGAGTGTACACTGCATATAGATAAAGGCACAAAATATACAGTAATATATGGAACTTAACCACAAGTGAATAATTTGCAAGGAGCTATCTCTATTGAACGGTGATTTAAAGACATTGTAAGAGGTTTACCAAGCTAAATTCACCTGCCCTTGGCACTCACACAAAATAATAATGCAAAATAATTCTCTTAATTTCAGCAGCATTGCAGTACCCTGTGGGTAAGGAGAGCTGAAGTTGGCCTACTGAATTACTTTAATAGGATTGTTTTAAAGACACTCTTCTCTACCTCAAAGTCAGCAGCCTGTGAGAGGATCCCCACCTATGCTCTTCCCTGGCTTCACTGGGCCATGGGGTTTGTTAGTTTGTCTTACGTCTTTCGTGTTCCTGCAGCAGCTCGAGCTTCAGTTTGAAAAGCAGGGTTGTTTGTTTGCCAGTCTCTGCATTGAGATGAGTATTTGGAAGGTGAGGACTTTGGGCCAAGTGGCCTTTTTCTCTTCTGGCGCTGTTTCGTGTTCCTCATCTAAATGGCCGTAGGTCCTGTGGAGATAACTGTGTGCAGGGGATCACAGGAGCCGTGGGATGGTGATGGATGAGAATGGAGCCAGCAGTAAAAGCCCCAGGTGGTGGGGATTTGTGCAGCATGCAAGTGTTTTGTTTTTACAGGGTAACATTTATGCCAGTGGTTACCCACAGTTCAGGTGCTTTGCTATGACTGGCTATAACCCCAAAATTATTAGCAGAAGAGTGCGATATGTAAATGGTGTTATAATTTTAGCTACTTTTGTACTTCAGTTTTAAACCACAAAATATTAGTGGGTTTTTTCTCATTAGTTTATAGTTTGTTACACTGTAGTTTGCAAATTCTTTTTCCTACTTGAGACATGTAAGGTCATAAATGAATTACAGAACAGTTGTTCAAAATTGAAGGGATGGATGTGTCTGTTCAGCAACTTAGGGAGTTCTGTTCCAGCAGCATCAGTGTGACATCAGGTTTTATCATGAGGTGTATCATTTCATCATACAGGACTTAATTGCTAAGTGTGAAACAGCTTCCAATGTTGGTTTCAATTTACTCTACAAAAGCATTTTCAGTGTTGGCTCAGTAAGGGGGGGAACCCCAGAATGATGCATTGAATTGTGACATAATTAACTGAAAGTGGAGTTGCACAATGTGTTTTATATTTTATATATTTTTCAGTATTGCCACTGCTTTTAACTATGGAAAACATCAACCTAAATGGTATTATTTTTCCCTCAAGGCTTTTTATTTGAACAGCATTAACAAATGTAAGTGATCTATGAGTGTTCTAATACTTCTGTTTTTTGGTGTAAGACCTTAAAATTCACCACAAAATGCATAAGGACTTGTGTTTTGTCATCTTGGCAGAAAGTGGCTTGGGCTTGGTCCACTTATTTATTTTGAAGAACTGGTGTTTTACATTTTCCACATGTCCCAGACACTGCTACTATGTTTGCATGTCTCCTCTCCTACCCCTGGAGGAATGTTTGCCACTACTGGATTCAGACCAAGGAGTGTCCTCCACCACCCTTGTTAGTGTGACAAAGGAATGACTGGGAATAGTGGATCCACCAAAGGACTGACTGGGGACAGTTGTTCCATGAAAGGACTAACTGGGAGCAGTGGTTCCACAGACAGCTCCAGATTCAGGGAATATCCAGCTTTGTCCGTGTTGCCCAGAGTGGATATACCCAGTAACCAGCTGGGGAAGTTGCACTTCTCTAGGCAGGAGGAGCAGCTCTGTTCTGCCTCAGCCTCACCTCCCAGAATGCAGTGAGGCTGTTCCCAATGGAACACTGGGAAGGTGTGGGCATACTTCCCTAATGACTGCTGTCGATGAACCCAGCACAAATCTCCTGATTGTCCCTTCTGGGAGGGTGCAGTGAGTCAGGAGGCCATGTATTGAGTGCTGAGGAGAAAGCAAAGTATGGAAGAGCTGCACATCAATAGTGTCCTGCCTTTTGTTTCTTCTCCATGGAATTCCATGGAGTAAACAAGCGACGAAGATTTCGCTATGCAATGAAAAATTCATTATTTTGCACATGCAGAAAGGGGATAGGTTAAGATTTAAAAATTCATCTGTTTCATTTTGCAAACTTGCTGCTATTTTGCCATGCCCTTTATTTTTCGACCCATTGTGCTTGTCCATGCTTTCCCATGTGCTATGTATGGTACAAGTGCTGACCAGAATGTTACTGGGCATCTGTGCAAAATTAAACTCTTAAACACAGCTGCTGGAGTTTTTCTAGCTTCTATTATTGGTCCCATGCAGAGAATGACAGTGGCAGGCTAAGCACCTCATGCAATCTTTCATTGATTCATACATTTGTGTGTTAAAAATTTCTCTTTAAACACTGGCATTTTGTTGAGTGGAACAGAAACGACCTCCTAGAATTATGTATCTGTAGTCACAAACAAGAACATCCTGAAAATTAGTGATTTATTCCTGTGCTCCTTTTTATGTTTCAGCTGTAACACTCTGGCTACGATGCTAATGCTTGTACACTTGTCACGTACAACGTGAGGTTGCTGTAAGATATTCTGTCAGTTTAAGTTGTTTAAATTAGCAAGTAGTGGTGACTGTGTAGTCAACTGATCCCAGAAAAACTGGAAGTGTAAACCCAATCAAGTTTAAGAGCCTTTCTTATGTTGCCTACTCATCAATGTAGCACAGTAAATACACAAACATGTTACATACAGAACACTGGTAAGAAAAAGTGATCAAAAATCAAAGTTTGTGATGAGGGTTGAGAAATGTGCCTTTATGGGGGATGTCAAGCAAATGGTCTGCTTCTAAAATGAAGGAAATAAAATGTATGTCTAGAGAGGAATACTTGACAATTCTGCTGCCACCTTTTGATCATACCCTGTAGTTTCAAGTAGTAGTTGAAAATAATTTCATCCAAAATATTAAAGCTGTAAAAAGTATGTATATACCTCTACAGAGGAATGATTATTTAATGTATTGACGCTTGAATTTTAGGCCATCTTAGTCTCTGCAGTTGATGTACAGCTTTATTAAGCAGTTTTGTTCAAATTCTATAATAACTTATACATTTAGAATGAGAGGACTGATAAAAATGATAAATAACTAATGAATTGCAGCTATGCTCTGTTCATTTTCTCAACTTATCAGGTCTTTACTGTAATACATTTTTTTAAAATGTAGCTTAAATCAGGTTTGCTCACCTTCTCTGTCATCAAACTGACCTGGCTCTCTTGCTCTCTGCTACCTGCTTTCCAGGAGGTTGCTTGGAGATTCCTCAGGTGACTGCAAGTCATCCCTTGGGACTGAAATGTCAGCATCTCCTCTCATATTATGTACGAGGATCTTATAGATCAAGATTGCACGTGGGTGTCAGGTTGTGTGATGGGACTCCTTTTCGGATGAACCCACCTCCCAATGTGGCAGTAATGTCTCATTTTTGAGCAGATGATGTGTGTTCCCCAGGATATGATGGTGTGTGGGACTCTCGTGCCATGCTGGGGCTGTAGGGAGCTCACCCACACTCCAAATCTGAGCACCCAGTGGCCTACTGGGTTTGTAAGGACGTGCTGTGGGGTTGGATGTCGTGCCCACTGGAGTATGGGTTGATTTGCTTGGGGTTTTTTAAGGCTTCTAAAGACAGATTCTGAACTTCAGCTTGAATAGGAGGTATGACTGCCAGGTCTGGTGCTCATTCCTTGGCTAATCTTCAGTGTTTTGCTAAATTTCCAGTGCCAGAAACACGTTTTAGAATTAGTTCTTTAGGAACTACATAGTCTAATGCTGTGCTGTAGAGGCCACATAAATAACTAGCTATTGTAAAAAAATATATATTTTAAAAGTGTTTGTTCTAAGAATAACTCGAATATTTGGATCTGTTGCCAGTAGGGAGATACTAAATTATTCTAAAGATAATTCTGTAACAAATGAATGATCTTCTTTGCAGTGGAATTCCTTATTATGAGAATATTGGATCTATGATTCACTGAATCACAGGCCAAACTTGCTGCTGCCATGGGAGAGTGTTACAACACTGACAATACAGATGTTTAAACTTGCTAAAGACCTACTATGTCCTTTTCAGGTTTACGTTTATATAGGATTGAATCAGTGAAGATGTTAACTTTGAGATTAATAGTTTCCTTGGGTTTAAATCAGTGTTTAGAGTGGAGGGTAGCTGGGAGCCACAGCTGGTTCAGGGTATGATGGGTACAGGAAATGTTTGAGGGGGCTGCCAGCAAGAGGGACCTTGGCAGGAACAGAATCTGCCTGAAAGACAGACCTGTGTTTGAGTCAGTGACCTGTGCTTGAAATGTTTGCTAGTATGTTAACGGGCAGAAATGTATTTTTCAATTCCTGCTAAGAATGGGAAATAAGAACCTTGCAGTGCTGGAAGTTATTTGTCAGGGGCAAGAGCTGCGACTATATGGGAAAATCCTTAGAGAGGGAAACCATGGTCCCTCCTGCAGACAGGCCGGTTGTGGAACACTCCAGCAGCAGGGATATGGTGGTGCAGAGCCCAGAATTCCTCACTGGTTAGCATTATGGGTAAGGAGTATTCTTATTAACAGACATTAAACTCTTGTCAAAGCTAAGGGTTGCCAGTGGGGATGAAATGCAGGGAAAGGAGTTCTGGATCAAGCTGGAGCAGTCTGAGAACGAGAGGTGGAATCTGGTTTAGATGGCCTTTTGTTTTCAGGGCACATTTTCACCACAGTGCACGAGAAATCAGGTTTGTAATTTGTGATAACGGTTGATGCACCTGACTGCAAATAGTCCAAGCAAAAACATAATGCACAGAAGTGCTCAATTATTTCATAAGACTGCCTTGTGAACAGATTTTGCTCATTTGCAGCTGAGTTGTTTGTGCTTCTGTTTATCTCAGATACCCATTACACTTCCATTTACAGTGTGACAGTGTTTGGCTATATCTGATTCTCACCAACTCAAGGCAATTAAAACTGCTGGCCCAGTGTCACTTGTCTCAAAACATGCTCAAGCATAGTATGATTGCTGCAGCTTTTCTCTAAGACTGAAATATGTGTGTTTAATGGCTTCAGCAACAGTGTGGAATAGGCCGATTATAAAAGGGTTGGGTAAGTGGAGTTGTTGGCAACAAGATGAAAAATTAACTGTGGTGTTATCGTGTCCCTGTAATGACACCTGCGTGGAAATGAAACAATACAGAACTCATTAGGGTAAAGTGTTGACCCGAGTGATGGACGTGCACCCAATTTCCACACATCATCTTCACCCCATGGTAGTTGTCCCCCCTTAACAGACCAAATGCCTTGAAGGAAGCCAAGGTAAGCTGCTAAAATTCATAGCTGCCAGTAACTGCTCTGTGAAGGCACAGCGATGTGTTATTTGTCACAAAGTGAAGGCGAGCTGGAATTTGAATGATGAAGCTGAGACAGGAATGTATAGAGCTTGGATTTTTTTTGTTTTTCTTGAAGAATAGTGCATCTCTACATGAGAAATGAATGACACAGCCCAGAAATGTTGGGCTGCTTCAAGGTGAAGTAGGTCAGCTGGGAGAAATCCTGATCACAAGCAAATCTGTCAACTGTGGGGAGGCACCTTTTACCACCTCCTTCTGTACTTTTTTTCCTTGTTTTATGTCCTTCTGTTCACTTCCTGTTCTTGTTGACCCTTTTCTCACAACCTAATTTATGTAGTTGTGGCAGGTCTGAATGGGCTCAAACCATTCAGTTAGGAGGGAGGAGATGGAACAGGCTCCCCAAGGAAGTGGTGGAGTCCCCATCCCTGGAAGTGTTCGAAAAACAGTAGATGTGGCACTTTGTGATAAGATTTAGTGGTCATGGTGGTGTTTGGCTGAAGGTTGGACTTGATGATCCTGGAGGTCTTTTGCAACCTTAATATCTGTGTGATTGTCACAGCATGCCTGGGCCCTGTGATAGAGCATAGCTGTGAAACCTTCCAGTAGGTTTGTGGTGTCCCCAAAGGTTTGCCTGAAGAAATTGGATTGAATGGTGATCTGTAATTTCCAGAAAACCACGTACAGAAATGTTGCTGTGTCTCATCTGCTTCAAAATAACAGTTGGCTGTGCACAAGAAATATATGGTGTTAAGTGTGGTAGTAGTGGTGAACCTTGTTGATGTCTGGTGCCAAGTATATATTGCTTTTTAACTGATTGTCATTGGTGCTGGTCCAGCTTTGGCACCTACTTCAAATGCTTTGCTAAGGAAGGTACAAGTCAATAACTTGATACAGCAAGAATTCAGAGGGTGACATAACTGTTGACATCTCCTAATTTTATAGCCACAACTATGAATAAATTGGACTTTTCAGGGTCTTTCTTTGAAGTACTTGTTCAGCAAACCTGTAGGAATATGGTTAACTTTATCAGCACGCATTTAAATTTCATTTAGATTTAAATATGTGTGTTCTGCTGTGCAGAGTTGGATTGAAAATTAACCGTGTCTTTTGTTATTTAGCCTTGATGTAGTAAAGCCCTTACATATGCCAAACAGCAAGTGCCTGGCCTGTGCCTGCACTTCTTTAATAGCTGCCCAAAATTAACAATTTGGGAAATTCCAACCTTTGGCATTCAATACAAACTTCAGATACGAGGGAGACCAGACTGGGTTGACTACAAAAGAACCTGGCCTATAATTGTCTAGATTTAGTGGAACAATCAGAACTCTTACTTGTGGCAGAGAAAGGTTCTTTTTTGTCTAATGGGTAAAATGTGTGCAGTAAAGTGTGTCATTGTGGTAGTTTGCAGTTGCAACCTTCATTCTTTCAACATATTCATAAAGATGAACTACACAGGGGTAAATGCACTGCCTGACCAAACTTTTTACTGTATTTGGAACTGTTCTTTTTTGTTTCTCCAGCTCTGTATTCAATACCAAAATTTTACTTCTGGTTATTTATTATTATTACATTTAACTTGTTTTTTTCTACAGCCAATTTTTGCCTTACCTGTCTTTATGGACTAACATTAGGAATGTTTCTCCCACATGTTCGTTAATGAAAGCTCTCCCAGCCTTCATATTCAAATCATTTAGTTCAGTAGATGATGACTCAGATGTATAAACAACTTGTTTCTTTTCTTGCAATTACCCAGCTGCCAGGCCATAATAGGATCATTCCCTTGGATGTTTCATCTGAGCTTTGGCAAAATAGCCGTATCACTTACACTATACTTAATTTCTGAGAATGCAGTTACTACGTGAGTCATTGTAAACTGCAACTCTTGCTTAAGGACATCTATAACTGTTGCCATATCTGGTTTTTTTTGGGGGATGTGAGTGTGTGTGTAATCCAGTGAGCCAATCTGTCAGCTGCTTCAGATGAGGAAACCACCTCGAGGTTAGGGCTGAGCTTCTGATTCCTCCCTTCTGCATGGAATTTCTTTTTCTCATGAAGTGTTAGCAAAGGCTCAGAGGAAAAATCTCTTGTGACTGTATTGTTGGGAGTGGGGCAGCACAGCCTGGGCCACATCAGATGTTCCCAATCACACATGTCACTCTTGTCATTAGTCACCTCCACAGGCTCCTGCCTGCAAGCAATAAGTCACTGCAATCTTAGTAAGAGGCATCCTACTCAACTTGGAGAAGAGTTGAAAGGTGCCTCTCCCTCCACTATGTCACCCTCTTCAAGAAACTTCTCCCAGATTCATCCCTGCTCTGTCAGCTCCATTACCAAGAAAGCAGGAGGTCTCTGCTGAGTTCTGGGAATTGCCTGCTTGTTCCCAAGGGCCCAATCTTCTCTTACAAAGCCTCATTTTGAAGTGCCAAAGACAAAAGCAGGTATTCTGAGGCAACTGTGTCCCAAAGCCTGGTGCCTCATTAGGTGGTGGCAGACACTGGTAATGGAAGCTGCCTCTCCAATATCCCTGAGCAGGGTAATGTGACTCTGCTGAAGCTTTGGCTCATCGCTTTTTTCAGGATGAGATCTGATAAACTTGCTGGATGAGATGGGATCAAAATATTTTGTTTCTCTTACTCTAGTAATCTAATTGTTGAAATGTAACATGACCCCTTTTTCTGGAGCATAACATCTAAATTGGCATAATCTGTCTGAATAGAAACTACCAGTGATTTCACATAAAGCACAAAGAACTTATGACTCCAATTTTATTGATTAGGGAGATAAATATCTACTTTATTATGCTCTTGGAAATTTTGTTTAAATTATGTCCTTGGCAAGCCAGCATTTTATTGTTACCATGTTAAACTACTTATTAAGCCATAGAAAAATGCAGAGGTATTCGGACATCATTCTCAAATCTCCCTGTGAATTTTCACAAGTGATAAAGGCCAGAGATCTGTGAATTATAAATCTATATGATTTGTCTGGTGCTTTTATATGAAAAAATTAAGATAAATGGGGAACTCCTGGATTCTTAGTTTCCTGTTGTTGGTTATGTGAAGAATATATTCAAATATAGAACTATGAGGGGAAAGGATGCATGATTTTAATGCCTTTAAAATGGCTACAGTGGCATTAGTTTTGCACAGTGTCTGAGTAGATATGGCAAAGACCATGTATAATGTGTAATGTATTGAGAGGTTTCATCTAGAGGCTGCTGGTTCAAAAAGTGGTTTGCTTGCTTTTCTTTCTTTCCACCAAACTGCTGTGAGCATCTGTCCTACGATTTGAGAGCTTTTCTTTTGTTCTTTCCAATAGTGTCTTCTGTGCTCTTGTTTGAATGGACCCTGGAAAACACTGTAAGAAATATTAGTGGTATTTTCTTTCTGTCTTTCATTTTGGCCCACTGGCAAGGTTAGATTCCCAGTTCAATCAGGTCAGGATGATATTTGACCATGCATGATTTGGCAAGGCAAATGTGCTTTCTAGAGAGCTTTACATTTTTAACAGTGGGTTTACAGTTAACAGTGGGTTAACTGTGGTCTGCTGTCCTTTTGATGTGGTTAGTTCAGGAACTGGCTATTAAATTTGGTTAGAGGAGAGCTCTTAGGATAGGCTGCTTTGTTTAGCAGATCATGCTGTGTCTGCCACTTAAACAAACCCTAATGGTATCTTTACGTGTATAATCTTGTCAATAAAGGCTGTAGCACAATGGGTGAATATAAGGGAGCTAAACTGATTTCTTCCCTTTTCAGGATTCCACTTTTCCAAGTTGTTGCTTTTAGGAGAGGAGCGTTAGGAAGGCAATGTGTGGTTGGCAGATATGAAATGCTTCTAAATAAAAAGCCTGTTATTACTTCTGTTTGCAAGACTCTGACATGAGATATGAAGTCTCATGATTTTCTCCTTGTATTAGACAGATTGCAGTACCAATAGTAGCTTGGCAGTGCAGTTCCCCCACTGGAGTTAATGGCTGTGTTATCCACCTCTTGGATTCAGCAGGAAAGTGTCCCCTGGTTTGGGAATAGCAGAAGCAGTAGAAGTTGAATGGGAATGATTCCCTGCCAGTGCAGGGAATGAACCACCTCTGAGGCTGGCCCTTACAGAGTCAATACAGTAAGATGGCTTTTCCTGGAGATTCCTGAAGCCAAGGCTACCTGTTAAAGCTCTCTGCATGAGGAGTTACAAAGGAGCTACACAGGGAAGGGAGAACATCCTCATGTAGACCTGAGGTGATCTATGGTGGTTCCAAAGTGCTTAGCTAGAAAGGAAGCATATCTTCCAATTAACATGAAGAATTAGCACTGGCTGTAGGTGGTGGAGAACATATCAATCCCTAGAGACAGGTGACTGGAACCTGGTGTATCCCAGACTGATTACACATGATTTTGGTATTGTGATAGTAACAAGTGAATTATGCTTCCTGCATTGATGCAAGTCTGTGAGCAGTCAACATCACTGATGGTCTGCATTTTCTGAACACAAATATATGCCTGAAATCAAAATTGGCACCCATAGGGTGGGATACTGAAATTATATTAGAGACCAACATCATCCTTGCATTTGTAATTTGCTCACATTGTAAAAAATCAGGACTACCTATATCTTGGCAAAAATTGAAATGCTGACCAGCTGTATCTCCATTTGCAGGAGTAACTTCTGAATAAGGAATATGTTGGAAAATAAGCAGTTAGTAGGGCTGGACACATGGCTGAAATAACTGTGGGGATGCACTCTAGAAGTGTCTGTGGATGGGTAGTACAGGTGTGAGAACACCTCCTTTAGTTGTTACCATACACTCAAGGTGCACCATATGCTTTCCTTAGGTGCTTAGCCAAGTGTGCTGGCACAGCTTTAAAAAGAACACGAGTACATGGCTAGAGGTTCATGTGTAGGTTGTAGAGGGAATCACAGACAGCAGCTCCTGTGGCATCCCTGCTGCTTGTGTGCATGTCAGACGTGTGAAGAGTCACTCAAGTGGACACTCACCCCAGTGAGGAGATGTGGATGCCTCTGTGCAACAAATTGGTTTGACCTCACCCTTGCTGTTAGCTCACCAGAGTGGGGTTTGAGGCAGCATGGATCGGCTTCTGCCTGCTTTTTGCATCCTGGGTGGACGTCTTTTTCTATTTTTCTGGTCACTCTGTGTTCTCTTAAAACAACAAGACCTTAAAGCAACAGCTCCTGCCCCTTCTGAAGCAATAAAAGGATGCTATTGAAGAAAGGGTATTGTGAAAGAAACTCAGCATTTCTTCCTCATAAGTGTCGTGGTTTAACCCCAGTCAGGAACTGAGCACCATGCAGCAGCTCACTCATATCCCCCTGGTGGGATGAGGGAGAGAATTGGGAGGATAAGGTAAAGAAAACTTGTGGGTTGAGATAAGAACATTTTAATAATTTAAATAATAATAACATCACTAATATACTAAATATGAAAATAACAAAAAGAGAGAAATAAAACTCAAAAAAACCAAATGATGCAAATGAAAAACAATTGCTCGCCACTGACTGACCAATGCCCAGCTGTTCCCGAGCAGTGCCCCCCAGCCAGCTTTCAGCCCAGTTTGGATACTCCCCAGTGTCAAACAGGGTGGGATAATCCCTTGGCCAGTTTGGGGCTGCTCTCCTGGCTCTGTCCCCTCCCAGCCTCTTGTGCCCCTCCAGCCTCCTCGCTGGCAGGGCAGCTGAGAAACCCCAGACTTAGTGTAAATACCCAGTTGTTGATCAGCAACAATTAAACCATCAGTGTGTTATCAATGTTGTTCTCAACCTAAATCCAAATCACAGCACTATAGCAGCTACTAGGAAGAAAATTAACTCTATCCCAGCCAAACCCAGAACAAACAGCAGCACTAATGGCTGTTGCTGTAATGAAGAAAATGGTATAGACTGTTGTTGTACAATAATAATCTCCTGCTGCTGCATAAGTGTGGAAGAATTTATTTTCTAAGCAGGAGACATTGATCCTGTGGCAGTGTTCTGTTGCCCTAACTTTGTTTATATCATAAAGGAGAAATGATAGATGTAATCATTTAATTTATGGTGCTAAGAAGTGTCAGTTGCTCACTGTACCAGTATTGATCCGAGGCATTCCGACTGGCTTATGCATCAGACCTGGTAAATTTTCAGATAATTGGAGACCAAAGTAAAAGTAGAGTTTGATAATCATGATGTTTCCCAATTACTGTTGTGTCATTGATTGCACTTTCCCATAAAATGACACGGCCAATGAGTCACTACTCATTATGAATTTGCAGTTTTTAAGAGGCATCACATGGTGTAAGAAACCAGCTTTAAAAAAAACCCAAACAAACACCAACAAATAAAAATGCCCAAAACTGTGATGTTTGGCTGCAATTCTTCTGGACAATTCTTTTAAATTGGCTGTGCTTGCATTCTCTTTGGTTGCAAATATCCACCTGGGAAGATTAATTTTCAGAAATAGGATCTTAGGGCAACAAAGCTGGTGAAGGGTCTGGAATACAAGTGTGATGAGGAGCAGCTGAGGGAGCTGGGGGTGTTTAGCCTGGAGAAAAGGAGGCTCACAGGGGGACCTTATTGCTCTCCACAACTGCCCCAAAGGAGGCTGTAGCCAGGTGGGGGTCGGCCTCTTATCCCAGGTAACAAGAGAGGAAGTGGCCTTGAGTTGTGCCAAGGGATGTTTAAATTGGATATTAGAAAAAAAAGAAATCCCAGAAAGGGTTGGAACAGGTTGCCTGGGAAATGGTGGAGTTACCACCTCTGGAAGTGTTCAAAAAATGTGTGAATGTGGAACTTAAAGACATGGTTTAATGGTGCACATGGTGGAGGCACTGGCTTGACTGTGGGACTTGTTGATCTTAAAGATCTTTTCCAACTTCAACGATTCTATTATTCTATGATTAAGCTAATTTACATTTTTATTTTTACATTTTAGTTCATATATATGTTTATACGAATATAATCAAGGGCTTTTCTTGAGGCTATGTGGATATCCATGAGCTGTCAAGAAGGAAAAATAATTAACATTAAAAGAATATGCAACATTACAATAAGCAAAAGTTATAAAACATGAAAAAGAAACTGTAAACCTTTTCAAGGATTTCAAAGGAGTAGTCTTTAGTATTTGTAAATTCAAATTAGAAGGATCTAAAATTAGTGAAAACACCATTCAGATAAAGTTTGTGCTTGAATGCAGCTGTGTGGGAGCATTAACCTTCACAAAGTTTTAAATATATTTGAAAAGAAAACCCACCAAAACTAATTATACACCATTTTACTTCCCACCAGCTTCCCTGAAGAATGCAGAAATTGCCCTCTTTAGGTCCCTTTCTACAGTTTATACCATTAAAAATAGATCTTTCTTTTGCACAACAGGAAACACTGAAAGCCTGGTTTAAATTTTCAGGAAACTCCTTTTATTTTTGATCCTTTGAAACTGTAATGTTAATATCATTTCAATTAAATATGAACAACTCTCCGTGCATCTCAGCATGAAACACAAAGGGATTTTGGGACCCTTCCAATTACTAGGGCTTGAAGATTTTTCTTAATTATTTAACTTTTACAGTATTTCTTTTTATTTAAAATAAAAGTTGTGCTGTGGGGCTCCTTCTAACACGGAAAGGAATATGACAGTATTCTGTTTGCCCTTTCAAGTAATTTGTTATATAAAGTGAATTTTAAGACAGATCTTTTTACTGTAATGTTCTTTTGCTTTTACCATCTGCATTGCTGTCCAAGATGAAAGCTTTTGTTTGTTCCTGTAAAAAAGATGAGGACTGAATCAAAACTATGATAAATCTATGTTCAGTTATTTCATCTGTGAATAAATATTTTCACTTGGTTGCCAAAAATTGACTTTGAGATCTCCCCCAACCAGTTTGGATAGTCGGTACCCTTTGTACAATATCCTGTCTTTGACACCGTAATACAAAGTGTTGATGAGTGAGAAAAGGGTATTTTGCTTGCTAAGATGTCTAAATATGAGTGCAGGTGGCAGAAGTTGAGAGAGAAGCTCAGGCTGACAGGCACTGGCTGTGTGTTCCCTGCCTGGGAATAGCAGAGCACGGGGAGAGCAACTAAATGCAGGTGACAGATCAGTAACAGATCGTTATATTTGACTGATACCATTTAACAGTTGCTGCTTTCTATCAGTCACATGGAGGATACAATGCACTAATAACACCCAATATGGACTTTTCACTTCGTGCTCCTAAAATGCTGTTCCATTAAGTGGCTGTCACCTGCACTGCTGAGGAAAGAGAGGAGTTCAGGGTGCTGCATCCACCTAACTCTTACTGCTCAGGTAGTGGCAGGAGTTGCAGGATGGTGGATTGGGCGTATTTCTGCCTCTCATATCTTGAATTCTTTTCCTACAAATGGGAAAACGAAATTTTTTCACTCTCCTTATTTTGTTCCCTCATCTTAAACATATTCTGTTGTGTTAGAGAGATAACCAGAACTCAGTTCTGGTCGTAACAGTGACAAGCGTGTCACAGAATAAACTAGGTTGGAAAAGACCTCTGAGGTCATCAAGTCCAACCTTTGACCTACCACCACCTTGCCTATTAGACCATGGCACAAAGTGCCACATCCAGTCTCTTAGACACCTCCAGGGACTGGGAATCCACCACCTCCCTGGGCAGCCCATTCCCATGTCTGATCACTCTCTCTGTAAAGAATTTCTTCCATGTCTCTGGAAATTATATCAGTTGCTGCAACCTGAAAGCAAGATAGCAGGTAAATTAATTTTAAGTGTCATAAAAAAATTTCTGAGAGGTTTTATTTGTCATCTTCTCACATATAATTTTTTAAAAATCCCCCAAATGGAAGAAAAACAGAGGCATAAAGCAGTGAATTCTAATGTTGCTCACAGTAGGATTCATCCCCACTTTGTTTTACACAGCATTATGTCCAAGGGACTCCTGGGACTGTGTCATCTTCTTAGCCACTGCTTAATTAAGAATATAGGTAAATTGTTTTCAGACTTAGATTTCTAGACTGTTACTTTAAAACTACATGTACAGCCAGTAGCAAGGAGTTTGATTTTCGATCACAAAGCTGCATTACTTATAGTGAAATCAGTATTCAAAGTCTTTAGCTGCTCTCTAATGGATTTATCCTGCTGGCCTTAGACAACTAGGAGTGAAAATCACGATAGTGGTGTTGGAGCTTCGACATTTTTCAGACTTTGTAACTGATATCAGTTGTTTTAGGGATTCTCAATATGGAAGTCAAAGTTTATCACATTTAGTAGTAAACTTTATCATCTTATATGTCCCATTCTCTACTCAGAGCAAGGAAAACACCATAGATACATTTCACAAAGACAAATGTTCCTGATATTTTAACATAGCCATGGATTTTTCATTGAAAATGCACAAAGCTGGTGAACAATTCACTGTGGAATTCCGAGCTTTTCTCCCTGCTTTAGCAGCATGTTTCACATATTCTTTTAGCTAAATGAAAGCAGTGTTATCTGAACTGTGGGTTGGCAGACTGTGGAGTGGGTGGACTTTGTGGTCAGATATTCTGTCTTGACCAGATCTGTGCAGTGCTTCCATTATTGAGCGTTTGAGGTTCTAGCCAAGCATGAAAGCTGGTTGAGGCATACAGTGAAGGCAAAATTTGTATCATACCCGTTTTCCTCCTCTATTTCAATTTCTGGGATAAAACCCTGTTTCCTTCCTTCTTTCACAAAGGTGGTGTTGTGCTAAGCAGGACTGAGGACCTTCATTCCTTGCTCAGCCGTGGTGTCGATGTTTGTGTGACGTGTTTTACGGCCCTGTTGGGGCAGAGGCAGCTCAGAGGCTTTAGTGGCTCCTTGGTTTAGTCCACCAAAGGCTGTGAGAATAAAAGGCCCCGTGTACAATTTTATAGAGACCTCGTGGAACAGGCATTGTGAAGATATGGAGCGCTTTTCTTGAGCTCTGGCACTGGGAAGAAGCAACAGATGTGGGATGCATCGTTGTGATTTTTATGATACTTTCAAAAGAAGAGTTTATTCTGCTTTCTGCTAACCCAGCACTTACATAAAGAGGTTTTTTTTGTACATGGCTGAGGTCAGGTAGCTTCTGGAATAGATGCATCTTACAGCTGGAAGTGGACTGTAAAATATGTCTGTCACTTCGGCTGTGTAGGTCTGCAAGGAATCTGGAGGGACATACAGGCCCCGGGCTGGAAAATGCACATGGATTTCAGCATTCCAATGGGCTTGTGGGAACAGGAGTGCACACATTAAAAAAAGCAATCCCATGGAAATACTTGTACAGATGTAAGTGTCTGGGCATTATACTAATAATATAGAAGTACAATTTGTGGTATTTTCTAGTTATTTTTATACTCAACAACAATTTGGTTTTCCAAATGTTTACATTCTTTTGGGTGTTTTTGTCAGTGGAGAAGTAATTTTTGAAGTTAAATTTCGAATAAGCACTTTTGAACACATTCAAAGGGTGAGAATAGACAAAAATAAATATTAAATACAAATGTCTGTGAAAAGTTTGGTCTTTAATTAAACCTTTTACTATAAATAGTGTTTTTAAAAAATTGGTTATATATATATTTTTATAAATCATGTGTGCTGAATATCCTTGAGTTACTCTTGAGAGCTTTCACTGATGACAGTTTGGTTTAATTTAGCTACTACTACAAAGAGATTAGGTTGTCGAGAAGATACTGTTGGAGGTTTAGGGATTGCTGAAATCCTTCTGAAATGAAAAGTAATATACACTGTAACTTTCTTTGATAGTTCTTTCATGAAGAAACTGGATGAAAATCAACCACAGGGGAACTTTTTTTTTTTCTGGACAAAAGAGAGAAAAAAAATTCTTCTTGCGTTTAGCAGTTAATGAAAGCTTAAAAATAAAAAAAAATGCCCCCAGAACCCCCCAACCTAAAAGAAAAAAGAAAGAAGGGGGGGTGGAGAGGGGAAGCTGCAGTTACTAACTTAAATCTTTCATGACAAAAGGCACTTTTCTTTGGGTTTCTTTCCCTCATTGTAATAAGCCATCTAAACTTCTGTCACTCTATGTAGACTGATGGTTGAAAGTATCCTCCTGTCGAAACATCATTTTGCTGTTTTCTGCCCACACATATGTGAGCACTCAGGGCTTTGCTCCGTTAATTTCTTCTAATTGTTGTTCAGTAGCTGAACAACAGTCAAACCTGAACCACAGAAAGATGTTGTTCAGGGAAAAGGTGTTTGTCCACTTTAATGGGCCCTGTATTAATGGGAATATGCCAGAAAAACCTGTTAGATTTAAAAATTTCTATAATTTCAGGTTAAGATTTGGTGCTATAGAGTTCTGTTATATGCTGTTATTACTATAAAAACATTTTTAAAACATTAATGTCCTTTCTGAGCCAAAGTATTTTATTTTTGCTAGTTCTAGGTCCAATAAAATAATGGGTATTATTTTTGCTGCTTACATTTGTCTGAAGAAATCTGAGTCATTGTCCCAGTGCTAAAAAAAGCGTAATCCTTGATCTCCTATAAGGAGACTTTGATTCAGAGTCATCTATTATACTTTGTTTGCAATTAACTAATCCTCCACAAAGCAGTTTATTCTGTTTTTCTACTTCAAATGACATTTTATTGTGCTGGATATGAATTCAGATTAGTTGCAGTTTCTCAATGAACAAACCTTTACAGGAGACATTTGTAATTAATTTGACCTCCCAGGTTGGCCTTGCACTCAGATTGTCTTCAGAAGCCACAAATATGAAAACTGAGCTCATTGCCCATGTAAAAAGAATTTTGTTTGATTGGAAGTGTAGAAAGACACCGCCGAGTTGGAGGGTTACTGAAAGTATGAACTTGCAATTTCTGACAATTTTTTATAATCTCTGGCGGTTTTATCTGTCTTGGGCAGTGTTTTAAAAGCTGTTTTGTAGAAAATTGTTTACAGCACTTTGTCTCTTTTTCCCTGAATAGCTGTGAATCTTTAGCTGGATGTGCTGTTAGCCATCTTGTGCAGCGAGTTGCATTACCTTGTAAACATTTTGCTTTATCCGGTGAATTTTGGCAGATTGGTCCCAAACAGCTATAATTCAGTTGGCATAGTTTCAAGCAAACTGAATCATAAATGGCTACAGAGAGTTTTCATTTTATGTAAGAACGTGTGGAATTTGTCCACGTAATCCCCAATAACCTAATCTCCTCGTGCCATAGTTCTTCTGCTCCTGTGTCTCAAATGGAGCTCATATGCTGATAAAAAGCAACAACAAAAAGGACAGCAGTCCTAAGCATCCATGGGAGAGGGGAAGTTTGTTGTGCCCTTGAGTTTGACAGTTCTCTTCCCATGATTAATTCCGAGATTACGTTGTTTTGGTCATTTTCAGAAAGCAGCTTAGATTTGGGGTTTATTTATGCCACCCAGAGTAAGACCAGCCAAATCCTGGACTTCCAGTTTGTACACAATATTCCTCCAGGTAAGAAACTGCACTTCAGATGTGTTTACAGATCAAAGACAAGCATCAGAATGCAGCTTTATTTAAAAGTAGCAGCAGGCATCATTGAGCTTGAAAAAGTAAACTTGACCCACCATAGAGTTACATTTCTGTCTTTCTCCCTGACTATTTACTGTAAAATGGAACAGTCTGTAAGCTTCCTAACCTGGAAAATGGCATGGGGTACTTTAAGCCTACATTTTCTAGCACAATATTTGACCTTGGTCTGTTCAGCCTAAGCAGAAGCATTTGAAGTCTTTGTAGGCTGCAGTTTGCATTAAAACAGACAGGGACCGGAGGAAATGTAGAATTCAGTGGCTGGTGCGGGAGCTGTCTCTGATTGAAACCCCTGAACGACACAGGAGATGCTTGAGAAATTCTTTATTGTAACTGGAACATAAAATGAGCTTTCTTCCTACATAAGGCAAATCCCAAATCTCCCTGGAACTGTAATTGACTCAGAATGTGATTAATGTAACTTAATTGTCTTGACTGTACATACATCAGGCACATCACCACCATCTGAGTCCAGAGTGCACTGAATCGCTGTCTAATTTCCAAAGGCACTTTAAAGGATGTCATCCTCTTTGTCTAGACACTGACACCTTTTAAGATGAGGAATACCGTGTTCTGAAGTCCGTGTTGCACCTTGTTTATGCCAGAGATGTGATCACTGCCTGCGATACATCAGGCACATCAGAGTGGCATTTTCATTCATCGCCTCCTATCTGAACTGTCACTTGCAGGAAAATTGAAGAGACTGACAAAACCTGCTTCCTTTTTAACCTGAAATGAAAAAATATATTAAAAGTATTGTCTGTTAATGGACAGCAGCACATGACAATAAATTGCAAAGCTGCTCTCTGATAGAATCTTGAAGAATAAGGCAGAAGTACAGTTGATTCATGTCGCATTTCTGTGTGTAAGCTCAGCCAGAAAGTTTGAAACTAAAAAGCCATTTTTATATAACTGGCGATTTAGCTGCCTGTCCCTCCCTCTTCCAGGTCATTAAATAGGTGGTGCTATGTTTTTGTTTGGTTTTAATATGTCTGTGCAATAAGAATATAATAGATTTCAGTTTCTTTATCCATTTGCTCCTGAAATGGAGTATAAATACATTGCACCGAGGTGCAGAATCGTACAGGGATTCAGAAAGGTGACACCACCAGCATATGAATTCAAATGTAGATACGTGTATACATTTAAAAGGACATCTCAATTTTGACAGAAAGCATTAAAGACATGAAATTCATGGCTACAACTGAAATGTACCATATGTCCTCCAGCACTTAGACACAAAGAGCACATTAGCAGAGTAATTAAAGGGCACCCTGTTGTGGCTAGGTGGGGAAAGACATATGGTGTAGCATGACTAACCATGAATTTTTAAGTTCATATTGTTTTCCATCATAACCTTGTTCTTTGTATTTAACATACTGTAATTTCTATGTGTTACTCTGTGTTTCAGTTGTGTTGGACGTCTCAGTTTCAGTGCAGAGTTCTCCTAAAATTGTCAGGCTGAAAAATGCGTAGTTTTTTGAGAATTTCTTATTTTAACATAAAATGCCTTCAAATATCGAAGTCACAGAACAGTGACTTCATGATAAAGGGGCAACACATGTGTTTGTAGCTGTCTTCTGTTTCTCACTTGTGCTTCTTTCTTACCGGTACAAAAGACAACACGTGACATGGAGACACCTGGAAAATACAGATTATTGCAACCAGATTGTGCAGATTCCATCGCCTCTTGAAAACAGAGCCATTCTTTTTCCTCTTCCTCATTGTCACTCGTAGCAAATATCCTGCTGCCAAAATTCAGCTGAGAATTTTTGCTGATGACATACAGTATAAGATAGGATCTACTTTGCACGGCTTCAGGTGGAAGATATCCAGTTGGAACATAACAAAATCTTTGATTTATCTGTAAATATGTTATTCGGGGACCCTGAGTTGTATAAGGCACTTTATTTACATAGTTGGATTTCTAAACATAGCCATCCTCTGGAAACGCAAATATCTTTGAGAGATATAAAATCGGAGTATAAATAAGCATTTTGTCTGTAAGCAAGCAGAACATCTCTGAAAGTTTTATTCTAAGGCAGCGAAATCAGATCGTTGTCTCAGCATGAACTGTTAGTTGAAACCAGGCTTTTGCCATGCTTTTTTCACCTGGATGTAGCTGATCAATGTGAAACTTGAGGCTGACCTTGGGGAAACAGCAACGAGGGGACGAGTACTAAGATGGAACTCTTAGGCTGCTATTTGCAGCTGGGATCCTTGGAACTCCCAGGGAATGGTGGGGGCACTAATCCAGGTTGGCAGCAACATTCCCACTGGCAGACTCCTCCCAGCCATGTTGTTGTATGTGCATGGACACACTGAGCCAGCCTGTGCCACTTGCACGAGAAATTCTTGTTAGGAGTTAATTTGGCAAATATCCTCTTCCAGCCACTTCCAAAAAAAATAAAGCAACTGTTTTTCTCCCTCTTGTTCCCTGATGTCTCGGGAATTAAGGCTCTCACTTAGAACGTAGAATCCTTCACAGATCTTTGAAATCCCAAGAAAGTAACATATTTTTGAAATGGTTGAGCTTTGTATCAAATACTTAAACCTTCATAGTACCAGATACATCAGCTGACCAACCATGTTTCTTTTTATCTAGTGAAGATCTCTTTAAAAATATATATACACTGCAGGGAGTGGAGTATGGAATCTCACTCACAGTCAGCAGGCTGGAGGCAGGGATTTAGTCATTTTCCCAGGACGTGGAAAATACAGATTTGGTTCCATCAGACTGTTCAGAGATTTGAATCCAGTGCCTCCTACTCCCAGTGTGAGTAATCCAACCATCACACTGCTACAGAAAAGTGAGGCTTCAGCACCCAAGAGTGCAGTCCTGATCAAATTTGGCTCTTCTAGTACCTCTGGGAGGCTTTTGAGAGGTTCAGGTCATTGTATGCTAAAATCAGCTCAGGACATTAAGGCCCAACTCCAGAATGTTAAATTTTTCTATAGTTTTTGGTGTCTTCAGGGTTAGGTTGTCCAGAAAAATCAGTGGACTGGAGAGTTGCTCAGCACTCTGGTGGCCTTCAGATGCATAAATGGACTGGGTTCAAGTGTTGTGGCCCAATTCCTTCCTCCTCCATTTGGACAGAGTTCTCAGCACTCACTGCAGCAGGGAATGACAGCAACTCACCCCCCCAAAAAATAACCTGAATCTTGAGAGGTGGAACATTTGAGCTGAGATCCACTTGGGCAAGAAACACTGAATGAGTGTGTGGGACTCCAGGGTAACGTTCAGGCCTGTGCTGCAGGGAGTGGGAGGTGCAACTTCATTCTTAACTTTAGTTTCATTTCAATCTTGACTATTAAAGATGGTGTTAGGTGCCCAATTGCAGATTGTTTCTAACCAGTGCTGCATTAATTGTTTAGGAAAAAAAAAAAGGAGAGAAAGATATCCCATATTTCTCCAATGAGAAACCAATTTTCTCCATGCAGTTACTTCTGCACGTGGTTGTATGTCGGCTCCATGCTGTGTTATCACAATGGCAGCTGAGCTAGCAAAAGTTTTCTAACTGTTATATTGCTATTCATTGTTACCTGTTCTGATTAGTTTTCTTTTGTTTGAGTGGGTGTTAAGCTCACTATCTTAAATAAATGTTTAATTTAACCGCGAGATATTTTTCGTAGAAATTAAACACTTGCATGGGCCTAGAACAGTTATGGTCTGTAATGTCTGGGTAATGCAATGTAGCCAACTGTAACCTTTAATTAGGTTTGCCTTCAGAACATTGCCAAGTGAGAATCTGAATTCAGACAAATGTCCAGATCTCCTTCTTGGCATCTACTTTTAATATCTGTGAGAGCTTATTTTTAGCTTGTTATGCTGTTAGTCCTGCACACTCCATTACTGTTAGAAGAACTTGTACAGGAAGAGTTTAATTTCTAAAGGGTTGATTTACAAACTAACTTTGCTGGAATCAAAATTTCCTCAGTTGTCAATTTCTGTTGATTTAATCTTCAAGGCTAATAAAAATAAATGTGCACATTAAACAAACAAAAAAAAGAATTTATAGTTATTTAGCCTTTTAAACAAGGGGAGACTTTTCTTGGGGTTCTTGTCTCATTCTTCTTGGATTTTCATATACAAAAATTTAAATGTAAGCTCTCCTGGCATTGGAGTCTTATTTCTGTCTGTGCAGTATTGCACTGGTTTCTATCTGGACAGACCATGTCTTTAAGAGAAAAGAGAAAGATTTTTCTTAACATGGCCTTTTTTTTTTTTCTCTTAGCAAATATTTCTAGAGGTTTCACTAGCTCAAAATTTTCTAGGTTTTGAGTGGACTTCTGGTGAGATTCATAGCCCAGAAACCAGTAACTGAAGATATGTAAGACACTGACTCAAGTACTCTTTTGGCTTTATTACAACTAGAACCTTGAACCAGAGCCTGTTTTGCTGCCTGCAGGAGCACCCATTGCCAGGCTCTTGGCTCCTCTGGGAATGTGTCTTATTCTTGTTCCCAGGACTGGATTTTTTTAAATAAGTATTAATTTGGTGGAAGTGTGACTTTAGTCTCTGCGTTTTCTAGCCATTGATCAATTAACTTCTCTTGTGTGTTTGTTGATTACCCCACAATCCCTTTATTTTCTGTAAAAAGCAGTTTTGAAATATTTTGGCACATGCACAGACGTAATGGGAAGTGCTTCATTTCAAGTCAAAGAAACAGTTTCATAAATCATCATGGAAACAACCTCTTACGGTGTTTATATTTATGTCAAACCACATGCCTTTTACTCTGTAGTCATTCATAGCTCTCTTCAGCAGTGAATTTGTTTTTTTCCCCACAATTGTGTTATTGGGTTGAGCTTTATTTGTGGACAGGGATGTATCTTTGATAATCAATATTCTTCTGATCCAGGGATTGCCTGGGATGTATCTCTATTTTGTACCTTTTGTACCTTCCCTCCTAGGCTGCCATTAAATATAAACACTCTGGTATCAGGTGTTGTCTTGTTCTCTTGCTCCTCCTGTTTTTTTTTGCCTCCCACCCCTTGCTTATTCAGGTCTGTACAGATTTCTCTGAAAGATTTTTGCTGATTTTCAGTTTTGTATAGAAAATGAGTCACTGCTGGTTTGCAGTGACTCTTTTGTAAATTATTCGTGTCTAAACCCATAAAAATGGAAAAACTCTCATAGATAACTTCAGGGATAATGCTATGTAAAAACCAGGTCCCTGTTGAACGTGCAAGGCAGTGGTCAAGGTTATGCTGGTTGCATATTTTGCTGATCCCATGGTACATCCAGGCAGAACTAAAGCACGAGGATATCTCCAGGATGTCCCTTTGGTTTAATGAAGAAATGCGCTGATGCTCTGCAATGTTTCATCTTTAATATTTAATCAAGGACATGAAATCTGAAAAGCAAGTAATGTTTTGTTGAGGGAGGTTTATTTTAGAAGCTACATTTTTTACTTTAAAAAGCCTATTTTTTCCCCTTCTACTCTGTTTTTTGTTGAAAATTATTGTGGGGGTGAGTCAGAATCTTATGGGAAAAATAATCATGCTGAAGTGACAACAAAGCCTACTTTGTCTGGCAGTGGTGGCATCAATAAGTATGGCAGATTTCAGCACTGCTGAATTCCAGTGCTGACTTTGCCATTTTCCTGATCTCCATTTAAGGACACATAAAAGACTGTTTTCATTTAGTAATGAGATGTGATTGAAAAGCGTATCCTTGTTAGATTATTATCACTGGGAGATACCAAAAAAATAAATGGAAGTGTTCATATCTTCCATTTCTCTCGATGCAGTGATTTAATTGCAGTATTCAACCTACTTGCAAATGCAAGGAAATGTATGTCAGAAGATTCAAACCTTTCACACAAGTTCATTTTTCCCCACTACTGTTTGATTTAAATCAATGCCTGAAAGGTACTTTTAAGTCCTTTGTATTCTTTGGAGGAATGATGTAAGCTGTCAGGGAACCACCAACATTAAAGAAGCAAAATAATTCCTGCTTTGAACAGAATCCTAAAAATCCAACAGTAACTTCAAACTTGGCATTAAGTATTCAAATACAATTGTTTAATGAACATGTCAGCAGGTGATTTTTCTTGAAGCAATGTGTCACTTTGACATCATTCTTCTCAGGGCAGATTCTTTTACAAAAAGGAAAAAAACCAACATTGTAAAAGTCTATTTGGCAATTTACAGGTTAGTGGGAACTGAGGGCACCCTGGCCCAAGGTTTGCAGCTCAGGTGCCTGCACTCTTTCTTAGGGCTGTATTCTTTCAAAATGATGGATCTGATCCCAAATATCTCCCTGAAGTTGCATCAGGAGTGCTGTGAAAGGTGTCAAGTCTCATCTGCTGGCCAGTGTCCACCACATTTGCCTTCACATATGGGTCCATCTTATTTTGTGGCTGGGGTTCAGGGGGTTCCCAGAGAGGCAGAATACCTGGACACACATAGAATTTTACTTCTGACTTTTCTTGCCTTTTTTGGAAGTCCAAGGACGAGAAGTGGTGATGCACAAATAGTCTTATCCTGTAGAACAGAGCTGTGGTCCTGCTGCTCGTTGTGATGTGTATTTCATATGTTTAGATTTAATTTTTATAGATATCAAAATATGAAACATTGCTGAGGGGATATAGGTGGGAATATATTTAACACTGGGGAGGATTTATGAACCCCTGCTAGGCTCAGACTAATCTGTGATAGTTTACCCAAATCTGTGTAAGCCTGAGTTCCTGTTCATTATTTGAAGGTGCAAACAGTATATCCAGCTCCTCCCCTCTCAGGGTTTGCCATTTAGCCACCAAATCACACCCTTGTAGAAGTTGGGCTGTATGGTAAGACCCCACCAGGTGCTCTACAAACATATCCTGGCACTGTCAGAGTGGCGTGGGGGGCATTAGGACACACACTGATGCTTTCTCACTCCTTTCTCTCCCACCCTGCCACCCCCAGCTCAGTTTAAACCTTCATTTGTGCAACTCCATCGTCTATCTCAGCTGTTTTATCTCACCAAATGAAGTTCAAATTCAGGATATGTTATCCATAGGATTCTGATAACATTTGCAGATGTACAGAGAAAGGAATTGGAAATGGTTTATATTGAGTATTGGAGACACAGCATTTAAGAAAGCTATGCCTGAGTCCAGGCAGCATTCAACCTTAATTTCAATCTAAAATTGAGCTTTTTCCCCTCCAAGTCAGCTCTAAATATTAATTTCCTTACATGTATTTAGGAAGCAAGTCAGATACAATAAGTGAGCAATGATGGTAAAATACTGGAACAACAGCAATTTATTATGTGGTTTTTTTATACACATCTATTTATAGAATGCTTTCTGCTCTAAGGATTAAGGGAATAGAAGCTGGGATTTTCCTGCTCCTTGATGAGTGTTAGTGAAGCATATTTGCTAACACAGTTTGACATACAATATATTTCAGTGCTTATGGTACCTTATGGTATGGTACTCCTGGTACAGCACCTTATGGCATTTTATTTAATGTTTGTGAAGTTTTCTGATTGCTTCCCAGATAATTTATTTTTATTGGCAGCTCGCTTTGTGCCCTTGTATTGAAAGGAAGCTGAAGCAGGATGGTTTTTAACATCTACAGAATTTCCCAAGTCTTTTAAAATAATAATACCTTGTTTAGCTGCTTTGCCTAACAGACATGCCTCTAATCAGTTGAAAAGTTGAGAATTTCTCATCTTGAATACTTATGTGCTACGAATTTAAGATAAAACCAGTCAGATACCATAGAAATTTTCTCAGCTTGAAATTTTAAGAATCTAATGCCCCCACAGTCATTTTCAGTCCATCTGCGTGGTTGCAAAATAACATTTTTGTCCTGTTTAAGCCACGATGGTTGGACTCGGGTGAAGGTGTAAATGTTCTGTCTTGCTGTGTGTTGGTAAAATGTTTCATAGTTATCTTCCTGTCTTTGGTTTCTATGCCTTAGTGTACACTTCACCCCTAGAGTTCCTATTTTGCTGCCAAGCATAATTGCAAATCCCAGAGACATCAGCAGCTCTGGGTTTTCAGAACCTTATTTAAATTACAGTTAAAATCTAATATGAACAAACATTCCTATTTTATATTTTTATGTAGTGTTATGTCTCATTTGATGACGAAAGAGAGAGATGACTACTCAAGTAAACACAGTTTATAAGGTCCTTTCCCACATACAAAATACACCACAGTTATTGCTATTTTAATTTGGAAAATACTTGCAGCATCACAAGTAGGATTAATAAGATTTTCCTTTCACTGAAAACACTAAAAATGTGTGAAGCAAAATACAGACTTTTTCTTCAGCAGATGTTTTGCTGTTTCATGACTGATTTTAATTAAAAAGCATGTGCCTACCATTGTACTTTAGAAGGTCCAGTCACGTATATGGGTCACTTTTTAAACTCCTTCACGCCTGAGGAGCAGATGGTTTGAAAAGCAAGCCTTAGTGAGACAAAACCCAACACCTCACTGCTTTCATTGTTCAGAGCCCTGCTCTTGTTTCTTGTGGTGTGTTCCCTGGAGCTCCACCCAGCCAACTTTTAATTTGCTCAAATGGGGTCATTTCATTTCCTTGTCTTGGGAAACTGTACTGGAAACCACATCAGAAATCACATCAAACCAGCTTAGCTCTGCACTAAAATAATACTTCAATTTTTTATTATTATTATTATTGCTCCTGTTTTTCTTTTGCTACACACAAAGCTAAAAATTCTTTAGTAATTCTCAGTTTTATTCATTGCATTCCAAGTTATTGGCAAGATTCATAATGAGTCTGAAGAGAGATGGAAGTGGGTAAATAAAGGTGAACAGAGAGGAAAACCAAAAAAGGAAAACTAAAACTAGCAATCCCAAAAGTATTAAAATGTGTCTCTTGGAGACAATGAGTTAAATGTTGGAACACAAAGAGGTATCTTATGTTTCCCTCATTCCAAATATACTTTAAATGCCAAAATAATCTCCTGTTCTGTCCTTACAAATGGATTCCAATTTGTTAGTCAAAGACTGTAATGAAATGACTCAAACCATAGTCTGTTCCACTAAGCAGTTTGCTACAGCATTTTTTTATTAATTATATTCAGGCTGCAAGAACTGTCAGAATGTTAAAATTCCTAAGGATAGTTTGCCAACATCTATCACTAGATTAGAAACAGCTCTGCAAAACCTTCAGCAAAGCAAATAATATTCCATCATAAAATCAATACAACTAAGCATTGTCAGCACAGTGCTGACAGTTCCAACTAAAACAATTTATAATTTTTAAAGAAGACATGTTGTAAATAGAAGTTAAGAGGCTTTTTTTTTTTTCCTCTCTCTTGGTTTCTCAAAAGACACAGCCAGTAAACAACTGAGATGTAAACATTTTGCTGCTGCTCTGTGTATGGCAGCCCTGCTTGGCCTCTCTCTTTACCCAAATATTCCCCCCCCAGCTTGGAGTTGCATGGATGGAGCTCATCTGTTGTGAACAGCTCAGACCCCACACCAGTCACCTGCTCATTGTGTTGGCTGCACACTAGAAAGAGTCCAAGGGCCTTTTTCCTCTCCTTTGCTGCAATAACTGCTTCTAGGAAGACTGAGGAAAACCAGGGGAGTGAAACAATATCTGCTCTCATAAGAATGCAGAGAGCACTCCTCTCCTCTCTGCTAAGAATATCATGTACCACCGTGGTCATCTGGTACCGCTGCTCACAGAGAACAGATTTTACAGTAATACTCTCATCAATTCTGCAGTGAGCCCAAAATGTTGGTCTGAGTTGCAGTGTACCTCCAAGACAGACTCCTAGTCTTGATTTATGGATGTGAGGGAATAGAGGGCGATTAACTGAATATTTTAAGATTTTTTTTTATTTTTTTTTTGATGATCAATAATCCTCATGTTTGAAAACACGTGCCCTGTTCTTAGTTTGAATCACTTCACTTTCAGCTTTCAACCTTGGGCCTTCACTTGCCTTTGTTCAGTTGAAATTACAAAGGTTTCTTCCTTCCAAATGTGGTATATATAACTCCTGGCCACTTTTTTGGTAAACTAAGCAGACTGACTCTTTTTATAGAAGTGTCTCACAGCTGCTGCAGGCCCTGGAGGGGTCCCTGGGTGAGCCGGCGTGGGGATTGTTGGTATGTGTGACCCCTGGGGCAGTCAGGGTGAGCTCCCAGCACACCCACAAACCTGGGCAGCTTCTTGGGCTGTTAGAGCTGCCTGGGCACGACCCTGCTGTCTGCCAGCCTGCAAAGTGACAGCCAGTTTGGGTCTATGTGCACCCTCCAGCATCAGCAATGACTGCACTGTGGCACAGCCATGGACCCTTTCAGTGAGTGACACACGAAACACGATTCTCTTCCCAACCCTGATCTGAACTCATTACATGTATATGATCATGTACATGTATTTGGTTTTGCTTTTCCATGTTTGCCCATTGGATGTCTTATTACCACAGTACTTTCATCCTATTCAGTGTCTCTTTGTTTCTAGAGTAAAATAATTGTTGAGTGATTGTTGAGTTTCTTCTTAGGTCTAGGATCTTGCCTTTAATATTAAAAATCACCACCCCCAGTTGTGTCCTGCAGAACTTATATTTATAGAGTTTTGAGCTAGATGGACCACTGAGCTAACCCAATATGACATCCCTTATATTAGAATATATATACACCAGTGATTTCTCCATGTCATTATTCTCAAAGTATCTTTTGCATATGTTGCCAAGCATATGACTGTGTTCTCTTTCAGTGCAGTTTATTTCTATTCATAAAGCTGCCAAAGAAGGGTAAATTTACAGGGGGCCCATGCTAGAAATACTTAATGGAGTGATTCTTCATGTTCAGAAACTTTTCTGGCTCCATCAATGTAGTCAATTTAATTAAAGAAAATGGAGGTTCATGACATTTGTATAGTGCTGTTTCCACTCCAAATATTATGAGAGAGGAAGCCAAATACTTTGTGAAAGCTGAAGCACAGTGTGTTGATGGAGTGCCTGTCACTGCCCTGTAAAGGATACATCCTCACACCAGGGTGTACCCAGAGAGCTACAGAAGTGAGAACAGCACAGTTGCTTCCATGTGATTCTCTCCCTAAACTCCGGCCTTCCTGAGGAGCAGGAAATATTCTGTTGGAGATGTCAGTACTGTGCTAAGGCACATTTCCAGGACCCAAGTTAGGATCTCTGCAACCTTATTGTTTCCTCAGGGGTCTCTTAGATGGTATAACTTCATTTTGTGTAGCTGCCCTGTTATCTTTATGAAACTGTAATCTTATTTCTTTGAAATTACCTATACTCTGCAAATCCTACTGTTTGTTAGTAATTATCATAGGGGTTTCTTCCTCTCTGATATTTGCATTCGTCTGTGGATTGTACACGAGATGTAAAGGTCACATTCTGAATCTTTTTGCATTACAACTGTTTTCATAATACTTGTATTGATATTTGTTATGTGTATCCTCAGAGTCTATTTCTGTTTGTTATTGGTGATTGGACATCAATTTGGATGAATTTTTGGTCTGTCCCAATGCAGAAGTTTTTACAGAAACATACCTACTCAGTGCGGGTTTTTTTCCCCCTGGTAATTCCTGCCATCAGTATTTGGCCCTTCTGCAAGACTAAATCTTTGCAAATGTGTTACACCTTGAAGATTCACCTGGATTCTAGAAAGAAGTGTGATTGAGTCCCTCGGTGAGAAATCCATGCTCCTGGTTGGATTTTGACTGTAACTGTGTGCAGTTGTAATAATTTTTTTGTGCAACTTAAAGGCTTATTTTTCAAAGAGTATTTGAACAAACAGTTGGGAGCAGTGATTTGCCAAACTGTAATTAAAAGGAAATGGACTCATTCTGAGAAGTGTAAACAATGTGCAAAAGGTAGCAAAAATAGGGGCCTTAAACTGACCAATCTTTAATCCAGAACAGGACTTGAATTTGGAAAGAGTTTAATTGCTGCGGTGAGACCCCTCAACTTTCAGGACTATACCTCCAGTGTCCTGCAGTAACATGGGCAGTTTCTATGGGTTTGCCAACAAATTCATGGAATTTTTTGTCCTCAGCTGTATCAGCTCCCTGTTGCTCGTTAACATACTTTGCCAGGAAATTCATGGCATTTTTAGGTCTTCAGCTGTGCATTAATCAACTCCCTGTTGCTTGTTAACATCCCTTCTTTTTCCTATCTGTGATCAGTTTTTTCCTTTACAAATGAAATCTGAAAGTAAAAGCTTGGCCTCCCTAAAACTAACGTCAAAACATTAGAGGCAAAGCACGTGGAATTCTTATAACACTGCTCTCAAACACCTTTGCAGAAGCTGTTACCTTGAATCTGGGAACTGTGGGTCCCTGTTTTCACACCGAACCCTCATCTCACATTTTCTAGTTGTCTTTGATCTTAATTTTTTGTTAACGGCTTCCAGTAGTTTCATGTGTTTTCATTAATCTAAGAAACCCCATCAGATACAAGCAGTGGAAGCAGGGAAGCATTACCAGAAGGATGAGGGACATGATCCTCCTTTCCAGCACTGGTGAGATGCATCTGGAGTGCTGTGTGCAATTCTGGGCTTCCCAGGACCTGCCAGAGAGAGACATCTCATTCTCACAAAGATGATTAAAGAACTGGAGCATCTCTCTTGTGAGAAGGGGCTCGTACAGCTGGGACTCCTTAGCATGGAAAAGAGGAGGCTCAGGGGGAATCTTATCAGTGTCTATAAATATCTGAGATTAGGGAAGGTAGAGCTAGTTTTTTCCTACTGGTGCCCGGTGACAGGATGAGGCAGAGGACACAAATGAAAATTCCATTTAAGTGTAGGAAAAAGTGTTTTCAATGCTAAGGGTGGTCAAATACTGAAACAGGTTGTCCACAGAGGTTGTAAACTCTGCGTTTATGGAGACATCTAAACCTCACTGGGCACATTCCTGAAGAACCTGCAGTAGCTGTCCCTGCTCTGAGGAAGGGGTTGGATTAGACCCTTCCAATTAGGTCCCTTCCAATCTCAACCATTCTGTGTTTCCTTAAAATCTGGGAAGAAAAATGAATGAGAATCAGAAGATTTTCTTGGTTAGACTAACAGCTTGCTATTTAACTTAAAATATGTTCAGTCACTTTTCTCTGATTCACTTTTATAATTATTTTGATCTATTTTGTCATGTATTATCATTTTGAAATATTGGCTCATTCAGAGACAATTTTTTTGTTTAAAAAAATGTGTCTTTTTGTTATATTTCCAGGATGTGTCATGAAAACATGAGAGAAAATTTGCCTATGTAGTTTCTAAATATCTTTTATATTTCTTTACGCTATGAAAGAAATCTAATTATCTTATAAAGAAATAGCTATCAGGAAGTTATTTTGTTCTGAGTAAGAGTGTCAGATACTTGTAAAGTGTTTCTCTCATAATTTATCTCTGTGTTTAATTTTTTTTTATTTGATACCTTTGTTAAACATGAACGCTGGGCTTTACAGGACTTATAAAAACTCAAATGCACTAATGTAGGAATATAAAAGATTGAGACATATTTCTAGGCGTGCTTTTGGCATAAAGTTGATAAGACTTTATAATAAAACAGAAGTTTTTATTTCAAAAACTTTACATTTTTGACTGGAAATGTAACTTTTGTGGTCAGTTGCTGGAAAGGCACAGTTTGACACTGGACTTCTCTGTAGGCCAGACCTGTTTGTGAGAGGTTCTCTCAGCCATTCCCCACCTTCCTGCCAGCGTGTTCCCTCTCTTCTCTATTTCTGCACCTGTTTTAGAGATCAAGTTATAAACTGACAAGTGAGGGGGTTTAAGGGTATGGGGTATTTTGAAGTCTTTTCTTTTTAAGCCTTCAGGTGACTTGACTGGTTTAGAGTTCAGTCCTACAAACAGATGGAGGAAAGACGTTGTGGGAACACCTCAATTTGACCATGTAGGCCAATAACTTATGTCATGGATCACACTTTTACAGTAATTTTTTCTTCCTATAAACTGTATGACTCTGTGTGCATGGGAGCCTGTATAGATCTCTCTGATCTCTAATCTGATCTGAAGAAGAAAAAATGTATTCCAATTATTCATTTTTTATTAATGTGCAGAAATCCATAATCTATGTTCAAGTCTGCAATTTGTTAGCTGTGTTGAATCAAAGTGACCATGGAAAGTGCCAGGAGATGGTCAAGCCTCATTAAAGTGAGAAAGTTTAGCCCCCTGTATAATGGCACCTTTATTCAGTGAATGGCTTTTCCCATTTATTTCTATATTCTCGTTTCTGTCTGTCAGTGGTCGTAAAACTACTTGAATTTCCTTCTGTAACAGAGTTCTTTTTGCTTCGGTTAAAATTAGGATTTTTTTTTTTTTTCCCTTTGTGAAAATGAGGAATTTTCACACTTGCTGACCGGGAAACAAGGAAGGAAAGGTGTGCTCATACTTTGGTACCCACTCAAGACAAAATTTTCTTTTTCTACATCATGGTATTTCAGGAGAAGATACCACTTGTTTTCCTTTTGTCATTTCTGATTTTGAATCTGTGTGATTTTTTTTTCATCTTTATCTGAAATTTTTGTTTAAACTTCATTCTAGAAAAGCAGAGAAATCTAAGTCAAGATATTAACCTTTTCAGTTAATAGTTATGTTCTTACAGGGTTTTCCTGACTTTATAATCGAAACAGGGTCAAAAACTGACAAGAAAAATGATCTGACCAACAAAGAGTTCCCCTTGTGCTCCCCTTGGACAGCCTTCTGTCTCATGAAGAAGAAAGGCCACTCAGGGCATTTTTTGTCTTTTTTGTGGTCATCCATTTATAAATTGTAAATGTCCTTGCTTGCAGACTGGCTTTAGGATTTGGTGGATTTGGTTAATAAACCTTGATTTATCAAGGTTTGCAGCACTTTGGTGGGGGGGGAAATGCGTGTTTGTAAAGATTGGTGATAACAATTTACTAATGAAAGTGTTGTAGAAATCACAGGCTTTCAAATTCTTTTGCTTCTAATGCAATAATTGCTCCTCGTGCTCTGAAGCACTGTGGCACCACGTGTGTCTGCATTACACGAGGCTGTACCATGGAAAAAAATCCTTGGAGAGGGAGCTATCCAGCCAGAGGGAGGACTTGCTTTCTGCCTTAAACAAGGTAGTTACACAAATAATCTTGGTGTGAAGATGATATTTTTTAAAGTATTGGCCTACCCTGAGTTTTATTATCTTCTTTCAGGCCTTTGGAAATGCATAAAATAGTAAATATTACATCTTTGATGTGAGTGTATCCTAATCCCATAGAACTACTTTCTCCTCCAGGCTGAACATGACCATGAGGTCCCCACTCTCTGTTTCCAGGAAAATACTGACACGAGAAAGATGAGTGACAACATCTGCCATTATCACTGATTATTGTTATTCACACCTGCAAGTCTTCTGTGGTTGTGAAGGTGACCTGAGTGGGACTGTAGTAATTTTTGGAACATAATAATGGGGAGTATTGCTATCTGTATTCTTTTTCCAGGTCACCGTCTAAGCCATTCCAAATACCTTCAGAATGCCTGGATTTGCGTACTAATTAGCCCGAATCAAATATTCATCACATCCCTGTTGATGGGATTGGTTGAAGATCTGATTAACCTTCAAGTGGCTCAGTGACTAAACACAGGTTCTTGTCTATCTGATAGGATAATTTCCCTGCTACATCTATTTCTTGTTCCTCCAACAGAAAATTATTGCAGAGATGCCCAGTCTGAGCTTTCATTGACCTTACTTAGGCACAATATAAAAATCTAAAAGAGAGCAAAGCTATCCTTTTTTTTTTTTTTTTTAGTGGAAGAAAGAGAAAGCCATATTATTAAATGAAAGGAAGACTTCTTTTCTTTTGAGGGAAGAGATGAGGCTATGAAAATGCTGAAGGTGTTTTCATGTCTTATTCTTATAAACCTATTACTGTGGCTCACCAAGATTCATTTCTGAAGGTTGTGATCAGGTTATAATAGAAAGAAAGGTACATGGAAGTTAAAAGTGAGTTTGCACAATGATGTGGGGGGGGATCAGGCTTTTTCCATTAACCATCCTGAGACCCTCTGAAGGGAGAGAGGGAGAGTCACTGCACTGCAGTCAGACCTTTCTGTAAAATCCATGACCAAGGCTATTGGAGTGTTCCCTTCAAATATTCAAAATTGGAAAAGTACTCTGAGTAGAGATGTGCATAAGGTCTCCTGTATGTTCTTGAGAAAATACCAATTCTATAAAGCTTAACAAATCCCGAGCAACAATGCACAGTTTGTTCAGTAAAATCATTGCAAATATTGTAGTGGTAAAGCAGCAACGTGCACTTATCAAGGAAATGTTCCTAGAACAATAACCTGCTTTCAGTAAAGGAGTCTTTAATATCTCTAAGCATTAGAATATTTAATTTCAATGTTGGCGTTGTGATGGGGAAAGTAAATTAACTTGTGAAATTAATCATTTTATTTTTAATGAAAAAATATAAATACAGAAGCAATTCTCTATAATATGACTTGAGGGGATGATGATTTATATTAAAAATACCATTCTGCTGGAATTTCTGCTACTATTTGAGATAATTTAATTTGTATCATTTGCATATGAAAATATGCATTGAACGAACAGCAAAATAACCTTTACACAATTCTATAATAGCATAAAATACAGTACATTACAATATAAGTTGTTAAGAATAAAAATACTCCATCTAGTTTTGCAAAGAGAATACTTCATACAGTTAAAAAAACCCCACAGAACTTGTACCAGATCTTTGCAATTTGTCTTGCTTTGTTATCAGCCAGAGATCTGAATTAGCTAAAGGTATTTTCGAGTATTTTATTCTGCTTTTTCTTTTTAATTAGCTTCCTGAGGCAGAAATGCATCCTGTATTTTCCTTGCTTTCCAGTAAGGTCATCTCCACAATAGCTCACATGGTCTGCTAGAGAGAGACATGATAGAATGGCTTGAACCAGTGTGTAATACTCCTATTACATGTTATTATTCTCCTATTGAATAGACATTTTCTCTAACAACAATTCTTCCCTGTCACAGGAATATCTTGCTAATAAATCAGCAGTCAGCATTCTTCATTAATGCTTGGTCTATTACTATCATTGAGGACTCTCATCAATAGCTGATTAGTGCCATTAGCTGCAGAAAAGCTGGGCTCTGTTTCTTTCTCATCTTTATTTGGTCTCTACTAGTGGTGCATTCAGTGCGGGAAATGAATTCAGAGTGTAAGATTTCCCCTGGAATGGGACAAGATGAGGAGATTATCAAAAATATGCTGCTGAAAATACTGAGGAATGTCCTTTCCTGTCTGACTCTTGTATGATTTGGGCATTTTGTGTAGATTTCTAAATACCATTAAGAATTGCTTTTAAACCTTCTCCCAGATTCATTCCTACTTACATGCACTCCATAATGTGTGGGTTTTTAAAACATATTCCAGGCTGCCCTTTCATCTCTGGTGGGTTAAGCAAACAATCCCAGGTCACCTGAAGTGCACACTGGTATTTTATCCAAAGTGCCATTTTCCCTCTTACTCTTTTTATTACTATTTTAAATTATTTCTGCATTCTGATCGGCAGCTTCTCTAATTAATCCAAAATCTGAATTCTTGTTTTCTCCAGTTGCTACTCTGATAGCAAAACCCAGGCCTACCATGTTGACTCAGATCACACACTGGCTGGATCTTCCCCTCTCCTCTCCAGGAAGAGGCTGTAGGTTCCTGGCTCCCCTCAGCAGTCTGTCATGCAGTCCTTCTTCATCATGTTTATTAAAAACACCCACTTTCCAAGGATTTGGCACACTCCACCTGTGTTTACAGAAATTTTCCCTAAGCATGTGGCCTACATTTTAATTGGCTTCTGGAAGGTTGTTTTTTTTTTTTGTATCTCTTTCTGAGGTACCGTAGCAGCATCTCTTCCTTAGTGACAGCAGGGAAATTTTGGTGAAGGCCAAGAAGCAGCAGTGTGAGATGAGGAGGTACTTCCTGCTCCTCTGGCTCTGAGTGGGACTGTCTCCAGACATGGAGCCCAAAGCAGCAGAGGAAAACTTCCTCCTTGTTTAACCCCACTGTCTGTGAGGGCTGGCACATCACATGAAGCTGTGCTGAGGCTGGGGGGTGAGATTTGGCTGCTGTTGCCAACTTCCTGAAATTGCTTTGAGTTCCCATGGAAAGCCAGCAGCCTTCCCTTGATCACTGCCCCTCCCTCCCTGCCCTGCACTTTTTTAAATTCTATTTAAAAAAAACCAAAAAGAATTCGTATCCTTTCCTTATAAGTTCACTTTTTGCCTTCTGCACACTTGAAATGGCTCCATTGCTCCTTTTGAACCTTCTTTTGAAGCTGCTGTAGGTTCACCAGCAATCTGCAATACCTGCCATCTCCTCCAACAGGGCCAAGTGCTGGTAAGGCTGCCCAGGAATTGGATGAAATATGTTTTGAATGGTTTAAGTCATTCTGAAGTTGCATTTTTAGATAAGGACACTGTCCAACTGTAAACAACAGTTGTATGGTTCTAGTTGAGTGCCTCATAGTTGTTAACAAAGGCACATGTGCTGCTTTGGGTTCTCTCTATGAAAAATAACATTCAAGGATGAAGGAACATAGACCCAAGAGTTTTTTAAAAAGAGTAATCTTGAAAGACTGAGCAGATACATATGCAGATCAATATAATTACAATAAAAGCTACTACTTTTTTTTTTTCCCACTATCAAGATAAAATGTAAAAGGGTTTTACATTTTACTCTATTCTCATGTTGATTTTATCTTACAGAAGGGTTTAATTTTATGGCACAGGCAGTTGAGCTCTGCAAAGAGAAATGGATCAAGAAGCCTTCTCCTTTCTCAGCTTTTGACAAACAAGAAACCAAACCAAAAGATCTATTAAAAGAATAATTAGCTTGATTTTCCTCTCTTTTCCAAATAAACACACACACCAAACATGCATTATCTATTTAAAAATTGTTTTTAAAAAGGATGTTAGTCCTGTGTTTATTTTACAGATTAATCATGAATGAGGTCAGAAAACTCCTCTTGAAAGGGCCTAGCGAAGACAAAAACCTCTTTCCAGATTTATCTGGTGTGCCTTTAGTAAAACTGAACTGAACTGGCCTGAATAGTTCACATTAGAAATCTGGAAAGTCTGCCAAGAAGAATGAGTAGTTTTACAGCCAGTCACAAAGTTGCCAACTCTTGAGAAAACTCTCAGGACCCAACTGGCTGTTGAATCATCGACATCTCCTGGTTTCAGACCGGCTCTGGACAGAGGACTTTTCTTACACCCTAAGCAAGTGGCCTTTGCAGGGCCCATGATGTCCTCAATCCTCCTCTCTAGAGAGCTCAGAAACCAAATTATATGTTTTTCTCTGATGTTCCCTGCCTTATAGGCCAGTACTGCAATTTCATAGATTTATTGGTCAGAGTGTATAAAAGTGTGTGTGATTGCCAAATCCAGCACTTGAGAGTTCTCTTTTTTATCAGAAAGGCTTTACCTGTTCTTTCTTCTTCATGCCTCAGGTATAACATTTCCTTCTCATCTAAGTCTTACTGGGTTGCTGTAAGATATGTGTTTTGTTTTAATACTTATTGTGAATCTCTTTTGTGCATTGATCTTTATATCTTTACGTGTGTGCTTTGGAATTATTGTGACTAGCAGATTTCCTGAGGACAAAAACTGAAATCCGGGTTTATGTACCAGCATCATAGTCTTGGCCTCCAGAGTGTAGGCACACTCAAACCTTTTATCTGAACTGCAACATGGCCCAGGGATCTCACTGCAATGCAACTTTCTGTAATATCCTACACAGTTTGATGAAGGAAAGTGGGCCCTTTTTGATAAATGTGCAAAAAAGCGATGTGGTTTCTCGAGTGAGAATGTGAGCAAACCAATGCGTTTTGGTATCCTTGTTTCCTTCAAGAGTGGCATCAGGCAGAAGGATTCAACATGGCTGCCAATAGTTCTGGAATAATTTCCATCTGTGGCACTTCTTCAGTGGCCAGATGCTGATAGCCAGAGCAGCGTGGTTGGGAATGCTGAACGTTCACTGTGTTTTTAGTGACAGTGGAGCTGTTTGAGAAGAAATGACAAAACATAACTGGCGTGTACTGAAAGACTTGCATCAGACAGATACTTTCAGTGTCACATATCTGGCATTTACTGGGATACCTATTCTAATGGATGTCACTCACCATCCAGTGCATGTGTCACTGAGCTGCTCTATGCCAGTTCTGTTCCAAAAGCTGTTGCCTGCTGCTCAGTTCTGGGTGATGGTAGGAAAGAGAGCATTTTAATGCTGCTGAAAAGGGATGTACAATTATTTTTTCCATAGGATGGTATTTGTTTCTATAGAAATTCCAGGTAGATTAAATCCTTCAAATTCCTGATGGCAGTCCACATGTGTTGCTTACTGTTCAAATGCATGTTATGTGGGGACTTTATGCTCCCTGAGGAATGGGGCACCAAGCTATCCCTTGTTTTCTCAGGAACACTGGTGGGATGAGCAGGCCAGGTGAAGGTATCATGCTGAGTCCGTTTAGCAAACACTTGGGACTCAAAGACCAGAAATGGAGAATGTGAGCATCCTTCCTCATAGGCAGAGTATGATGTTGCTTGAATTCTCTGTGCGTGATGTTACCCGTGCTCCTCATCAGCACAGGCAAGTACAGATCAGAAGATAAAAGCACTTTTCCAATCCAGTGGAGGTTTCTGGTTTTGGGGCTCTAGAGGAGAGTCACCAAAGCAGCAGGTCCAGCCCTGCCCACATCCTGGCTGTCGGTGCTGCCTTTCTGCAGCCTCAGTCCTTCAGGTCAGATAAATGAACCTGGCCATCTGTATTTACACACGTTCCTCCACCTGTTCCCAGAAAGCCCTTCCATTGCTATGTATACAGTACTTTAATTATATGGAAATTCACTAGTCACAACTTTAATGAACAACTTTTCTTGTATTCAAATGAATAAGATGCTGATGGCTGTTTCTTTGTACACAGCAAATGGTACTTCTATAAAAGCCACAGTAAATCAACAGCATAAGCTGATTTAATTACTAATTTGTTGCAGAGGCTATTCCCATACCTATCATAACACTGTGTATTCAATTATCTTTCACCCTAATGCAGGTATGTTTTTGGGTTACATCTCTAAACAGGAAAACTGGTTTTGAATTTTTCTGTTTGGTTTTTTTTTGTTGTTTCTCTTGTTTGTGAGGGGTTGTAGTTCTTTTCCTTTCCTTTTTTTTCTTTGCAGCTGGTAAAACTAGCAGCAACTAGCATGTGTCTAGTGATTAAGACTTTTTCTCTTTGTAATTGTCAGATTGATTGGGACAATTGAATGATAATGAAAAACAGCTTGTTCCCTCATTTCCAGAGGTGACACTTTCTGCATAATACTGCAAAATATAACAAAAGGGTTTTCTTGGACGCTGCTTAAAGTTAATTGACAGCATCTGTTGTTTGGAACAACGGAGAGAAATAGCATTCCCTTGGCTCTTGGGCACGTTACTCAGGATTAGGCACTGTCACGCCAGCTGATATCTGAATACACTGTATCTATCCACAGGGTCTTAGCTGGGCTTTCTCTTATATCAAGGTTCCCCTTTGTACACAGTGGAGTTGAAAAAAAATAGTTATAGTTCATTAAATTAACGACAAATCTCCTGAAAAATCTGTGGTCTTCATTTAAAAGGAACAAAAAGGATAAGAGAAGTTACAATAAACAGTGGAATATGGAAATAATATCATAGTTATGAACTGCCTTTTTAGAAGCATCTTTTACTTCTAAAACCAAACAACAGATTTCCACTGCTATTTTATATCTGCTTGGGGTCTATATATCTAAACAGCAGTAATCACTGCAGGCACAGGGATTGTTTATTTTGTCAGATAAAATTCTAAATAGTTTTGAGAGCATGTGAAAAATTTTCATTCTGCATTTCTCACAAGAAAAAAAAAAGGTATAGCTTAATTTTGCTCTTAGACTGGCTGTATGTGTTCTGAGAGCTTGAATAGCATTAAATATGCACGTCCTTTTATCTTTCGGCAAACTTTGCTTTCATTGTTGCTCTTTAGTCAGATGTGCATTTTTCTTTATGAGATTTAATATTTTTCTTTTAGAACATTGATCAGTGTCCAAAGTCACTTAAGACCAGCAGAAAAATCAATAGTGAGTGAGGATTGGCTGCCTTGGAGGCTGCTGCTGCAGCTGATCACCAAGAAAGCAGGGATTTGATTTGATTTTGCGTTTCCAAGTCATTCCCTTGCTCCGTACTGTCTGTCAGTAAACTTCAAAATTGCTGATTTGAAAATAAATGCACACATGTTACTGTTTGAATCTGTTCCTTTTACTTTTTTTGGTCCTTCACACAAAATGGCATACACAGGTATTAGCATTGTTATTGCTCACATGGCTGCAGGTGTGTGGCGAACTCCAAGCTGAACTCAAGGTCAGAGACTCTGTGATGTAAACTCTTGAAGCCAAGATTTGTATTTTCATGGAGGGTTCATCAATCAGCATATGTTAATGAGCCAGTTTTGTCATGTTATTCTGGCAAGTAATTTGACATTTTGCTGTGTTGCTCTTATATTGAGCTCGGTATCATCGACAGTCAGATATTGAACTGATTGTAATCAGGACCAGGAAAATATTTCATATTCTGGGCTGTAATGTACAATGTGCTCTAACGTAAGATATTCTCTGTACTGTGAAGTATAACAAATTGCTTTGTTTCTTATTCTGATCTCCTTAGATATCGGTACAATTACTGAATTGAAACTGAACTCTTTTCTTGCTGGAGTTTATTCTTCTGTTTAAAGTTTGATAATGCACTGCATTTTATTGTTTGTGTGTATAAATAATGCTTTGGAGAGGAAGGGGACTAAAAATGATACATGTAGTAATGAAACACAGACTAGTCATAGTTTGTTAAATTAGCTGCTTTTAAATTTTGCCTATGCCTTGAAAATATTTCTGGCTTTATTTGTTTATATATGTACATGTGTGACTATTACTGCATGGTATATATAATAATCCTTTTACTAATGCTTCTTTAATATATATAAATAGGAGTAGCTCTGCCAAAACTGTGTTGTGTTCTGTTTCAGAATTAAGCAATGTAAGGGTCTTGTTCTTTTTAATATCAACCGAATTTTAACACTGGTCATAATATAACTGATGCAATATGCACTTTTCTGTACTCACACCTCAGCAACAGATCTAAATGAAGTTTTAAAGAGAAACTGTAAAGATTTTAAATATTCATACTATGTTGATGATGCTACTCCAATATTGAGAAACCCAGATTCAGAATTGTATAGTTTGGAAGTCCTTAATGTCATTGAAAAAAATCTTAATGCCGTAAATAGCGATATGAAAGTTCAGGAAATATGTTTCTCTCCTACTTTCTCTTCTCTTTTGGACCGGTTGGGGCTGATCTCAGCAGTGTCAGTAATTATTATTCTGATGACTTGCCCCTGAAAGGCATTCTCTTGTACCTGTGGGGACAGAGAATCCATTTGCCTGGCGCCGGGGAGTCGGAGGCTCAGGCTGGCGCCAGCGAAGAGAAGGGAAAGATGATTAATATGTCTTATAGATTCACTGTCTCTTCACTTGTCCTAGACCTGCCAGTAATTCCACTCCCCTGTGGTTCCACCTTGATCACAGATAATGGAGGCAGATTGAAAGTTTGAAGACACAAGCCTTTCTCTCCTCCTGATCTGACATTACTCACCCAGGCTAAATGAGCTGTACAACCACGGGCACCTGCCTATGGGAAGGCATCTCAGAGCACTTTGCAGTAATGCTGCAATAAAGCAGCAACTGTACTCTAATTAACCAGGTTTCTTTTCTTGCCTTTTTTCCTTTCTTCCTTTTTTCTTTCTTTCTTTTTTTTTTTTTTTTAACTGCACAGCAGGCTGCCATTAGCAAAGCTATGATATTGCAATGGAAACAGTAACATCAGTACTCCTTCACCTCTGCAATTTATTATAACTTACCTTTTCCTTTTGATTTCTTTACAGAAATAGTAGAATAGAAGGTTATTTTGTCCCAGCAAGGTAGCTGTAGCATTCTAAGAAGTTGAATTATGAATGGAAAAATAACTTTGTGAAGAACATCTGTCAAAAATTCTCTTACATAGGTTTATCTTTTTAAAGATAAACCCCTGTTATTTACTCATTTTTTAAGCTAAACTGGACTTTGTAGTACAAAAGTATAATCTCACAGGACAGTCTTTGCAAAACAACTTGTAGAAGGTGTATATGTGTATTGGTAAGAAAATTTACTTTATTTAAGAGATAATACAGCAACAGCAGAAAACTGGGTGGTCACTTCCTTGGGGTGTTTTTAGGTGACGTGGCAGCACACAGTGAATTACAACATGCATGTGTATCTGCCCACTTCGCATCTTCCTTTTCGACAAATGCCTTGTTCTAAATCGGACTGTTAGAGATAAAATACCCTTTTTTCTTTCCAAAATCTGACTGAACAGAACATACAAAAAGGTTTTACACTGGGAAAAGACGTTGTCTTATACGGTCTCCAGAGAGATAAGTCATAATAAGAACCCTGAACATGAGCTTTTTTTGGTGTGTCCATGAAGTATTTTGCTCTGTAGTTCTCTGGGAGTGATTGAGCATTTTACAAAAGATATCTGGTGTTTTTAAGTGTCTTTGATTTTTTGGGAGAAAGCCTGACAATGCTTAATGGACACAGTAATTTTTATATACCTTTGGCTTGTTTTGGGTTTGAAGTTTTGTAAAAGAAACAACTATGTTGTCTGGGCAGTGCATAACTCTTAAAATCAAGTTAAGCCCTGTGTTGTGTGCAATTCCACTCTGAATATAGATACTCTAAGAATCTGTATATAGTGAAATGTATTCTGGTTAAAATAACAGATCTGTATCTTCTAAATATTAAAGAAGACTAGGTCTAGCTAGAGAGCTAAATTCCAGAAATTGGCAGACAGCCCACTTTCATATAAGCAAAGTGATACCATTTTTAGGTATCTTGGGTATTATTATGAGTAAGGAAGAGAAGAGGAATAAATAAACAGAGTAGCCCAAAATATTTTCAAATGCAATATAACCAGGAGTGTAAATCTTAAGAGTCATGTTTCTTTAGCAGAATAACTACTAAATACTTTATAAAATAGGGAGCATTTATGTGCTACAAGGTCAGAGAGAGTAATTCTGTCAGCGGCAGAGAATGCTAGAACTATTAAAAAAATAAAAGAAAAGAAATTCTGTGTCATTGCTCACCTCATGGTGCCACTGGGGAGATATCAGTTTGGGGGTGACCTTTGAAGTTCCAATTCCTGGTCCTGCTATCTGGCTTCTTGAAAGGATTAGCTAATGCAGCACCAGGGGCAACCATATTAACAAGGAGAGAGAATTGGGGTTATTGTGAGAAAAAACATGACTCATTCAAATGGAAATTCTGGGCTCAGAAGTTGTAAAGGTCACCAAGCTGGTTATGGGTAAAGGCTGATTTATCATAACAAATAATGGGGCAAAGTTGTGATGATCTTCCAAGGGAAAAATCCTAATTTTAGAGTAAAGAAAAAAAGCTGTAGCATATTAGAATTTCATAATTAGTTCTATGCTCCATTAAAACTTTCATAGTCGTGATCCGTAAAGAATTGTCAGACAGGTATAAGACAACTTTCACTGGTCTCCAAGGATGAAGGACTTTATGTCCTAAAGATTCACAGTAAAGAGTTTACAGTAAATTACAGAACTTGTAAAAAAGGCTTTCTCTTTTTTTTTTTTTTTGGAATAGAAAAAGAAAATAAAGCACCTGCTCCTTTTAATTTTTTTTTGTTTGGTTGGTTTAGGGTTTTTTTGTGTTTTTTTTTTTTGTTAAATGAAGTTACTTTCAAAATGTCATAAAGCAGCACATGAGTAGAGCTCAAGACTGCAAACAGGTCCTCTAAAGTCCATTCTGCCATTGGAGCTGTGGGAATTCCTGCTCTTCCCAGCAGGATCACGGGTGTCAAAGGCCTGTTCACAAGTGCAGTCGCTGATTTGCAAGAGTCCCCCTGCAAATATTTGTGGGCTATTAAGAAACAACCTTCTCCTGTTGGGTGCAGGGCCTTGTGGGAAGATGTTTGCTTTTTGGTAGGGGTGCCATCTGCATGGAGTGGGATGTAGGCCAATAAGATACTCTGACTGAAAGAAGATCATTCCATGATTAACTAATTCAGTTGTCAAAAAAAAGCAAGGATACTTCTCAATTTGGGAGCGGTGGAAAAGTGTCATTTTTCTATTTAACCAGGCCTAAGGATTCTTGAAAAAGAGAATAAAATAATGTGCATATTTGAGTCTGAAGGAAGTTTATTTTATGATTAACTATTTTTTAATAAAATATTATTTTAGTGCTCTTAATTGGTTCTTTATTGCTGAGCAAAAAGAGCAAAGCGTGATCATGTTTATAACTGGAAGTGCTGATCTAGCAAAGGATTCTCAACCCTAGAAAGGCTGTAGAAGAGTTGCCTCATGGCTACAAGCTCCTTAAAAATCACTTAACCAGTGGTCAAAAAAACCTGCAGGATGGAACAATATCCTCTGCAGTGCTTCTAATTTATTTCTTGCAGAGTTGAGGTAACAGACTTCCATTTCTTCACTGGACCTGTAATAGAGCACACATATAAAAAAAAGGAAAAGCCAAATGTATTTTCAGAATCCACATAATTTTTCACGGAATAGTTTGGTATTTTATTACTGATACGCTTAGAAAAAGCACAATGTGACATTTTTTTGGGCTGGCAACTATAAACTCTTACTTCTGGGCATAAGGCTTGTTGCCATGAGTAGACTCTCTGATTTACTACGGCATGTGGTTTTTTAAATTAGGGCTGCTAATGATAGCAAGCATTACACCTGTTGGTAAATGTTTTCAGATTTGGCATTTTTAATAATGCTGGATATTGGAAGGCTAGATGTTGAGTTTGGATGTATAATTTTGTACACAGTGCCACCTGGAGAATTTGGGAATAAGGTTTTAAATATTGGATTATTTTTGCTTCGCTTGTTCCTATATTTATCCAAGCTCTATGGGACTGTTAACAAGCTTTCTCAAAGTCTGTTTTGGTGCTGTTACCATTTGGTGTGTTAACATTTTGCTGGTTGTCTGGTCTAAAAGATGGGTCTTCACAAGGACTTAGGGTGGGAATCGTGCCCGATTCCAGTTCTTGAAACCCAAGTATAGAAGTGAAGTTGTCCAAGTCTTTTCAGAGCTGCTGTCTAGCTTTGTAAGTTTACAAATATTTTTGGTCTCCAGGATCCTGTGTTTTGACTTCTGAATTTCTTGGATGCTTAAAGATCTGTGACTGGATACTTCAGTCATAGTAATGTCAGGAGCCAAGTGCTGTGGAATGGGGCCTGACAAGGCCTGTAAATCGGGCATTCTTCAGCCTGTTGTGGTGCCCGATGTGATGGCTGTGATCAGATCACAGAGAACTTCCTAGGTTTTGCAGAAAACAGATATTTATAATGTAGTTGGAGAGAGAACCTTTTCAAGGCGTCCCTGTGTGGGTGATCTTTGCAGGGCTACAGAATCCTTTCTTATCCTGCTGGTCTCCTAATTCCCTTCATGTCAAGTGGAACCATGTATGGAAGAACAGAGGCATTTCCTGTCCAAGCAGGGCTGGTCAGTCCCTGCCCTGAGGGGAGACCTCTTAGACAGAGGTGACAATCATAACAGGTCTCCTTCAAGCTGGGTGGGTGTCTTGACTACCAGTTGATATAATGTGTAGCAGGGGACATTGTCACTGTCACCACTGTCTGCACATTGGAAGGAATAGTCTCCAAGACTCTGCTTGGAGTGGGAAGTCTCTAATTCCATTCAGCCTGTGCAGGGTTGTGAATCCTACCAGAGAGGAGACAACTCCTCACAACACCAAAGTTTAGTGTCCTCATGGTTCAACTACTCAGTCAAACACTGGGAAAATTTGCCTGAAGAGGTTGTGCAGTCTCCTTCCTTGGGGTTTTTCAAGACCTGACTGGATAAACCTCTTGAAAAATGTGGTCTGATCTCATAGCTGACCCTGATTTGAGAAGGAAGTTAGATTTGGTGGCCTCTTGATGTCCCTTCCAACCTGAATTATCCTCTGACCACAGAGCAGATGAAATTGTGCTTGTCCTTGGCATTTTGTGCCTCCCCTTCAGAGGTGTCTGACTCTGCATGTATTGGACAGGCAGCAGATACACTTTATTGAGATTTGAGAATCTCTTGAAGACCTAACTCTAAACTGCCAACCACAGTTCTAAGGAAGAGTCTCCCACACAAAGACAATTTAGTCTTTCAACTCTACAAAGTGCAGTAGAAGATAAAGGGAAGTTTTGCTGCTTCATTTCAGCTCTGTTTAGGTTTATGGAAGCCTTCAAAAAAATCTGTCACTGCATTTAGCAAACACAGGCCTAGATTTTAGGGAAGACTTGTTCAGTTTATGTTTTTTCAAAGTCATCGGAAATTTTTAAGCTCTGCCTATTTTCATAATGAATCATCATGGGTTTGAACAAGTGTTGCTTTAAGAGCTTGACTTTATAGTGCTATAAATGCTTTGTAGTGATGAGAGTCTCAGGATAAAATCTCTAATTTCGGAAGAATATTATGGTAAACATAAAACCACAATAAACAAATACAAAGCAGTATGAAAAATTAATGGTTTTAGTATTTTCGATCTTTTTCTCCCACTAATTTAAAAGACAATTTTCAAAGGTTCTGCAGGAGATTCACTCTCACTCTGTAAACAAGATACTCAAATAGAGAATTTTCATATTCTTAGCATGTATCATCTTGATATTCAACTTTGTCCAAAGATCTTATCATTCCTCAAGAGCACTCTACAATCGAGCAAAGTTGGTGAAGCTTTTATAATACAGTACTATCATCAGATGATCCTATTTTTAAATACAATTGAAATCAAAGAGCTGGTAGATGACCTGGTGTTTAAAAAACATGAATCCTAGTCGGTATAATTCACACTTTCAAAGATGATCAGATGCACCAAAAGCTATTTTCATTTCTCACTGAGCAAGTTTGGGCATTTTTTTGGGTCTGTAGATTCCCGGCACAATAGGATTCCATGACCAAGGATCAGAGGAAGAGAATGAAAGTAGGTTTCAAAATAAGCATATGGGAAATAAATTATTCCTTTCTTTATGAATTTGCAGACATGTTGAGCTGGTATAAGGGTTTTAAAATTGCCTTTTTTTTTTTTTTAATGTTTTCTATCCTGAGAGTTTCATTCACCTATTGAAGGTTTTCCAAGGGAAAGTAAGGGACAGAAATTCTTGTCTGGAGTTTTTCCAGCCCTGCTATCCCTACCTGACTGTCTCCTCACGGAGTAACTGGACTGAGAAGTGCTGCTCAGTAAAAGGGCTCTGCTGTTCCCCAAAAATGAGCTTCCTTTATCTTCCAGCGTTGCCAACTCCCATTATGGCAACACGATTTCCTTTGGAAGAAGGAAATTTGTAGGATCCTCTCACTAAGTGGTTTGTTCTCTTCATTCCTCTGATGTGTGGCAAGAAGAGGAACAGAGAAGAGTAGTTAGAAATGAGCATTTCCTTTTTCTCATCCTGCAGTTGGGTTATGGGGCAAGGTGGAATTTACCTGCACTTATAATCACTCTGTGGTTTTAGGACTCATTGGTTTCTGCCTATGATTTTTTCATGGAGGAGGGGAACATATGGTCCTGACTCCCTCACTTGTTCTGAGGAGAATGGTGCAGCAGAACATCTAAACTGCTTCAAGTCAAAGCCTTTCATAAATTCAGGCTTTTATCTTCCACCTCTGAATGGCAGAGGATTTTCCTTCCCGTGTGATGTTTTGGTGTGTTTAGTTGCTACATGTGAGCGCGGTGACATTTATGTGAAGTGAATCTATTAAATTCTTTATAATGAATAGCATGTAACTGTAAAACATATACAGTTTTCTCATTTTGCCCTCCTCTGGGAGACTACGACAACATTTTGGCAAGTAGGAGTAAACAGCTTTGTGTTGGCATGCAGTAAATTAAACTGAGTAATTAAAATCAATAGCAAAACACTAGCTAGGCAGAAAGGTCATATAACACAACAGAAAACTGTTGGGTAGCATATTGCAGGAAATCAAAATAAATTTCTGAACTTTTCATTATTCTTTACATGCCTGGAACTGGCCTTAAAAGGCTTGTGAGGTACAGCAAGGTATTGATAGAGACAGGATCGTTCTGTGAGATGGAATAAAATGTTTAAAGACTAATATATGAGATTTTGCAGGGTACGAGGCTGCCAGACACGGTGGAAAATAGAAGAGAGGTCTTTAACTACTGTTATATAATTTTTTTTGTTAAATTGGCTTAGTGTGTTATACAGCAATGCCTGCAAGTGCTGAAGTCAGATATGCCAGTCACTGGTCTCTGTCAGTGCAGGTGTCAATTATAAGTTTAATGTTAGTGTTTCCCTGGTCACCTGGCTGGACACTGATGCCTTCAAGGCCATTTTTAATTTTTTTTTGCCTTCAAGGACAAAAAAAATAATGGATGATTTTGTGAGGCAAGTCAAGTACTCCTCTTGCAGCTCAGGTGGGGAAGTGAGAGTCAAAAATGTTCAGATCCAAATCAACAATAGTTCAAAGTGAACAATATCTGGGGAATGTGGGATAACAATTTAAGAGGAGTAGTCCAAGTTTTAAGCTACACCTGAAGTCTTTACTCTGATTGGGAGTTTTGAGGAAATAGATGACACTTATGATTTTCGGACGCTGTTTGAAATCTCTCATGGCCATGGCTTCCCAAAGGAAGTCTGAGGTGGGCTTTTGCTTCTTTTGCTGATGAAATGTGTTACGGTGGCGGAAGGAGGTGGGAGGAAATCATGAGACACGATTCTGGGAAAAGTGGAGATACGGGATGAGTCACTTAGAAGTGTTTGCTTGGGAGAGACAGAAAAGGAATCAAAGGCACAGCTAACCTGTAACAAGTACGCTCAGTCATGGAGTGGATACGAGTTAAAGGTAAAAAGATTTTAGAAAATGGACTGGCTGAGTTGGACAAAGCAGAAAGCTTTAAGGCCCCTGAGCTCTTCTGGCTGGACCTGTTTGCTTTTCCCAGTTCAATCTGTTGTTCTAATAGGCAATGTTACCGTGCCTTTCTTATCTCTCTTGAATTTGCCAGCCCCGTTAGCTCTCTCTCAGGCAACTGTCAGAGAGATCTTGTGTCATCATTCAGGAGGTTTGAAATGTTGCATTTAGAAGCCTTTCCTTAGCTCTTCCTTTTTGGATTTGCAGCATTTCTCCTGCACAGTTTTGAAGAGCTTATCCTGACTGTGCAAATCCTGGGACACTGTGAGGCTGTCACAGCTCTCAGCTGAGCAGTGGGTTTTGGGGGGTAAATGATGAGTTACAGTGCATTTATCTGGTAGATAAGAGTCTTCAACCACTCAGCCACTGGACAGACAGTTGTGAAACAAAAGCATTGGGTTATTGTTGGTGTGTGCTGTTCCTGTGTATTCCTGAGGTCATTTAATTTCCCTTATGATGTTTGTAATTTCAATTTAAAACAATACTTTTTGGGGGGGGGTTTAATGCTTCCATTTATATTGTCTGGTTTGAATTTAGTACTAGCAACATAATAACAGTGATAGGCAGTTTTTGTACTGGCTGTGTACAGTGTATTCTAACAGAGTGCTAGGAACTGCTTGAGGGCAGAAACTGTGCAAACTGATCTGTCATTTAAAGTTGAGTTCAGATTTGGTTTGCTTGAGTTATGAAAATGGCTTGGCCTTTTACCCCATTCCCTTGAGAATCTGTGTCCACATCCTGCAGTCAGCATGGGACAAACACAAAGCAGGCACTCCCATCTCCTGCTGGGAGACTCCAGTGATCTGTGCAGCAGGAATATTGCAGGTTCCCATTATCTGCATTAATGTTACTCTGTGTGGAGCATGGATTATATCTGGTGTAAGTGGTTTGACTGGCCAGGCCCTTGTGGTTGATGAACATCAAGTTTAATAATTGTGAGACAGAGATTCAGAAAGGAATATGACCATGATCACATTCAGTTGAAAATGCTATAAGGCATAATATTTACCTTTCTTTTACCACTGGATCTAATCCAGGTAAATAAACCTAATAAACTTTTTGGAGGTTTCATATTTTCATTTTTAGTGGCGTGGGACTTAAAATAATACATTTGTATGTTTTCATGTATGTAAATAGTGTATGAAGCTACACAGAAATCATTTTTGTTCTTCTGTTTTCATGTTTAAAATGTAGTACGTGGGCTTCCTTTTTTAAAGTCAGCTGTTAACTTCTAAGACCTTTCAGCATATATTTTTCCCATGCCTAAATTTTTATAGTCATTAGTGGAATAGGAAATGGCACCTACCTTCCTGCCTGTTAATGCTAAACCCTAATTTATGAATCCTTTTTAAAACTGTGGTTCACGTTCAGCAGGACTGTGCTTCTCCTTAAAGCCAAACTAATGAGATTGATGCAAAGTCTTCTACAAAGATTTCAAACCATTCTTTAACAGTGTGCTAAGTAATAGCTTGATGCATTTTTTTAATGAAGTGCACATGTATGTTTATTGAATTTTCCCTATTATTACAGTGAAAATTCCTTACCTTTTATCTTCAGTCTTATGTGGCTAAATTTCCTAAAATGCTGGCCATAACAGACAACACACACCTGTGTTTAATATATAACATCTCTGTGCCTTCTGGTCCCATTTAAAGACCAGAGGGACAATGTTTGATACATGGTATAGCCTGGGAAAGCAACAGATAAGAAATTGTGACTCCTGCTTGAAAGCCTTTAAATATTTAAGGTTATTGCAACCTACGTTTCAGCATTTGTGTGTTTAACTTGATAGATGTATAAATTATACGTCAAGTACTCTTACAAACATTTCCTACAAGTATATTGGCAAATGTCCTGTCATTCTCCTGGAAATACACAGTATATGGAGCATTTTGAAGATCATTTGCTTATAAAACTTTTTGTATCCCATATGTTGCTTTCTTTTATTTTCTCTTATTTAAGCATAAATATTACTGCTTCTTGACACTATTTGGAAGATTTTTAGATGCTTTCTTTCAGCACCTCGGCCTTATTGCAGTATAGAAACCTCTTTTTAACATGATTTCCAGTCCTACAAAGCCTTACTTACATGAAATGGAGGTTAGCATTTGGACCAAACCTTTAGAAATGTGAAGCAGAAGAGTTCCCGAGACAAATGTAAAATAATCCCCAGGAAACCAAGAAACCTTACATCAAATGTAAATAAAATGCCATGATAGTCCTACTGGCTTTGCATGTTTTGTATGCAGAGAGGTCTAACATGGTGATGATAACAGCAGGGTAAAAACCTGGAACAAACTGAGGAGCATTACCGCTACTTACTGATATTTCATTTGCTAAACAGGAAAACAAAGCTGATGGAATTGGTAGTATTTTGCTTTACATAGAGTTTTCACTGAAGCCTTCTATGTATGACTTGATATTTAAATGATATTTTCTAGTTGTTGGTGCTGGTTAGTGCAGGAAATAATGAGAAACATAGAAGGCTACCCCATCATCTTGGGATCTTTTCTGTATTTCCTCTTTTTATTTTATCACTGGAGCCTGTGACCTAAGACTCTCTTAGGGTTTTGTCTGCCCACTTTTTCCTTGTCTGAAATCTTACAGCATCACAATTATTTCCCAGTATTAAGGAATATGTGGTTATGGGCCTGGACTAGCAAATAGTGCAGCATCTGCTTAGATAATCTCATTGATTAGGCTCTGGAAGTGCAAACATTTGAACAGTGATTTTAAGAGGGACCTCTCTGGATCCTTACAGTGTGTACCTAGAAATCACTGGAGGCCTAGTTTTTACAGGTACATTTATGTCACTTGGAACTCAAACTACCTGAGTTTCCCACGGTTTGCTGAAGATCTGTCTCAGAGAATCTCTGAGGGATGAGGAGTCTCCTGTAGTTTGATTCCATTTCCTGAGAGCACAGAAAAAATGCTTTTGTTGACAAAATACAAAGTTCTGCGTTGCATTAGTGATCACTGATTTGCAGACAGCTCACTTTTTTCCAGCTTTTCCCATCCTCTCCCAGGACACCAGCCTCCTTGCTGACCCGGGAGCAGTGTGTACGTTCCCTCACTATGTTTTATAACAGTCTGAAGAGGAAGGGAAGTGTCTAGAACTTTGTCATTACCTTTAGCAGCAGGAGAATGTGAAGAGTCTTTCAAGGCTACATAAAACTTTGTGTAATTTAACAAAATGTATCCTGCATTTCCCTTCCCCTCACCATCATGTCTAGTTACATTGCAGAAGAGGGTAAAGGAGGTAATGCTCTTGTAGTCTAAACAAACTCAGCACGGTGAAATGGGACAGTACTTTTAAATATGCATAAGGATTGCAGTTGCTCCATTTTGTGACACTGACTGTTCAGGTAGAGGAAAAAAAAAACCAAACAACAAACCACAGAGTTTTCCTAAAATGAATATTTTTTAAAGGGCTATCAAGAAAAATGATGCCGGAACTATTATTGTGAAAAATTGGAGCAGCCTGGTTGATATCGCGCATACAGTTTGGAAAAACAAGATTAGTGCAACACATACCATTTTTCATTTTCTCCTGTCTTCAACAGCACTAACCACTGCAGCATCTCATTTTTTTAACTTGGTGTTTGGGATGAGAAATCCCGTGTGTGTAGAATTGCTCTGACTGCCTGGTCCCTCTGCTCCTTGTTTTTCCTTCTGCTTGCATGCTTCCATGTGTGCTGGGAGTAAGAAGTGACCGAGAGGGCAGGATACTTAGTCTCCTCTTGGATCAATACTGCTCTGAGGGTCAGCAACTCGGAATGTTTGAAAAGAGAGAAGGAGGGAATTGTGGTTTATTTCCCCTGTAGACTGAGGCCAACACCTTTGCGTTGGGTTCGCCTCTGTTCCCTGGGGAAGGAAGCCCGTGGAGGTTATTTCTGAACCAGTATCAGCTGGTGAAAAGACCAATGTGAATAAGATGGCAAAGAATTCAAGTAACAGGGAAATCTTAGAATTTTTTCCCCCTCATTAAAATAAGGATTTTAATCTCTGGGTGCCCACCTACATGTTTTCTTTCTTGGAGCTGGCCTCAGTGGAGAGAGGGATCAAGGTCAGCATGTGTTGGAGCTGGGGGGCCAGCTCCTGTTTACAAAGCAGTAGCCCTTGGTCCATGACCCAGAGCACTGAAGTCCTGTTGCATTCATTTTCCTTTCAAGCAAAGGCCTTGCCATGTTTGCTGTTCCCTTCTGGCTGGGAAAGCTGAGACTTTTCCTTCCAGGCTTCTTTTTTTTCCCCCCACTGTGTGTTTAATATGATAGCTCTGAGTGCTGTCTCCGAAAGGGATAACTAAAGGACACAAAAGGCAGGTCTGCTCAGCACAATGCACGTTTAGCCCTGGAAATGCAGAATTGCCACTGCTAACAGGCCACATGCTGCTGTGGGGAATAAGCGGGAGACCTACAGACTCTCCTTGTAGCAGAAAAACGCGAGCACCCTTGGGGACAGGAGCTCTGCAACACTCTCAAGAATAGGAGGATGTTATAAAGTAGTTTTTCACTGAAGGAAGGGGGAAGGAGGGAATATGAAGGAGCTCGTGGAGGAGAATGGAGAATAAAATTTGTGTACGTGCAGGATGTGTAGCCTGGGGAAGAAATAAAAACTTTGCGATGCTGTATTTGAATTATTTTTCTCTCGCACTGTCACATCTTGTACATGTTTTAAAATTATGTGTTTTCACGCCAGGAAATCAGGTGGTTCTACAACATAAATCAGTCTTTATAGCAAACAAGTTTTGGAGGTACCCATTTTAGACCTGCTCTTTTCTGGGAATAAAGATATAAAGATGAGGCACTATCAGAGATTGAGAAGATGGAGCAAATTGATTAGTTAAAATGTAATAAATCATCAGCCCCACATGATTTATATATAAAAGAATTCTGAAGAAGCTTAGGAATGAATTAGCTGAACTGCTAATGAAGATATGCACTCTCATTAAAACCAAGCTCTGTTCCAAAGGGTTGGCAAGTATCTGGGGTTTATCCTATATTTAGACCAGTAAGCATTACATCTGCACATTGCAAATGGTCGAAACAGGAATTTAAAAGGGAATAATAAAACACCTGGAAGATCGTGATGTGAGAGACTTTAATGAGAACAGGTTCAGCTTAGAACTCTGTGATGTGCCCATAAAAAGAAATAAGAATGACCATCCTGGATCAGACCAGAATTCCCTCTAGCCCAGCATCCTACCTCTGTCACTGCCTGGTCACAGCCACACGGGAAAGAGAGAAGAATAAAAAGAGTCAGATAACCCTTTCTCCCTGGACTTGATTGACAGCAACAAAGGCCAGGTTTGAATTTAGGGGGGTTGCTGCTAACATGCTGACATCATCCCTTTCCCAGAAACCAGTCCTGAACTTACTGGTGCTCAGAAAGAGAACTTCCCCCACTCACAAAAAGGATGGAAAAATAAGCAATGTTTTTCTAGAAAGTACTAAAGAGAAATCTGACAAGTCAGATGCTCCGAGTAGCAATAACCAATTCCTGATGATAACTGTACCAACAATATTTTCATCTAGGGAGGCCACTGGGTTGTTTTCACCTGCTTTCATCCCCAGTGTGAGAGTAGCCAGGACTGCCTGGTAGTGAAGCCAAACCCAGGCTGTGCTGACCTGATGTGATGCATTTTTTTAGCTGCTTTTCACTCCTCCAGCCAGGCACTTCCTTGCTGTCCATACTTGGTGCTTCTGGTAGCCACAAGTCTGGATGCTCTGCAGTTCATGGGTCTCTCACCCACTGTTCCCATTGGTTCCCACCCCTCTGCTGACTGGTTTTGTTGTTTCAACCCTTGGAAAAGCAAGCACAGTGCTGAGAACCAGGCACAGGCTCTTATTTCTTAGGAGAGGCTTAAATAGCTTCTGGTCCTTGCTCATCTTACAAAAGGCTTTAACTCGAGTCTCCTTTTTTTCCCTCTTCCTTTTTTTAAATGTGTAACCTTTGTATTTTGGTTCCTGCATTGACTCCCTTGGACAGTCAGTTGAATTGGGCTTCCCCATGTTTTCTCCACATGATGAAGTAACTCCCTTTGTACTAGAAAAAATATAAATGTCCTTAAAAAATATAATTATGATATGTGCCAAAGAAAGGTGTTTCTGGCTTGCTGACCAATCATTCCTACTTATCTCCCTTTTATTCCATTGGATGCCAAGGTGCACTTTCCCCGTGGGAGTTCCTTGGAATGTTTCCTCACCTTTAGGTTTCAGCTATCAGGCCTGGGAGACGAGCTGCCTGACATAATGGATTTGGACTTTTTAAAAGCATGTGACAAAGTCTGTCACAAGACACTGCTGCAAAGGCTAAGTAGTCACATATGGTGACAGGGCAAGTATCCTCATAGATCAAACCCCGACAAGGAAACAAAAAGGCAGAGGGCTAAGTGGTCAGTTTTCATCACACTAAAAGGCCAGCAGCTGTGGTTCTTAAAGTTACCTGTCAGGTCATATGCTAAATATATTTATTAATGGTCTGAGAAGGGAGAGGTGAAGGATTAGGTGGTAACGATAACAAATGACGTGTAATTACTTAAGTAATTTAAGCCTGTAGCACGCTGTTAGAAACTTCTGGGTGATCTAAACAAGTTACTCAGATGGATAAAGAAGGTTCGTTCCTGATAAATGAGAAGTTTGTATGTGGAGGAAACAACACAAAAATGTTATCCTCTAACTACAGGGAAAAAAACTGAACATTGCTGTTGGCAGTTCCATAACAGAAGTCGTTTGTGATGCTGTTATGGTAGAAAAAGTGAACAAGGTGCTAGAAGGCGTAAGAAATGGGGCATTAAAAATGAATTACTGGACTCAGTCTTCATTGTGTGTAGACAGATGACAGGATAAAGCACCATATTATGGGAAAGTTTGCCCAGCTAACAAAGTCTGATCCATTTCTGATGACAATTTCCTGTTTTCTTTTGTCTTTATCCTGCTCATACATCATCTGCTATCAGAGATGCACTGTTCTTTATCAGGAATAATATACTTTGGGAAGGCTAAGGCTTCCAGAGGATTTCAGATCTTACTAAGGACAGTTCAGTATCAACCAAGCTACAGTTGGCAAAATCTTTCCTATCTGCTCTCCTTCCTTTGGTAGTTAGTTAAAGTTCACATCTAAATGACATAAATTAAAAATCTCACCTTTTATTTAGACTGTGAAATCATCAACGTTTTAAAAATGGATTTCAGGATTCATATGTTACTGAAATACTTCCTCAAGTTGGGGCTCTTAGGAGACTTATAAATTATTCTTGCATAGAGAAGTCACCTGAGACTAACCTAAATGAAGTTAACATAGATTTTAAAAATTATTCTTGCAGAAGAACAGGGAGTGGTGGGAATAGGGGAACAGATGGGAAAGGGAGAAGAGGAGACTGAAGAAAAGGCTAATTAGGTAATTGAGGCTAAGAGGCTATTAGAGCTGACCCAGTGGTCTACTGGTAGTGCAGTTCAGGGACTTGAATTTGGGATTGAGGTTGGTCCCTCATTCCCAGGCCAACACATGCTCCAAACATTGTAAGGACTCAGTTTTATAGCCTGTGTAATCCTGTAAGTCTGTGTTTTCCAGTCAACATAATCTGGAGGGTTTGTATGTCGGATTATAGCAGAGATAGGAAAGAATAATGGAGGAAAACGCTGAGTTTGGTCACGAAGATACTAAATTATTATGCTAATGGGTAAATTGTTTGGTGAAATTCTTTGGAATTCATTTGAACTTGGAGAAAAAATTGAGTGAAATAATCATGTTTTGAAGAGATTCTTAATAAGGATTTACTATTTCTCACCAAGCAGCCTTTCCTGAAAGTTGTCCAGGTCACAATTCTCTCAAGCATGTTTTTTCTTTTCAGTGGTAGTAGGCAAAGGGAAGGCCTAAAAAGTCACTTACTTTAAGTCATTCCATTACCTTGTTTCTGGCCAATTTGAGGTTGGTATGCTCATGGTGTGCCAATCTTGGCCCCTTCTTTCTGTCTCTTTCTTCTCTAACACAGTCAGTGGTACACGTTCTTCTGGATTTTACAGGCTTCTTCTCTCTCTGATGTCAGTCATATTCAAACTGTCTTCTGAAGTTGTCACTAGAGTTGCTCTTTTATGACCAGAGAGTCTGGTACAGGTCAAAGCCAGGACAAGTGTTGTGCTGAGGTGGAACATTTCTTGTCCTCACCTTTTCTAGTACAACATCATTTATGCTGACTTTATTCTTCTGAAATTTTCCACTTATTTGCAGCATTTGTGGCTACTCTTTCTCCATTCCTTCCAAACCCTCTTGTTTTTCTTTTCTGCATTCCAAACTTTGGAACTACAGTGGTGCATCACCGTTTCTTCCCTCATTCCTTGCCTTACTTGGTGATTCTTATCATAAATTCTCATGTGCCAATTTAAGTATTTTTTTAAAATATTTTTTAAACCTCTAATTGCTTTTTTCTGCCTGTAGCTGCATTTCAGGACATAAACACTGGCCTCTGCATCCTTTTCTTGCATACATATCTTCAGAGGATCACAACATATGTATGGCTTGATTTTTTTCTTGTTCTATGATTTTTGTGGAAAGTCAGCTTTTCTCCTTCTCTTCTTTTATTTTTCCTTTATAAACACTGCATGGAGATATTGCTATTGAAACAATCCATGGCTGGAATACCTGTGGTCAGTAGGCAAATCATATTTTGACAGCAGAAAAAATCAGCACCATTCATTATCCCTGCAGTTTAACAGAGAGTTTCTGTAGAATAATTGCAGTGTTGGAACCGCTGCTTCCGAGGAAAGTCACTGCAGTTTAAGATTTAGCAACTGGACAGAATAAACAAAAGATGGAGGAGGGCATGCAGCTTTAGTTCTGATGGGAGGTTCTGAGGGAGAAAAGAAGGTGAATTGGCTGCTTGTCCACTGGAAATCCCACTTGAACCTGCTGCTGGAAGATTTTGGATTTCATTGGCAGCTGACAGCTCCTCTAAGACATATTAAAGTGTTTTGTCAGAAGAGGACACCGTGCCGAATTTGCACCTTCGTGAACAAGTTTCATGTGTAGGGGAGATAGACAAGAGAGGAGTGATGGACAACATGAGTGAAACCTCCTCCCACAAAACCAAATTGAGATGTGGAGAACCTGAAACAACACTTCACTTAGTTTTGGGGGTCCTTGTGTTGCCCTGTGTTATATGAAGTCACTTAAGAAGTAATTCAGTCATTTAAAAAATTATTTCTTGCCTGCTTGTAATTTCTCAGTGCTCCCCTTCATCATCCTTATTCTGGTGAGCTGAAGGATGGTGACTTCATTTCTGGCAGCACAACCTGGGCCCAGGTTTTCAGCATTGCTTCATATCTCGTAATCATGACCCTTCCATCCTGCTTCCCTGTGCTTCCTGCACGGCACGCCCTTCCCTCAGCATTCCTGGTCACCCTTAGGAGTAGTGACTTCCACTGGTTCCCTCTGGTTTTAGGTAGAAAAGGTTTCTTTTTGGTTTTGATATCGGTGTTATTGTAGGACCTACAAGACTGGCCTGTTGGCAAGGACGGCGTTTGTGTGAGCTGTTCTGCAAACACAGGACAAAGGACATGTGCCACTGCTATTTTTGTATCTGTTGTTTCTCCTCACCACTGGGTTTTCCTTGTCAGAACACTGCTCTGTGTTGAAGACACAGTTGGGATAAAAACCTTTCTTAGCAAGTTCCCTCTGAATCCATCCAAGGTATAAAATGTGGGAAATAATTCTCATAACATTTGCTCACACAAATCTGATTCTAGGTTTTGGCTTTCAAGCACTAAAGCAGTAATAATGTACTTTCAGGGTATTTTTGTTGTCTTAACATCAGCTGATGGGCCTGATTCATCTGGTGTGCAGGTCTCATAAAAAAATATCCCAGGTTGACTAGGACTGATACAGGAACCCAACACCAGCTGTTTGTTATAAGCATTTAACATGCAGGAACTCTCACTAAAGAAAAAAAAAGCCATCTCATTGCTTAATTATGTAAGTTGTAGAGAAAAAAAGTAATTAAAAACTCAGTGTTTTCTTCTTAAAGTTGTAATGAATGAAGAGATTTTACAAGCAATCTCTGTGCAGTTCATTACTATTTGAATTCCCTAACAATATTGATAGAGGTTACTGAATTATACCAATTAAAATATGAAAGCTGTATATCTAATGTGTGGAGTTCCTGATTTTTATGAGGTTGAATTATGTAATATTTTGATTTTTATACTTGAGAAGAAGCAACCAGGTATTGTTAGAGGTAGAAAACCCTGAGGTCTTAAGTTGTGAAAATATTTGGAGAACATTCTAATGCATAGGAAGAATAAAAGCAGGACTTATTTTGCAGTGTCTGAAACTGAGTTAGCTGTGCCAAAACCCATTCAGTTGTCTGCAAAGAATATTTAACACCATCTGACATATTCACTGTCACTCCATGCTCTGTGAATCAAATATAAAATTATGTGCAAGAAAAAACCCTACAAACTTATTTTGTCACAAGTAAGCCAGGAATTTTGAAGATGGTCAGCTCCACCTGTCAACAAGAATAAGCAAGAAGAAAAATAATGGCTTAGACTAACAGAGAAAGAAGTCAGTAAGGCCTTCAGTTTGAAAGGGCTGCCTCCCAGAAGAGGAGTTTGCAGCACGATTTACATCCTTATATTTTGTCCAGAGTGTGTTGGATTTCTTGCAGTTAATAACTGGGGACATCCAGCTTTAGGAGTTAAATCTGAACACTCCAGAAGAGTCGCCAAGTCTTGTGTTCAGGGTAACATCAATAAGTACCTGAAGGGTATTTTGTAAAGTTGAATTGGGATCAGGTTTTGGATCTTTAGGCTTGATTTCGTCTGAGGTTGTGACTCAGGCCCACCCCTTTGAATTCTATGTGCAAGCTTGGGAATTTGTGGATTTGTTCCGTAGTATCCCTGATACTACCATGCAGATTGGTGGCAATTGAAAATGCTCACCACAGTGTGTCACCACAGCCAACAAACATCCCAACCAGCTCCACTGGAGCATTCCTCTGCCAGGCAGATCACTTCATTTTTCCTTTGGCCACTGAACCTTTACAGCACCTGCAGCTTTTTGTTTTTCCTCCAAAGATCATAATTTTCCTTTGAAGTTTAGTGACTGTGGTATGTCTAACCCAATCCTGTAGAGGCAAGGAACTGAATAATTACTTCAGGAGTGTCATATTAAAGGTGATCCAAAGACTATTTATGCTGCTCATTAAAGCCATTGGGAATTTGGCTGGGCCAGAATTCCCTGCTTTGGTCATGCAATGGGGGGAAAAGCGCTCCAAAAATTGTTATTTTGTAATTATTTGTGTTGTGGTACCACAAAAGGATTTATTAGCACTCTTATGTGTTTAAAACTTAAAGAACAGATGCCACAAAGTGGCACCCCCACCATCCCCCTGTGTTGGTCCTTCAAAGTCTTGATTAACTCCCAGCTTTCAAAGGGAAGTAAGGTAGCAGAGGGAAAAAAACCCCAAAAAAACAACAGAAAATATAATAAAGTTTTCCTTCAAGGTCAAAATTCTTAGAGTTGAAGTTAAAATTATGTTCAAATTAGAAATATAGTTAGGATAAAGTTTTCAATGCTAAGTTACACCCCTCACTGCCTCAAGGAGTAAAATACTGGGGCCTCTGAAGTCATCAGATTTTTGATACTGGATGAGGACTACAATTTTAATTTTTATTTTTTGTACTCTGAAAAATTTGATCTTATGGCACACTACCAAACAGAGCAAATGTCCTGACTTCAGACTGCACTGTAGCAAGCAGACAGGAACAGGCACATGGACATTCTCACCTGGAGTAACAAATCTGCTGGGTTGGGCAGGTGGGAGGAGAAGACTCTCAAATCCACTGGCTCAAACCTTTGGCTGGCACTGGACTATGAGAGTCAAAATAGAGAGAAACTCTTCATTTCTGTGCTTCCTTTTTCCTTTGAACAAAAGGTTTTGCACTTACCTTTGAGACTAAGCAGTCTGAATTTGTCTCAAAGTGTGGTAAAATATCAAGCTTCATTTCTTCAAACGCATTTCAAAAACAGGCTGGGAATCAGTTGCTGGCACGTTATTCTGTGTGGCTGTTCTCAGAATTGGGGTGGTTCTCCTTTAAACAACCATTCAGTGTGGAGATCCAGGCAGTTGTGTATCAATTAGCAGGGTGCATTGCTTAGTGGGAGCTGCCTGCAAATGCAAAGGGACAAATCTGGGCATCGAGGTTTCTACCATCATTTTGCTTTCCTGCCTCTAACTGCAAATCGGCTTCATTGTGACTTACAGTGTAAGAAGTTGGTGCATTTCTGCAGATCCATGATAAGATATTTTTCTCTAGTAAGAAATGCAGTTAGACTCTGCATTTGGAATCTGTTCCTGCCAGGCCCTAGATGCATTAGTATTCCACTGGCAGCTGCCTGTAGGTAGGAATATTGTTTTTGTCCATAACCAGAGGGAACAATCAGACTAAGCCGTTCCCCAGCTATAAACCAGCCAAAGTAATTGGGTTTAATTTTAATTTTTGTAATAGCTTTAAATTAATAGGAGCAGCTGCTGCCACAGTGTGTGGGTGTCCTTTTCCAGAAGGCATAGAACAAAAAAGGGAAAGAGTAAACAATAGCACGTCTAGGACACAAAGGTTAATTCAAGAACTGAGCAATGTCTTTTCGTTATCAAAAACTCAGTTGGTGATATCTAGCACTGTGTCTCTTTTCTTTCTGTTTCTTCCCCTTTTTTCTTTTCTGCTTTAATTCCCTGATAAGATCTCAATCTGATTAGACTCCTGTGTGTAAAGATGTGTTGTTGGTATCTAAACGCTAACTCTCTTTCTCTATATGACTCACAAATAGATTAGCAGTGACAAAGTGCTAGGAGAGATAAAAATAGATTAGCAGTGACAGGAGTACTATTATAATTATTTTTGGAAGATATGGTTTGAATTAAGAGTTTGGGCACTTTTTGCCCTGAGAGGGTGAATTTAAACCTAGGAACTGAGGATGGTTTCTGCTGTTGTGTCAGACACCAGATAGTGAAATGTCAATACCAGATGTCCTAGACATCAAGATTAGCCATAATAGCCAAATGCAGCCATAAAGTGATGTGTCAAAGTGGATAATAAAACAGATGCTTAGCGTTTATAATGAAGGGGAAAGGGAATGAAATATCAAAAGTGCCTTTAATACATTAACAAAGTTGTCTTCAACTTGCTTAAAAGTAGGAAGTTATTGAACCAAGGAGAACTATGTGTCATTTAAACATTAACTATCAGCAGATGAATTTCAATTAGCATTAGCCTTTCTAAAATCCTGAATTTTCTCCTATTGGTCTCATTTTACATGAAATTTTTATAGCATAAAGTGAGGCTTGTCCTTTATTATTTCTCCCATGCTAATGTGGAAACAAATAAAGTTCAACAACTCAGCAACATACTGTTTAAACTTGCATTATGGTTTGAGGACTGGGAGCTAGAATACATTTACCCACTGCCATATCATCTGCTTGATTTGAGATCAAATGAGGGATGTCCTATAGCACTCCAGAGTAAGGGTGAATGATAGAAATATGTTAAGATACTGGAGAAACCTATTAGGTTTGGGTTCTGCATGCAGATGGCTGGTGATGTTTTTTCCCTACTGATACTTCTTTGAAAAAATAAAAGATTTGTTTTTCTGTGCTTTATATTTGTGACTGAAATATTATTTTCAGATCTTAGTGATAAGCAAATGTCTTTTTTAAGAAAAAAACCAATCATCAAATCGCAGATTTCAATAGGTTGGAAAAGTCTTTTAATCTCATCGAGTCCAACTGTTAACCCAGCACTGCCAATGCCACCCCTAAACCGTGTTCCCAAGTGCCACATGTACACATCCTTTAAATATCTCCAGACCCTTCACCAGCTCCATTGCCTTTTTCTGGACCAGCTCCAGCACCTCAATGTCTTTCTTGAAGAGGGGAGCCCAAAACTGAACATGTGGTCTGAGATGTGGCCTCCCCAGTGCTGAGCGCAGGGGGACGATCGCTGCCCTGGCCCTGCTGGCCACACTAGTGCTGGGACAAGCCAGGATGTCATTGGCCTTCTTGGCCACCTGGGCACACTGCTGGCTCGTGTTCAGTTGTGATGCTCAAGTAAATTATTGAAGCCTGGAACGTTCAAGAGGCAGGGCATTAAAAGGGGCAAATAAATTCTTATTTCGAGTCTAATTAACTGCATCGCTGGTTCTTTATTGTACTTTCTCGGGAAGATCTCAATTCCTTTCCATTTCTCTTTGTAGATCCTGAGTCTCGCTGATCAGAGTCCTTAACTGCTGCTAATTGGCAAACATGTACTTGTATATAATGAGAGGGTTTTGTCCTCTAATTCATATTAACAATGAGAGGCCAAAACTGATGTTCTGCAGCAGACCAGCTTCTCGGAACTATTACAAAGCAGCACATTACTCGTGCTATGTCTCTGTAAATCTTATTATGTTTTTCCCTCACCATGATCCGAGCTTAGCTGAGATCTGCTCCAATCATCAGATGAGACCTGTTTATAATGTTGTGTAATTGAATCAGATAGAGTCTGCAGGACCATAGTTTTTTGTTGCCAAACATGACTGGTAAGTTAGTTACATCAAATTACAAGTGCATGGCGTGATTGGAGACTATCCTGTCTAAATAAAGTTAGAAATTCCATCTAAGAAATGAAGAAAGCATAAAAACAGAAATAGTGAATGTATCTCATCCATAGAACAAGTTTTTGTTCCCCTTCTGAAATATTACTAATTTCTGTTGAAAAATAACAGAATAATTGGAGTTGGGTGAGAGATGGCAGGCAGATATTTGTTATTCCTTAAACAACTACCAGCTTGATAACAACGACATAAATATCTTTATTATCATTATTTACCATCATGTATATTCATTTCTATCTTGTCAGATAAACCAGAACTGTCAAGGAGAGCAGCAGTCCAGTTTGGAATGGGACCAAATACCCTTTTCTTCTTTGCTTTCTAATTTAGGGCCTGGTTATTTTCCATACCTGAAGTTTTTTGTTTGATTTTTTTGTTGTTGGTTGGTTGGTGGGTTTGGGTTTTTTAACCTCAAGAGTTTATCTTTTCTTGGTGTTGATATGTATGCCCTGACTATTAAGTATAAAAAAAAGTCATAAAGATGTCCTGAATTTCAGTAATTCAGTTCTGTCAATGGTGCCTTTTACTGACATTCCTTCATTAGTTATGCCTCATCTCTGTGCTGGTGAGTCAGCCCTGTAACAAAGGATGTACCACACTCCAGACAGAGGTTTGTCTGGAGCCTGTGTAGTGCTATGAAGCTGCATCAGCTTGATAGCAAAGTAGAGGATACTTGAACAGCCTGTGCATCCTTTTCACTTTATGGGAGTGGGTTTTCCTGTGCCCTGCTGTGGTGACTCTGCCACCTTGGGCACCTGGAGAGAGCTGCAGTTCCAGCAGCTGTGCCATGCCTGGGCTCCCAAACACAGGCTCTGGGACCTGCTCCCCAGCTCCTGAGCTGTTCAAGCCGCTCCACCTCATTTCCTTTAGAAGAAATTTGACCCTCACGTAGCCTTTTTGTTCAGATTTCTTATGCCAAAGTATATACATGTCAAGAAATACATATACATACATGTTTTTGGTTTTTTTTAGGCAAAGAATACCCTCTAAAAACGTGTACTACTACCGCTGCCCAGACCACAGGAAGAACTATGTCATGTCTTTTGCTTTCTGCTTTGACCGAGAGGACGACACTTACCAGTTTGCTTACTGCTACCCCTACACCTACACTCGCCTCCAGCACTACCTGGACACCCTGCAGAGGAGGAACATGGACTACTTCTGCAGGGAATTGCTGGGACTCAGCGTGGTGAGTACCCGCCCCGCTCGCCAGCCAGCAGGCTTCGTTAGCAATGTCTGCCCTTAAATGCCCACAGAATATAACTCATCACCCCTGCTCAGGCACTCACACACACTTATTTGTTTTGCTGCTATCAATGACACAGGAGGAAGTGTACCTGCTCGGTGAAATATAGACAAATGCTAATTTAATTTCACATAAAGTATTTCCTTTGCAATGTGCGAGGCCATGCTAAATTCCCACGTAGGATCAATTCACCTCTAAAGACATTAAAAGATGAAAGTGAAACAGCTCTATTGAGGAAATGTGATTTTTAGAGTACTCTGACCATTTGTCTTTCTGGAAGAGCTTTTTCTGTTCAGAAAGAAATGGATTTTTTGAACCAGAAGGTAACTTTTCTTGATAAAATAATGCAAAATGTACACAAACCACCTCTTTTATTTACTCTTAAAAATGCCTGCTTTAGTGATGTGATATTAGAAGGGGTTTTTAGTGGTGTCTGTGTAGATCCTAGTGGTCACACAAAAATGGAGTGTCATAGTTCTTCTGGGGCAAGAAGAAGGGTTAATGGTAAGGCTGAACTTCTGCTCACTTTGCTATAATCTTTCTCTGAAATGCTGGCTGTCCAGAGGATTTGGCAAGCATGACTCAACCACTCCCATGTCAACCCAGAAATCATCAGATTAAAAAAATAATAGCTCAAATCTTGTTGGGTTTTTTAACTTCTGCTTTCTCAGACTTTATAGTGCACTTGTACCACATTCTTAATCTTTTCTCTGAGGTTTGATTTGGTCTAAACTTTCAGTGTGTGCTTGAGAAACAGAAAGCTGTGATTCCTGGGAAGGCTGCTGATCCCGGCAGCAGTTTCTTCTTAAAGAGAAACCCAGCATAGATTGTGAAAATCAAAATGAAATCATATGTATACCCTGCACTGAAATAAATAAAAGGCTTCCAGCATTAAAGCAGGCCATTGAGATCCCTATGGTGGCATAAAACTTTTGGAGGAAAAAATTAACTTACAGAAAAGAGTGAAAACAGAATTAACAAAAGAAGGCGTTTTTTAACCCTTTTTATAGTTAAAGTACAGTTCTTGTTCTAAAGGTGACTATTGCATATCCATGAACTGGCATTAATAATTAATCATTCCAATTAGGGGAACAAACAATTATAAGGGAAAGGGGTATTAAAAAAATAGAAAAGTAAAACCTGCAGAGGCTGGGAGGAAAGAGCACTATCATCTTAATGTGTAGAGTTTTAATTATTAATCTTAGAGGACAGAGCTGTCATTAATTCTATAGTGAAACTGAATTTGTTTCCTTTCACTCTGAAAAGAGTGTATAAACAGTCAAATTTGCATATTCATCAACGCCCTGATCTGACTGATTAAAACACTGAGATAGAAGGATTTGTCTTTTATCTGCATTTTGACAGACAGAGCTATACTCTTAAATCTTGTCAGCGTTGTGTTACCAGTAGTTATTTTTCATATTTCAGCAAACCAAACAAACAGATGCCACTCAAAATATGGCAGGAAATGTGCTGTGTATAAGTCCTGATTTTATATCTATATGTACACACAGAGTATGTTTTGCAGAAATGGATATGGTAACATTTTGCAGCTCACCATGCCTGATCTGTATGGAAAGCTTCCGAATCAGGCTCAGGCTGGGATCTTTGTGAGTAACATTACAATCTCAGAGCATTTCTGGCTTTTCTCCACACACAACTGTCCTAGAACAGCTTGGTAATTTAATGTCTTTGCTGAGCTTGAATAGACAATTTCCATAAGTTCTCCGCGAGTTAAATATTTTAACATAGAGCTTTGTTGCTATCATACATCTTTAAATGGTGAAAAACAGGATCCTTCATTCTTCACTGCACAGTGCTTCATAAAAGCAGAAGCTGGCTGTACTTTGGAGAATTGCGTGCCATATAGGATAGATTTAGAGCTCAGAAAGTGAGCTCTGGCCCTGCTCTGGCCCCTTATGTAAGATAAGAGGAATCAGATTGGCATAAAGAGGCCCTCAGAAGCTCTATTCCTGGCCTAGGGACCATACCCCTGGTAGCACATGGTGAAAGGGAGTTTAAAGATGCCGTCTGAGGACAAACTCTGGAGTCCTCGTGCTGGGCAGGGCTGGAGCAGGATAACATGGAAGGGGAAGGCTGCAGCACATCTGCTGAGCTGCCAGGGAGCCGCCCATACCTTCGGGGTCATTCCAGGGGAATTTTCCAGCCCCCTGCTGCAGCTGGTGATTGTGAGGGTGGAGAACAGTTTGAAACAATTTCCCATCTCCTGGGTTATGAGGTGTTGAACTGGGTCTCTTGGAGACAACAGAATCTCACCACAGGTCTTTGGTATTTCTTTTTATTTTTCTTTGTCGTGGAACAGTAAAACACGAGTCACAAGAAACTATGGTTAGATGATTACTCCTGAAGGCTTTCTGAGTGCACATTTTGCTGCATGTAGTGTTTTCAAGGCAATCTAATTTCTAATCTAATTTCATATTTTCTCTGAAGAAAGTACTATGCCTCCATTAACTCCTTCAACACTCTCAGTAATTCTATGAAAATTGAAAGTCAAATATCAGTGTGGGACATGTAATTGTCATTAGAATGCAGAGTGGCAAAGTGGTTCAGAGCCAAATGGCAAAGATTCCCATTGCCAGTTTCAATGGATAGCTGTTTTATTTCCAACCTTTTAATGTTTATATTCTTTACTTTAGAGAGCTATTCCATGTTCTAGGTGTGCCAAATGGTCTTGAAAATAGTCTCTCCTGCAAGAGAGCTAGGGTGGTCACCCAGGTGCCATTTAAACTGCTATTTTCATTCTGCCATCGTTGGCCTGAGGTGACTTCAGACTTTCTATGGTTTGTCCCAACAGACCAGAAGTTCAAAATCTGTGAGTGTTTTTTTAAATTGTGAAATTAGTTTTTTGCATATTATTGATCTGTCTCTCATCTCAGCAAATATTATGCAATATTTTACAGCGTGACATAAAAATAATTTTTATATCTCTGTGAAAATATAAGCACAGGATCAGGTTACTTTAACTGTACCTATTTTACGATACCGACACAGTCTCATGTGCAATAACAGTTATGTGTGTAGCATTATGACCAATATTTCAGAGCTGGCAAAATTTTTGAGTGTGTTGTCATTTGAAGCTGGTTGTCCAAATTACCTGTATGGGCTTGAAGCATGTGGACAATTGATGAGACCTCTACTAGTATTCCACTATCACACATAATACATTAAAGGAGTTTTGGATAGCCTGGTTCAACTCCTGCAGCCCACTTCACAAATCATCACTGGCTGGGCAATACTTTCATTTCTCACTCAAAAGAGAGCCAAGATTAATTGGAGACAGATATTTCCTTTCACCCCATTAGGCAATGGTGCTTCCAAATTACACTTGAGGAGAATTGCAACTGCACATACAAACCACGGGCCTCAAAGGGACTTGCACAGTACACTGAGACTGAAATATGGAATTCTGTTAAATTAAATATTAAACATACATATTTTAACACAAGAAGGCAATATGTCTAATGTAGAGTTCTGAAAGGGAGCCAATCTCTTAAGTCAGATGTGGAATACTGAGCGGCACAGATTGGAACCCTCGGTGCTTCGTTCTGACTCCACACCACTTCGGTGGCTGCTTCTAATTTACTTAAACTCCTCCTGATTTATGGGGGTATCAGAGAGAGCAGAGTGGGGCCCTAAGATGTGAAAGTGCACCCCAGCTGTCACATTGCTGCTTCATTGATCCTACAGCCCTTATTTACCGTCCAAATGACTCGGTACCCCGGTAAAAATAGTTGATCAGTTCTTCTGTTTGCTGCTGGTCCATTTTTAACTGCTCGGTTATGACCATTTTAAAGCGTGAAGCAAAGAAAATAGGCAGTTTTTCTAAGGTTAAATTTCCCATTTCTGCATTCAACTTTAGGTTATATAATAACAGTTCTGTAAAAGAAAAGTGTACTCTTGGTCTTTGAGGAAAAAAAAAAGAGAAGTTCCAGGCTTGTGTGTGATGTAACATACCTTTGAAACCCTGTTGGTATCAGATACTGTGCTTTCCAATGGGTTTGGCTGCAGCTAGGTCAAAATGTCATGTAAATGCAAGTTGTGGCAATTTAGTTGGCCAGAAAAATGCTGCAGAAATAATACTTGGAAAAAGTAAACCCACTTCCTCGTTTCTCAGGAGTGTAAAAGTGCAGCTACATATATGTTCAGGGCACATGCTCTTTAGTCAGTGGTGTATCTATTTACTCCCATAGTACTGCTGTTCCCACAACATTCATAATATGGATATCATCCCAAAGCTGTATGTGAGATTTAAATGTTCTTACAGCTATTTTCTTAGCCGGGTTGATATCAGCAGAAGTAGAGTTGGATCTAAAAATAACACCACCAGCAGTTCTTTCCAAAATAAAATATGATTTATAGCATGTAATAGCACAGTGTGCTACCAGGGAAATTATATAAATAACATGAAAAATAACAGGGGACTATTCTGTACCATCACTTTTAAGGGAAATTTCTTTGTCACAATTTAAAGGGAGTTCTGTGAGATAAACTGGCTTGTGGGAATCATAGACAAGGAAAGATAGGCGAAATTATGTTACTGCTGAAAGTTGCCATCTGTCTGTAGGATATATACAACTGTTCATGGTAAAAACAAGAAATACTTTGGTGTAAGTTGGCAGCAATATATAGTTTTTGAAAAAAACAAACTCGGTAAAATCATCATTTACAGTTAATATCATGCAAGGTTACTAAAAGTATGAGCTGGTTATTTCTTAAATTCCAGCAAGAGCACTGTTTGATATAGTAAAATAATTTCTTGAAGGATTTGCATAAATTACTCTTTAACTGTGAGTAAAAAAATCTAAAATTGGGAAGAAGGATTCAAGTTTTAAGTCCATTTTGCAGCTCACATTTTATAACTACCATTCTCCATTTAAAAAACTGTTAAAAAAAATTCTTGGAACTTCACCAAAAAAAGAAGCTTTGAGCATAAAAAGTCCATTGAGGTAAGAAATCATCTGAGGAAAAAAAGTGTTATGATCCACTTTATTAGGAAGAAAACCTCCTGAAAGGAATTGACAGTAAATGAATTATATGTGGTAAAGTTAGTCTGCACAAACTGTTTTCATGCATGGGTCCCAAGCTGCACCCTTTCATCCTGTAGCCACACAGGGAAACCTTTGGAAAGTCAGTGACCTTTCTGAAGTTTTCACTGGACTTTTTGTAGCTGTGCAGGTTGGCCTTTTGCTTCATGGCTCTTCCCATTACCCTGTCACACTCTTCATCTCACCTTTACTCCACACTTGTCCTTCATCTGGCTTGCCCTTTCTTTGCCTCAAATCTAACCTTCCCTTTTCTTTCCATTTAGTCTGTACTTTGCTAGAAGAAAGAAGTTGTGGTATTTGTTTTCTGCTCTTATGTTACTTATCCTGCTTTGTTCTTTCCTATTCATTCCCCTTATCTCTTTGAGTTGTGAAGGGCAAATCCAAAATAGCTGTTAGGTCTTTTAAATACCAGGGCTGCACAAGGTAGTCACGTTCTCTTCTGGGCACTCAATATCTCAGTGCCATTTCAAGTACTGTTATATCCTGATCTACAACCTGTCTTCTCTGTCTTTTTGTCTTTTGTGTTCCCTCTTTGCTCCATCCTCTAATAGAAACACCTGTATTTCCAGAGAAGCTGGAATAATGTGGGGTTTGTCCAGGCTTCAAACTGGAAAGGAAACATTAGTGATCTAGCCAGAGGTCCTGAAATACTTGAACTAACACCCAAGTACAGGGAGGAATTTCAGGATCTGAATCCTTGTTTCATGGCGATGGTGAATTTCCAGTAAAAGGCAGGCTTTGGTCATTCTGGTCCTCAGCACTTTCTACTGCTTGATGTGGTGCCACACAACTCTGTGTGGGAATTGTAATCCCAATGGACAAACCAGTTTTGTCCACACACAGAGTTCAACCATCAGATCCAGGCAGTTTTCTTTAGTTACTGCACCCTAAACTTGTGGGTACAGGGAGAACATATTTTACTTTCCATGTTCAGTGCTCGCTAGAATTCCTTTCTTTTGCTGGGGCTTGGGAAATAAAATAGCACAACCAATTAATATCACTTCCTCAAAAAACAAGCAAGTCTGAGGTCCTGTGTATACACCAACATGAAGCTTTTTCATAGTTCTAAAATTTATTTACTTGCCCTGCAGGCCGTGAATATATTTGGAAGGTGTGTAAGGCCCTTAGAACGCTGTGAAACCCCTAGAACACATTCAATCTTCTTTCCTTTCCATTTACAGAAATTTGTTTTCCCTCTTTGTAGCCCAGCATTAAGCAATAATTACCATGTTGATAGTGATGCTGAGTGCACTTGCGTGGAGGGGAAATGGTGCTATGTGGAGCTATTAAGCTACATTTGCCCCGTAGCACTTCACTGCATCGACTCTGCTGGGATTTTGACTGTGTTTGAGTTGGTTTCTATTTAGATCTCCTGAGTGGTGACTGTGTAATGCATCTGTGGGGCTGGAGTTCTATTTTAATCTCTATTCTTTGACTGGAGACCCAGAAGATGAGTTAGCCTGGCTCCCATTACCTGTAGGGCTGAAACCTTGGGATTGAAGGTTTATTTAAACAATTTCAAAGTCTACTCAGTCCAAAGGATTTGGATTTATGCCTTTTAATTTAACCAAAGAAAGAGCTATTTATTGATTTATCTTTACACTAGCTCTCTAATGTAAATATATTATATTAAAATCTTTAAATACCTCAGGCAAAATCTTGTTCACATAATTTATGTAAACTGAGCATTGTGGCTCCAATCCAGCAAAACACCAAAGTATAGATTTAAACTTAAGCATGTTGAATAGATGGATTGAAATCACTGGCCCAGTTCATGGCATCAAGTTAAATGTGTGTAAAAATGCCTTTAAGCTCCAAGGTCAGAACAATCAACACTTGGGCCTCGTGCCCTGATGTTTTGCCATGAACTTGTGCTACCACTATAACAAGACCACAGGTAAAAACATACTGATCAGAAAATCCTGGACTTCAAGCCCAGATTCTCAGTGTTTGCAGCCAAACCTACATACCAAGTAAAGAGGTGTAATAATGTTTTTAGTCTTACATAAATGTAAATGGATCTGGCTATTGGTTGACTTATATCTCAGTTCTTTTTAAAAGTCTATTTTAATAAGCATCCAGGGGCTTGCTGATCTAACATTACACCTTTATCTGGAGTACCCTGACACCACTGAAGCTGAGACCTAAATTAGGGATCTAGTCATAGGATATGGAAAGAATTTACTTGCCAGTCATTGGTAGCCAATGGACGTGGCCAGCAACTTCATTGTAGTGTAAGAATAAAGCAAAAGCATGATGAGGTAAATATGGTTTCAAACAACTTGCCAGTGTGACAAAAATTCCCACTGGACAAAATTTTAAAGACTTGTGTAAAAGACTGTAGGCCATTTACTCCCACTGTAAACATAATGTAACAAACAAAATATTCAAAAACAAACAAACTGTTCTTTTGGTCACATTCAGTCAGGGTTGGAGGTTTCTACATACCTTCCTTTACCCTCCCATCTTGTAATGGTTTATAGCTAATAAATAATTCTAAAATAACCTGATGAATGAAAACAAGTTTCAGATTTGATAAAAGGAAGAATTCCTTTTTTCTGTCATCTCATTTTTGCCTTGTTCACATCTAGGTGGAGAAGCTGGTTCAGGTAAAATATTCTGCAACCCTTTTTGCACTTCTCTATAAATATGCTCAGTGTCTGTGTGTAAAGTGAATCCCAGGATTGCTCAGCAGCTTTTTTTTTTTGCAGTGTATGAGTAAGGTGTGCATTTGAGGCCTTCTGCATAAGACATCTGTGCTAATCCTGGAGTTCTTTGTCCTTGCCAAGCACATGTTTATCTCTTTTGTCCTTAAGCTTTGAAAGCTGAAAGCTGGCTCTAAGAAGACTTCAGCTTATATGTCAGAAGGGATTGGGGGATATATCCTTATATCATATAGGGATGAGAAAATAAAGAAATAAGAACATATATTGATGCAGATTATAAGACAATATAGACAAAAGCAGTGTGGTTCAGGTGGCCCCAGCTGGCAAAGTGAAACCTTACTGTTGACCCAAGTATTTGAACATAAGTACTTGAAGAGACAATGTAAGGCTCATGACAGTGTAATACATGTGAGAAAGCACAAAGGAGAGAAAGTATATGTAGTCTGTGGTCTGTTCCTGATTTCAGTGTGATTTTAATGGCCCCTACTTTTCTGCACTGTTAGCAAAGTATTTTTGAATGAAAGAATAGTGCACTGACAAACTTACATCTAAGGGAGGAGAGTGCCATCCTTATTTTAAGACATCATGTTACACTCAAACATATTTTATTTTAGAAGATCATGATATTCCTGAAAAAAAAGAGTATTTTTCATAGAAAATACCTGCTGCTGCTGAAGTGCTGCTAAAATCCACAAATACTGAAAGCAATATTTATCTTTATTATGAAGACAAAACGACACACAAGTAACATGAGGAGACAGGAGTTTTTTTAATGTAAAGCAGTGGGTACTTAATTGAAAACTGTTTTTCCACTTCTTAGGAAGTATAAGATACAGTTTAAAGCCTTTTTAATACTCTTTAAAAGAGATCTTACATGGCAACCAGTCATACTGGTACGTGAAAAGAACTGCATTCTCCGATAAAGATCCTCTTTTTCATGTTTTCAAACAGCAGCTGAGCACCATACTGTGGCAGCAGAGAACAATCTGAGAAAATGAACACAGATTGAAAAGGCCTCAGTTACATGACATTTCCAATGAAAAAAAAAAGCCAGCCCTGGGTCCACAGTCAAATATTTTCACTCGGAATCCCTAGAATTGTGGACATACCTTTCTACAGAGAGTGTGTTTTTCTGAACCACCTTATCTGATGTTCTAATAAAGGTGCAACGTGGAGGAAGGCAAAGGAGAGATACCATCCATTTCAGGAATTTTCATGAGTATGCATGAAAGAAAAATCTGTTTCAGAAGTAATTTTTCTCCCATTTATTTTTAATTCCCCATTAATTGCATCCAATTTTCCACTTAGTCCTAATTAGTTAAAATTTAAGAGGACTGTTACTTTCTCAGAATTTAAAGACTTCGGGATTTTATAATACATACTTTTTTCCATTTAGATTTTCTGCATTATGGTGGATTATAATAATGCATTAATATCCATCATTCTATTTTTAATCAGCTTCTTAGTTCATTAGTAACAGCTGTACATTGTTAAATGTTGTTTGTTTTTCTTTTTTCTTTTTTTTTTAAAGTCTATGTTGCTTAGAATTAAAATATTAACCAGTCTTTTCCATATTTATGAATTCTGAACTCTTCTGCAGCATGGCATAAGGGGAAATCTCATGCCTATCCTTAAAGAAAACCCACGGTTTTTTTAGACCTCCAAAATATTTTATAGGAAAGGAGGCTCTTGGAGAAACCTGGATCATTTGGGAAAGCCTTTGCTGTTCATTTTCAGAGGTCAGCCAGACCAACCAGGTGGTTTCTATGAAGTTCCACTGCAGAATCGGGTCTTCAAATCCTTGTCAGGACCCTGGACAGCGCAGCCCATTGGCCCGTTTTGCTCTTTAAACAGCTGAAAACACAAACTTCTCCTTTCAGAGCTCCTCATACGTAAAACTGAATCCCAGCTTTTGACATTTACACACCAAAAAGAGGTTTACCACTTTGGAAACCAGGCCCTATTTGCAGCTGCTGAGCACTTCAAAGTATGGTCCACAATATTAAAGAAAAGAATTAGAAATAGAGTCTGCTATTTTGCACGGTTTATGTGATTCAAGACCTCAAGTCTGTTTTTCTTATTTGCCTTCTGAGAATGAAAAATAGCCAGTAATGTCTTATGTCTGATGGAAAATTTATAGGAATGTCAGAGATGACTGATTAAGGGCACTTTATAGATTAACAGATGAAGACTAAAACAGAGGTGCTGAAAAAATAGGAGATATTTGGGCAATACAGTGAGATCCATCAAGACTTGTCTTAGACCTAGACACAGATATTAATCCAAACAATGAATATTTCAAAAACTGAAAGGTAATGCACAGAACAAGAGTGGTGTTAGTGCACACAACAGGGTGCTCAGCAGCATTGCATCTTTTTTGTCTCCATAATCTCCTTCTTGCCTGTTGTCTGTCTTCCTCTCTAAAGCTTTAGGAAATGATCTAGATCCTTATGTGGTCTAGGCAATCAAGTTATCACATCAAGTACTTTGGTAACTTCTGCATGAGGACCATGTACCACTTCTTGTGGGAATTAATAATATGGTAGGTTCCTAGAGAAATTATAAAAGGTTATGTAGGGTTTTTGTTTGTCTTTTTGTTTGTTTGTTTTCTTTTTTAACGTAGTGGCCTCTTTATGAAGAACCCAGACAATTTATATCCTCACTCTCAAGAGAACAAACTGTTCAGAATGTGAACTCAGGAAAACTGAATATGTGTTTCAGAGGTGTACTTTTCTGCTGTTGTAATCATCCTTACAAGATACTGTGGCAGCACCAGTTTTACCTTCAGCTCCAGATGATTTTGAAATCCTTCAGAGCTTTAGGAATAAAACTGCACATATCCTCTACATTTCTTTTATAGAAACAGATAAGGTTTTGAACAGCAAATAACACTGCAGAGCTGAACAAAATGAGACTTGGATGCACTCAGACCAAATAACACTGTCGACTCATACTACACAGACTCATAGGAAAACAAAGGAAAAGGTATTATATTCCTCATGGTCAAACAGAATTCCTGTCCATCTTGGCTGAAATTCCCATTAGCCATGGCAACCCAGGAGAGAAATACACAGCCACAGATAGCATCTAATTTAATGCTGACAAAGAGGTGGGATGCATTGATCTGTTCAGAAAAAAAAACTTCTTTTTCATTCCTATAATTCAGATTTTCTCATTACTGGACACAGATGGCAAAATATAATTTTATTAACTATGACCATTTGTTTTGTGGTTCATCAATTAAATTGCAAAGAGTACAGAGACTGGTTCATGCCAGCCATTAACAGAAACAAGTTAGTAACTGGAGCTATACTGCAAATGGCTATAGATGTTGCATACAGTGCTTCAAGATCATTTGTTGCTATGACAATAATGAAGCAGAGTAGCTGTGGCCTCTGAAATCTCAGATTTTAATCTTCCCAGAGAAACACAGACAAATACAAACTCTTCTTTTAGAAATCTGGACTTCCCTCAGTGGACAACAATGAATTTCTATGTGTGTTACAAAACAAATAAGTCGCTCTCTGCTCATTAGAAATCAAATCAGAAAAAAGGAAAACCAATGTATTGTGAAGGTCCAGGACAACCATCTCCCCTAGAATGGGCTATCTACTGCCAACTGCAGGATGAACCACCAGGTAGTACCAAGAAAAGTAAACTGATGCTTCCTCTACACCTTCCAGCCACCTCCAAAATATCCCCATCAGCTGAGCACACTTTTGGAAGAAATGAATTAGAACTGCATGTCAAAATCCTTTGAATCCTTTGTTGTTCTCCTGTGTCTTTCCTTATCTGATAAGAACTGCACCTGTGCTCATTTTTTACCATCTGGGGAACGAATTGGATTCTAGAAATTATTTCCACCCTAGTTTCACGTATAACCATACAGTAGAATGGCACAAATTTCCTGATGTGTTCCATCTTACTCTGAAAGAAAGAAGTTCTCTCCTGCAAGTGGTGACCACAGAATAGTTGTTTTATAATCCCTCTTCTTACATAAAGTAGGGGAGTGACCCTTTTTATGTTTAGATATTTTTTGAAATGCAGATAAGCTCTCTTTTCTTTCATACGGTCACAAATTATTAACTTTACATTCAATAATGCTGAATCACAACAAGAGGTTTAGAAAGACCTTGGACAGATGATGATTAACAGCCATAAAATACTAATTCACAAAAGATACCTTCCTTGATTAGCTTCAGAAGTTGCTCCACGTGCTAGACAGTAGGATAGCCTGTACTCTGGCAGCAACACACGCTTCCTAATCTATTAACAAAGCATCAATGGGAGATGTGTCTTTAACACAATAGGGAGCCCACATGCACAGACAGTTCAGAACACTGGGCTTTTCTGGGAATTGCTTTTACACAGAAATTTACTAGAAATAACAAAGGTGTTTGGACTTTGAACATTTTCTTTCTTTGATTCAAAAATACTCCATAATGATTATAAGGCAATGATCACAGCCTGCTGCATAAAAGTAATGTGTCCTAATAGTAAACCTCTGGAACTAATCCTACCTCAGCAGATCTCCCCCAGTGCACTTAACTTACCCCTGGTGGCAGATTTATTTCCACAATGATCACAACACATCCTGTGTGCTGGGAATACTCATCTGCAGTTGGGAATACCCATAGATGGGAATACCCATCTATGACAGTTTTTATTCCAGGTACAATCTGAGCTTAATTTCTCTGGGAGAGACCTTCACCCTGCCAGAGTTGGGTAAACTGATTGTATGTTGTTTATGCAAATGATCCCAAATCCCAACAGCCTGAAACAGTTCTTCTAACATAGAAACAATTCTGGCTAACATATAGGCAAGACTGCTTCCTCTCAGAAGTCCACTGCATCTTAAAGCATTACATGTGGATGTATCCCGATTTCAAAAGGTCACGTTCATTGCAAGTCTAAATATCATAACTAACAATAAACTGGAATCTACTTGAATGGCATTAATTTCTATAAGGAAAAATATGTGATAATTTTCACATTTCTTGTCTTCCAATCAGTACTATTTGAAAAATTTAATGTTGCTAATTTTGGACAACCTCTCCTTTTCTTTTTTTTTTTCCAATTATTTTTTCCTTTTTTTAATATTTTTCTTTAATCCATAGAGTATCTGAAAGTGCCACAGTCAAACTGAGTATTCATAACACTGCATTCAGTTTCTGCAAAATTTGTTAAAGACCTTTTTTTTTCACTATTCTCAAAACTAATTCCACTGTTTCTCTCATTTTCCATGGCACTGAAGCCTTGGTCACAGCCTCAGGACTCTCCCTCTGTCAAAGTTGGCTTCCTTTTGAATTCCATGTCTGTGACAGAGGCAGCAGGGTAAAGAGATCTGATATCTGAACTCTCCTGTGCTGTGTATCGTTACAACAAAGGTTATCCTGGATTACATCTAGAAGGCTTGTTTATTGTTTCAGAATTAACCAAATTATCATCTCTGACTTTTCCTAACCTTCGAAATATAGACGTGAACTTCTTCAGTAGTGCCTTGTGGGTATATTCAATCTGTTTGGTAAATCAGTGAGAGACCTATTCGAGTATTTAACATGGATTCTGTGGTGAGGATTGTGTTCTGGTTTGGATTTCTTTGGATAGAACAGTTCAGCAGAATAAGCATTGATTTGTTTAATTTACTGTTTGGGAATTACTCACAGTGGTGTGTGTGCAGAGGCAACCGCGCATAAGAAATATTAAGCTTATGTACAAAGAAATGTCTTTTTCCTATAAAACCACCTTCCTGCATTCTTATACCTTCACATACATATTCATCACTTCCTTGAGTTCATATCATTTCATATGGCAGAGGAGCTCCAGAGCCATGGCCAGCAGTGGAAGCAGGGAAAAACGAGGTAAGTCTTTAGGAAAGCAGATGAGCTCATCCAGTCAGGACGAGATCCATGGAGATGTTTCCAGGAGCTGTTTGTCTTTCAGTGTCACAGCTGAGCCCGTGGTGACACCCAGCTTTGTGCTGGCTTAACATTCAGAAGACACTTATGTCAAATAGGGTCACCTGATGATGCTGCTGACCAGATTTGGGAATATGTATTGCTGCCATTACTTCAGAGGTCAGTTTTAGCTTTTTGAACTTCAAATTAGGCTGCAGTCGTCTTCAATCACACTGTAAGTTATGGGAAAATGTCTGTGATGAATGCAAGATATGCAGAACTGTTTGTTGGGGGTTTTTTCCCATATATTGGTAATTTTTGAGATAAAGTTGCTTCCTATCTTTATGTATTACAAACTACTGTGAAATACCAGAGCCTTAGAGCAACTTTGCAAATCAAAGAACTTGAATGTGTCCATGTTTGTGTTAAACAGGATAGAAATACACAATCCTTACCTTGATTCTGAGAATAGATACTAATGTGGGTCATGGCAATAGTTTCAAAGGCAATTTTTAATATTTTAGTCTCTATAATCCTCTGCAAGTGAGCCAAGAAATGCACTCAGGAGTGTCTTCATTCGCTTGAAGTCATCCTCAAGTTCCTATTACAGTCAGTGAGCTTGCACAAGAAAGGTGATGCTCGAGAACTAGAAATTATATACAATGTTGCATTTTCAGAATGAATATCCAGCCCCTAATAATTTGCAGTTTATTAATTTAGGACATCTATTTTAATAATAGCCCAACTAGGATTATTTTCTTCATCTGTTTCGGAGCATTTCTTGGAGGAATGAAACAGTGAAAAGCTGTTGGAATTCAGGGATGCTAGAAAGGGGAAATGCCTTATAGTCACATAATCCAAATATCTAAAAAGAACTTGCTTAAATCTATCTGCCATTGTTAAAATCCTGTGTTCCTTGTAAGTGCCTACTTGTTCTGGAAAGAGAAGTGTGTGCATTTGGTTTCGTCCATCAGAGAGCTCAGAGACAGAATAATGTTCAATCATGGTGTTAATCCCAGCACAACAGTTTCTACTGAAGTGACTCTATAGAGGATTTATTCTCCCATCTATGCAGGTGCATCAAGAATTCTTTTAATGGGTGGTGCATATAGTGTTGTAAAAGAATAGACCTCTTTGTATTAAAATTACATGCCTGGGATTTTAACATAAAAACTGAAAAATCCCACTGTGCAAAACTGACTTAAACTCAATTTCCCTCTCCTCCTTTTACAATGTCAAGATGCCTGAGTGCTCAAGTGACTGAATAAGTACTAAATATTTAATGCATGGAGGTTACATTAACTGAATCTTTGATCTGAAACTTCTTAAAAACATCTTAAAAGCCCTTCAAAAACCGGTTAGTATTTCATTACAGTCACTTAAAATAGATTTATTTTATCAAAACATCCTGTCAGAAACCCCAAAGCTGTGATTAATAACCTACAGCATTTTGACTAAAGCATTTCCTAATACTGGTTTCATAGTGTATCAACAGATTGCCTGTTGTGGGTGAGAAATAACTGGCCCTGTTGCCTCTGCCAGGCACTTATATGTGTGCAATGGAATCCACACTGGGATTCTGCGTGTTGGGTGCTGTTCAAACAGAATGTCCCTCATTTAATTCTGAGGTTAAATTAACTTTTTTTTCCTTCATGGAATAGATTTATTAGGCCAGTTTTGTACAGATGTTTTCGTGTATTGATATTTACAGGTATTTGGGCAACGTGAGAAATGGCACAGATCAATAATTGATATAACCCTGGGAAAATCCTGCTCTTTTTTAATCTGTGCAGCATAATTTGAGAGCGCCCCTGGCTGTGTCAAGGCTGTGTCCTGTAGATTGTTTTTATTGTTCAAGGGTAACAGTGTGGTGCTCTGTGTGTCTGCCAGAGGTTTCTATATAATTCATTTCTCCTACATCCAGCAGACCTTGTGTGCAAGATCTTGGCCCACCCAAATCTCTCCTTACCCTTTGTTGTGGGTTTCCTTCTCGTTGGCTTTGTGCACCTCTAGATCCCACTCTGAAATTCCCACTGTTGTTTTAGTAACACCAGACTTCGTGTCCTAACACAACACGAACACAAAACTTGGGATTGTGAATGATTAATCACAAAGCACCTGGTCACTCTTGTGCTGAATTTTGAAATGTAATTCTGAGTTCGTGGAGTTTTAACTCGTGCCCATCGTTTCTACTTCTTAACTTATACCTGTTTAACCAGTGGAAAGAAACTGAAAAAATCAGTTTAGGAATCGGTTTGTTTCTTTCTCCTCAGTAATTAGCAGATTAGAGCAAAACATTAAGTGTATTCTGGGATAATAAAGGAAATTCAACACGAGGTTCTGAGCTCACTGTAGGAGCAGATGTAGTCATTTGCCATTATTTTCTCAAAACAAGAGTTAAGGATGTCTTCTTGAGCCTCCCAGAGTATTAGCAAAAGGCACGTGGATAAACCCTCGTGAACCACTTTGAAAATAGATTCCTTGTTTCTTCAGGGAGATGTGCTTTTGTTAGTGTATATCTTGTGTAGAAGATCTTTTGCATATAAAAACCACGTGTAGACTGAATCCTGTTACATAAAGCAAAGCTGGTTTTCTGTGGAGTTCTTTTGTAGTACCAACATTAAAAGGGTTGTTATAAATAAAAGTGGAATATAATTATAAATGCCCTTCTGAGGGAAAAAAAAAAATCCTTGATTACCTTTGAATTCTTTTGCCCTTTAAAAAGGTTATATTTAACTGGTTCGGTTTCTTACTTGATGTTTGAGTTTCCCAAGGGAAATCAACCTCCAGTACGAACTGTTTCAATTGGGTTACATGACTTTACTTTGTGTCTTGCATTTGTTAACAGACAGGTTATATAACACTGCAGGCTAAATATACATTGCTCTGGTTTCGGCTACCTCTGCTACTCCTGTGTTCAGGGGGATGACCAGGGAAGTGGGAAGTGGTTTCCCAAAGTTCTGCTGAAATTAACTCCTCCTGATAACAGCAGAAACTGCTCGGAAGCTGCGGCTTCAGGAGCAGTGGGATGCTATAAATCTTAAACTATAAAAATGTATGTAACATTTTGATGCGCTACACATCATCCGTGAGTTTTTTGTATGACCAAAAAGACGTGGGTCAAATTCTGCCCGTATTCCCGATGGAATGCGATCTGTGGAAGCTCTATTGACTGGAACAGAATTTCCTTGAGTTACTGATGTTGTAACTGAGACAGTAATTGAAGTGTGTGTGCTGCAGGAGGCTGAATTCTGGGGGGATCTTTTCCATTTCTAGGTAGTTTGGTGTTGAACAGCTTTAGATTCATTATTCTTGTATTTCCATCAAGTAATGCTTTCCTGGTGGAGGAGGAGATGAAAGGACCTTTTTAAAAAAATATCAATAACAAAAAAGAAAGGGAAGAAAAAGAGGTTTCATCCAGGCTTTTCTCCCAGTCACTGATCAATAGCAGCACGAGAGTGCTGTATTTAGAGAAGAAAGGCAAGCAAGCAAGAATCTTAACTAACTAGCAGGAAGTTGATTGTAGCCTGCTGGTGTTCAGGCAACTGATAAGAGAGGAGGAAACATTTATGCTGAGAATCAGCAAAAACAGGAACATGTTTTACCACATGCCTATTTCATTGGACAAATCCAACCTACTGCACAGAGGCCCTGGAGATGCATTTAGAGTAGTTTTGTTAATTGCGTGGCATTAAATTTGGAATAAGCTGGACAATGAGCTATGGCAAATGATATTTTGATTCACTATGCAGCAGTGTTTGTATTTGAGATGCTACGTTTGTGACAGAAATAAGAATAAATTATTGTATAGATTGGCAACAATCTGTGGGTCCCTTGTGGTGTAAGATGGGACACTGGAGGTATCCCCCAGCCATTGTCCTGGCAGCTGATTCCTTGCAATAGGCTGTGATCTATATGGTGTCATCATTTTAACTTATATAAATTCAGAGAGCTCAGTTAAAGCCTGTTGTGTTTCTCTGTTGTACAGTCTATATGACTGAAAAAGGATCTCGAATGAGACAACAAGCTTGGAGAAAACTTTATGGCCTTTTTCTCTGTGTTGAATTGATTTTTTTTCTTTTTTTTTTTTGGTATTTATTAAAAATGCATATTCTACCCAGAATGATTCCTAGAGTTTTTTGGAGCACTGCTGAGTAAGCCAAACTAAATATATATTTCTTTAGAGGCATCAGTGCTCTTGGCAGGCACTGTTATTTTTGCAGTCACTTACTGATTGAATTTTTTTAAAAAAAGCTTCTGTGTTTCTTTTAGTGTTGGGTTAAAGAAATATTATAACAATTACTTTAAATTTCAATATGTAATAAAAGAACATAATTTAAAAAAAATCCTTACAGAACACTTTTTTCTGTCTCCCCTCTCCAAGTTGATTCCTTTTGTCACTGTGAGCATGTCTTGTCTTGCCTTAAGTTTATTTAAAGTTGTTTAAGAGGCAGAAAGAAATCCATCTCTACATTCTCCATTCTGATTTCCTCTGTGCCTGAATTTATTCTGTGTTCAGAGTTAGTGGTTCAGACAATGAAGTCAGACTTCTAAGAGAGTTGGAAATTTTGAATTATATTTGCAGTTCTGGAGTTGTTGTGTGTATTTTTAGCAAAACTCTGGCATGCTTTTTAAGATTTTTCTTTTCCTGTGGTTCTGTTAATATTTGCACAGGAAGTTGGAATTAGAATGATGAAATATTCACTCTGAGGCATAATGGTTTGATCCCCTTCACTGCCACATTCTTCACAGCTGGGTTTTTCTGCTCATGCTATTTTGCATATGAACATTTATCATGCAATAAATTGATTTTCCTGTCAACTATTCTCATCTTCTTAAACCTGCACATTCCTGCAGAGTTGATTTTGCTGTTCCTTGCTTGTCCAATGTATAATTTCTTAGTCACGACTAACTTCAGTTATGACACATTTTGTGATTCTTAGCAAAATTTTTGTTACATTTTGAAATGTGATTGCTCAATACTCCTTCTTCAGGTAGGAGATGGGTTACTTTTTACCTTTGGGAAGCTGTTTTAGTTCTTTAGGTTGTGAGAAATTTTTTTTAATCCAACAAACAACTATCTTTTAGCTCAAAAAACACTTAACTGCTTAAAAGATTGACCTGCAATCTTTTATGCAGGAAAAAGGCCTTTCAAAATATGGGAAGACTTACTACAAAATCTTAGCTGAGAAGTAACTTCAGGCTTAATTTCTTGTATGTGCCATCTCTGTCTGGCTTATGTTCTGGATTGCATTTGATCATGTGTCCTGCTCAGCTGACTGAGGATGGAAACCTGCCTTGAGAGAAATGTTCCCCTCTGGGAACTCTGATCACTGCTATCAGAGTAGTGAAGACTCAGTGTGATCAAGACCTTCTCACTTCCATCAGCCTGTAGAGGCAATTGTCTGAGTTCAGTCAGAGCCCTGAAGGTCTGTAGCAGCCTTGAGTCTTTACTGGCCTCAGCTTCTCCCCTGTCTCTCTCCCCTGTGTCAGCCCAAGTGTTTCCAACCCACCCTCTCTGCTGTTCAGCACCACCCAAAATCAGCCTTGCCCTCTTCTTCCTCACCTTGGTTTGCTGTCTTAGCAGACCATGTATCCTGATGTGCAAATTGCTGCTTTGCTTTTCATCAAGCTTTTGGTATTTGGAAGCAAACTTCTGTAATTTATTTCAGAAGTAATTGGTGTGATTTGCTTTTGTTTGACTTCGCTTAAAATTATTTGATGTCATAACCATTATTCAGGGCGGTAACTTGGGAATGGGGGCTCTTAAACATTCTTCATCATCTTCATTAATATTGCTCTAACATTCAACCTGTAACCAGATTAATAATATGTATACTCTGTGGTTTTAATGCTCTTTGCATCAATGTTATCTCCGTGTGTGTGCAGAAAAGATCCACTAAACCTCCTAATGCAAAATAATTTTATTTGCGGGCATATGGGAGTTAAACTTTCTTTCCCTTACAATTTTCATTAGACAGAGGCTTACTGGTACCATGGCAGAATGCTCAAATAAGCATTTTAATGTTGAATAAAGGTCAACACACTGGAATTTGAAACTATTAATCCTTTTGCTCTTAAAGCAGGCAGAACTTTTACAGACTAAATAAGGCATTAAACAATAGACTCTTAAAGTTCTGAAGAGGAGAAACATACCTTCAAATTGTCCATTTAGATTTCTAGAACTTTTCCTCTTTTGTTGTTTCGAGCAAAATGAGTTTCGAGGGTTTTTGAGGGGATTTGTTTTTTAAGTACTGTTTTTTCATTTCCCAATGTTCTGGTGGGGAAGGATGTTTCTGAGTTCATAGAGCTATGGAAAAAGGGTCCCCAGTGTATGAAAGTACCGTATAATGGTGGAGACAATGCCAGGACTGTCAGGTTGTGATATCAGCCTATGGGTGTAGAGGCCTTCCTGTTCAGATGAAAAGAAGTTCAGGCTCACTTTAAATTAATGTCTGGACTTTGAATGTGGGAGCCCTCTAGGACATCACAGACTGTTAAATTAAACCTATATTGCCTTGTGTTGAACTTTTAACCTGTGTGTGACTGGAGTCTGTCTTTTGGGAAGGCATCCCGTCTTGATTTCAAGGGATCAGGAAACAGAGTATCTACTGCTTCCTTTGGTAATTTGTTCCAGTGTCTGATTACTCTCACTGTTGAAAACATAAATCTAATTTTTAAGTTGAACTAATCTTGGATTATATAATTATTTTTTTTTCCTCTGGAAGCTAATCTTTTACAAGATTAAGAAGTCATTTGCTTCGATGAGGGGGGGCAGAGATGGGAAGGTAATGGTAATGTAAGACATTGTAATGCTTGAGTCTCACTTCAAGATACTTTATTCAGCCCTCAAGTATTTTCTGTGGCTTCTTGCTGTGTCTAGTTCAATTTCTCAACATCTTTTAAAAGAATATAGGTTCTAAATTTCCATCATTTTGCTCAGCTGTACAAATACTATATTTGGAAAAAATGAGGTATTTAATTCTGTTCACTGCTCCCAAACATGTGCAAGGATCTCATTGCTGGGATGTTTCAGTGGGGTTTATGGAGTCACATGAGTGGGAAGGACCTTTGGGTAATCTTGATCACCCTTTCTTCATGGCAGGATCCACATTTATTCGAGACAGATTTTTGTGTTATTTCTGACAGTTTTTTTCCAGGAGTATTCCAGAACTTCCACAGGCAATCTGTCTTCTCTAGTGTTTACTGCTTCTTACTGCTTGACAGTTTTTTTCCTAACATCTAGCCTCAGTCTCCCTGGCTGCTCTTTAAGTCATTTATGTCTTGCCCTATCTAACATCAGCCCAAAGAGCAGTTTAGCAGTTTTGTGGTTTGGGACTTTTTTCTTTTTCTCCTTATTTTTTTTTTCTTTTTAGCAGCCCTTTACTTATATCTTCTTCTTCTTTTTTTTTTTTTTAACCAACCCTAATTCTTACTTATAGTGATATTTTCTAAACTATAAATTTCTTCTGGATTATCACCGGTCGTTCCTCTCTTTTTGGAGGTGCAGTTCCTCAGACTGGATGAAATAATGCAGCTGCAGCTTTACCAGTGCTGAGCAGAAAGATTCTTCTGTGTCAAGCAAGCTAGAACTAATTTATCCATTGCAGTAGGACATTCATCTTTACTGGAGCAGCATGATATTGTTGATGGATTATCCCCGTTGTGATCCACAACAACTTCTAATTTTCTACAGAATGGCTACCAAGTCAGTGGTTCTCCATCTCAAGCAGTTAATTTTTCTTGGCTAAATACAGTACTTTTTATTTATCCCTACTGAACAAACACTGTGGCTTCCAAATCAGATCTTTAAATTACCAAGGTTACTCTGAATTCTGGTCTCGTCCAGTGTATTTATAATACCTATTGTCACAGCAAGTATGTTTGTGATTCTATTTTCTAGGTCATTAGTCAAAATACTAAATGCTACCAGACCTAGGAGAGTCTCATCCAGATTCTCACTTGAGATAACTTTTTGTGTTGATAGGAACATTGTTAATGAGTATTTTTTCTGAGTATGATTTTCTGAATCAGTGTTGCACCCACTCTGTACTATTTTCATCTGAATCATGCTTCCATGGTTTGCCCAGAAGATTGATATGTGGAAGAGGATCAAAACCAGTCCAAAGTACAAATGACATTTGATGCTTTTCCTCTGTCCACAAGGCCTGTTACCCTATCAGGGAAGAAAATTAGATTGCTTTGACATGATTGCTCTTGACAAATCCATGTTGGATGTTATACATGTTCTCATTACCTTCCAGGCGCTTACAAATAGTTTGGCTGTTTGTTTCAGTATTTTTCCATGAATTGAAGGTAAGCTGATTGGCTTACAATTGTCAGGCTTGCTTTTCTCTTTAAAATACTTTTTAGAGACAGACCTTACACTGTCCCTTTTTTTTGGCCTTCCAGTTTATCCATTGTCCTTCTTAAGTTCTCAAAGATAAGCCCTGATGACTTTTAGGTTCTTAGTTAGCTCTTTAAGTACTGTTGGATCAAGTCCATTAGACTCAGCCTGGTTAAAAACATCCACCTTCCCTAAGTACTCTGACTATTGTACCTTCCCTATTTGAGGCTCAAGTCTGGCCCTTTGTCAGCAATATTAATTGTGATAGATATGTGATTGCAATTGGCCTTATAATAAAGGCTGAGGTAAAAAAAGAGATATCCATTAGTCCTTTTGGCATCATCCATCGTGTTTCACTCCTTTCTTAAAGAATAAACTGGCCTTTTCCTTGACATCCCTCTCACTGGAGTATCTATAAAGTGGTTTTTATTACCCTCGGTGATCTTCATGTTTGCATCTCACCTTATACATACTCATTTGGGTTTTCTACTTCTGTCCCTACCAGATGGGTAGTTCCTTTCCACTGCTATATCAGTCCTTGTTCCATAGGTATTTTTATTCATCAATGTATGCTTTTGTATTTCCTTGCATCCAGATCAAACAGAGTTTGAAATGCTTTAAATAACATAGTGACCAGCTTTCTATGATTAACCTGCCCCTCCTCATCCAACTCTCCAGCTGTGTGTCTCGTAGATGACAGCAGTACTACATCCACCTTTTCTTCTAGATCCTCAATTAAAAGGTTGGACACTCTTTGGGTAATACCTATTATTGTGGATTTCCATCAAAAACATCTGCATTACATGCTAATTTTTTAATTACTACTTCTAGGGAATTTCCTTTAATTAGCACTTCATGCACTGAACATATGCTTTATTAAATTTATGGAATGATCCATTTTTAAATTCTTCTGACAATTTGAAGTAAGTCAAAAACATCATGAAATTATTGCTGCAGAAATCAGATACATTTCTTCTATGTACTGAGATTTTTAATTTTATAGAAATGGAAATCAGCTTTCCAGAAGTAGAAGTAGAGAAAAGGGAAGGTAGGACAAAAAGGCAGGATTAGGATGAGTAAATGACTAATATATTGATACACATCCATAACATTATATAACTTGATTTGTGAAATGGGGGAAAACCAAACAGAGCACAAGACCCATCTGTGTGTCTATCAGCAATGTATTTCCTCAATGTCTGCTCTGCTGGTTTTCCTGTTCCTCCACACTTCTCTGGGATGCAAAGTTCTCCCAAATTAATGTTGTTGCACTTATATCAACCTGCCAGGGAAAACCCCTAAGGCCACAGAGCAAACCTTGTTCCCAAGCCTTGGATCTGCTCAGTGCTTTGGGTGGTGGCTCCCATTGTCTCAGTGCTCACACTTTCTAACGCAGGGCTATTGCTTTGCACGTTTCTATTGACTGAAGGGCCCTTTCTCTGAGGTCTGTGACTGCCCACAGATCAAAGACAGATTTGCCAGCCACCACCAGCCCTGTCCAATGTAATGATATGCATTGGCAATTATGATACTAAACGCATTGGGATTGTTTATAGATCATTTTGTGATTTAACCAGTTGAAGCAGCTATAATATCACTGCAATACAACAAATATAGAGAGGGAATAAAAGATTTGATTAATATTGTGAACTGATGAGATAGGCCATTTGCTTACAAGGAAACCTGAAGGTTAGGCATTCATACTCGAACAAAAATCAAACTTTGTGAGATCATATTATAGTTAATTGAAGAAGGCAAGTTCTAAGGATGAGAGTCAACCATTACTTACATGTAACCTTGTTTATGATATGACTAGAGCTAACTTGGCACTTAGGATTTTCTCGTGTAGAAATGTATTTCTCTCCATATTTGGAGGATGGCAGTGACTGTGGCTCTGTCACATTTCATTACTTTAGACTTTCCTCTGTTTCATTTCAGTCTGCAGCAAGACTGCATCTGAAATGGGATTATTGACCCCCACCATTGATCATGCTGCCCTGGTGTGTGTGTGTGCTCCGTTAGTACTACTATCAAAATATGAACATCTGAAGGTAAAAATAACACATGATCTGCACTGTAAATAAGGTCTATGGATCATTCCTTTCTCCTTCTTTTTTATCCTCCTTTTTTTCTGAGGCTAGCTTAGTCCGTCAGTAGGATGAAAGGAAAAATTGCTACACTTGTGTTAAATTTCCCCTGGGAAAGTAAATTATGGACAAGCCTCCAAGGACAACCCAGAAAGAAAGGGATAAGATATTGATGCACACTGTACCTCTCACTCTTTCTTCCTTGTCCCACAATTGAGCACTCCTTCAATGAAAAGTTACGAGTTCCTTGTTAAATTGAATTTCTCTTCTCCTCGTCTCACAATTTATTGTGACGCTGAAAATTTTATAACTTGGTAAAAACTGGCAGCAGCCCCATTTGTCCCCACAAAAGGCTATCCAGGTTTGAATAGGTTTTTGAAACAGAGCTATGAATGCTCACACCTAAAGACAGATAGTCATGTCAGTTCCCAACTTATAGGGACTTTTTTAGTTACTGTATTTTTTCATCCATTTTAACCATTAAGCTTTTGGGGGTGGGCGGGGAGAGGAGAGAAGGGGATGGATGGAAAATTGGTAGGGGAGAAGAAAATTTGGAATATTGAGTGAGTGTCATTGTACCAGCATCACTGCGAGCATCACCTGCTGATTTCTTTAACGAAATACTGGCAAACCTTGCCTCCTAAATTTCATGCTGTAACATTTTGGTGGTCACCAGAACCTCAGTGGACAGTTTTAAAGTGAGCTTTTAAGGATTAATTTTTAAGCCTGTTCGTGGCTGCTTTGGTTTTGATTCCCAGGTTGATAAGCATTCTGCTTGATTTTATTCCCCTAAGTAAGGCAGGTATCTTCTTCTCAATATGTGTTTTAATAGAGGAGAGAAGATGAGAGATGTTAGATTTTAACTTTGTTGGATTTGATCATGTTTTCCTGTGGCAAAAAAGTATGAAATGCTGAAATTGTTCCATTGAAAAAGATGGTGAGAGGAGGGAAGGACTGGTCTGGTTCTACTCCAGATACTTTGATCCACCAGTATTTGTTTCCATGGTGTCCTGCAGTTCCCACACCTTTCCTTGCAGTGTGGCTCCTTATGTCCCCAAAGCTGGCAGAATTGTTACTACTTTCAGGTTTCCTAAAGGTTCCCATGCTGTTCTTGTGGGCTCATAGGTGAGCTGGTGAGAGCTGGCTGGTGTTTTAATTGTCCTTTACATTCTCCATCTGTCTGTGGAAGAGTTGCTCGGGGTTCTGGTGAATCTCAGCTTTCACTGACCTCTCACACCCTGCAGGGGAGTGGCTGCACCTTGGCCTGACACAGAGCAGGGAGAGCTCTGTGTCAGGGAGAGACTGTTCCTCTGAGTGCAGGAGGGAGTGAAGTGATGAGGTTTCTCATGATGCTGGGGCCTGATATTGTGACTGACCAGGAAAGGTGGTCAGTATTTGGCCATCAGAAATAATGTCTAGTCTCTAAAAATAGAGAAATCTTTTGAGACTGGCATCTGATAACCTTAGATATTCAGCCCTTGCTGTGGTCCCTGATAGGATGTCATGCAAACCATAGTAAAGCCTTGATTGAAAAAAGAGCTTCTGATGATTTGTTAAAACACAAGTGTATGTCACCTCTTGAATTAGATCTAAATGTTGAAGAGAAATTGCCTTTATTTTTTCCCCCAGGAGCTTTCTCTGCAGTCATGCAGGGTGCTTAATTCTAGTGAAAGGGAAAGCAGAAAGACTGACATGCTGCATGACATTCCAGTTATGGAAGAAAAAAAAAAGGTAGCAGATTGACAGGCCAATAAAATACACCAAAGGTTTTTCGCCTTCCAAGGGTACGTGTGTGGGAATGTGGAAGAGGAAAAGGCTGGGAAGGGTAAAATATAATTACATATAAGCACATATACATGCCTATATGCACAGCCAAACATTAATTCAACAGTAATGATGAATGTTCGAAACATCTTTCTTCCTGATGTTATACAAAATGGTGCAATTTTCTGCTCATCATCAGACCTTAAACTGGGCCTGCCAGTGGTGTGACAAGTTGGGAATAATTTCTTTTGTATGAGTTGCTGCAAAGGAGAGAAGTCCAAGCTGAATGAGCAGGAATTGCTTCTTTTCTAGTGCATCACTGACACAGAAATATGAGTGATACTTTCCTGCTGTTGAAACACGGCTGTTGGATGGAAAGGCTGGGAATGGGAGGGGATGAGCTTAAGTTATGAAAAGGGTAAATATCTGCAAATGTTTAAGATGGAGTTATGCATATTAGTCAAAAGGTTTATATAACGTAGAAATTTTCTTGTCTTTGACAGTTAAATGATAGAATATTTTACACTTTATTTTGGATTTGATGTGTTGGTTTGAACTCATCACGTGAAAAAGGCAGGGGAGGTTTGGATGAGTTGACTTTCCTGAGGTTACAGAGATTTAAGAAAAGTGCCAGTCTCAAGTTAAGCTGTGGCTTTCCTTCATATGGGAGAAGATTGAGGATTGGGTTATTTCTTTTGCCACAGAGGTAGTTGCTCCATTTGCAAGATCCTGAAGGCCTATTTGATATTCTTCTAAGAACATCATGTAGTTTGGCCTGTAAAAACCTACTCGGTTTGCATGTACAAATCAGCAAGTTTAGATATTTCTGATAGCACTTTCTCAGTCATTTTTCTAAAGCACATGGTTTTCTGTGCTAGATTTTAACCAAAGGGTTTCTTGCAATCAAGATGAAGCCCTCTAACCAGGTATGGATGTTTTCTCTGTTGCTCACTGTCCCTCTCTTCAGCCTCCTCACCAGCTTCTTATTCTTATTGCTCTCAGATTCAATGTCTTTCCCTCTGTCTGCATCAAGGCTTCTCAGTCCCATCACTCGACTCTCTTACTGCTTCTGCCTGGTTCTTATCCCTATTTTCTGATTTCAACTGAATCCAAAGTAATAACTGAGCTGGCCCTTGCATTCCTGCTGGCCTCCTCAATGCCTGCAGTGCCTCTGCAGGTGAGCAGAAGAGCAGAACCAGGAGGAGTTCCAGCAACCTGACACCATTTGAGGTAAATATCAAGAATGCAGTAAAGCCACTCTGGACAGAAAGAGAAGGCAGCTCTGCCTTTGGTACATAGCATGATTTATAGCTTTGCCATAAATCAGTCATTTGCACAGGCTCCCTTGTGACATGTAATACACAGAATGGAGGCACCGAGGGAAATGTCACCCAATTGCTGTATATCTTCTATTCTCTCTTTTACACCCTCTTTTCCTCAGGAAGTTATTTCATTGCCTATTGTCAAGGTTTAACCCCGACCGGTAGATAAACAGCACACAGTCACTCACTCTCTCCCCCACGGTGGGATGGGGGAGAGAACAGAAAGAGTATAAGTGAGAAAACAAAGAGATGAAGACAGTTTAGTAGGTAAAGCAAAAACCTGAGACATAAGCAAAGCAAAGCAAGAAGTTCATTCCGTACTTCCCATGGGCAGAGGGGTGTTCAGCCATTCCCAGGGAAGAGGGCTCCATCACATTTAATGGTTACTGGGGAAAACAAACTTCTAGTGTTCCCCCTTCTTCTGTGGGCTTTATATGCCGAGCATGATTCCATGTGGTATGGAATATCCTTTGGTCAGTTGGGGTCAGCTGTTCCAGCTGTGTCCCCTCCCAAATCCTTGTGCACCCCCAGCCTCCTCACTGGTGGGGTGAGAAGCAGAAAAAGCCTTTGCTCTGTGTAAGTCCTTCCCAGCAATAGCTAAAATATCCCTGTATTATCCACACTGTTTCCAGCAATAATCCTAAACATAGCCCCAAAACAGTTACTATGAATAAAACTAACTCTGCCCTGGCCCAAACCAGCACAGCTGTAATCCCTTGAGTAATGTAATGTCTACCTGTAAGCAATGGACAAAAGAGGAGCAGGGGTGAATAGCAGAGTGCCTCTGTTAGAATTCGGGGTGCAGAGGCATTTTTGAGACTAGTGAAAGTGAAGTGGATCGTGGGATAAGAGCTGGAATAACCAGGTTTAAGAGAGGTTGTAAACTGGGGTACACATGCGTGTTGTGAGAGAGACACTTAGCTAAGAGAATTTTGCAAGCGGTGCCCTAAATTATTAGAAATAACACTTCTCTCTGTGGTCTGTAAATAATAACAAGACAATCTTTAAAATTGCTGTATGCACTGTCCAAATATTCATTCCAAACACGCTTGGAAATGTGGGACTGCCAATAAGCAATAGTAAATAGCCCCAGTGATACATGCCTTATGATTGCTTCTTCCAGTTTAAGACTACATTCATCTTTACATGAACAAGATGAAAGTTTTGTCTATTACAATATAACACTGCATGTTGCATATTTGATACATTAGATCAACATTTGTACCTTGTATGTCTATAAAAGTATTTTGCCATGAAGAAGGAGAAAACAAGTATTTGAATTCTGCTGCCTTATGTTTGGGATTTTTTCTTCTTCCTTTTTCTTTTTTTTGTTTGTTTGTTTGGCTTTTTTTGTTTCATGGTGTCTTTTTTTGGTGGTTTAATTTTTTTAAGAATGTGACTCTGGGAGTACCTTTCAAACAACACTACTTAGAAAAAGATATACCTCTATGTGTTTTCTGTCTGCTGTAAGGAAGAAAGGAGATGACAAAGATGATGCATTTGCTCTGGCATTATATGACTATAATACAAGTAAATGCCTTTTGCCTTCTTGGCCATCAGTTAAATCACCCATATTTTTTTTCTAAAAAGGACAGTTCTTACATCTTCTGTTTTCTAGTATTCTTCACTATTGCTGCTGAGCCAGGGAGTCTTTATTATGCAACAAAAAGTATAACTTTCCAGAACTGAGATTAAATGAACATGAGAGAAATAACAACTGATGCATAAACATGAGTGTAAGTTTTGTTTATTAGTTAAACCCATCTTTATAGACTCTGGAATATTTTAGTTCATTCTTCTACAACTGTTGTTGAAATGTTGGTAGTCTATCAAGCAACTCTTTGAAGATGGTGCACTTTATGTTCATATATAGAGCCACACTGTGCATGTTTGTGTGTACACAGCCAAACACTCGGGAATGAAGAATCCCTTCCCTCCTTAGAACCTGCCCAAGTCCCCATGAACAAGTGGAGCAGGGATCACCTCAGTCTGCTGCCACCTCAGTTTCTTGCCTGGGTTTGAAGGAACTGTTTATTCCCTCCCTTTTGATACTTTTGGGAGAGCAATTCCTCCTGGCTTTGTTTGTGTGGTTAGTCAAGGAATGACATTTAGTCCATAGCACTCTTTAACATTCCCCGCAGCAGGAGGGTGTGTATGTGCAAAAGCTTGAAGGAGGAAGAAATCTGACAGTTCTTGCACAAAATGTCTTGCTCATTCCTACCTTCTCAGCCCTTTTTCCTAGTGCCTCTCCCTGAGAATGCCTGATGGATTTTTGGGGAGGTGGAGGCTGAGAAGAAATAACACTGTATGTTACGATGTGCAGTTTTCTTTGTAGTAATGGGATTTGTTTATTCCAAGGTACTTCTGTGCCTTGTCAAAGATCTCGGTAGCTGCTTTTCAGGTTTGACTGTATGCACACTTCCAGAATCTTGTTCGTCTGAATGCTCCATCTCAGAGAGGAACAGCTAAAGAACTTTTCTGCATGTGCTCTCTTGCACTGGTAAAGTGAATTTTTGTCATTGACTTCAAAAGGATTAGCAGGTATCAGCTTCCAGACTTGCCTATGGATGATGACCATGTGATTTATTTTTCTTTAGAGATACTGCTCTGGGAAAAAGTTCTAAGGAGACATCAAATATTACTTTGTCAAATTGTCAGGCATTCTCAGCGATGCTGGACGTTCACAAAACTGACCTGGAGAAAATTATCCTCAATGAACTCCTGAAAAATGGCAAAGTTTGAGTACTTTGGGACTGACAGTTTTGGGTTTGCTTTCTAAGTTCCTATATCTGAAAAAAAAATAATCTATTTAAGCTCAAACACAAACTTAGATTTTGTGTATTGCACCGATGTGTTCCGGGAATTGGCTGGAGATTCATCTAAGCACGGACATAATGTCATCCAGGGCTGCATTAGCAGAAGAGCTAATGTGCTGTACCAGGGTGTGCATAGAAAGGCCAAGGTTTTAAATGCACTGGTCAAGCCATTCTGTACGTCTTCTAATGATTAGAATTACTCCATTTCAGCAAATGGAAAAAATACATTTAATTCTCCAAAAACTATTTTCTTTGTCATCAGCAATGCCAAGTCTCCTTTTGCCTGACTGGGTTAAGAGCCAAACTGCTCAGCTCTGTCAAAACTCAGGCAATTCTGAGTGGGTGCCAAAGCAGAACTTGCTAGTCTCTAGTCAGCTTTTCAGCCACAAAATGCTGAATGAATGGGATACAAGTGGCAGCTGAGGTTCACAACTCAGGATCACAGCTCTGGGTTTCTCTACCAAAATTCCTCCTGATTTCAATTTTATACCTTCAAGTCATTTTTTTAGCTGAAGTCCCAAGTGATGGAGCTGACATTGCTGTCAGAATATAAGCCCTGTCGAGACAAGATTGTTTCTTTCCTCACTTAAAATGGCATGTACATATAGGGCTGAATAGTCTGAACAGATAATTTCTGTGAGAGCATTCTCGGGGTCCAATATGATCATTCATCTTTTAAACAATAACAATGTGAATATTTATTCTCCAAGGATGTCTGCACTGTACAGCGTGCACACGGTTCTGCTTTCTGAGCAAATTCTGGAGTAGATATGCAGTACTATTTCCATAAAGTAGTTTACATTCAATATCCAACTGTGATCCTTAGAGCCAACTTCTGAGCATCTCTGTGCTTCATTGTCCCATGGCACACACTCTCTGTGTCAAATCCTTTGTTGGGTTGCAGTCTCTCAGGCTGCACAATTTGGCAGCCTAGGTGTACATAGTAGGGGAGGAATATCCACTTGACTTACCTGGCCTGTGTCTGCATTCCCTTCTGCAGTGTGTAGCTATACACTAAATGTTTTCAGTGCAGTGGTTTGGGAGCCTGTCAGGAGATGAGCCAGAGCCATGGTGTGTCCCAAGATTGTGGTTATAAGAGTAACAGAGAACCCAGAAGGTGCTGTCCGCTTCTCTCATTGTCAGGTGAATTGTGTATGCCACTACCAGCATCTGGAAAACAGTCCATTTGAATCTCAGTTGCCACATCAAGTGGATGTCACTGTGACCAGCTCTGTGTTTACCCTAAACAGTGTGTGTCCTTATTTGTGCCTTTTTGGTCCCCTCAGACGTGCTGGTATTGATTGAACAAACAGGAGCGATAATCTCCATCAGCAATAAGCCATGATACACACACATCCCATAACCTTGGTGTTACTGTCAGCAATGCTGCAAGATGGCATTTGCATTCCTTGCCTGGGTCTAAACCTCACGGTGTGGGTTTCTCAGCCTGTCTCTGTATCTCCTCGAGTGCTCTGTGTGTTCTGATCTGGTTCCCCTGGGTCGCAGTGAGGTGCCTGTTTTCTGTATTTCAGTTGTCTGTGTCACAAAAGTGTCTCACAGTGGCTTATAAAGATTCCCCAAGACAGCAGGTGTTGAGCTGCATAAGCCTCTCCTCTCTGCTCAGGGCAGAGTGTCCTGCCTTCTGTATCCAAAGGAAATTGCAGGAGCAGGTTGAGATATGGAGAAAGTACCAGTCTGGGAGTTTGGCTGGGACATGTTCCATCACAACAACAGCCCTGGCTTCTTTAATTACAGCAATGGTCAGGACTGTGATTCTTGCACTGCAGATGAAAGATTAAGTCTTGTACTTTCTAACATCATTTCACAGTCTTAGTTCTGACTCATAATAGTGATTGGAAAACACTGATCTGCTGAGTCATAAGTGTCTTTAAAGAAACGTTTGTTTACTTGTATTTTCAGTTCCATGATGTTTTTATTACATTATCGGTAGGCAATGTGTGAACAAATAAGAAGATTTCAGGTTTGGTCAGAAGATGTTAGAAACTAAGGGAAAGGCTCAAATAAAATGCTTCCATATTTATTTTTTTTCCCCCCAGATTTCTGTTTTGCTGGAATGACACACAGAATACCCACACTTCAAATACTGAAGTGAGCATGTGAGCTCTGTTCACTTCTTCCTTAGATGGGAAACACTCCCATCCAGATATGACCAGCTAGATGGTGAAAGCAGACTGACAGAGCAAACATGATCTGTTTTCTCTGACTTCACTGTTTGCTGTCTGCCTACCTTTCATGGTTTCTTTATGCAAGCAAAAATATTTTGTGAAGCATAAAGCCCTGTGGCAAATGCTAATCTAACCAACAATCAAGAGAATAATTGTTTTGCAGGGAATATTCTCATTCTGTAATAGAGAACAAAAGCCTTGCAATTAAGACAACAGAGCATTAATAACACACATTTATCATTCTATATGAGCTTATTATTTCCAGTCCTTTGCAAATAGTACTAATTTATATACCATTCCTTACAAAGCTGTATGTTAATGTGATCTGCATTGCTGTGTTAGTATCTAGAAATATTTTTAGCATCTTGCACTATGAAATTCTCTTCTCTGGATTCTTTGAAGGACAGTGCACAACCTTGAAATTCATGAAATGTACCCTTAAGTTGGTCTTCCCAGCCTGATACTGTCTACTACCCTCTTCTTTATTGTCTAAGAACTGGATTATAGTTTCCTTCTAAAACAACCCAAATCCCTGCATTTTCAGCTCAGTGTTATCAGGCTTCTCCCTCCTACCCACCTCATTTTGCCCTTCATTCTCAGACACTTCTTGCTCTCAGCTGGCTGTTTGTGCTTAGCTGTTCTGGCAGTCCCATGCTCCTACAGGAGAATCTGTGCCTTTTCCTACACCATCCCATATGTCTGGGCTATTTTTCCTTTCTTGGTCAATCCAGATAAGTTTCCATAGTTGGTTCTCATGCATAATTCCCATGTTACTTTCTCCTTTGCTCTCTGAGACAGATGAATTTACTGGGAATGAAGCCATGGCTTCATCCTGGTGTCTGTCGGCTAAAGAGCCACTGGCTGAATTCAGAGAGGAGAATCACTTGCATATGTTAAAGTGCCATTTGCAGATGTGAGTACTTAATACAGAATTCTCACCAAAAAGGTGGGTTTGTTCCATTTTAGCCACATTCCATATGCTTTCCATGTGCACTGTTCAACAAGAGTTATTTTGTGTGTAGGAAGCTGAGTGATGCCCGAATGGTTCAAATACTAGTGGAATTTATTCTTAATAATCTCTTCAGCAATATATAATTTTTTGCTCTGTAAATACCGAGGACTTGAGTGTCAAAAGAGTGTTTAAAAATATTGTAAAATCCTATATATGAATGTGACTAGCTTGTAACTATTTTTTTGTCTTTCCATGGCTGTTGGAGTCTAATGCAATTCTCTGGCTGAGATTAAGGGAATGAGCATATGAATAAATTAGTGATATTTAAACAGAGGTGTTAATTTGCAATGCATGAGCTGCTCCAGAGTAACTGCTTATATGCATGCTCTGACCTGGTGATAAATGGAAGATGCTGTCAGTTTACACCAGTTAAAGTTAGCCCAAAGAGAACAAGTCTTCTTCAGAATGACTTGTCTTTTCCCCTTAGAGGGTATTTTCAGTGAGCTACTCATGGAGAAGTGCTGCTAGAGACAATGTAAAACATAATCAAAGACAAAAAATGGAATCAGAAGCATGAGAAAAATATTTGCTTATTGGATCTGGAATAACATTCATCATAAATTGAATGAGATCACTTTCCCAGGGTGGTTTTTGGTTTTGCAGAGTGGAAAGTGTACAACATCTCTGAGAGCAAGCCCTTCTATTTGATCTTTCTTCTACTCCAGTTTGTTGGCATTGTTTGAGATAAGATTCAGTTGTTCAGGAGTATTTCTGGTGCTCTTTTAGATACCTTTGAGTAGCTGAGATGTTCACATTGGGCCAGGAAATAAGGCAGAGATCTCCAGACCAGCACCATTCCACGATAGCAGAGGGAAGCTCTTGAAGTTACACTAAGTTCTGATATTTGGGCAACTAAATTCATCCTGGCTGCCCAAAAGGCAAATTTATCCTATATCTCCCTTAAACTTGTAAGTTTAATGACATATACAGGCTGGTCTGAGGCTTTGCTATGTGTTGATATTTCAAAGGAATATGGAAAAAAAGAATTTAAGTAATTAATCTGAAATGTGTGAACTTGTATCAGAAAAACATTTATCAAAAAATTTTCATTGCTTGTTTGTTTGGTTTGCTCAGTTACTAGTAGATCTGAAGAACTCACAACTTTTCTGTACCAATATTTGTCAGCCATCTGTAGACTGAGGATATAGGCAACATTCTATAAGAAACAGTTATTAAAGTAAAAAGGACTTTTTAGCAATCAGTAATAACCACCTTTTAAAGATTTAGTGTTCTAACTTGGATTCCCAGACCAGTTTTATCTAACTTCAATCTCCTTGTGCAGCCCTTTTTCTTTGCCAGGGTGCAGGGTGAATTACAGGTGGGTCAGCAGACCTTCCTTCACAATTAGAATTATTTATCCAGGTATCCTGTCCTGGTTTTCATCACTTACCACTAACTGTGCACATATTCATTATTTCCTACATTCTTACGGTAAAAGAATGTGGAGGTTGCATATAGTCCCACAACAGAAACTGCAAAGAATGAAGATATGCAAGAGAAAGTCAAAGACTTCAGAACATGGTATTAAAGTTTTATCAATATAACCACTTGGAGGAAAAAAAAATAATTCAAAGAATAAAGGGTTGTGCCGCTGGAGACAGAAGTTCTGTATCAATAGAGAGAAAGAAGAAGGAGGACAGGAGCAAGGGATTTATATAGTTTTGTTTCATTTTGTTGGTTTTTTTTTTTACCTTGGAAGACTGAGTTCAAATTTTGGTCTGACAGTGAGATAAATACAGCAAATATATTTTTGACTTTTCCTTTCCCAAACAAAAACAAATGTTTTGCTCCAGGGTATTTTTGGAATGTCCAATAAATCAGTAGTAAAAGAAAAAAAATATTTAAACACTATCAAAGTGTTCTTAAACATCCATTGCCAGAGCATAATGGTATTCTAATACTGCCACATAATGTGGAAGGAAAATAGGACACTTAGGGAAAGTGGCTTCTGAGATAAATTTGACGTATTTATTTTGGAGGGAAGAGAGAGGGTCATGTGATATTGTTTCATTTGAATTATTTGAATTTATGATGGCTAATAATTTCTGTATCATTAAATGAATGTGATGTGACACAGTTATTTTTTGTGCCCCTCGGAAGCACATGGTGAAACTCGAGTGGAGACAGATCTTTCCTCTGTTGAACCAGTGGTGAGGGTTTCTCAAGTGAAACCATGGGATTTTGGCCCTTTTTCTAATTTTATGATTTTTTAAATTTGTAGTGGCTTCAAGAACTCATTAGACAAGTATGTGTCATTTCACTCAATCCCGTGCTGTTCTGACCAAAATGTGTGATAAAGGTTGTTTTGGGCTGTGTGTTTTTCCGTTCATCTTTTATCCGAGGGGCTGGAATTTTTTTGTGTTGCAGCCACGCTGCTAATTTGGTCTGTTGGTACAAACATCACATTTCTGGCTAAAGGAAACAGAGCAAGCTTCAGTAGGAGCTCACATACTGTTGGGATCTGGAATCATTGCAAATTAAATGGCGTTATGTAAGTTTGCCCTTCAGAAATTTGCTTTGGGAATTTCTAAATCCAAATAAAAAAGTCCTTTGTTGCCAGTTAATGGAAAAGTTGCCACCAAATGATATAAAGTACATGCTGTTAGGTATTAGTGCCCAGGCTCCACAATGTTACTAGGGGGCTCGAAAAGCTGGATTAGCTATCTTTTGGGAATTAATTTGTTTATATCACTAAGTACGTGGTCAGCCATACAGCAGTGTGATTAGCTGCCTTGGATTTCTGTTGGCACAGGATCACTTTTACTGTGTCATGTAATTATTGTATTTTAGACAGGTTAGCAAAGGAGAATTCTTAGCCTGTAGTTACTTACTCTCCACTATCTTTTCAGAAAAAAAAATAATACCTCTTTCCACTTTTATAATCTCCCATTACAGCAAGTGTTCTCTATCTCAGAAAATATATAAAGCCCAGATTTTGCCCTCTGGACGCCTGCAACTTAGTGGTCAATCTGTAAAGCTCCTGTTAAGTCACAGAGTGACTTCTCAGTATTTTTTTTGTCCTTCATCTCTGTTCCATTTTAAGGATAAGAATCTAAGTATCTGAGTAGAAGCAAAATGAACTACAGAATGAGCCATAGCTGATACTTTTGTTCTCTGAAGTCTGGATTAGTATAACTTTGTTTGGTTTTCTCACATATTATGGGCAATTTGTCAAGTAGATAACATTAGTAGAATTGTAGTATTAAAACACTTCTGATCACAATCTATTTGGCTGTACTAGGAATGTGAAAAAAAAGTTGTAAATTGGTTATTACCTTGAGTGCAATTTCAATATAAAAAAATTCCTCTTAAAGTGAGACAGAAAAATGAGAATTTAAATCAATGAGGAGGTGTGTGCTGACTGTACAAACGCGAGGTCTCGTTGGTTTCTCTGTTATTTTCTGCAGAGGATAAGAAGGATCATAGCCCAGTCTCTTGCTAAATAATAGGTCCTAAATTACTGAGCCTGCTCTGTCCCAGTGTATGAACTGCCCGCAGTAGCCTGAGGCTTGTTTCCTGCAGCAGGAGGAGGGAAAGCAAGGACAAAATTGTCCTTGATGATTGGCCAAGCTCTCATCCCTAACAACACAGTGTCAGGGACACCATGTTGGAGACTAAAGCTTTATATACGTCTGGTTTGACCTTGCCATGTGTTTTGCATAAAATGAGGTCCTCTTGAGTATGAATTGTAATCCTCTTTAAAAGGACAAGGTGACATCTGAAGAACAAAGATTTGGATGTTAATGTAGGACCTACACATTCAGTCATTTGCTAATTACACTGTGTACAGTGGAGTATCCTGAATATATGGTGTCCAGGGCTGCCTGAATTCTATAGCATATTGTGTGTACAGTGTTCTGCTCAGCCTGGCAAATGTTAGTGAATTCAGTAGCACTTCTGTGGCAGTAATGACATGTAACCATCTGTGATTTTGCACCTGCAGAAGCCAGTGTCAGCTGTTGAAGTTCAGCAGCCCTGGCTTTGCATGAATTTATTGCCAAAAAAACTCGCTCATTTACTAGCCATGGAATTCAGATAACCCTTTCAGTGAACTTCAAGCTCTTGCATATTATATGGCAAAACAACAGTTCAGAGAGGAAGTCTCTACCAGGCTGCCTTTCTTAATAAATGCTGTTTGTACGCTGTAGGGCTTTTATAGAGTAAATAAGAAGTTTATATAAAACCAATAGCACTGCTGGTACTGGGACACTGGTTAGAGCTCCCACTGGTACTGTGGCCTTTTCCTGCAGGCACTGGATGAACACACACAGCCAGACAACTTCCCTCTGAAATGTAGGAAGGGGAAAAGGTAAACAGAGGCACAGAATGGTGAGCTGGCTCTGCAGGCTCTACTGCAGCACCACGGGGAATTCAAGGCTAAAATCTCTCTCCATTTTTTCCCACCAGTGCCTTAAACATCACTTTATAGCATCTGTTCATGGAAATGAACAGGATTGGCTGCTTTCTCCAACTTCAGGTTCTGCTAGCAGGCACTTACATGAAATGATTTTATATAACTAACCTCAGAATAAATAAAAACTTTGTTTATTCTACTAGCAAGAGTAGTTCTATTAAATGGGAACAGATATCAGCTGTTTCTCACCAGAATGTGTGCTGAGCTTGGTATTTCTCACATGAGTACCCAGATTCATCACAGATGTCATTGCATTACTTTTGATATCCTTTTACAAAAGACTTTTGTGGAGATATTCAATCTTACAGTTGGAACAAACACCATCATCCTTTTCGATTGAGACCTGCTGCATAGGCAAAATATGCAATAAAGAGATGAAAAGGGCTGTGGGATGATGGAGCATGTTACCTGGCAAATCACTCGGTCTCTAGGCCATAAATATTTGGTATTATAAACACTGTTCTCTGTAGACAGGTTACATACTTTTTAGTTTTCTTTGATGAACCCTATTGGTTACTTGTTATGTTGTTACTTGTGGGGCAAGTGCTTTAGACTTTAAGGCAGACAAAGACATAAAAATGTTTTAATATCTTGCAAACATTTCCTGTCTTCAAAACACATTTGTTTTGTCTAGAAAAGGTTTTACTGGGATGAACATGAAGTAAGAGATTATTTTAAACTATGGTTTTCTCATATTTCAAGTTTTCCCACCATCCTAATAAAGTCACATCAGATACAGCCCAAATCCTATTGTTTTCACCACGTATTCTTCTTTCCAGTGGGACAATTAAAAAGGTTCAAAGACAATTATAATTTTTTGACTAGTCAATGAATCAAAAAAATATTAGTTGCAAAAATTGGCCTAATGTAATGGCAGTTTCCTACATGATGACAAATGTAATAGCTTTGCCCAACTTACTGACATCAGATAAATGATCATTTTTCCTAATTCTTGCCATTATGTGATTTAAAGAAGAAACATAGATTGCCAAGAACACACAAAGTGAATGAATGATTTTCTTTATCATGGAGACTGGGGGGAAATCAATTTGTTTCATAATAGTTGGGTAAAAAATGATAATGGTTTAAATGATGTTAGTCACAGCCTTTGAAGCTGAGCTGTTTCAGCTGCAGAACAGGAAATGATCTGTGGCCATTGGAGGAGCAGACGATGAAGAAAGGAAGAGCTGAGAGAAAGCCACATCTCCACACTGGGAAAACTCATGCAGAACTCATGGAAAGTTAATTAGAAAGAATTCACACTAACTTATTTAAATCTATTTCTGTTCCTTTAGCCCTAATTAGGTTGTTTGCAGTGCTAGGTCTCACATGTAGAACTATTAGAAATGTGAAAAGTTTTGTAAACCTGTCGAAAGGGGAGCAGCCCCCTTAGCTGTTAGAGTAAGGGGAATAAGTCCATTGTCTTTTATGCTATGGTATCAATGCACTCTAGAGAAAGTAGGCTAATAGACCACAAGATTAGAAGCTTAATTAGTAGTTAACTCTGTTGATGAAAAAACTCTTATTACTAACACCTAAGAACTGGATCTTATTGGCAATATGTTTCTGGTACCATAAGTTATAACCAAAACTTTTTTTTTGCGTAGTTATTACAGAGCTTCTTCTCCAGTTCTCCAAGTAAAGATCCTAATGGATTTAATGAGTATTTATAGCTTAAACAATAACAGTGCATAACCTCTAGGATCAATGTAATTAGGGAAAATCAATAACAATAGCAAAATCTCAATATGTCAGCATTTAAGTGGGAGTTGTAGGGGCAGCACCACACAGCGCATCTTCAAGATCAAATTGAATTTTTTTCTGTGCTTGTGGTGGCCATTTGTTTACAAGTGGTTATAGGGTATTTATTTGGTAGGGGTAACATTATGACTTTCCACACTGCCCTCCTAGTCTTGTGCTGTATTTATTGTACTAAAACTGTGTGCAAAAGCCTAAGATCTGTACTGAGGGAAGTCAAAGTTCTGTGTAACTATGTGTCTGGACACAACTTCCTTATAATAATTTATCTTTTTAAGGAAGGCTGGAACAATATGGTTTTAAATACTTCAGCAATCTTAGTGTTTGCTGCTAGTTTTTCTTCTATGTGCAGTAGTGGACAGGTTTTTCCTTTTATCTAGTTCTCCTGTTAATGAATTTAGAGAATGTTCTTGGAGAAAGCTCTCTAGACCTGCCTTGATGCGTCTCAGTGTCCTGGCTGTTTTGTTTCTTTCCATTCTCCATAGTCCCCTTCTTGCCTTTTGTAATCTGCTGTCCTTTTCATGTTCTGTCCCATTTCTTACCGTGTTTTAGGTCATTGAAGTGCTTGTGATTTCACCAAGTTTGTGTCTTACTATAATGAGCATGTTTGGTGCACACTGAGATAAATTGTACTTGTGTCATTAATAGTTTTATACTTGCTACCTCCTTATCTAACCCTGCAGTTCACTGAAGTTATTGGTCTTGAAAGTAGGCCTTTGTCTTTATTTTACTCTTCTCTGTCTTTACTTTCTCAAAAGTTATCTGGTTGGTGTCCCCTTTCACTGCCCTCTTCCTTTCTGGAGGTTTTAATCAGACCCCAGATAACTTTTCCATGCATAATTTCTCCTAGTCTTGCTGCTTAACAAAGCTATTTGGTGAGGTTTTTATTAGTTGTCTAACATTTCCTATTCCTCCTGCTTATTTCCTACAAGTCTTGCATTAGCATACACACAACATTTACCTGTTGATTTCTGGTTTGGACATCATGAGATTCCTGGAAAGAAAACCATCTGAGTCCTGAACTGCTTTCAGGTAGTTCCTAGAGTTTGACATCACTCTACACAATAGGACAAAGCCAGGAAAAGAGATTAGATTTGGAGTTCTTATTTTTCATGATTAATATACACAATAATTGAAGTGACCTTATTGAGCTGGATAAAAAAGAAATTACTTGATGCTGTTTTTTGAGAGACAGGAAAACTTAGTTTCTGATGCCTGTGTAAGCATAGACTTTCAGAGGTAACTGTTCTAAGTAGCAATTTCATCCCTTCTTCCTCTTGTATCTTCTACAATGGCTTTTGTGTAACAAGATCAAGGGTCAAGTTGAATCAATTATCACTCACTTTTAGTCCTTTCCTTAAATACTTCTTAGTCACTTGCTCTGAAAAGGAAGTCAAGAGGCAAACAGCTGAATTTATTCCTAGATGCCATGCAACAATTGAAGGGTAAATCCTTTTCTCATATTTTAAGCTCTCCTCAGTCCTGTACCAGAAGAGAGCATTATGGTTATTCTTTAAGTCGCAGTTATTTTCGATGAATAGTGCTCAAATAGGATATAAAAATAACTCTGGGACATAATGAGGTAATTGAAAAAAGTTAATGCAATGCAGTTGAAAAAAGTGATCTAAAAAAATTGGACAATATTGTCTCTTGACGTGAGTCGTGTAACTCATCAGACTGCTAAATATCTACGTTTTCTTTTAAACATCTTCAGTATTTATGAAAAGAAAATTAATATACTTTTAACTAATATGTCCCTCATTCATATAATACAGACTCAGCAAAATAAATTCAGTGGGCCAGTGGCAGGGTAGAATCACAAAGTACCTTGTATTTATTGCCTACACAGGTATTTAACACATCTGCTAAGTGAGATTATCTCAAGTTTTCAACAAGAAGGTTTGATGAGAGGTACAACCCAGAAAAATGCTTTCTTCCATGACACTGTCAACATGCACTCCCAGTGAACACCAAAATGAATAGTTTCATGAAACCTTTCAATTTTTTAATAAGTCAAAATACACTTTTCTGACAGTATAATTGCTTTTCATACTGGGCCTTAAATCTGCACCACTATAAAAGAATAATGCTACAGTAGATCATTTGTGAAAACTTAATGAAAACTGAGTTAGTGAACCTCAGAGTCAGTAGACCTTGAAATTCACTTTCAAAAACTAATTTGCAGTAAATGTATGAGAAACATATTTAGACATGATAAACTTTCAGTCCTCTGTTAGCTAGGTGCAGAAGTTTATCTTGATTAACTTTTTTTTCTTTTAATTAATCATTCAGGTAGGTAGCCAAGATGTTGTGGGTTACATGTCCACTAGTGACATTCATCCAACAGGAGCAAAATTATTTATTTTTGCTTTGCTTACATAAATAATGGAATATGTCAAATCATGACATTTCTTCAGTAGCCTTCAATTTGTGTATCCTATTGATTACTGAAGATCCATGGCGTATTTTGATTATAATTTGGACAAGACAAAAATTATAAACTTTGTTGGGAAATAGTAACTATTTAAAAGCTCTAAGCATTGTTTTTACCTGAACAGAAAAGTTTCTCATTACCATCAGTATGTATATGGAATTTTAACACAGTCAAGAGTCTTCTTACTTCAACATTTTGCTTTCTCTATAGGCCTTGTGTTGAAGGGAAATGAGAAGGCAGTTGCAGTGATATAAAAGGGAGATCCATGATAAAGGATAACACATGATTTCATTATGCCAAGCTCTTTTCCATTAAGCAAGAGCAGGGTAGCCCAGAAATGTTTGTGCTCATGAGTTCTGCAGTAATGCACCCTCTGAAATGAGTTTCCTACCTCTAAAAGTGAACGACATTTTATTTAAAGAAAAAAAAAGAAATGTGCAATTTTGACTCTTTTGTATCAGCTTTCTAGAGCACAAGGTAAAATAATCCTGGAGATGTTTGACCCTCTGAATGGCAACTGGGCACAAGTCTTCTGTGTTTCCTTCTAACTGCTAATTCCTCAGCTCTTTCCAGGCCTTGCAGCAGTTGCCCCTGGAACTTGCAAAGCACGAAGTGAGGTTTTAATGGTGTCAGAGGGATTTATCTCTGGTTCACTGAGTGGGTTGCAGATGGGTTATATGGGTTTTAACATGATAAAGTCACTGTTCTTGGAAGAAGAATGATGTTTAAAAGGTGCCACTGTGGTCAGCCGCTTATTTCAGCTTTCGAAATTGCTCCTGTAGTAAATGACAAAAATTTAAGGTCAGAAGACTCTGAAACTCCATGTTTGCAGTCCAGTAGGTTTCCATGGCAAGCTTTCTGTGCATTTGTTTTCTCAATAGCTTTTCTAAATGTAGGAGAGTGCAATCATTGGATTACCAGAGAAAGAGAAGGCACAGATATGTTAGTTTTGTTACAACACAATCAAGTTCAGTTTAGCTTGGCTCACTGATAAACAGAAATGATTAGATTTTGTTTTATTATCTGATCCATTGCAAAGCTTTCTCTTCTGATAATAATAAATAATGATGAACAGTTACACAGCCATTGTCATCAATAACTCAGACCTGCCTGAAGATGAATAATATGTATTTAGCCTGATTTTAAAGATGGAGTAAATAAGATGAATGCTTTTCCCATAGTCACAAAGGAAGATAGTATAAAGACTAAGTTGTTTCTCAGACCCATTCTTCATCCACGAAGTCTTCATGAATTTCTTGGTTAAAGCTGAAAAAATACACTCTAAGGTACTTTGGCAGGTGCAATAGGTAATTTTCTGTTGTACTGCAATTCCTTGAATCTGGGTCAGTTAACTTGAAATCTGCTGATAGCACCTAAATTTTCGATAAACATCTTCCACTTAATGTTGTGTCTTAAATTTCCTGGAAAATTTCTTTTTGAATGACAGCTGGAAGCTCTTCATTAGCCAGTGCAGTAACACACCGTGATCAATGAGTGTGTCTCGGTTCCCTTACAGTGCTGGGAGGGTGGTTGGTCCATTTGGTCTATTCCTGTTCCCACTGAAGTCAGTCACAAAATTCCATTATACTGACAGGCAGCAAGACTGGAACACTGGGTTCAAGTCCATGAAAGATGTGAATATGTTTACCTTTAATGTAAGGTTCTTCCTACCTATCCCTGCACGCCTTTAAGGGGGTGAATAGCAGCTGGTTTAGTGAAATGAGGTTGAACCATCACTGAGTAAAGTGCTTTAGTATTTACAGTGATAAAGAGTTATAGGTCCAAGTCATTGCTTTGTAATAATAAAGAAAAAACCCAGTTGCACACAAATGCATTACTTGCCAAATCATCCAGGACTTGAGTGTTTCTTCCTCTTTCTTAATTGGATAGATAATGCCCTAATGTGTTTGGTATTGTTTCACTTCTATCTATCAGTCCCTTAAAAATACTGCAACAAGGTTATCACAGAACTCCAGATTTGCCCAGCTTTGTAGTCCAAATGGAAATGATTTACTGAGAGTGCTTTTCCAATCATTGTTCTTTAATTGGCTCAAGTGGAAATAAATGACGCATATCAGTTGCAGTTTTTGTAGAACTTTACAATGTAAGGTATGACAGGGTGATAAAGTGTGTGTGATTGAGAAGGATGTGTTTTAAATATTAGGTATCAGCAGGCTGCTGTGGAGCTCTCCTGTCAGTCTTTGCCCAGTGCTGCTCACAGTTAAGTGGGAACCAAAATCATTTGTCCTATGAACTTGCTTGGGTGAACATTAGAGCTTTTTTATTTCCTGAGTGATTTATAAAAAAATAAAATAGATAAGCTTTCTTTACTTTTGAGAAATCTAATCAGAACAGAAAATCTAACAGAAAAAGAACTGCTTTCTCATAAACTGGAGTTAATAAAAAGAAGGATTCTTTCCATTCCATGGAAAGAAAGAAAAATGTAGCTAACTTTCTTATAGAGTACTGATTATCTAAATATACTTTTTTGTAGTGCTTTCATGTTATGAGCAACTCTCAAGTAAAAAAAATAACAAGGGAGGTTAGCACAGTCTGTCATTAATGTGCTTTTCTCTACTAATATTGAGACAGCACATTGTAAATATATGTATCAATCACTGAAACATCTAGAACCATTTGAATTTTACAAAGCTGAAGACATTTCGGTGGCCTTCTATTTCCTATCACTGGCCCTTGGGTGCGGGACTCAGCAGGAGTCTCATGTCTCAATTTTAAGAAAGAACCAGTCCTTGACCTCACTGTTCTTGGTTTCTGGAAGCTCGTGGAAGAAAATCCCTTCCCAGCACGCCCAGAATATAAAACAAATTAAAACCACAATGGGGTTAAAGTGATGTGTCTTATCGATTTCACCCATTTAAACACAGATTCAAAATAAAAAATAAAAATAGTTTAATTGTTTGGTCACTGATACATCACAACAAAGAAATGGGATTATGTGCTTAATCATAGGGATATTTACTGTCACGAGTAGGTGTAAACTGCAAAATGCGAAGTGAGGAATGAGCTTTTTTCCTATGACGAATATTGGTTGGCACCTTCCTTGATGGCACAGGAGAGGGATAATGCAATATATATTGCTTTTTAATCTTTTCATTTCTAAAAGAGCAACAATCCTGGCATTTGTACAGCACCATTAAATTGCATTCTCAGAGCTTATCAAACAGTTGAATATGCAAAGCGTCATTTTATGGCTACCTGCTTCTCCTGCTCTCTCGAGTTTGGAGTTATTGACAGGCCTCCTGACATCCAGGGCGATTTCCCTCGGTTCTTTGACACATCCAATACTGACACATCCCAGAAATCCTTCTGGACCGGATCAGCTGCAACATGCAAAGCTGGCCTTTAGCTGCTTTCTCTTGCTATTTGACCTGGGATTTGAAGCCTTTCTATGTGGCATATCACTGATTTAGAATGAGAGGCCAGGGTAGCACTCAGTGTGACTGGCAACAGGGAGGAGAGCGGTTTCCTGAGAAGTAATGTGTGCACTTGGATCCAAATTCTGTCAGTGTGATTCTGGATATAAAAAACTTTCAGTCCTAACTTAAGCTGTCTGAATCATCCTTCCAGATCCAGGAGCCTAGTTTGCAGGTGTGGAAATTAAGCAGCTCGGTTCTTAAAATAAGATGTGTGAATATGGCCTAAGTGCCTTAAAGGCAACTCATTTTTGTTCATCACTGCTAATTGCTAAGTGAATTTCAAGGTTCTTCATTGTGCTAATTACAGGATACTAAGAAATCCCGGAATGAATCTGTGTGAATTCAGAGAGCGTTGCTATCGCTGTACGCCTCAGTCTTTAATTAAGATAAAATTACAATGGGATTGCCTAATTTTGAAAGTTCAGTTTTTTAGGGGGAAGAAATTAGCCCCAGTTCCTGTCCCTTTTGCAGCAGTAAAGAAAGCTATTAGTGTGTGCCAGCGTTGGACCAGCCTGACTCATCCTTCAGATGATCGGCTTCATTACAGATGAGGGCAGATGAATCCAGTGTGGAGGTGGCGTTTGGCTCACGCAAGAGCCCCACACCTCTGCAAATCTTCTTCTCTCTGTGGCCTACATCCACTGGTGCACATAAATAGATAGCTAACTCTTATTTCAGGATTAGTTCTACTGAAGTTACAAACCACAAAGCACTCGGTTCTCTCTGCTGCAAGAACCACACACTGAAGGGCAGTTTTGGAAAACAACCTGCTTTGCATTAGAATGAAGGGAATCATAAATTTTGATTGCTGTGGAGAAGGCATTTCCAAGGATTCAAAGAAATGGTCTGTGGCCATCGGTTCCTGCAGGCACATGTGCAAACAGAATTGAGTAAGGTAAATAAAATGCTGACCAGAGATATTACTGACATCGCAAATATTTTTTTTTCCAATTTGCTCAGGGACGTTTTATTTATAGAAAGTCTCAGCTACATTTCTCAGTAAGTCAGTAGACCTTTGGGTCAATTAAAATTATGTCATTAAGTTAATGTGGCAAAGAGAAAGGATCACTGCAAAAATAAAGTAGATTCTAACATATTCTGTGATAATAATGAGGCCCGATCTTTATTCCCTGTTTTGAGCAGCTGAGTAATAAACCTTGCTGAGACTTTGCTTGATTGATAGATGGCTTCTATCCAGTGACTCCAGATAAGACAGTAGGGAAAAAGCGGCACAAAAACAAAAGGGAAAAAAAAATAAAACTGATCTCAGGCTGTTATGGTCTGATGGCTCAACATGCTACTTGTGTCTGCCAGCATATTGATTCTTCGCATTTGATAGCAGTAAACTGGCACTTTTACCAACTGAAAGGATGGGATCAGGAGTGACAGAGCACAGGGAGTCAGTGCCTAGTTTCTGTAGCTTCAAGGCAAGCAAGTAGCATAGCAACAATTTACTTTTGATAGGGATAAAGGAACCCAGTGAAGTTGACCATTGGTTGCTAACCTTGTGTTTTACAGGAAAACCTTTGAATGATTTTCTGCTTGTTGTTGTTACTCAGCTTTACAGAGATATTATAATTCAGAATGGACCCACAGGGTTCTCTGTGTGAGTGTTATTGGCAAGTTTACCAGATGTGTGTGCTCATGTGGTGTTGCTTGGGCAGAAAAAAAGTGTTGTAAATTGATATTTTTATATATAAATAAAACACAATTAGCAATATGTTCTACACTAAGTAGTGACTGTGTTTGAAGGGACAAGGACTGCAGGACAAAAATAATTAATGGTTTAGCAAGTAAACCTCACAAATAATTTACGGGAAAAATCTTGTTCAAAGTTCTACATGATTAATTTGGACTCAGTCTCCCTATATATACAAACTCCTCTTCATAGCACTGTGTGTCCTATGCATGGGGAGAGAACAGAATATTACTGAGAGTATCTGCTGTGTAAATGGCACACTGGTTTGTGTTCAGGAGTTGTGGTAGATATGAGTGAAATTCTTGAATCACATGTATTGTGGGGTTTTATGTGTGATTTTAATTGGATGACTGTTGCTTGAAAAATGTGTTTAGTTGTCTTATACTAGAAACTGTGCTGTATTATTTACAAGGGGTCATTCCTATTCCCGGATTTTAAAAGGAAGTGTTTTTATCCTCCAATTATACATCATGATTAGCACTCACACTAAAGAGCTTTGAATTCTTCCCAGATTTCCCCATGAATAGTTTAGTTTGCTGCTTAGGAATGTATTATACTCTTGGATGTGTAGTTGAGGAAGATGTAATCAGGTCAGAGAAACATACACATACCTGAAAAAAACCATTCAGACAACATTCCTCAGATGTTGCAAAGAGTCAGATTTTACTATAAATGAGCAGTATCTCGCAGTGTGCAGGGAGTAATGTGGGAACATTACAGAAGGCTGTATTTCCTGTGTGTGGGTTAAAGACTTAATCCTTTATGTAAGATGAAAGGCACGGTAGGTTTCTGAAAGGGTATATGCATTCACTGAGCCAGAGAATAATTATAGCACAGTGAGTTATAAAATTGATGTTTCTATGTTCGGTTTCATTGTCTTGTTGTAGCCTGTGTCTTAATGGATTAATTATCCCTCCATTAGTGTGTTTACTCTGGGAGGTGGAGTAGTACCTGCTTTCATTTATCTGACTTGGTTTTTAACTCTTTTATGAAACTTGGTTTTCATGCAATCATTTGATTGTGAAATTTCCATTTCCTAAATGCATAAAAGGTGAGGGGAAGAGGGAATAGGTGTGCCATAGTACTTCAGATTTGGGTTGTATCTGGTTTTCATTTGATCTATTCAGGATTCAGATTTTTGTAGAGTTGCCGATGTGGATATTTAAACTTGTGATTTATAACAAGGAAATGATAGTTTTAAATTGGTTTACATTTTTGTTTGTCTTGCCACATTTATTCTCTCACTGGCTCAGTCACCTAATGTTGCTTGAGACTCCCAGCTGCTGGGTTTCACGGTGTCAATCTCATCAAGTTGGTATCTGATTGCTTCACTTTGTTTCTGCCTTGGAAACCTTTGAGGACTTTGGACCTTGTTGAGGTGATTGCCGTTTCCCCCTTGTCTGTCCTTCCATATACACTCGATGAAAGTGTATATACACTTTTTCTATATGCACTTGATAAAAAGATGCAAAGAATTCAAGCCCCATTCCAGTTTCTTACGGATTTCTTCCATTTCTTTGTACCTGCTCTTTCTGTTCCTTATTTCTGGCTTCTGATTATATTTAGTGTTGGTGTCAAAGCCGGTCTGTGAATCCTACAGCAACTACAATTTCCTCTCCTACACGGAATGAAATAAAGACTCACAATAAGCTCTTGCTGTACCGGTTGCTCTAAACCAGCTCTAGGTTTTCTGCACACAGTTCTAACATGCTGCACTGACAACTTTATTAATATTGACATTAATTTTGCAGATTTCAGTTGCGTGCTAAGATGAGGGGTTTGATGTGAGGGAAGATTACACAAGGGGAAACATTGATTGCTTTTACAAGCTTTCATTTCTGCCAGAGAGTGAATCTTCAGTAGTTGCTATACATCAGAAGCAGCATTCCTTGTCCTTTGGATAATGTCCACAACGTGGTTTACCGTGGGGCTGGAAGAGCAGAGGTGAGTGATGCCTCCTGCACTTTCCAAGACGCTCTTTGGAGGAACAGATGACTGAGCTAGACTCCCTCCTGGGACTTTTCCCTTCTTCTTTGCACGTCCCACCATTTTGCAGATACAACCAGTGCACAGTGTGAAGGAGGCTTTAATATTGAATTTGATTTAATCATATATCATTATGCCTCCTTTAAAATAGGCAGGCTGTTGATAAAGGAAGAAGCACACATTCCATTATTTCTTTAAATAACAAGAATGAACTCTTCAGCACAAGTGAAAGCAGACCATATGCCTTCCCTTTGGGTATCCCTTGGCACTGAGGTTCTGGCATCACAGTCCTTCGTGTAGAAGCCAGCAAAAGATGTTTAATGGCTTTCAGACTCCGAAATGAGTTCTGCGGCCATGTGTGTCCCTCTCCAGTTGTCTGAGGAGATGAGCTTGAATTACAGCTCAGCCACTGCTGCCAAGTACTCTCCATTATTCCAGCAGACCAGGTTGCCAAGCAGGATTTATGGTCCTTTTAACTCAATATCAGGCGATGGAGCAGCATTGTGTGATACAGGCTGTATACCAGATATTCTTATCAATGGAACAGGACTCTCTAAAATCAGGGAGATAATCAAGTCTGTAACTTACACATTGGTAATTGGCAACACTCAGAACATAGTTAAATATAAAAATACAAACTAGGAACGCAGAAGAAATGACTTTGTTTTTGCTGTCGATTAACTTACTATGCAGATCATACAAATTGCTTTCACATTAAGATTTTCTAACCTCCTTCCTTGCCCTCTGTCCATGAAGTTCTGAATATGCTTGCTATACAGTAACTCTTTTGATTGGGTACAATCTTGATAATTACAGTTGAATATTATTTTTAATCAGTTGTGATCTGAGACAAAGCAGGCTTGTGTGTTGCTAATAGCAATGAAGCTCTGAATATATTAAGCTTTATTTTTCATTCCTATGAACAAAGAGATAGTTATGCTATAGAAGTAAACATTTACATTCGGATCTAGAAGAACAATTGGTTTCTTCTGTGATATTCACAGTTTAAGACTCAGTTTTTGCATGAACCAGGAGCCTATCTTTCAGTTATTTATAGCCAGGAAAAAAAAAAAGGCAAATCATTTTATAGTGGTCTACATATATTTGCAGAAAAGATAAGCTGTATAACTGCCTATGCTGTTGTATCTCTACTAATTTGAATATAATGAGCAAACTCTCACCTCACAAAAATTGGGTCCTGGGGGGTTAAAATATTAGCTTTTTATCTCCAGTGCTATAAAAAATGTCATTGCCATGCCATCCAGCTAATTATATTAAAGAGTTACAGATATAAAATACATTGGAATAGTTGTTTAATAGGCGGCCAAAAATAAATGGCATTGCAGCTATAATTTTCTTGATTCTGTTTTTCCAAAGTATTACTGATTTGTAAGATGTTTTGAACATCCTTGTCAGCGATACAAATAGCACTGCTGACCTTTAGTGTAAGCTCAAAAACAACAGCTGTAAACCACAGGTAAATTAGAACATGGCTTATGTCAGGGTGATTACAGTACCTTTGTACAAGCAAATAAAAATAGGAAACAAGGAACCAAAGAGCAACATTTGCTCTTTGCTGTTCACCATGAAGTATTCAAGTATTCAAGCAAATTATTTTTCTGTGATAAATAACTGCTGGTGGATTTTACAGGATGTTGGACTCAGCTTCAAAAAACAGCTTATGCAGTGAATCCTTTAAAAATGTATTTCTTTTTCTGTGTCTGTGCTAGACGCAAGCTTCAATGCCCTTTATATTATATACCAGTCTTCTGAGATTTTTGTTTAAAACTCCCTTTAACAGCATGTCTTGTGCTGACTATCACGAATACATGTATGTTTTTCCTCTTCTATTTCATCTTTTTGCTTGAGAAGAAAGGCTTTGCATTTAGGTTACAAGGCAATCTAACTAATGGCTAAATTAGTGATATTCAGAGGATACCAACTAGAGCTAAATTTGTATTGATGTTTACAGTTTCCATTAGATTTCTGGATGACTAAAGAAACCAATTATTAAGCTGAAATAGTGAGACCTGATATTCTTATGCTATTCTACCATCTCAGACTGTGCCGAGAGAAGCACTATAGAAGCCATCCCAAGTTCTGAAAAAAAAAAAAGATCCATGGAAAATACACTCCCAACTGTACCAAACTCTTAGATAAATAAAACATGACTTGAGCAAACCTATACTGGAAGCTCAGCTGCTTTCTCAGAGCAGTCTCAGTCAGTCTTCATAGTATGTTCATGTTTTGCTGGTTAGTCCATTTTCAAATCCGTGCCTTTGGTTAGCTTTGGCCGAGTTTAAACTTAAAGAAACCCTAAAATAATCTGCAAAGGAAGTTTATTTTTTTCTTCACTTTATTGGGAAGGGCCTCAGAGCTGCTGCTTTCTCTCTGCCCCTTTCTCTGTGCCAGTGATGAGCTGGCATCTGTTAGGTTCACTGAGATGTTTCCCACCGTGTCTGCAGGGAGTGAACGCCCCAGACATTTTCTGTGGAGTGTCTTTGTCCTGAATTGGATCCATTTGACTTATTTGTTGGTATTTTTTTTAAGCAATAGAAAAATGAGGTGTTGATCATGTACACTGGGGCTGAAAAGGAAGTCTTTTGGGGATTTTCCTGTTTGGAGGAAGCGGGATTTGTTCCTCTATGGCAGCACTTCTTGGACACGTAGGGCTTAATTTCTGAGTTCTTTTATGTCAGCTTTGATTTCTCTTCCTTAGAAGTTTCATTTTTTAAAGGATGTCATATTAAATGTGATAGGCAAAAATTATATGTCCTACCTGTGGATTTTGGAAAGTGATATGAATTTCTGCCTGATGGTTTTCTTCTTGTTGTTCTTCCACCTCCACATGGATTTGAACTGCTTGGAGGACCTGTGAGTGCCTGGAGGATGGGTGTTCAGTGTGGGGCTCTGCAGGGGATGGGTTCATCTCTGTCCTGGTGCCCATTCACTGGCAGAGATCCTCATGTGAATGGATTCCCATCCCCACCATGGGCAGTTCTGTGGGAAAAGCTAGGCCTGTGGAGATATCTGGCTTTGTGCACACTATTCATTGTGCTCCTTTGACTCAAGGGCTGCTTTGGTTTGTATAATTTTACAAGCTACTGAAGCAGGACCTATTGATATTTAAAAAATAATTAAAACAGTCAGAGTATTGAGTATTAAAATGCTGCCTTTATGCAGTACCTACTTTTCATATTACAGCGTAAGATTTTCACTCTACTTTTGCTATTATGAATCCATTACATGTAAATGAATGAATACTGTTGTTAATAACCATTTACAGCATACAGTGTAACAGCTCCAAAGGAGCTATTAGAGTTTACTGTATGCTGTGAATATATATGAAGAACAATACACAGACCTCAGCTAAACTGTAATGAGTGCATTGACATAATATCAGCTCTGAAAAGAATCTGCATAGCATGTGGATGGCAAAACAAAGAAATTCAAAGTCCAGACTCCTCCTCTTTCAATCACCTGACTACAGTGTTATGGGATGGGTATCATTGCTGGTAGCAGTTCTGCAGTGTTGCTGTGATGGAGTACACCCTGATTACCTCTTGGAGCAGGGACACTGGTGTTTAGTTCTCCGTGTCACCCACTGCAGTGCCAGGATGGCCCCTGGGTTTGGGTTATCCTGCATATCAGCATGCACAGTGTACAGGGACATTCATCACTTTACATGTCTGATTTGGAATATTTTAGGTAGAACACAGTCTAGGTTTTGTGCAGGAAGGTGCATTTTTGTCAGAGGAATGTAGTGAGAAAATGTTTGCTGTATGGGTGTGCATGTCCCTTTGGCAGCGTCGCAGTTTTGGTAACACCTTCAGTACAGATGCAGATCTAAATAAGTGCAAATATGGAATAAGCTTACCTCAAACCACTGCAGTATAAATTTCTTCTGCTTCTAAGGCAAATCTAGAGGAGATTTTTTCAGAGGTAAGGTACATTTTGCCTCTGTTAATTTATTCAAACACTCCAGTGACAAACTTTATGGTCTACTGCCTCATCACCAGTGTGGTAAGGGACTGCTCAGAGGGAACTCAACAAGTGCTCACAAATTGCTTCAGTTGCTACATCCATTAGTCTGACCAAGGACTTTCAGTTCCTACTTTTTCAATTATATTTTGTGTTTTAGTTTATTGCTTTTGATTGCAGCTTTAATCTCTTCTGGAGGAAATGTACTGAAATTCTTCATGTTCATTGAGCACACTTAGGAATTACTGGAAATGGAAACTTAAATATCTGCCCAGATTTGGTTCTAATATCAATACCCTTGGCTTTTTATATTAATTTTAAAGCTTTTCTTCCAGGTGATGTTCTACTGACTTCCCAAAGTATGAACCAGATTATTACTGGCTGGCACAAAGTTTCATGAGGAAGGTCACCAAGGTCTTCCTTTAATTTTAGTTTCCTCTGAGCCAGTTGTAGCTTCTGAAACTTTCCTGAGAGTTCAGGAGTGCTACCTAACAAGCAATCCTTGTGATGCTTGCAGTTCTGAAATGCAGGTAGAAAGCAAAGTTTTGATCTTTGGAATCCAGAAACAATTGTCAAAACACAGACAGCTCCAGGGGCTAATGCTGCCCAGAGCTGTCTGACTGTCCATGGCTGTGTCTCCTACAGAACTCAGTCCTGAGCTCTGGTGGCTTGGCAAAGTCAGTGGCAAAATTGCATTTGAAGTTTTAAGACCTGAATTCCCATCACATGGAAAAGGTGAAATTCTCCCTCTCGTGATGTCAGAACATGAATTAAACTGTTTAAGCCAAAGAAACGATAATAAAAGGCCCACATGAATCAAAACAAAAGGGGATAGCCCTCTGGGATTAGAGATGAACTTCCTTAAGCCAGAACATGACAGGAATGGAGCAAAACTACCCTTTTCAGTTTGGCACTACTTTAAAAAAAAAAAAAAGTAACAAATGTGCTGACAGAAATGTGCCATATTGGGCATTTATTTTTACATTTCAGGGAGATACCAATACAACATCTAAATGGTAAATTCATGGTAAATCTGTCCTGTGCATTTTTCCTCTGCTATATTGAAGGCAATAAATTAAAACTTCTCCTCTCCATAGTATATATTTCTGATGGAACAGCATATGCTCATACCTTCAGTGTTTGTAAAGTTAACCCTATTGACATGCACTTAGGGATGAGCCATCAAGGGCACTGGTAAAGACCAGCGGCTTTGTCAGCATTGTGCTGTGCTGGTACCCACAGAGTTTGAACAAGTGGGCTGCCTGACAACATCAGAAAATCAGCACCTTAAAACTTATCCTCTATCTTCATTGTTTCTCATGTCTAATCCAAAACTAGTCGGCTGTTATTTTAGTATCTGTTTTCTAAGCACGTCTCCTTTAATTAGGTCCTGTGCACTTCTCAGATTTGTTTCTTTGCCAATATTAAACTGTTTTCTGTATAGCAAGCAGATTCCAAGGCAGATGTCCAATCCTTTTGGATTTTGCTTACTGATTGTAACAAATTTATTACTTCTTTCATGCAAACATAGAGCAAAATTCCTTTGTTGAGCAACAGACCTACCCTGAGTATCTATAAAACCACATCAACACAGCAGGAGCTCGGAAGTGCTGGTGGTGATAACTTCCTCTGTGTGGCATTTCCATGTATTTTAATTTAGATTTCTGTTTTTTTCTCTCTTCCATTTCTTTGGCCAAGATTTTGTCTCGGGCTTGAACTTCTCTGGTATATGCACTCTATTCAAAAAGACTGAAGGAAACTTGTCCAGGAGGCCTCTCTGACAAACTGAATACCCGAGCCACTCACAGTTGAGAGTGCAAATCAAGTATATATCAATAAAAAGTTAGAACTAGAAAGGGCAGAGGTAGTGTATGAAAGGGTTGGATTATCTTGGGAGAGTAGTCTTTAAACGGATTTAGTTTTAGATACAAACAGAACCAGATTTTGTTCATTTCAGATCCCAAACAACTCAAACACTCAGTGAAAGAGCGGAATGAGGTTAGGCAGGAAGGATCAGGCTCTTGACTGTTATTCTGCTCCCTTTAAGAACTTCAAAAAGGAATAAGCAGAGAATAAGTTCCTGATTCTGTTTGAGGTTGGTGTCATCTTAAGAGGTGGGTTCCCAGAGGTCCAGGCTGTGCATCTGTAACTTGAAGGAGTCTCTGCAGACCCATCAGCCAACGCTGTAACTGTCACTTGTCTGTATTGTAGTTGGTTTTCCATATTATAAGGTCACATTCTGTGTTCTTTATAAAAGACGTGAAAAAAAATTCATGAACTATTATTGGAGGAATTTGTTATTTTTCTAAATAGCTAGAACCATTGTGAAAATTAGCTTCAATTTATATCTTATTTATGCATCACAAGTCTACATTGAGACTGTCAGACCTACTGGCCGTGCACGGGGTGATTCCCAATGTACATGCAGTGGTTTGACTGGCTTTGTTCCAGGCTGGAGAGGCTTTGGAGCAGCACTGTTCCCAGGGCCACCACTCTCCTTAGCACTGACCACGCTCAAAGGGTTCATTGTGCAAACACACAAATTCAGTGAGCCTGCTTGAATGGATATAGTCACCCATGGGGTGAGTGCTCAGGACACTACTAAGCCCAGCCAGGTTGTGTTACTGTCACGCAATTAACTTCCCCAAAGAAAGAAAATAGAAATGTGTCATTTAGGCCATCCTGTGCATTGTTTGTACATACTGGCAAGGAGAACAAAGCACATGCTCTGAACAGCTAACAGGATGAGTATTTGTTTGTTTTCTCTTTGTCCCTGTTAAGACACTCTCAACATGCCAGAGCTGAGAACCTTTAATTTATCACCTTCCTGTGCTTGGGGCTTTATTGCACTCATTGCTTAAGCTAATGCAGGTGGTCGTGCCCTGCTTTGCAGCTGGTTTTGCTGTTCCTGATGGTTGCAGTTCAGGCTTTTTTGCTCTGCCCCTGTTTCTTACACATAGAAATTGATGCTTCAGTTTATTTCATTTGCATTTATTAGTCCTTTATAATTTTATTGCCACTTCTCTGGTGTGACTCTAAAGGAAGAACAATGTTTATTCCCTCTGCCCAGCAAGGTTTAAAGCTGATTCTCTGTGCTACAGTTGTTCTTTGTTTCTTTATAATGTGACATCATCTATTGTTTACAGTGTATTTACGAGCAGCAGAGGCTTGATGCCTTTTATAATGAAATGCCTTCATTCATTCTAGCAGTCTCCTTATGTTTTTGTAAAGCACTAAGTATCCTGGTGATGTTGGAAAAAAGGAACATGGTTATGAGCACAACAGAGAGGAAGAAAACTGTCAATCTAAAAATGGTTCCTCTTGCTCAGCAAATCCCCTCTCTCTGTGTTCTGAATCCTCAGATGGTAGTGACACAGAAAGCTTCTAGTAATCTTTATTGCACCTGTCTGTGCTCCAAAGTCAATATAACTCTCAGGGCATAAGATGGATCTTCTTTGACTTGCACATGTTGGTATCTACAGCTTCCATCTGGAAAGGAGCTGCTGCGTGTAGAGTACCTATTAATTATCAATTAAGTAAACTGGGGGCTGAGTTGTATTTTCAGATATTGTTTAGGTACCTCAGGAATCAAAATCTCTTGGTGTTTTCACATCTGTGGGATTTTACAGAGATTTTTTTTGAAGATAGTGGTTGTAGTCATGTGGTGAATGTGTACTGTTTACAAGTAACTCACATAGGGTTGGGGCCAGTACTCCCATAACAGAAATTGTGTAGTGGTCATTAGCAGGAAGGATTATGGTACAGATCTGTGTTAAATTACATTGAAGAAAGTAATACCAAATTCCAGCCAGTCCCATATAAATAGATGAAGGGTGAAATTAAAATTTTGCTGAAAATAATATGCTAATATGGAAATTAAGGTCATTAAATGAAAGGGAGTATGAAGAAACAAAACATTCAACTTGATATTAATTTTTTTTAATACTAAAAGTTACAGCTTGAAGACTCAAAGGGCTTTTCAGATGTGGAATGTGAACTGTTTGCATTTTCATGAGGCCAACTTTAAAATAATGTCCTTCCTGATTAGCACAGTGAGCATCATTGCATTTAATTGGGTAATGACCTCTGCTTAGTGAATGTTATAAACTAGAGTGAAATTTGAAAAGAGGTACAATGGCAAGCTGCAGTAATCATGTTTCTATTGGTATTGCCAATTGAAGATCATGAATGATAAACATTAAACCACAACATGTAAACAGTTTTTTCCCTGCAGAATTTAGGCTCAGGCTGATCACTTGTCTCTCTTAATATGATTTGTCCTGGCTATTGAAAACAAGGACTCCTCCCTCCCCCGATATCTCTTCTAATGTAATTAGCATCTAGTCAATAATGTTCAGCATTTCATTTTACCGCTTTAATTAACAAATTCAATTTGTTCAAACCGCTGTGAAAACAAATTAAAAGCCCAGTGAATAAAAACCTTAGTGCCAGAGATGTGTCTAAGGTGTTCACCAACTCTTCCTCTATTACAAGACCATCTTTTGTGGTTTTTCTTTCCCTGTAAAAATGATGGGGATTTTCAAAACTTGCTCAGATTCATTGTGGTGGGGTTTGTCTGGATTTTTGATACTGTCAGAGATGGTTTCACACCCAAGGAACAAAGCAAGACTGTCTTGTTGTGGTGACTAAGCTGGGAATGTTGATCATTTGCTTTTGAGCATTTCCAAAGGTTCAGCATTGCTCTTCCCCTTGACTCTTGCTGCACCTCTCTCCCAGTCTGCACCAACAACTGCAAAAGGGACTTCTGGTGCAAATGCAGCCGAGTCCATACGAGCCACAGCTGCCTCAATAGCAGCCTGTGTGAGGCCAGGACAGAGCTGCTGCTTTTGGCTTCAGCTTTTAAGAGGTGGAATCTCCTGAGGTCACAGCTCTGGGTACCCCTGCTGGTCTCCCACCTCTCCCATCACCACCTGCCTGTGCCTGGGAAGCCACTGAGATTGCCAGAGCCTCCGTGTCCAGTATTGCCGTGCTTTCCTTTTAGTGTTTTTCTCCCCATTTTCTTTTGTAGATGAGAGCATTTGTTGTACAAACATTGTCAGAGCTCTGGAAAGGTTGAAACAATACAGATCGGGTTTAATAACTACTGTAAATGTCCCGCAAACTTGGTCAACAGAGCAGCGTGTATTTATATGCACAATAAACACAAACACAGGCAACCCCCACACGGCTGTTTGGAGGTCGGCCTTCCCTTCCCAAAGAAGGTCACTGGCAACTGTGGGCTTTCTGCCAACATGCAGCATTTAGCTTTGCAATATTCATGCAATGGCTTTTTAATATTTACAGCTTTAGATTTGACACAGCTCTCCTTACGTATTCTGATTGCTTTGGCTTTTTCCGAGACCTTCCCGAGGTGGCTGTTGGGGAAGCACATTTAAGAGAGTAAATGTTAGCTACTGAGCGGTGCCAGGCTTGGAAATCAAGGCTGCTGAGGTGAGTGTCACACCTCCAGCAGCCAGAGGGGCTCCAGAAAATTTGTTGTTGAGATTTGTTTTGCTGATCCACGTGGGAGCAGTGGACTGTGCGTGCAGGCTCCGTGCCGGCGCTGCTCCATGTGGGTGCTGCGGTGTGTAACACACCATGAAGTTTAGGTTGTGAGTTTTCCCTCAGCTGTGGATCTAGTTTGAGTATCTTTCCTTTATCTACAACCTGTCTAACTGCAATATGGTAGGATGGGTTGGGTTGGAAGGGACCTTAAAGATCATCTAGTTCCGTCCCCTCTGCCAGGGACTGGGGCACCTTCCACTAGACCAGGTTGCTCCAAGCCCCATCCAGCCTGGTCTTGACCACTTCCAGTGATGGGGTATCCACAGCTGCTCTGGGCAACCTCTTTCAGTGCCTCACCACTGAATATCCATATCAAGTTATCAGTCAAATATCTTTGAGAAATTTAGTTAAAATTGCCTGGTGAGTGAACTGATGTAGAGAAGACTGACAGTTTAGAAGGGATTTTTGCATGAACTTACTTCTTCATGAAACCAGCTAAAAAAGACACTCAGTTTGCTGTGTTTCCCTTTGTGGTACCCTGCAGATGATTAGCTGTGTCTCAGTTTGAGAATGTGTAGCCTTTAGTACTCCACTGAGTTCATCTCCACTTTTATGTGCTCTGAAGTTCATTACACTGCAATTGAACATCACATTTGAATTTTTTTTTAATATGATCACTTCTAAAAGTGATCTGGTATTAGCTAGATATTCATGCTGTACAAGAAAAGTGGTAGTATTTACTTCAAGCTGAAGTTTGGAGGAAGTGAACCACTGAAACCTGAGATCTTGTGATGAACGAGACTATGAAGCAAAAAGCATGATCATGTATTAATGTAAACAAATGGATACAAGAACTTTCTGATATCCTCAAGTGGGGGTGTTTAGAAAATTAATGCTTGTACTGTCCACTCTAATTTTTATGCATTGGAGTCACAAATCCCTATCTTTCTTTTAAAATTGCCATTATAATATTTAGTGACACATACTGGTGGTATTGTCTGAGCAAATCTGTGTCTAAAATGATTGCATCTCTGCTCAGATAGGAATAGCTCATGTCTCTCTGTCTCTCTCGGTTTCTTTTATTTTCTCTTTTTTTCTTTTTTTTTTCAAATGTAACCTCATGCCAAATGGTATAAATTATCCAACCATCTGTCCCCCTTCTTCAAAACCCTGAGGGAAAATAGATCTAAAGTGTAGCTCGTTTTCACCAAAAATGCCAGTTGTAATAGATCCTGCCTTTTACATCCACTCATCTTGTAACTGGTGGGAAATCCCATACCCTTAAATATTTTGGTAGCTAACTTGGACCCTTTAATTAGCAGGTGGCCAGTTTTTCCCTTGTTTAGTGGTGGCAGAAGCTCTTGGACCTTCTGATTTTTCTCTCACCTGTGACCAGTAGAGGAGCTCCCCCTGCCTGTTACTTCTACAGCATTTTCAAGAAGTGGATGAACTGTTCCCATTTCCCAGATCTTTTCTTTGAGGTTTAAATAATTTCATCTAGTTATATATCCCCCCCCTTAATTTTCTGTCTTGTAAAATAATAATAAGGAAACTGATTTTGCTGCATGAGCCAATTTGCAAATCAAGCAGCCTTTACGTTATTTCCCTGTCTGCTGAGTTTCTGCGCCACGAATCGCTGTCTCCCGTATATGTTTCCCCTACTCTGTCTTTCTGACTTGTCAGCTGAAGCTGAAATGCTAATTGAAATCGAATCAGCTTGTCAGTGTGTTGCCACTGTGCTGCTCTCCCTCTGGTGTGCTGAGCTGGTGTGTTCACTAACGGGGGGGATCAGAAGTGCAGGTGAGATGTTCTTCCTGCTCACGGCTGCCATCACACTGTGCAACGAGCCAAACTTGTTGAACCTTGTAAACTTACTGTACTGGAGGTGTCCTCCAAAGTCAAGTCTGGAAATCAATCTCCCAGTGAAGGAGATCTGACCTTGGGACAGTTCTGAAATGCTGGAAAATTCTTCTTTTTAGGTGGAGTCGTTATTAAATGGGGAACTCATCAGCTATGCTTCCACATTACTCTCTATCATATTGCTTCATCTTCTGATTGAAGAGATAAAGAGACTCAGATCTGAGATTAGGAGAGCTTCAAATATAAAGATCCTTCACAGATACCTAGCCCTGGTGGCATGATGATTTCTATATTATCATTAGAGCTCTGCGGCTGAGGTGAAGTACATGGTCTTCCAGACCTCATATATGAAAACCTTTTATCTTTCGAAGAGATCCATATGACTCTTAGCCCAGTCTTCAGAGTCTATACAAGGTTGAAAAGTGTCCATGTTACATTTGGTAACTTCAAGAAGGAGGTAAAGCACGTAATTTATTTCCCCACGTTAATAATGGTACTCATATTAGGTGAGAGCTTTTTTACTGGGATTGTAGCCAATGTTTCCTCACTGTTGTGTTAATTTTATGTAGCAGTACATGACTAATACACCACCAACAGCACACTTCCAGAATTTGCTGTGGTCAGTAAGATCTGTCCCAGCTGAGCCCAAGGGTCTTAATAAACCATGTAATTCTGGCCTGTCCCCAGGATGTGCATCTCAAAAATAGTTTTCATCAGCTTGAAGCTCACCTGTTCACATTCCTGTGCAACTACATTTACGCTTTCAGTCATCCAGTGAAGTGTTATTGCACAGGAGCACATTCTTAGATGTTTTTTGACTTTCACTTCTGTTAAATTGACACTGATAGGTGCCCAGTCATGATAAACACCAGTATATAAGGAGGCACAGAGAAATTCATATGCGTTTTGGTATGTGAACCTCTGGTATCCTTTGAAAATATTTCCTTTGACTCTGTAAAAAGTAGGTTAGCTGGAACTGTTTACCTTGCTACAGAAAGAATTTCCAGATAGCAATTTTTAGTAAAACAAATTTTTAGTCTTTGAGCTTATCTCAGTGTGACAGCTCTTCCATTTCAGACAGATTAAGATCTTTTCCAAAGTACGCTGGGTTGGTGGCTGTCCAAGCATATGTCATTAGGCAAAAATGAAGGATAGATATTGGAAGATGTATTTTAGCACTCAGGTATTTGATGTTTTTTTCTAAAGGGACTGGTTCTAAAATAAATGTTATGTATTAACTAAGCACATGTAATTATTCTCTTAGCAGACCTTGGTATCTTACAGATGTTTGGTGTGTCCACTAACCCCACTATGACAGCCCCAGTTCTTCCCCTCTCCCCAAAATGTGCTCCATGAGATCCCCTGGGCAGAAGAAAACAAACTATGGCTTGTCTTGAGTTTTCTGTTCATGTTGGCTGTCAGGCATTGTTGCCAAATAAAAGGTCTGGAAAATGTAGAACTTGATGCCGGAGGGACACTGTGTTGGATCTTTGCCTTCACTCGCCTCCAGACTTCAGGAGGAAATTACCAATTATTGAGACTTAAGTTCTTTCAAATGTCACTGACCATCAGGTTCAAAAGCAATTTCATATGATCTGGATTATACCAACAGATGAACTGATAATTTTGCCACAGAAGGCCGGCATTTCCTGCAAAGGCTGTATTTAAAGCTTTTCCTAAGTGCTAGTCTAGCAAGACGTGTAGAGTCTGTTTGCCTTCAGTTTGCTATCTATAAAATAAAGATAATGGTATGCCTCAAAGGTGTATTGTCAGGCTTAATCCATTAATTTTTATAAAGTTACTTTCAGCTTCTGAGACAGAAGGCACTAAAACAATGCAAAGTATTATTCATACTATTATTATTTTATGAGTCATACAAAGACATTTCTTCCTCTTCATAAGAATTCCAATAAGATCTGGTTTCTTTATTGCACTGAGACAATGTTTTAAGTTTTCATATTTCCTCAGGAGCAAGCTACAGTTGTTGGAGTTGTCAGTACATTTTTAAGGAACTGGTTCATTGTCCAATTCCTTTTTTGTTCTTAACTGTGTTGATCTATTATTCTAAGCTGACAAACGCCCAGAGATTGATACCTTCCAATTACCTGTGATTTGTAATGTCAGTTTAATAATCTTACATCTCTACAAGCTCAGGTTGATAACCACTGTGCTGAAGCTGAATAATTTGTGAATTTTTTGGTCTTCCAGCTTCGGAGAGATCCATAATAATGCATTAAAAAAAAAATTAAAAAGAGGACTGATTACCTCTAATTGCTGTTTTATGAAAGTATCTGTTCTAATAACTTCAACCTGGGTAGGAAACAACACAACAGGTGTGTTAAATAAATAAAAAAAGGACAGATGCAGGGTTGCATGGGCAAGATGATAATTCCAAACCAAATACATTAGCATAAATACAGAAATCTTAGCTTGCTGCTTGCCTAACCAGTGCCAGATTGGAGTGACTTGTAGCTCTCACTCAGAGGCAGAGGAAGGTGTTAAGAACATGTTTAAATGAGAAGATGATGGCAGCTCTACAAATTTTGACAGTCAGTTTATCTGAGGCACAAGTTCCTGCTCTTTGTTCTTCCCCAGTTCCCGAGGGGCTTGATTTTCAGAAGTGCTGAGCACTTGCAGCTTCTGTTGACTTCAAGTGGAGTTTTAAGTGTTCTGCACTTGTGAAAATCATGCCCAACTGGATTAGCACAAAGAGGTTTTTCTTTCAACATCGGCCAGAAATCTCTTTTCTTCCTACCTGACTTTTTCAGCAAAACACAGTTACTATTTCCTAACAGACAAAATTGTGTTATTTTATTATGATTTTCAGTTCCTTGCTGTCTTAGTGAATATGTGTTGCACTTTATTATGCGTTTGTACCGCTTCTCACAGAGTCAAAGAAATAAGAGATGGAAAAGACCTGCTAGGTCAGCTACTCCGTGTCTCCAGTAGTACAGCATTGTTCCTTTCAGTAAGTTTTCTGGTGTTTTGTCCTTCCTAAATACTGGAGACATCTTTGTTCGAGGCTGTAGTGACAAAGGCTGCACAACAGTTTATCTTTCTTTAAAAAATAATACGCATATTTTGAAAGAAAAGAAGTGTATTTTTAATCCTCCCTGCAAATTGAGAAAGGCATTCCTTTTATTCGACGGGCAGAGGCAGTTACTGTCATTAAAAATAAGGATGTAAACACAGGATTCCTTGCAGATTATATTTTTATTTAAAAAAAAATGATTGCATAAAAAAGAGATCTTTGTCTTTCTTAATTTCTGCTCTTTTGCTGTTTCATGGCCTCTCTCTCTCTCCCTCTCATGATTTCTGGAGGCTTCTCCACTCTGGCTCGTGACCAGGGATGCAAAACACCCTGAAGAATTCAACAGTGTGTTTTAGTTCCACATTTAAATATATCTTTGGCCACCCTGTTCTGGAGAAGTCATTGCAATAGACATAATGGGCCATAATTCTGCCATTAAATCCAGGCTGATGATAGGAAGAAGTGTAGTCATTCCAGTAATAAAACTGACTGCCCAGTGCAATATAGCTTTCTCCCTCCCCCATCTGCATTAAATATAATTATTTGAAGAACAATCTCTGGATACATTTCAATAAAACACTTTCCCATAGTACTGTTTTCCAGGGCAAAATAATTGTCTGTGTTAAATGCCCTTATGAAAACAACTGCCTTGTGAAATTTTTGTTATTTGCATGATGAAGCTCTCTAAAATTTTCTGATAGAAAGATAATAATCGTGTTCTTTAAATTTTCATTGTTATATCTATTTAATATATAGTACCTGAAGATTTCTGCTTTTATTATTATTATTAATAATATTATTATTATTGAAATGACTGACTAAAAACTGAAAGAGGAAGGGAACCTTTAATTTATACTCCTGCTCAAGAAAAGGTCTTTTTATAGTTACATTAGGGTCATTTTTTTTCCCTGTAGATCATCTATACTATTAAATGGGGTTTTATTCCAATTCAGGAGACACTTCATCTTTAAACCTGTACTTACATTAACTTTTGTACATGGTTGCCCAGGCAACAATGTAATTGCATGAAACAATGGCATTCTCCTATGTACCATTTATGGCAAGTTTGCATTTGAAAAAACTTCTTGTCTTATCATCAAAGCAGAATTTGTAACCTTCTGACAGCTGAAGGAACGTTCAGGGGCCTTGATTCATATTCATTTTTCCCTTGTAATTTTAATGGGTACCATCACCTTTCACTTTCAGGGTAGTTCTTTTTTCCCCCCATACCATGCGTAGTGTTTTAAATGAAAATTCTAGAGCAGGCAGAAGAAACTGATTAAAAAATAGCTCCAAGAAAAGGCTGCAGGTTCCATTCTTCCAGCTTGTAGCCTGTGAAATTGCCACTGTTTAATTGATCTTCTATAAGCTTATCTTTCCAGTGAGATGTACCATTATTGTACATTAATCAGTGCCTCCAGACATTATCACTGAGGTAACCAAGAGCTAATCAAGCAAGAATGGAGCTGGCAGACGCCAGGATGTCACGGGTGCCTTGCTGTGTACGAAGTCTGTCAGAGTTTCAGCTTCCAAAGGAACCTGTTTTCGCAGGGCTGCAGACTTTGTGTAACCTTGTCATAGCAATGGAAGGAGGCACGAGCGTCCTGAATGCCAAATAGGTGGGCCATGCAGGGAGCCAGAGCTCCTGGAGTCCTCTGGATGGCAAAAAAAATCAGAATAACAATAATAACATCACCACCAACAACAACTACAAACCCAACAAAAACAATAATAGATGCTATTTAAGAATGAACAAAATGCAAAAGGTTGACGTGTTGATTCGTTTTTACTAAATAGCAGTTTTCGAGGCAAGAGAACCAAGCAAAGCAAATTTACAGTGGAAAACATTCAAAATGTATTAAGCAGTCATTGCAAAGTGCCACTAGGAATTGCACTCCTGCTTTTTAATTGATTTTATTTTATACTTGCTTGTATAGGAAAAAAGAATGCCACCACGAACCACTGAATTTTCCCGAACGCAATTTCTGACAGCTGAATGCCATATTATGAAAATAACAGAACAGAAAAACAATAAAGAGGTGTACCAGATTCATTTAATCAATTTAACTAAAACTGTGCTTATTCTTGTTGAAAGATCTGTGTGACACTTTTTTGTCAGTTGATACAATCTGTAATTTGGGATAGAATGGAGCCTAAATTACGAAGGGAAGCAGCTGAATCTTTGTTCCATAGGTTCTGTCATGTGAGACAAGTTTCAAATGATGACATGTCTGAGCTGCATCTTTCCTGTTGATGCCTCGATGGCATTCTTCAAATATTTCCTCCTACCACCTTTCTGGGGGTAGTAGAGAAGCCACTCCAGAGCTGGCATCAGCTGGACTGTTCCCCAGTGACATGCTGGTGACATTCATCTGCAGGATTTACCCCAAAGATATCCGAGGACTTAGTGTGCCCTAATTGTACCCCTTTCTAGAGTCACTAGAAATTAAGCACTAGAGTGAGAACAAGGCTTTTCCCCTAAACAGAGGGTTGGTTACCCAGAACTTCCAGGCTTGGTGTTTCTGATCTCCTTTTTTGCAACCTGAAGCAGCAGCCAGGTTTTTTCCCCACATATTTGTAACTCACTGATTTTCATGTGACTTCTAGTTGCATTGGATAAAGAGAATTGCTATTGGCAGACATGGCAAACAAAGTCACTGACATACAGTTTGACTTTTGAAGCATTTTTTTTTTTAGGATTTTAAAAAGTCACTGTATTTTGCCTCTCTATTTTCTTCCCAGTTACCAAGAAATTGTAAATTAAAGAAATACAGTGTGAAAGCATTAATAAGCAGATTTCACATAGTCTTCACTGTGTAATTCCACTGACTTTTGTTGATGTATTCTAAATATAAACAGGTAACAGATCAAAATTTGCCCACTGAACACATATACAGTGAATGTAAAACACTGAACCACATTGCCTGCTGGCGTACATCCATTGACAAAAAGGAGTTTTGCCAGAAGGTAGTTTGGCTCATTATAGCTAGTAATTTGAGTATTAATAACTGGAAAAATATTACTAATCATTGCTAAGCTTTATTGATTACAGTCTCAAAACTCTATTACTTCCATAAAGTGAACCTGTCAGTGCTGCCTTCCACCTGTCTTTGATTTCAGTGAGGATTATGTATTCTTGATAGTTTGCAAGACCAAAGTCATTAATGAAGATGTTTTCTGTTGGGTGGGAGGGAAGGATTGGTTGTGTTTAATTAAAAAACCCCATGAAATAGAAATACTGCAGAGGGATAAATGTTTCCCTTTCTGAATATAAACATCTTGGCATCACCTCACTGTTTATTTTCAAAAACTGCCTAAGTTTTGCTTCCATATTTATCTAACAGCAGGGGATCATTATCCTGTGACAAAGTTCTATTCCACTGACATTATCTCTTAATTAGAATTCGTCCTTTTCTAGTTCCACGTAGTCAGCCTGTAGTTCCCACAAGTCCCATAAAGCAATGTACATTTTTTGAGGCAGAGGGAAGAGGGAAGGTCTCACAGACAATTAAGAGCTGTTTAATAAGCAGTCTGGTGTGGAAAAGGCTGCTTTTATTCTTCATGGGCATATCTATGCAGAATTGCCAGCGAGGGCCAGTGTCTGCCCTCCCTTACATCACGACAGCTGACTTTAAGTGATGTGCCAGGCCAGGAAGGAGGGCACTGCTGCGGTCGAGAAAATAAATTGCTTGTCTTCCTTAGGAGACGAGGAGAGGAATCAGCTTAAGGCTGTAATCACGCTACATTTGGAAGGTGGTGGGGCAGATAGAGGTAAAGAGCAATGTTGTAAGGTGCTCTGCAGTGTGTTGGGAATGTGCACTGGGATCACAGTCGTGAATTTCTATTGCTAAGGCAGGTCACACTGGTCTCCCATGACGCCTTTTATAGAGAGGAAGGCACTTGCAGCTACTAAAGCATCTTTCCCTTCTCTCAGGAAGCGTAAGTAGCATTGTTCTGTCGGCCCTTTCACAACAGCCTGACAGCAGCACTATATGTTTGCGTGTAGAAAACAAACAAACAATAAAAATAATAATGTAGAGATGTTGAGGCCCTTGCTCCTGCATCATGACTTTTGGTAATCTATTGCAGTTACTTACAGCATCACTAAAAACATTTTGATGTCTGAGCAGGAGGCACCAAGTGAAAATATTAAAGTAGAAATTGCAGATAGATATTCCTAGCTCAATTTCCATGTCCTGCTTTTCACTTGGGTAGAAGTGTGAGTAGTCCTTCCTACTGGTGTTTGGACACACATCATCTTCTGAACTAACTGGCATCTCATACCCTAGGAGTGCCTGCCTGAGTAAGAAGAGCTGCATCACTTGGCAAAGGTGGTGAAACGTTCAGCAGCTGCTCTAAAGCGTCTTTTACTTTGCGTAGTGTATTACCAAAAAAAAAATAAATAAAATCGCAGCAAAGAGACATAAATCTATGAAAAATAATAGTTAACCACAGGTAGGAAAAAAACCAATGCCTGCTACTGGAGTAGCACCATGAAAAAAATCCAGTCTTTTCAGACACCAGCTGTAACAGAGACCAAAAATGTAGAAACACTCCCCTAAGATCAGATCCTTGAATGTTGGTAAAGAAAAATTAGAGTTCTAATTGCCTAACAAGTTTCACATAATATTAAAGCATATGCTTCAGCATTAAATTATTTCATTTTAGTGATTATGAGGAGACCAAAGGGAGTAACCTTACAGCTGTGTGAAGCAAGGCTTTGGGGCTTTTTCGCATTTCCTTCTGAAATACAAGCTATTAGACATTGTTAAGGAAAGAACAATGGGAAAGACTGGTCCATGAGATTCATTAATTGTGGCAATTTCTAAGCTGGCATGATTTTTTGAAATGGTTTCCTGATAATGTTTTCCTATGAAGTAGCTCATGAGGATAAAAGAAATTTCCCTTAAAAGTCTCTAGTCTGTAAATTTGCCCATGTATATAATTTCATGTAATGTTTTAAAGTGTTCTGCTTTTCACGTTATTGTCATCTTCACTTAGACCCTGTAAACTTGTTCAGATGTTCAAACCCTTTGTTTGTCCAGAGATGCAAAAAAGAAAAACCACAGAAGATAGAAACCCAAACTCTCTACAAGTTTATAACATCGTCTAATTGAAAAGTTTGCCAAATGTATTTAATGATGTGGTGTTAGAGAGCTGTTATAACTTTATTGTACTGAATTTTGCAGTATGATATTCCATTGTCAAATATTTCCTTGATCTTCATTAAGGCTATGATTCATGATAATATTTTATCATTTAGACAAGTTCCTGAAGCAGTGTTTTATTATTATTTGTTAATTTATGAAGCATAGTTTCACTGTATCATCATATTTTATAAAAATAAGGAAGGATAGAATATTAAACAGCAAAATGTATCAGATGCTCAGGCATAAGTCAGCTTCTGGGAGACAGTGTGTGTGAGGAGACAAAGGAGATAGATTACATGCCATTCAGGAACATCTGACAGTTTTCCTAAATGGTATCTTTCCTTTTACATTGCCTCACATTCCTTTCACTTCTTTGTCCACGTGTTGCTAGGTATTTAATGTGAGGGTTTGCATTTCTTGCAGAATCCTTTGATTCTGCAAACTTCAAGGAATCTTCAGCCATCCTGACTCTTTCCTGTGGCTTATAGAATCATAGAATAATAGAAGGGCTTGGGTTGAAAGGGACCTTAAAGGTCAGGTAGTCCCAACCCCTCTGCCGTGGGCAGGGATGCCACTCCCTGGATCAGGTTGCTCAGGGCCCCATCCAACCTGGCCTTGAAACCTGGCCTTGGCTTCTGGTCCCCAGTGAATCTCTGCTGGACCATCGGGATTAACCCGCTGTGGATCTGCCCCAGTGCATTTCTCTGTTTGCAGAGTGGGGATGTGGCAGTGCAAGGGTGGGCCTGGACCTGGTTTGACAGGGTGAAAACATTGGATGTGGGGGGACTGGAATTGTTACATTTGTGGCAGATGTGCCACAACGTGCTCCTCATCCTCTGCTGTGCTGACATGACTGGGCAGAGCAAGGCCCTCCAGGTTCCTGATGGAGACACCCTTGGGGAGCCTAAAGCTCCTCTGCCAATTCTTTATTTCTACTGCTTTGAGGCTGAGAAAGCAATTTGGAGTGTGAAACTATTTAGCTAAAGTTTGGTGCCTTTTCTGTGACTTCTGAAGAAAGGTTTCCTGACTGCAAATAGATAGGAAGTCATTTGCTCTCCTCTATATGTATCTTTCTTCATTTTCTCACTGAATTTAAATCAAGATATATTTTTGAAGAAGCATAATTGCAGAGCATTGTGTAACTTGGTCAAATTTTTTTTTAAAAATAAACACCTCAGTGCCATAGAAACCTTCATATTAAATTGACATACTAAAAATAGTTATTAAAATAATATATGAAATAGTGTAGCACGAAAATGGTTCTCATAGATAGAAACTTAATGGATCTTCCAAGAAAAGACCTGTACCAGCTTTGATCTTGTATCATGCATTTTGCCTTTATTTAAGGAAGGGAAATCTAAGTTTCTCAGCAAGTATCGAGGTCTGTGGCTGTGTATTCACTACACAATGCCAAACACTAAAGTGCTTACAAAAAGTACTGCACTGAACATAGTGATATTTGTCTCCTTTCAAACACTGGCCATTCCTAAATTCTTCCAATTCCATTTGTTATGAAAGAGAAGTATTAAAAGCACTTTTTTTTTCTTCTGTTTTCAAGTTCCCCATTAATGGTCATTATTTTCCTGCTTTTGTCCTTTTTCTCCCCCTTGCAATTTTGCTGTGAGTGATTCTCTCTGTCATCTTGCCGTAAATTGATTAATACTGCCCACTGATGCAGTGCACCACATGGCTAATATATCAGTTAAATGGAAACAGCAAACACCACCTGCTCCTTCAGGCAAATGGCACTTTGGAAAATGGAATGTGTAATCAATAGAATTAAACCTTAAGCAAAGCACTGCAAACAAATCCAGGGGCAAGGTCTTCGTAACTCTGTGGTATGAAAGGTTTTTCCTTTTCTTTTTTATTTTTTTTCCCCCTTAAATGATCTGTTTGGCTTTCTTTCAGTATATCAATTATTTTCCACGTGTTATAGAGTATTATCACTATAACTGTTGTCATACAATTTGATACTGCTTGGATCAAAGATGATTTTTTTATATGAGAAGTTTTAGATGGGTCTGCTTCCCTTTATGTGTTGGAGATATACAGGGCCTATTCTTGTCAATGGCAGTGATAGGTAATAGGATAAATCCTTCTCATTGATGGTGAGATAAATGCTGCTTGAATTTAACTTTCAAATCTGCTAGAGACTGCTTAGCAGTAAGGCATTTGCCTCGTTTGTGAGCACTTTAAAGATTAAGGATTTGAAGAGCAGATACAAAAGACACACAGAAGCTTTCAGCTGATGTCAGAATGATCTTTCCATAATAAATATTTTTTTGGAAACAACAGCACTGCTCAGCTTTACTTCCCCAGTGCAAGAGTGAAATTTTAAGACAGGTTTTTACAGGGAAGAGCAATAAACACAGAGGATGAAATAATAGCAGAGAACTTGTGCAATTTGCACACAAGGGGAGAAAAAGATAATCTGTGCCTGAGAGCCTTTGTAAGTAACATTCAGCTCCTTTGGGAAGGCGAATCATCACCTGGGAGAGTTTAGGCTGCCTAACACAGAGTGTCTAGTTTTAGTTCAACAAACAAATAAGGAGAATGAGCTCTGCCCTTATAGGTAGCCTCCCACAGATCAGAGAAGGCTCTCAGCATACCTTCCACATCCAAGCAGTGCCAATGGCTCCAGACACTTCATAAATCTGTAGATGAAAGCCCACGTAAAACTCCTCTCCTGCCATATTCCGCACCTGTAAATTGCTACCCTTGACAGATCTGCGAGTTTGTTTAGAGATATATTTTGTCTCCGACAAAGCACGTTAAAAAACCAAATCAGTCCAATCATTAGCACACACCAACTGACAAACAAGGAGCCCAGCTCCAGTCACATGAAAATAGCCCAGGTCTATCTCACGCCTGCTTCTAACAACTCGCAGCAGACTCCATTCTCTGTTTGGGGTGTACCAGTAATTATGTTCTTGCTGGCAGGATTTAGAGTTTGGTTGCCAGGGCCCAAGCACCATGTAGCAAGTGTTTTGGTAATGAATAAAGACGGCAATCAGCAGCAACCTGAGAGCAAGCTGAATGAGACAATCTGGCAGGCACTGAGGGGGTCCTGCTGGCTTGCTCAGATGGGCAGCAGGCAGGGATGAGATAATTGATAGGAAAGGGTAATGAAAGGAAAGGAAGTGGGAGGGGGGGGAGAGGAGAGAACAGATTTAGAAAATAGACAAAGACTTTGACCTTAAAGCTAATAGGCTACTTAGGATATTATTTTATAAAGACCAGGATAAAGTGAGCTGGCAGCTGAATGTCAGTATAAAATAATCCTCTGTGTGTGTGTGTGTGTGTGTATGTGCACACACATGCGCGTGTGGTGGGCTGGGGAGGGAGGAAATCCCCATGTGCAGACCTGAGATGATTTCTAGGAAATAATAGAAACGACAGGAATGGTTATTCATAGGATCCATAGCATTGAAACATTCTCTTACCTACACAGCCTGCTGGAGCATTTTGAAGTCAGGAGCTCAGAGGGGAGAAATTCAAGGCGAGGGAGAGATATGACCTAGACAAATGCGTGTAAATATGGAGAGGTTTCATATTGCAGAAAAATCGGGTCCTCATTTGAGACATATTGAATTCAATGACTGAGTTCCACAGAATTTTAAAGACCTTGAACTGTCCTGACTTTGAAAAACTGAGTGGTTATTTGTCTTGCCATCATCAAAATTATGAAAACCCTACAAAGAAGCAGCACATTTTCAATGGTATGACCAGGAAAGGGAGAGGTTTAAAGAGTAATAAATGAAGTCGTATATACTTTTGTTTGCAAATAAATAATTTTCTTAGGCTGAATTCTTGCAATATAATTATTCATTTAGCCTTCACAGGCATGGAAAAAAATAATAATCCTCGGAAAAAAATCCATAGTTGCAGAAGTCAAACTCCTCCCAAGACACGGGAGAGATGTTTGTTTTGTGGAAGGGAGCTATTTTCCTGTAATTTTGCATCCTTCTGACACCAGGCATGCTTCCTCCCAGCCTTGTGGGCATAGGAAAAGATTCACACTTTTGCATTGCTGTTTCACTGAAGATAGATGGATGGTAGATAGATAGATAGAATGATAGATAGATTGATAGATAGATAGATAGGTATTTTAAGAATGAACACGGAGTTCAAGGCAGAGAGATAAGAAGATGGCAGTACAAACCAAGAGGAAATATTTAATACTGAGTAATAGGGCTTTGTTTAGACCCTCTTCTGTACTTAAGGCACACATTTTTGCTTAATATTGACAAGCCTGTCAGAGCCAGGCCCTTAAAGATTTCCTCTCCAGCAATCTGTTTGTTTCCTTGTTGTTGTTTGGTTTTCTTTATTGTTTAAGCAAATTCTGGATGTAACGCAGGCCATCTTCCCCAGATATTCAGGTAGGATTTCCTGAAGGTTTTTGATATTTTATTGACTCTCTGTTAAATGCCATAGGAGTGTGTGATTTGCTGTGTCACCATGACTGGAATCTTTCTGGGTCTGATAAGTCAGATTGTCTCGATCTGAGGTAATACTTCGATAGGAAACCTCAGTACAGGACATGGATTTCAAAGGGCATATTCCTGGTGATTCAGTAACTAATTCTCCTCTTCTGAACTTATTCTAAAAAAGTTGTTACAAAGTGCACAGCTGTGCTTAGATATTTTTGGCTTTGGGCAGAAGGACACCAGAACTTCAGGTTGTTTGCTATTGAAAATGTACTCTGCAAGCAAGAACTTGCCCCCAAATGCAGCTTTTCCCTGCCCAAATTTCAGACAGAAATGGTATTCTTCACTTTCTGGGACTTTGAAAAATGTCATGCTGTGCTGCTGTGTAGAGTTCATCAGTGCACTGCTTTCTCGGAAATACAGGAACATGTTAGTGATAAAAGAAATTATTCCATGTAGAGTTTTATAAAGCACTTTGGGATCCTTTTAGATAAAAGATATTGTATCAGACATTATGATAGGTAGTACTTATTAATACCTGTCGTATTGTGACTTTCTCAATCACTTTTATTCTGCTTGGAGCACTCTCAGGAAACTGTTTTACCCAGTTTACCATAATTGTGACATGACCCATATGGTACCCTTCTTCTTTCCACGACCTTTGGAAATATATTATAGATGCTCTCCATGACCTTTCCTAGAAGCTTTTTAATTGAAGTGTTGTCATGCAGTTCCCATGTTTAAAGTAATTTTGTGTTTTGATGGCCTTCAAACACAAGTTGAAAGTATATTACAAACAGGGGGGAGGGTAATGGAGTTGTTTTTTATGTGGGCTTCATCTAGTGCTTTGCTGGACCTGCTCAGAATGCTGTGTGGTGTGAGACATTTACCAGATTCACCTCCAGCTTTTAATTTTACCAAATAAATACCAAGGCCGCAAAGGCTTCCTGCAAACCCTGTCTTCTTGTTAGGACATTATGGTGCTATGAATTGTTTTTTTGTTAAAAACTACAATATTTGTAGCTTGGGAAAAGGAGTTCTATGACTCCATTAAAATTATTGTCCATAGGTTTCTATCTGGTTGACAGAATGCCTATGCAGAGACTTTTGACCTCTAGAAACACTTATGTTGTAGTCTTGTAAGCTGTAAGGTAGTTCAAATATATTTTCTTAGGAATGTGGATCCAAAAATATTGGCCAGGACACTAGACTGGGTAATTCAGATTCAAACAAGAGGAGAGAAAGCTGCAGACTTAGCAGTGGATTCATTTCAAAATAAACATTCAAGCCTATCTCCTTTTGTACATAACACAGAGGACTGTAAAAATCAGCACAATAAGTAGGCAAAAGGGATCATCGCCGTTATTCTGAACTGTAGGTAGAAGTCTGTTGGTAAATTACAATATTGTTCCATCACAAAAAAAAAAAATCAAATCTTCACTAAATTCAGAAAAGACCATTATTTATTATACTAGGGCAAAATGCTATATTCCAGTCCAGAACTGAATTTATTCATGCTGCAGCTTTCTGTTGTATTGGGGTTTCCACCAGTTTCATCTTTTGACCTTCCACAGGTGAAGAAGCACAGAATATGCAGCAAAGATCAGTCACTGCAGATAAAAAAATCTGCAGCGTTGCTTAGACAAAGGAATTATTCATTGGGCCAGATTCTCTGTTGTGTAGTTTTACTTTGCTGTATTGAGTTCATTGACTGATTTTTATTGACCTTATTTCTTTGACTTCATCGCGGGTATTCTGATTTCCATCAGCTGAGGATCTGGCTCTCAGTATTTAATTTGCACAATAAATTTCAGAAAGTCTTTTGAAATAGAATCTGCAGTGTAATTAATGAGAACTGATGCTTAACATTGGATCCTTTCCCAATAGCCTGTTATGCAGCACTAAACATTATGGGCCAAGTACTGATTTCACATTTTTACGCCAAATTCCCATTGACCTCTACAGGAGTTTCGTGTGAGAAATGATAGCAGGATATATCCTGTTATTTCCTGAAAAGGTCAGTGTTCTGATACAAGTGAATGAAGCTGTCTTTTTCAGAGCTGTCAAGCAACTTGGCTTAATGTAGTCGTGGAATCTCACCATGATAATAGAAATCTGGCATGCTTGCCTTGGTGCACCACATTGTATCTGACCGTGAGTCCTTGTCCTTGCTTTATAGGATGGCTGAAATTCAGACCTTCTGAGTGAGATATTAGTTACTGGAAGTGTGAGCAGCTCCAATTGGGGGAACACATATGCCTCTCACCCCAACATGTATTAACTGTTTGTATTTATGGTTATATTAATTCTTTGCTGAGTTTTTACTCCTGTATTTCGTGTCCCTTGCATGAGGGAGGAAATCATTGAGTAGATTTTTGGCTCTCAGAGTACAATTCAGACACTGAGAAGCATTAGCTTACAAATAAAAATCAATCCATTCCTGGTCAACCAACATTTCTTCTACCTCTAGCAAAGAATAATCAAAATATTCTCTGAATTTTCTATAGCTGTTATTTACCATTATTCCAGTTCTGTGGCACCTCCATTTTCTCTCTGTGATTTTTGTCTGCCTCTTGATCTCCCAAATTGCTTTAAGTGTGCTCAGATAATGCTGTTTTGACTGCTTTGTGTTATCATGCAAGGAGACTGCTTGTCCACGTCAACCACCAGAGGAGGGTAGAGGAGTATAAAATCAAAGCCATAAAAAGCTATTTTGTGGCACTTTCTCCCCTGTGGAGTTGCTCTGTGCGCTGGCCCAAGCTGGAGGAGCACCACCCCAATCCTCTCCAGCTACAGCTTCCTCTGTAAGAACTGACTTGAAGCTTGAACTCCTTGGTTCAGGCTCAGAGGCCTCAGATGTCTCCATCCTTTCTTCATCCCCAGGCTTTCCATTTTGTTTTTCAGCTGTCAGGCTCTCAGCCCCTGAGCCTGCACTCGTTGCTCGTTCTCCCTGCTGCTGTGGATCTGCAGGTTCTCCTCTTGCAGCATTTGGAAAGGGCTCAGGCACATTTGTCCCCATTTGGTGCCTTTTTGGCCCAGTCCTTATCATGACTCTGTATAAAAAGCATACTTGTTCTTTCAAACCACTTTTTCAAGCAATTGGATGCACTTCAGATGTTCCTTTCCTCCTTTCCCCTGTGTATTAAAAGACTGAAGGATTCAGTGACTTCACAGAATTCCCAGTAGCTGCCCAAATCCTGTTTTGGGGAGAAGATTCATCCTGATGGTTCTTGGTCTCTTTTAATTTGTATTTCAGCTTCAAAAGTTCTATGTCAAGAGAACCCTCCATATGAACTCTTGGGAGAATGAAATACATGTGGGGAAAAGGCTGTGGGGTGCCTTCTAGGCATTTAAAATTCTTTCCTTTGCTTGGCAAAACTAAAAAGAAGTTTGCTGCACTGCATCCTGTTACCCAGAAAGACAGGAAAGGTCATAAACTCGAAAATATTATTTAACTATTTTTTTAAGCATGCTTTTTGGGATGTGACAGATCACTTCTGGAGAAAAATGTCATTAATCTCAGTATCTCAGTTTGAGAACTGGAGAAGTGATGGCCAATTTTATACATTGTCTTCTGAACAGAACTGACACTATTTGCTGTTATGTGTGTGAACAGCTGGAATATGCTACAAGCACAACTTCCCTAATGGAAGTGGCTGATGAGGAACACCAGGGTGTTCTCATCATCATGGCCTTGAACCCAGGCTCATCTTGTCCACTTCACCCACACCACACTGAGGCAATTACACTGTATAACACATTTCCTTGTTTATGTACATGAATATAAATATATACATGAATATATATGTGAAATATGTATAGATATGACTAGAACATCCATGAATAGAGGTGGCTAAATGGGGAGCCTTCCTGTGCTATTTGTGAATGGAAGAAGGCAGGTGAATTAAGGTTGGCTTTGTCCTGCATTTTCACTGATGATCCAAAGTCCTTTGCATGCTTTGACTTTCTGTACAGAACAAGGAGCAATATGGGAGCACACACTGTAAGTGAGCTGTGATAGCTGCCGGCTTTCTGCTCTGGATTAAGGTATTGGTCTGCCTCTGTCAATGTCTACAGCCCTAACTGATCCTCTTTTTAGCATTTTGCCAAGATTTGCTCTAAGCTCAGGGCTTGATCTGGGGCTTTCTCAGTAATCAGTGAAGAAAAAGGCACTTCTGTAGTGAATTTGATCTCAGGTTGGCTCTGGTGCTTTCTGGAGGTGTCTGTCTCTCTTCCTGAGCTGTAGAGGTTGCTTAGGGTGACTTAACTCCTAAATAAGGTGCACCAATTCAGTCACAAAGAAGTGTGACCTCCTTAAAGTAATCCAGGGATGAGTGGATCTAAAGCAGTGTAAAAGAGAGGGAGCCAGCCTTCTTTTCCTGGAAAGGAACCCTGATTTTGGGAAAAACTTCTGTTGTCTGAAGTACTCTATGTTTTTTTTTCCCCTTTGTGATGTGTGCTCTAAGTCTGTATGAGTCCCCAGGCTTTCTTAGGAAGATGGGAATGGCATGGGTGTTTGAGGAGTGGTATTGTTTGGGTAAGACTTGATTTCTGACAAGTCCTGTATCGCTTTATTATTTTAAAAGCAGACTGCTCTAGTGAATAGCACAGAGGCTTCTGTATAAGCTTCCTTTTTGGGAAACAATGATCCCATCAAATTGCCAGTATGACTCATGCTGGGTGTTTGAATCATTTTTATTACACTGCTGATGATGGCTTGGAAAAGTCAAGTTTTGGTCATCAATTTATTCTACATCTTTTATATTGACTGAGTCTTGTATATCAGAAACATGGTCAGTTAGACATTTTTATGAGTCCAAGGAAAGATGTTCTGTGTAAATAACACATAGTCAAGAATAAAAAGCCAAATGTGCACATAGGACCTGATAATGTGAAAGTGTGATGGCTTTAAAGCTGTATTTTGTTTGTAGTATACTAAATCAGAGAACTGGATAAAGAGATTGCTCAGCTGACAGAAATACACATTATGTTAAAGGGCTGAAAAGTTTGAATATTACTCAGAGCCAGCTGGGTTCTGAAACACAACTGAGAACAGACTGTTTCGGGTAAAAAAAGTATAAAAAAAAATCACAAAACCCACAAAAAAACAACCTCAAGGAGCAAACCTCCCCCCTCTCTTTCTCTGTTTCTTTTCTGTCATGAATTGTTTTTCAAATATTTCCATCCTGGTTATACAGAAGGTTGGGGTGGGGGGACAGGGAATCAATTATATTATTTTAAAGTAAGTTTTTAATAGCCTGGCATTGGTTATATGTAAACTGCTTAGGTAGCAGTGTAGCTTCACTGTGGTGTTTCACAGGATTTATTTTTCACTTTATAGCTCTTTCTTTGCCCAAATTGCAACTATTTAACACCTCTCTCTACAAGTCTCCTACCTGATTCCTTTTTTAAGTCTCAGCTACATTTTACAACTTATGTTTTCTTTACCTTGAAACCTCAACTAAGAAGGTTTGAAAATATTAGACGAATATAGGTTTGGAAGATGAGGAAAAAAATAAGTGATCTCCCCCAATAAGCTTGGCAGGTGCTGTGTGACCCCTTAAGGATGCACATCAAAGGGACCTCGGTGGGGGCTGAGCACCAGAAGAACTAATGGAGGAACTGGTGAATTATCCCTTCCTCCATCATCACTCTGATTTACAAATAATTCTGTTTGAAAGCAGAAAGTAGTAAAATTTGTGGGTTTTATACCTGAAAGATCACATGGCCTCTTTTGCAAAAAGATGCTAAAATATATTCTGTTTAAGCACTTCAAATACCTATATATAAATATTAGCCTCCAAATAGCTGGAAGCATTTGAGCCTTTTTATCTCAGCATAAGCTAAACATCATTAAAGCTGCACTTTGCAATGAAGAAGAGTTTTTTTCCACTTTGGTTGTATTTCAGCCGCTACATTAGACTGTGTTTTAAAAACTTAGTAACAAGCCTCAAGAAATGCTCCAAGAAAACCCTACAGTAGAGTCTGAGTCTGTTTATCTCATTTCACATTAGTTAAGGGTAATGCTTGCATGTAGTCCCATTATAATCAGTGGGACTACTCCCATTAGTGTGGCAAGCAGGATTTGGCCCTTTGTTTGTGATTACACATTCCCTGCCTGGTCTGTTAGACTGAAGGGTATAATAAAATTAAACTATTGGATTAGAATGGTAATTTCAAAACACAAATCAGCAAGGGAACATGATTACATTTGCTTTTGGAGGATAAAGTGAAACATTCCTATTTCTCTCTTGGTGTATCCAGGCTGCCTAATGGAGGTAATTGTGTGTATCCAGAACAAGAATGTGAAAAACTGCAGGAATAAGAACAGAAAAATGTGTTCGAAAAAAGAAGGAAAAAAAATCCCACCAAATTCTGCTGATTCTTCTTGACATTTAGATCAGCAAACATATCTCAAAGCTACCAAAATCGTTAAGGCCTGCTCCTGAACAGATTTTATCTGTATGGGACTAAGAATAGTTTTTCTGTATAAATAGCTATCTTTATCCGAAAAAAGAAGCCACCTTTTTCTTTTCTTGATGAACTAGGATTGTGACTATAACATGATGTGCTCTGGAAGTTTCAATTGGGCTGTAGATGTTAGGAACTTAAAAGTTCATCCCTCCAGGAGATGATGAGAGTGTGGTTTACAACACAAATGCTGTCATTCGGGGGTTTGCTATAAAACTTGGTGTTCTGTGGTAAGAGCTGGCTTTCACAGGGCATCTTGGAAGTTATTGAAAATTGCCTTATTGAATTATGCACATTTTGGATCCATCTCACAGCAATTTGCATTTCAGCTCCTACAAAATTCTTTGAAACATAACAAATTAAGCTTCTGTGTTTTCTGTCAGGATAAATAGCATAAACCTCATTTAACAGACAAGCAGAACTAAGGCCACAAATGAGTCATGCACTTCCATCTGCACTTGGGTATTACCACCCTTTCAGCCCTATGAAAATCACTTTCCCACTGTATTTCTGGTTTCCCTTCCTCTCACCACTGGCCCCTGACACTTCAGATTCTTTTGCACTGCGATAGGCTCCAGTATCCTTTCTTCATAACCTCCTAAAAACACGTTATATTACATTTTTTGCTCAAGTTATCTTTTCTTCATTACTATTTTTAAACTTACCCTGTGCAATCTGCACATCTTTCAGAGCATATTCACTTCTGCAGAGCAATATGGAAACATCAGCAATGCCCTGCTGAGGCAGGCAGTGGTCTGTCTAACTCAGTGTGCTCTTTCCCACAGTGGCAGCCAGGGATACTCTATAAAGAGAGTAGATGAGCCTGGCCATTACCTGCAGTCCCTTCCCTTCTCAACCTCTCAGCAGCCGCAAGCATTGGATTGGGGATATTAGTGAATACATCCCCGCCTATTCCCTTTAGGATCTGTTCATGGACCTGCTGTCCCTGAATAATGTAATCTCTTTTTAAACTTGCCGATACTATCTGTCTCCACGGCCTCCTACGGCCACAGATTCTAGAAGTTCACTGCCTGCTATTTAAAAACTATACTTTTATCTATTTTAACCCTGTGCTCCACTGGTTTCAGTAAGAATAATGGCACCTGGTTTTAATTGTGAGATTTGGTGAGTAACAGCTCTGTTTTCTGAATCCTTGTTACCCACAAATCCCTGGATTTTGTAAACCTCTATCCCATCTTACAGACTTCTCTAAAAGTTGAAAAAGGTCAGCATTTTGAAAATCTCCTGATTAGGCAGCTTCTTCATCATCTTACTCAAAACCAACCGTTCTCTGTACCTTCTCTCCTTCTGCTATGTCATAAATTCATAGAAATGTAGAATCACAGGATGGTTTGGGCTGGAAGGGACCCTTAAAGGTCATCTAGTCCAACCCCTTGCAACGAGCAGGGACACCTTCAGCTAGATCAGGTTGTTTAGAGCCCCCTCCAACTGGACATTGAATGTTTCTGGGGATGACTCATCTACCACCTCACTGAACAACTTGTGCTGGTGTTTACCACCCTCATTGTAAAAAATGTCATCCTTATGTGTAGTCTGAATCAGTTCTCTCTCAGAGAACCACTACCCCTTGTCCTACTGTTACAGGCCCCACTGATAGGTCTGTCCCCATCTTTCTCACAGGCCCCCCTTAAGTACTGAAAGGCCACAATAAGGTCTCCCCAGAGCTTTCACTTCCCCAGGCTGACCAACTCCAACTCTCTCATCAGTTCTCATAGGAGAGGTGCTCCATCCCCCCAGTCATCTTTGTGCTCTTCTCTGACTGGTCCACATCCTTCTTATGTCCCAGAGCTGACTGCAGGACTCCACATATCCTTCCTAGGATGCAGACACCAAGCACAGGACTCAAAACATTCATGTTCACAAGGGTGTGTGTAGCAGTAAAATCATTCTGGCTTGTACACAACAGCTTTCCTGATGATTCCCAACATCCTGTCAGGGCTTTCTTGGCTGCCATTGTAGCAAATACAAGTGGGAAGTGAATATTTGACATGGTTTTTCTTAACACGAAGGGGGAGGAATGGAAAGAAGTAGTTTACTTCAGCTCTAAATTTTTCAGGATGTAGTCTTTAAATAATCATTTGAACACAAGCTACAGACTGAGCTATTTGACATTTTCCTAGTTTTTTTACAGGTCAGGGATTTTCTCTGCTCACAGTTTAAGAAAGCAACAGAAATGTAGTTCCAACAGTGATTAGGATGGTATATGGTTAAGGCCAGAGGTTTACAGTTAGAAGTGACCAATAGAGTAGGTTATCTTTAGTCTGCTTCAAGTAGCTTCTGTGGGGTTTATTCTTGTTGTTTTTCAAATTAATTGGTACTGAAACAGGACTGAGATTTAAGAAAGTGAACAGAGAACAGGTAGAAAGTGTCTACTCCATTAAAATGATACCCAAATGTTTTTAAATGCTCTGTCATTCTAGTGGCCTGTGGAGGGCATATCAAACTCCTCACAGACCAAATAAAATGATGAACATCTTCCCTCTGTCTGATATGCTTGCAGCTATTGCAGCTTTTTGGTGTGATTTACAACACAAGGCATTTTGTTAAGGCAGGGAGACACAGTAGGATTAACCAGAGACGTGGGTGGAACAAAGGGGACCATGCACCAGCCCTTGCCCAGACCCAAAGTGTCCAGGATATGCACCTGGACACGGAGACTTACCTGGAGAGGGAAGGAGAGATCTGAGCTCCATTGCAGGGAGCATATCCTGGCCTTCCCACAGCAACTGGAAGTCATCTTTTGCTTCATCCTACAGGCAGCTCTGAATAATTTGCTCATGGTTCTTGCCTGACCTAAGCAGGTGGGATTAGGTGCAGTACAAACACAGACCAAAAAGACAGTCTCTGTCTCTTAGTAGTTTACAGGGCATGTTAAATGGGCTGACCATATTTTTCAGCCTTTCAAGTGACTATGAAACCAGAATTGCCCAGGGATCCATGTACTACATAATGAAGCTGTGCCTGTACTGAGAAGGACAGGTAGCTGGTTAGAAATGAATGTTCCAGTGTCTGTTCAAAATTGAGTAAAATGATTTTTATTACGATTTTATAACATGAAGAATGCTGAAAGTGTATTTTAATAATCTGTTACTAAGAAAATGAAAGAGGACTATTCAAAAATGTATTTACTCTCATGGCAAGGCCTTTGAGATCATCAAGTGTCCTCTAACAGGTGGAGGTGTTATACAGGTGAAGATGTGTAACAATGACATATAATTGTCTCCCATACTTGCTAATGACTGCCAGTGATATTCATCCTTCAATTTCTTTGTCATTAAAAGAAGTAGGTAGTTAGTGATTAAACACATTTAAAAAAAGAAAATTAACAAAAAATAATAATTAAGGATTAGGTAAAGCTCGCTTAAGTGGACATGTAATATTGTAGAAAGGAAGCTCATACTTGCTGTGTAGGAAAGGTACTACAGAGTTTGCTCTATTGAAGACAACCTACTACAAGGAATGGTGATGATGTAAATTATAGGGTTGATCTAACAAGAGCACAGCCTTTAGAAACTGGTGGGGTTTGTTCCCATTAGGTCTCTGAAATTTATGGTATTATCTTTCTAAACACATAGTGATGAAACTTACATTTCCATACCCCGTGTTAGATTGAAAAGATATATCATTATTTTCAGGAAATGGAAGAGAGAGCTTGAAAGTCTTTTAAAACCGTATTGGGAAGATATTTTGGTGTTGTAACAGCAACTCAAGTAAAGGCAACTGATTCAAACAAGATATAAACCAATCCTCTTACCTTGCTATAACCCACAGCATTCCTTAAGTCCTTCTGGAGAGAGAGTCAATAGTACAGGAAAGGTTTTTCTGTTTATGACACCTGGTATAGACAAATTTAGAAATCTCACAGTAAAAGCCTATCTGCAACATTCTCAAATTTCATGGAGCTTCAAGAAAGGTGATGCCCTCCGAGCCCCATTGCCAGGGGTGTGCAGGGAGTGGCAGGATGAAACACTACTTTGTGCTCATCCACAAAAAGGAGGATTTGCTTGGCTCTATCTGCCAAACAGACCTAGAAATGAAAACTGCCATGATACTTCAGTCCAGCAAGGCACCAGTGGAGTTAATGTGTTTCAGCTGCACAAACTGCAAATATATATAACATGGCTTGTATGGAAAGGCCACTGAATCTTTAAAGGGAAACAGGCAGAGCTAATAGGTTTCTTTGAATATAAACATCAGTATATATTTTCGTGACTCAACTCAGCATATTCTATATGGGTTGTAATTTTAAAATTAGTGGTTGAAGGGAGAGATAAGCACCATCAATAAATTAAACTGTAACCCAGCGGTTTAGTCATGAAAGGTTAAAATAAACTTGCTTGATTGATTATGAATTTTAAACAGTTTTTCTTCAATGTAATCAGTGCTCTACCAATGTCATTGCTCATTAAAGAAAAGATTTTCATTCCAACATTTGATTGAGGATGTTTTTTCTCATTTGCATTTTGCTTTCTACCGAGTAAGCATCTTGCCTTCAGAATTATTAGATTTTTTTCCCCCCTTGTCTGTCCATAAAAGCCGTAAAGTGGGATGGAGCAGTGATTTAGAGGGATACTACATAAAGATTGAATGAAGATATTGACTACAGGCCCTAATGCAAACAGGACTGTCTGATGGACTGCCTTTGACAGGATGATGGAAGGGAGCCTTGTGGCCTACTTAGCTGCCCTTCTAATTGGCCTTTATGAATATTTAATGAAATCAAGATGAAATTCAATCAGAGCTTTTACCTGCTGAATCTTAGGGAAAAAAAGCAGGATATTATTAGATTTTCCTAGCCCTTGTATACAATAAAACTGTACTGAAATGTCCGTGTGTTAGTCAGGTGGCTGAGATATGCTTTTTATCCAGGGACTTGGTTTCTTCCAAAGGAATTAACCTTTTTACCACAAAAAGCAGCACGATTTTCCATTTGCATGCATCACTGGTGTTTTATTACTGGCGTAGTATAATGTTTAAGCCATAAACAAGCAACAGCTATTCCCTTTGAAAACATACCCTTAGCAAATTCTTAGTCTATGCCAATTTGAAGCCTTTTAGGGAACTTTGAGGTCATATAATAGTTGCAGAACTACATAATGCTGTAGCCTAATATTTTGTGCCACTTTTGTTGATGTATGAGAGAGAATTTGCACGATCTCATTTCTCAAACATAATCTAGGTTGCATCAATAACATTAAATTATAGCGATGAGGTATAAAACAGTCTGACAGGCTCCTGCTGTAGTACACTCTTACATTCATTTAAATGTAGATTTTGTTTTTCTGAGTGGAATGCCAGAAAAGCTTTTCATAGAAGCACAATGGACAGATTAATCTATAAATGGCAAATTCAACAGTGAAGAAGGTTTTCCCCATTTTTAGTTTTGTGAATTTTATCTTACTCCCCCAAGATAAGCTGTTTATTCACAGTATGTTGCTTTTATGCATTTTCAGTATCATTTCTTTGGACAGAAAGGAGTTTGGTACTTAGAGATAAACACAGCATGTTAATACTAAGCAATGCATGAGTAAAACCTTACAGATGTGACTAACTAAGAACAGTTCAATACCGTTATTTAAAGTCTTGATTTCTTCAAATAAAACTAATTTTGTGGGCATCAGTAATGCTCCCTTGGGTCACTAATGCTGATGTCACCACGCATATAACACACAGTTGAGCAACAGACAGGTGCATGTGTTATTAGGTGGGGCATGAATGAATGGATACCCAGCTTCCCTCAGTTTTTAGATATAAACTCTCTCTTCCTGAACACATATACTAATGGTAAAGTTGTTAGGATTATTTTTACAGGGCTGTGCATGAGGACAGTGTGATAAGCTCCCAGATTCTGTGAGAAGCCTTTAGGCTTCCACGTTTCTGGGAAAATATCAGGAATAATAGTAAATAATGAAATAATGTTCATCCTGGGAGAGACCACAGGTCTGTACATTCCAGCTTCTTGCTCCAGCAATTCCCAGTGGCCAATACTCAGGGGAAATGCATAGGAGTGGATCCCTGGTCCTAATGGGCTTCCACTCCTGATAGCTGTTCCAGTCACCCCCAGGGCTTGCTGAGGGCCCCCACCTCGCTGAAGTTGCTGTAGGAGCTAAAAATAGAACATAAAACAAAAAATGGAAGAAAGAGAGTGATAAATGTTACAGCAAAACTGAACCAAGTGGCAGCACTGGTGTTCCTGCTGGTATTTCTCTGGATGTACTAACACCTGGCTCTTGCTTTACTGGGAAGAACTGGGCTGGGCTGACACTAAACATTCCTGGCCACGAGGAGCCCCAGGGCCATGAGGAAGCTGCTTCAAAAGCACAAGGTTAACAGAGAAGTACCTGCACTTCTCTGTTCAGCTGTTACACTGATGCATGCTTTATCTTCTAATTGTATTTTTCATTCTCCCTTCCAATGGCGTATGAGCTGTGAAGCTTGGGAGTTGGGAATTCATAAGCAGGATCTGAATTCACACAGAAAAAGCAGTTCTCCCCAAAGCTCCATTCCTTCAGGTAGCTTTTTACCCAGGGGACTGTCATCTAGTGTAAACAGAAGCCTACACCCTGATAACTTAAAACCATTTTAGAAGCAAACTAAATGAAATTATATCAGCACATTTTGCTTTTTTGAGTCTTCTCAGTGTACACAAAAAATTGAAGGATGGATAAGAGAGTGAATGCTTATGCATGTATCTGTATGCATGAATGCTGAGCTAAGAGAAATAAACACTTGACAGCCTTTCAGAGGCTAAAGACTTCGTATAAAGGCAGATATGGAACTGGGAATGAAAGGATAAGGCTCTCCACATCAACCTTAATTTGGATTTATGTCAACTGTACACATGGATGAGATATTTCAGCCCACTGGTAAGAGTGGTTTGTTCTTTGCATCTTATTGTCCGAGGTTCTTTTGTAATCTATCCTTAGAGAAGATGTAGATAGCACATGTATTTTCAAACATCTGAGAAAAGAGAATTCACCAGGCACAGTACCTTTGCAGTATTTCTCAGTAAACTACTCAAATTATTTTGTAAAGCTTTGTTTAAATGGGCTGTGAATATTCATGTCACAGATTTACTTTCAGTAGATTGAACACATCAGTTTGTCTTCAGATCAAACAGATATGCAGTGGATTTCCACACAGAGATTGGATTGCTTGTTTAAACACAAGTTTTGTGGTGATAATTCAAAAGAAAGTAAGGTTTTTCATAAACACGGTCAAAACAAAGTAAACATTGATGCATACACAGAGCAGTGCTTAGGAAGATAAGTCTACTTGCTTTCTCAGGAACTATGTCCAAGGTATCAGTAGCCTTTGGACAGAGAAGGCCATGACAGTGAATGATAATTTTTTGAGTGTTTTTGAATTCATTTTGTTCATCCCTCTGTTCAAAAACAAAATGCATTTAAAATCCCACTTTAAATAGTCTGACTAGTCTGCACTTGATGCCCTGGAGTTTCATCCAGCTTTCCCTCTTCCCCGAGCCCCTGACAGTGATCTCAGCAGTGCTAAGGCAGGATATAATTTACCAAGTGAACGATATGGTCTGAGGCTGATCATGAAGTTTATGTTCAAGACAAATTCAGCTATTCCCAGGGGTTGCATTCCTTCCTGATATTGATCAGAAATGAAACCAGATGCTTTAGATTTGGGGAGGAATTGCTGGCACTAGTGGAGGTGGCATGAAGGTGGTAAAGTACACCAGTGACTCTTCTAATATCCCAAAAGATCTGAGATGAGTAAAATGTGTTCTGGTTTAGGCTTAACATATTTCAAATAGAAAATTCATTTGTGGTGTATGTCTGTGTATTTCTCTTCTCATTACTTCCTGGCAGAAACCTCTGTAACTTGAGAAACCACTGGTATCTAGAAATCATGGATTTGATCTGGATCTCTATTAAGCCAGGGCAGAAGATCAAGTTGCTAATTATTTTGTGGCGTAGTTCACCAGCATGTGAACATGCAATGGAAATCAGAAGGGGCATTCACTGCTATTCTAGAAAAAAAATGGGTATTTGCTACCATTTCTGAAATCCTACACATTTAAAAAAGAATTTGTATTATTTGGTTCTTCATTTATAGATTTAGAGACTGAGTAGCGTTGGGGAGTTACTTTAGAGGCGTTGGCAAGGCTGGGACTGGAGTCTGGGATGGGAAGCTCACATGGTAGGGGGTTGGATCTAGATGATGTTTACAGTCCCTTTCATCCCAAACCATTCTATGATCCTATGACTGTCCATCAAGGAGTTGGGAGAAGATGTTTTAGGGGTCAAGCCAAGAAGCAAGGAGTAGGTGCAGTCACCAGGCAACAAAGGGCAATGTATTTCCCAGGACAAGAAGCAGCACCAGCAGGTGCAGAGGTTGCAGAAGGCACCTTTCAGTACCCACTGCAAGAACCAGATGTGGTTTTAACAGCCTGTAAATTTGAACAGTAAATTTAACATTTTACTGAATGAGCCTAAATCACTTCCAGCCCAGTCTGCAAATCATTCCAATGTTACTCTGTATCAATGTTTACAATAGGACACATTAGGATGATATATGTGCATTCAAATAATAAATGTCTCATCCTTCCAAAGGTACTTTTTTCCTCTGTTAAAGAGGCCTTTGGTCCTTTATTTGCTAAATTGAAGAGTGACTAGTGTCAAATTCTTAGCTATTGGAGCTGAGAGATCCCAGTCTCCCGGGAGCTGCTCCCAGTTGTGTGACACTCTCTGCCACCTCAGGTATGTCACTCTTACCTCACCCGAGTAACCACACCAAATCAGAGCAAAGAGTCACTTCATCCTCTAACCAGTAATGAGCTGTAACAAACACATCATTGAGAGTTCCCATAGTGGGCAACCATGGAATAACATATCTATAGCCCAATTTCTTCTAAAAAATACAAGGAAATGGTTAAAGTCTTTCTTGAGGTGTAATAGCTAATTCCTCTACTTCTTTCTACCCAGATGTAAACCTGAATATTCTCATTAGATGTACAGAAATCAAATAATTCTTAAATCATACTAAGTTTTCCTTTACTGACTTGTGCTAGAGCATTTCAGAGATTAGCTATGCATGTTGTAAGAGTCATTCGTATAATGTTTTAAATGTTCAGCCCTGCTGTTTGATTGAACTATCCTTGTCTCCTGCCACTACATAGTGGTAAATGGCAGTCAGCTTAATTCTTTTATACCATTGCTTACTGCTTTTGTCCTTTTCCCCCCCTAAATTAGGAGGCCCCAGCCTTTGATTTATGCCCTGTTGATACAGAGCTATATGTCCACAACCCTTGTTTCATCTGTTTCCAGCAGTTAACACTCTTTCAGATACAGTGACCAGAACTTAATGCAGCAGGTAAAGAAATATTTTTAAGGTCTAGAGTACAATTCCTGTCTGATAATCAACTCATATCTTTATGCTTTACAGAACTGCTGTGCAGTTCCCTCTGTGTAATACATTTTCAGATCATTTCAGGATATATACTACCTAGAAGCAAAGTACTATGACAGTATTATCTGGTGCTCTGTACGGCCAAGAAGCGAATTCCATTTCCTGGATCAGACAGAAATGAAACCAATATCCGAGCCACTGTATTATCTACATACAAATTCAGAATGCTCTGATCTTTCACCCTCAGAACATGACACAAGATCTTTCCTTAACTCTTGTGGTATTAAGTTGATTAGAGATATTTTATCTAGGGGTATCTCTGGACTCCAAAGCTCAGCAGTTAGAGCTTTTGCCCAATTTCGTTTACTTTAATCCTGCTGTTCCAATAGAACTTCAACAGAGGGTCTTCTCTTTTTCACATTTTGTAGAAAATAGAGCTAGCTGTAAAACAGCATTTGATTTCAGCAATTCAACCCCAGGCCAATTAGTTTGATTCCAGTCAAAATTACATTCAACAGTGATCAGCAAGCATTTCTAAAAACAAAGCAGTAAGCAGCAAATACAGCACAATGCTAAGAAAGAGGATGCTTTTCCTGTGCATTGGATCAGAGATCTTTACAGAATTAAACTTTGTAGATAGGTTGTATATATACCTTTCTTCAGCAAACAAAGGGGGAAAGAAAGAATATCACAACTTCACAAATGGAACTGATCAAGTTGAAGAATTATCACAAAAGTCTAAGAGCTGAAGGGAAACACAATTTGAAATGAGATATGAGACCTTCAGGTGGTATAAATCAACTAATGCTATAACACCTGAAGAATTGGCCCAACATCCTTGGACTGGGATAGGATAAATTTTGTGCAGAATTTCCAGAAAATTGGATTCCTTCACAGGAGCTATTATTATGAAAAGAACAATTAAGGGGAGGAGTGGCATGTTAATATTAATAATATAATATGAAACAATCAATATAAATTCATCCCAGAATATAGGGTATAAATGTTTCATTATCATGAATCTGAGAAGTAGGATGCATTTCGACTAGAATGCATAAGAAAAACAATTACACAAATGCATGTACAATATTGTGTTGCAAGGAAATAAATTGAAACCTTAAATTATTACTAAATAGCTACAATTCTCTCCCCCCCCCCCTTTTTTTTGTTTTGTCAGGAATAATGACTATGTTTATATTCCAAAGGAAGGCAAATATATATTAGTCAGACTGCTGGTTCAGGACTGAAGCCTATGACAGTATTTTTAATAAAATAAAGTCTATTTAATATCTGCTTTTTTGTGTCCTGCACAACTTATAATTATTGCCAGTGGGCAAAAAAGGGAACAGTAGGGGAAAAGAATACAGTGAAAAAAAAAAATCTTTCCTGATCACCAAAAAAATGGTATGAAAAAGATAGGCAGGACATATTAGAGACAGTGCTTGGATTCAAGTGACCGGAATGAATTGTGCATGTACTGTGAGACAGTCAAACCTTGAAAAGGCCTAACAAAGCCTGCATTACCTCACAGGAGATGGAGCGTTTGTAAGATCTAAAACCTAACCCCAAACCAGTTTCAGCCTGCAGGCCCCTTTGGAGTCCGGGCTGTGCAATTACAGGTCCTGCAGATGGTGGAAAGCTGAAGGCGCTATTTATTTTTTGGTGGCAGACCAAAAGTACTCACACGGATTTTGAAAAAAAAAAAATGCTCCTTATTTGCTTTAGTCTCTGTGTGGCCTCCACAGCGCATTCTGTGGTTGCTTGGAAATGGACAGGTTTGCAGAAAACTGACTCCAAGTTCAAGGGCCAAATTCTCTGTTGGCACAACTCCACCAGCACTGATGGTGTTAAGCCAGCAGAAAATTTGGCTCCAAGCGCTGTCTGATCGGCTGGTCTGGCCATGGACTCCAAGAAGCCCAGAAATTTTCAGCACAGTTTAACTCAGGGTAGCTCGAATAGAAAGAGAGAGTATGGGCTGTGGTTTTCATCATAAAATCAGGACTAGAGATGCTTTAGGATATGGAGTAGAAACACAACATTTATCTCTGTTGCTAACCATTCCCTTTTGGAGGACTTGGCTCAAATTTGTAGGAGCTATGGACTCAGGAGTTTAGCAGCCAAGTGCTATTTCTATTCCCTCAATACAGACACCAAAAAATCACAATACTGGGAACTCCTTATTCCACTGTGGAAGCCTCTTCACACGACATTCCCAGCTGGTCAAACCTAAGACTACTGACAGTGCTGTAGTAGGGTGGACAGTGCCCTGCTCATGCTGGGTTATATTACCAGACAAACTTCTTTCAGAAATACTGCTCCACTTTTTTCAGGGTTTTTAAGGAATATGCTTGTTGGCCCTCTATACTGTTAGATGCTTCAACGATTGCTATTTGTCACTTTAGTATGCTTTTTGTTTCTTTAGAGGTGGGTTTAATGAGATGGGTTAGCTTCTGTTTTAATTTGATGGCCATAAAATGTACTTCTTACATAATTAAAATAAGAATTGACAAAGATATTAAAACATGGCCTTTTATACATTTATAGATGGTAACTGGAACCAGTTTAATTCGCTGGCAGTTTATTTTAGTTTGCTGGATAGAAGTGGATGTGAATCTCTTAAATGCAGAGTAAATAAGTCCTCCCATATAACTGACATTGAATATTTACTCGGAGAGACATTTTGATTCCAAAATTATTCTCTACAAATACCGTTGCATCCAGATAACTGAGACTGCGAATTGCCACCCATACTGTTTATTTTATTGTGCCTACAAGTCCCTCATTAAAAAGTGTTGCCCTATCTAGGTTGATAATCTTGGCGCAGACCATTTAGAGAAATACTGTTTCCTTTCCCAATTTTAGTGCCGTACAGGTTTTCAGTTCTATCTACCGTTTCTATGAAATCTATAATCTTCGATTTCATGGAAGCAGAATAGAGATTTTGGGGGGATTCAAGGGGTTTTTGGTGGTTTTTTTTTCTTTCTTTTTTTTTTTTTCTTTGCTAAGATTTTGCTTTTTTTTTTTTTCTTTTACTGCTACAGCCACAGGCTTAGAATGTAATTTATAGAAGCATGGTAACCCTCTCTCCAGCTAAAACCAGGCACTGCTTCCCTCACAGTGTTCATACCGTTGTGGACATAAACTCCAAAGGCCTCTTTACCAAAAGGACTGATGTGAGAAAAGAAAACTCAGTGGTTTTTGCAAGCAAGCCAGAGCTCGCTGGCACACTCCCAAAAAATGCTTTCACTGGCACTGGTGCCCCATAAGCACTGAATTCGTTTTCTCATACCAGGCTATTTATGATTCTCACGTGAGGCATGAAAGTCATTCATCTTTCTCACAGGACAGGCAAACAGGGCAAGAGCAGTGCTAACACTGAACATGTTGTTACCATTACTCAGTACTAGATTTATTGGCACTGTATCTTTCAAAGTAACAGGAGGGAGCTCAAAGCCATCCTCTACAGCAGCTGTTTAGTAAAACTACTCTCTGCTAGTTGCTTTCATATTTTAATCCCAAATCAACCAGATTAGGGTGAAAGAGGAGAAGCAGCTCTACGGGGAATAGAGAGCTGCATAGACAGCAATGAGATGGAGAGCTGATTTCATACCTTTCAGCCAGTGCACTACAGGGATCCGATTCTCCATTCCCTTCCTCAGCCAAGTCTGCTCTTTATTTCTGTGAGTCCAGGAGAACATGCTAATCTGTTACCTTATTGGGAAGAATTCTTCTTGTCTAACCTTATCAACTGGAATTAAGCATCTCATTGTCCAGATTTCTTCAGTAATGAATGGAGACAAAAAAAAGCACATCTACAGGGCAATATACTCCATCCTGAGCTTGCTGTTTACAATAGATGAGAGTAACTGTCCTTTGGAGGGGCCTGTTTCTCTTATTTTAAGAGAATCCTAATTGACCAGTTTAGCTTTGATGCATATCCTGTAAAGATAAATGAGATGGATCCCATATAGTGTGACTTGACAGACTGCCATTTTCAAAACATGCCTATGAAGAGAAAGTTCTTCTTCCAGCTCAGTGTTTGAGAGACTGTAGATGGCCCAATAATGCTGAAATCCTATTGACTCAAGCAGAGCACAAATCCTCAATTTTTGTAGTGTTCTTTCAGGTGTTTATCTACCTATGCCTCCAGCTAGACAAATTACAATTAGTTATGTTCTAGGATTTGCATTTTACTGATATTTAGTCTCTCCTAATTTAATTTCTTAGTATTTCTTCTTTTTAGTAAAATTATCTGACAGAAATTAATATCGGTTCCTGCCCTAAAACTGCATGATGGAGATACAGAACTTCTGGGTGAAAATGAGGCAATGCTTTTGCAAGCAGTTATCTGAAAATCCTGTTCAGATCAGCAAAGTCACTTCATCCCTGCATTTCCTGCAGGTGCTTAAATTACAAAAAAGCTTCCCCATCCCAAACATTTCATGGGAAAAAATTACCGTTGTGCCTGTCATTGCTCACATGAGCTGCTCCCAAGCAGTTTTTCTCCATATACATCTGCAAGCATAACCAACATCAGGCACACCTAATTTTACTAGTCTAGTCATGGTTTGTTTTTTATCTGTTTCTGGAAGCTGGATTTATACGTGTGTGTGTGTATAGATTTGTTTGGGTTTGGGGGGTACCTGCCCCTCATGGGTCAATTATGACTGTTCAGTGTGATGCAGCTATTTTCTTTTACCTTCTTTGTACTTGTTCTTGTGAAAGCAGACCAATCTGTGAGCCTCAGATGTAGTAACATATTCTGCATGCAGGGACCTGATGTCTAGAAGGTTATAGCTCATCCTGTCAGAGTTTACTTCTCTCTGTCTGGTTCTCCAGTGTGACTGAATGTTTTTCCCCCAAAGCTCTAGAAGCATCATGACAGATCTACCCGCATACATCTTTGTCAAAAGTTTTCCTAGTTACTGAGCTTACAAACTTTTGGGAAGAGTGTTCATAGCACAGCTATATTCCGGTGCAGTAGCGTGGGGTTTTCCTTTCTTTTTTATTTCTTTTTGGGGGGGAGGAGGGCGAGATTTATTTATTTTTTTAAGCACTAACAAATTGTTTGTGCAAGACCTGCTTATGCATCTCGACTTTTCTTCTTGCCTGTGCAACCAGTCCACACAAATGAGCCCCTAACCTCAATGCTGAGCAGGTTGCCACCTGTTTGAGCCTCAGCAATTGTTAGATGCTCATCCTAATGAACACAGGGATCTGGCACAGGCAGCAGTGCTGGATTTCAAGCTGCTGGAGGTGATGACTTTAGAGGCACAGAGAGAAGATCAGAAATTACAAAAAAACTTCCATTCCGGACTGTTGGGAAGGACTGTTGTTTCTTTCATGCCTAATTCAAAGAACTTGCCCTGTTGGATGTGTGGCAATGTTTGTATCAAGAGTTCTTCCTGTTCCTTCAGGAGTCTTGGTCTCTTACATTTCTTTAGATGTGTTCTTCAAGCTTTGTCTTCTCAAATACCTGAAGTTAATTGGATTTCAGAGAATAAACAGAACAAAACGTGTTCAACCCTTAACCTCCTTTCCTTTTGTTATCTTCTCCTAGAAGTTATGTCCATTAATGCTAACTGGCTTTCTGATTCAGGAAATCAGCCTTCTAGAATGGTATTACTTACAAGGTTATATTTAGTACCACTTGAAATTCATCTGACTTGTTTTGCTTGTTAGTTCTGCTTATGTAATGTGTAATGTGGTTTAAGCATTTCAAAACTCCTTTCCCTATTTTTAGATTTTTTTCTTATTCTATAGCATCTCTTGCTAAAGAGACTTAAACTTTCTAAATGAAAGTTTCTGCCTCCTTTCTTTACTACTGTGTTGAGAATCTTCCTACAAAGATTAAGTTTAAAATACCTAATCCACAAAGAGGCATCAGCAACTGGATGCTTCAGGGAAGTAGCTGTCCTTGTGTGCCTTCCAGTCTTTACAAACTTTAGGGTGAAATTCATTTCATCTGACAACATACCATAGTTAAGACCTTGTTTGAGCTGCCAATTCGGGCTCTTTTTTAATGTCTGGTGTGTGCAAGGAAGCTCTAAATGATGATTCACTCTCTCCTAAGACATTTATCTGAGAGAAGTAAAAAGATTCATCCTATAGAAGGGATTTTATCCCTCCATTGATAATAGAGACAAGATAACTAACATACACTAGGTGACTAGTTTCTAAATATCCAAGGTTGTGAAATTCAGTCAGTCCTGTGACACATGGAATACACAGACACAATATTACAGACACTGCACACAACCTGATGCAAATCAGTGCACCAAATTATACCTGAGCAAGAAACAGAGCTAAACTTCATTTGGGCTGCCTAAATAATACTACATTTCCAGTGGCTCTGGCATGGCAGCATCTTTATGAGTGAGAAGTTAAAGTGATGGCCTTACCCCAAGCTTAGGAGCTTTAATCTCCAATGAACATTTATCACTTGCTCAACGTAGTTTTCCAGATGTACAACGTTCACTATAAAGATGAACAGAAAAAAAAAAGTGTTGATTCCTGAATAAAGCTGAAAAATGTTGGTGCTCAGGTGTCGTGCTGGGTGAGGTATGTCAAATTAAAGGCTGATCACCTCAGGATGGGTGTGTAGTGCTGGCAGTTGCCCAGAGTAGGAGCCTCACGTGTGTTCTGAATTGCCCCCCCCCCCCCGCAAATTGTCTTTCTTTGCACAGTGGAGGGAAGCCAGCTAAAAAACCTCCTAAACTGAGTACAATATAGCAGGACAGCTGAACTCCAGTTTCAACAGTGGTTGGATTCATCATTTTGTGTTTCTGGCCTGAATTTGCTTGTAATTTACAATGCAGGGATACAAACAGGGAGACTTTGTGGGTCTTGCCTCTGGTCATTTTCTGAAGATGCAGGTCTAGAACCATTTACATCATGGGAGAAGTTCTCCTGCAGTCTTTAAAGAAGCGTAAGGACAATTTATAAAATGTTTGTTAAAAGTTGGTGCTTTTTTCCTCTTTATGTCCAAGAAAATTCTTATTGTTCAATCTCTTTGAGTAAGTATTTTAAAAATAGCCTGGTTGTAATATATTCTGTGTGTACTTGGGATCAAATGCAATTTCTTCTTGGAGATTTATATGTAATTATTTTATCCAGGCTCCTTCCCCCTTTAGCAATCTTAACAGTGCCCAAGGTTACTTTAGACCAACATTGATAAAATTCATTCTCTGATTAAAAAATAAAGTCTGATATCAAAACTCTATGTACACCATAGACTTCCATTGTTATAGAGTCCTTATTGTCTTGGGTTCATAGGCTGCAGTCTTTGGAATATTGAATTACTCTACAGCTTTCTGTATTCTCTTTCCCTCTCTGCATTTTAAAAAGTGTTCATATAAGATCATTTTATTGATGCCATTTGAATACCAACAGATTTGCAAATTCTTCTAAAAGCAGTAGATGCAGGAATACAGTTATTGCTCAAAGATTTCCTTTAAGGTTTCTTGGCTGTTAAAAAAACAAAAAAAGAAGAAGCCAGGAAGTTTTTTTGAATCACCTCTCCTTTAAAAGACTTAAAAAAATATCCTACTATCTATTATTGCCATTATATTTGTTAAGGAAACCATATAATGTCTAGGACAGGTAGGGTACAGTGTGAGGTTAATTCCTTTAGAAGGTAAAGTAGTGACTTGTTGAAGATTACACAAGAAGGTTATGGCAAAACCCATAATAGATAACTGATATTTTAGACATGGTATTGTCCACTCTGACATAATGAACCCAAAGTGTCCTGTGAATGAGAAGGACATTGTTCTACAGAGAAAAGAAAGAAAGAGCAAGGACTGTTTCTGTTATTTTATGTCACTAAATCAGGATTCTATTCAGGCTCCATTGTTAGTAAATTTAAATAAAACTAATGATCAAGAACTGCAAGACATTTTTTTTTCTAGGAATTTAATGAAGCATCACTTAACCAGCCCCACCTACAAAAGAACAACCACTGTTTTAACCAAGTTGGGAAGGAAACAGTCAAATGATATCTCATATTTAAAGTACAACTGAAATGGCAGGTCTTGAATTTTAGCAGACTCCAGCACCACTAATATATTTACTGGTAGTTAATGTGTGAGCACACTAAAAAGAGAATGTGCAAAAGAATAACTCTGTCCTGAAGAAAAGGACCAAATAAAATTACCAAAAAGCTGTGGAATTTCTTAAATAGCCAGTCTCTGCTGAGCTCTCTGTTGAACATAAAGTAGCTCAGAGAAGTGTCCCTCCCTAAGACAATGCTCCTACCGAGGGAACTGAAAACTTGGGCCAAAGTGTTTTGTTGCCGCTGGACAGATCCATGGAGGGGGAATTAAATGCTGAATGCACTGAGAAAAGGCACTGAATGCTCCCACTGCAGTGCAATGCTGCCAACTGGGCCAGTCACAGCCTGTCTGGTTGTGCAGCAGGGCCTTCCCCAACCCTTGGGCCCAAAGCTCTTTCTAGGAAATGAGGAATGAGGCAGGAAGAAGGGGGCGCTGGAAAAACACTGAAAACAATTTCCACCAGGCGGAAGAGCTGAGGAAAGCGAGCAGCTATTGTTAGAGAAAGGAGCAGCGACAGTCAGCAGGAGACTGAGAAGCACTAATCACTGCTAAATCACTGGAAGATGTCCCCACTAAGCAGAATTGCCACCCCTGCTAACCAGCAGCCATTGACATTAAATATTGTGGAGCCGAGCTCGGCTCTCTCAGAGGCCTGCTGATTAAAAATGCCCTGATGAAATGGTGTGTACAGTAAGAAGTGGTACTTAGTGTTTTGTCTTCATAATGCTTTAAATTGCTCTATATCCCCACAAGGTATTTTTCCATTCTCCATTAAAAATGGGCAACAGAGTTTCAGAAACACGGAACTACTGCAGGGCTCGACCGGCTTTTTAAAAAGGGCCTGGGTTAACACTGTTTGCTAAGTAATAATGAATTGTTTTTCTTTATCATACCTGATTTCAAACCCTGACAGTGTCTCTAAGTCAGTCTTAATACTTCTTGCTTAACACAGATTAAAAGTTATATAAAGGGCCAGAAACTGTCCCTCCCACATCAGTGCGAAATATTATGGTTCATTGTTTTGCCCATGCTGATTTATGATTTCACAGCAGTAGCTCCATTAAGCTCTAGAATGGATTTTCACATCATAAAAGCATAATGCTTTAAAATTCTTTGTGTTTTAGGACAATTTAATGAAGTAGTTAAAAATTATTCCAGACTGAAAATGTTTTCCGCAATCAAGAGAAAAAAAATAATCTGGTAAAATATAGGAAAGCAATTAAAAAAAAAAAGAAATCTGAACAACTCACTGCTGATCATAGAAAGATGCTTCTGGAAAAGAGGAGCTCAGTGGGAGAGTTTTCCTTTTTCTTACTTACTCTCCCAAGTGCTTGTGATGTGCCCTGCAGTAATGCCACTTTCTTTGTATATTGGGCAACTTCTAGGGAAATGGAAAAATAAATAAATAATGCTCTTTTTATTGCTGAAGAAGGTCACATTTTGATTTTTTACGGGAATCCAATAGAGTCTTCCCCAATCCAGAAAACCTTACTATAGAAGGAGATGGAAAACATCAAATCCTGCTCTTGCATGAACCGAGGAGATCCTCTCCCTTGTTGTGTCCTACACTGCTCATATGGAATGGCAATGTCTTTTTCTTCTTCCTCTTTGCCATGGTTTCTGAGCAGAAACAAGTCACAGCTACGTGCCAGGCTTGCACTTCATCCTTGGCAAAGCAAATGAAATGTGTAGGACTCCAATGTCCTTAAGGAATTCTTAAAGCTGACAGGGATTTCACCCTGCTGTCTCCTTGCAATGTACTCTGGTGTGTGGAAAGGAAAGGGTAGGAGGGTGACAGGAAAAGGAAAGCAATAGAGTAGGAAATTAGGCAGGATTTCCTCATGGAACTGGCTGTAGAAGACATTCTGACCACTCAGTGCTCCAGTGAAGGGCCCCAGGGCACAAGTGGGCAGGACTGCAGAAACCATCTACTAGACCTGAAAATATTTTGATATAATGTAGGTCAAGGACTATCCCTTATCCCAAAGACTTGAGGGCTTTTATCCAACATTGCATTATCTGAAAATCTTCCATGGGAAGTGAATATCATCAGCAATACCCGTAATCTACTGGAGGAAAATGGAGATTTTCCCTTTTCTGCAACAAGAAATTCGCCCAGGCTAAATTGCTGGGGAATGATCTTGTTTCTTTGTTCCTTTTATGTTTATTAATATCTTAGATTTAGAGGAGAAGCTCGTGGAGTCCACGTGCTGAAGGGGGCATCCAGATCATGGTATAAAACTTCTCCTGTGAATAATCCAAGGAAAACCCCTCAGTCAGTGTTGACAATCCTAAGAGTGAGCTCTCTCTCTCTTCAAAGCCATATGTGTTTTGTTTCTCTTGAATCTGTAGAGAACTCCCTGAGGCATCAAAAGAGAGACATGGTAGTGGAAAACATCCCTCATCCTTTGCCATCACTTGACTCCCTCGCTGTGTTATATAAAGAAGGCTGCCTCAGAAAGAGCAGTGCTGGAAATCAATATTTGATCAGATCTGCTTGTGTTTATTGACATTAAAGAATATTTCATAGAATCGTTGAGGTTGGAAGGGACCTTGGGAGATCATCTAATGGATGCTTAATGCCAATAAGTGTTTTCTAATTGGATTGGTCCTTTTCCATTTACAGAAATGGTAACTCTGCCTCCAGGCAATGACACCAGCTCCTGAGGAGCTTGTGACAGCTGCTTTCAGTGGTGGCAAGCACAGCACCCACATTGAGACTGGAATAACTGGGTTTATAGCTCAGAGTCCTGGATGTTACACAATACTCACATGAATTCTTCTGCCCCAACACTGGGGTTTGTCCCAACAGCTGGCAATGCAGAGAACAATTGCCCATGATGGAATGACATTATACCTATGAAAAGTGAAATATTGGTAAAATAGGCACTAATTTTCTAGGTGATTATTATCACATTACTTTAGTAAGGCCTTTCTCCAGCTCTGGAATTCTTGTGCAGCCAGTGTCAAAGTTCACAGTTTACAAACACCTACTTCAGTAACCAGATGTTTGAAAAACATACTTACCTCTTGCAAAAAAAAGCTTTTCATTATTTATTATTGCTAACTGGAGATCCTGTTCCACATGAGAGAGATGCATATGTCCACCCCCCACCATGATTTTGCTATTTTAAGAGCTTGTTGATATGCAGTTTGCAGGTGGCTCAGAAGGTGACTCATGTAGAGTGTTTCTTATGTCTCTAGAAAAGGCCAGTGGCTCCTAAACAGGTTTTGGCTGCATCCCTCACACAGCTGCCAGACCCCACTGTTGCTGCAGTATAACCTGAATTCCAGTGTAACCATTTTATTGGGTTTTTTTGGTCTTGCAAACCCAGTCATAACTGCTAAGCTCCTACTTGGAGTAATGATCTCTCTTTTGAGACAATACTTGAGACCTGAAATTTGTAAGCACTGAAGATACATAATTAGATACTTTTTTTTCTTTTTAGGGATTTATAGCGTTTCTTGTAACTGTGTATACATTTGCTTACAAGTAATAGTTAATTCAAGTAGATAGTAATAGTCCTTCTGTAATAGCTAGCCATATTCTAGGGATATTTCTATAAGTACATTACACATTATTGTCTGAATATATCTTCTCTGCATTGCCAACCTGGGTAGAAATATTCAGTCTTGTTTCAAACTTTCTTGGGTACATCAGGAAAGTAGCTGGAACAGAATGATCTCAGAATGGGCTGGAAAACTTGCTAATGTCAGGGTAGCGTTTGCTCCAACAGGTTACAAATTATACTGTTCTTATGCTGTTGAGAATGGGGAATAATACATCTCTCAGAGCTATCACTGCATATTTGTTATCAGGTATTGCTATAGATAGGTGATTTCCATAACCTTATTCATACCCCATGGAGCAGCAAACGAGTTTATCAAGGCATCTGTAATGAATATGTGAGTGCTGTGGGGAGGGGCAAAACAGGACAGTGCTGAAAACAAAGGAAAAAAAAGACAAATACCCTAAGCTTTGGATGGTAAAATGCCAAATGATAACGGAATATTACATGTTTTGTTACCAGTGGTTTTCTGTGAGTTGTTTAATATTGGGGAAGGGAATAGATAAGCATATGTGAGGGAGCAAGGATGACGAGCAAAAAAGCGGAAAATAAATAATAAAAAAAAAAAAAGAAAAGGCTTGAAGAAGCAGAAAGTTGCTTGAAAACTGATTGTATAAAATATGTATAGACATCTTATAAGATCAAAATAGCTGTTGGAAGTGAAGCTGTAAATAGGAACCTTTAAGGGAGGTTTTGTACCTGCCCAGATTTTCATGGCTGTTTTCTCATTTCTGTGCCATTGCTCAGGAAAAGGCTGTTGGGTGTCCGGACACTCAGGCAGGGCTGCTGTGCATGCACAGTAAATCCAAAATGTCTGACGTGCATTGCTCTGACTGCAGGGAAATAACTGTACATTACAGGCTGGTTTGGAGGGTGGGATTGCTTTTTTTCCAATTCATTGAACAAATGTGTTAAAAGAACTGAAATGTGATGCTTTTGTGTTTTACCAAAACTGCAGGGAAATCACATTTTTTTCCCCTTTCTTGTCATCAACATATTTTCTTTATTCATGTAACAGTAGGTGTCATTTTTCTTTAATTATGCCCAGCTATCATATGTTGCTTTTATTTGTTGAGGATGTTAGTTTCAGGGAAAATAATTTAGACAGTTCCATTTTTTCAGGCAACAATACACTAAATCCTGTGCTTACAAGTTGCAATTAGATAAGAATTCTTCTTTCCACAATCAAATGTGTCAGCTTCTTACTGGAAAGTAATGATGAATCAAACTTATAGTGTAAAATGGGAAGATCAAAGCATTCAACGAAAATGTAATGAAGAAAATACACTTTTATGGCTTGGCATTTTAAATGTCCTCTGTTATATATCACTGTGGCAGCATACAATGGTATAAGTCTTTCTTTAGGAATGAATACAGATTAATGCAGCCTCATTTTCTCTGCCGGAATTTACTTCTGATGAGGATATTTCTCTTGCCTCACCTCCCCCCACATACATACCCCTCTCTTCCCACCCTCAGACCTAAAAGTATTTTAAGCAGTTTAGCCTGTCAACAAAGCCTTTGCTAAAGGTTTTTGTAGCCTTTGGTAATGACTTCTAATTTATGTGACTAATTATCCCGGGATAAATAGAGATGAGGTGCTTTAGGATAAGGCTAATCTGCATGTCTGCTGGAAGCTTGAATAGTACATTTTATAAGGCTACAAAACCCCAAAATTCAATGAAATTAAGGTCATGACAAAAGGCAGATGAATTCAAAATGGAGGCAAACACTTCTCTTCCTGAGCTGCTGCAGCTGGATGCAAGAAAGGCACTGAGGGCATGAACAGAAGCATCATTCCAGATTCTGGGGGTTATTCCCATCCATACTGAAGCTTTAGGAGGTTTTGCCTGTACTGTTTACTCAGGTGTATTTTCCTACAGAATTGCACCATGATTTGCCTGTCTTCACCCTCCCTTCTTGTCCCAGTTGTGTTGCCTTTACTCCTTAAATCATGGTGGTTATCCACCTGTGCCCACCTCACCCCGATTTATGCCACAGTATAAACAGGCAGTGATGTATGTAATTATTTATATACATAAAGCAAAGAACAATCTGAGCACAAAAAACTTAGTCCAACATCTCGACAGTGCACAGTGTTATCCCAGACAGAACAAACTTATGCTGGTGAAAGAGGAAAAGAGTGAAAGAAAGGAAATCCAACAGCCTTTTTGCTGAGCCGCGAGGTTCAGCTTTCAGAAGAGCTCTTGAATTTAGAACTTGACCTCTGCAACACTATGCAGAGCAATGCATGAGTACTTTAGGAAGTTTAGTCTCATTTTCAGAAGTGATTTAAGGAGTCAGACCTCTTAGGATGCTTTACAAAGGCAGTTGCAGGTAAGTCTGGTGTTGCTCTAAGCCAGTGGGACTGGGTTCAGCAGGCTCTGCACATCTCAGGGACCTCTCTGCATCTCCTCCCCAGCCTCACCTTTCTGAGTGATTTTACAGCCACCAGCTGAGAGGTGAGCAATGTTCCACTGTACCAGACTATGTGGACATGCCTTTAATTCTCACTGTCCATGCTGTTAAAGTTGGCTGTTTGAACCATCTCGTTCCTGAGTCCGAGGTGTTAGAAAAGGCCAGAATTCCAGGGTGTGCAAAATGTAAAAATCAGACTTGTGGTTATGTATGTACTCAAAATGTTGTTTTGCTTGCTGAAATTGCTTTTGAAAACATGATGCCCAAGTCTTTTAGGAGCCTACAATGCAGTGCTTAAGACATCCAGAGCTAACTTGCTCAGAGCAGGGAGAATGACAGATTACTCAATTCCCTTTTCAATTAGTTAACCACAGGATCATCATTCTACTTCACTCAAATTGTGGTATATTGATTTCTGTTGTGACTCTAAAGATTTTAATTTTTAATAAAAAGTTAACATGATATTCTCTTTATGTGTATAAATCCAGAATAATCTGCCTTTTGCAGACAGGGTATTTAAATTGAAAGACCTCGTAATACCTGTCATGTTTTTAAGGAGCTCTCCCTGAGTTCATGGAACCAGCACCCCTGTGTTTAGCTTCCCCACAAGACACCAGTAACACAAAAGCCTTTGAGACCTAGATGAGAGAGTTACAACATAATGAACTTTTAAATATCAATAACCCTTCCCAAAAGTTGCTAAGAAGCTCCCGTTGTACAAAATCAGAATTTCAAAATATCAGCTGATGCAAATTACAGAGAAGCCAAAGGAAAAAGTTATCCAAAGCCTTTCCTATCTTTCTATGTATACATATAGAAAAATAGGAAAGGGGTGTGTTTTGTATATGTATATATACTTATATACATATAATTGTATGAATATATCTATCTTTTTTCCTATCCAAGGCCAAATTAATATGAATAGGTCTATGGTTCTGGAACAGGTAAATACTAAAGAACTTGCCTTAAATTGCTTGTAGGTTGTGCATACTGACCCCAGACTCCATTTTACTGAGAAATGAGGTGACAACTCAGGTGAGCAGATTTTCCTTCCTTGGGCATCCCAGCCCAAGGTAACTGCAGAGTCAGGTGCAGCAGGTTGCTAATGCAGCCCACGTTCAGGGCAGTGCTCCTTCCCAAACCACCAGCAGCTCTCAGAAACCCCCGTGCCCAGGTAAAAAGCTTTTAGACCATCAATCCCAACAGTGATAAAAAACTTCTAGATGTTTTTCCATTTGACAGCTTTACTCTAACCCTGAGCTTCCACGGAAAAGCTACACAGTGAAACTTGGCCTGAGTATTAAAAGGAAGTTTCTTGGGGACCTTCTGTACTTTCTGGCACACTTCCCAGGAAGGGACTAATCAGTAAAAAGCCGTTCTTCACACTTGTTCTTTGGCCTGTCCTCTGCGACCTATTTTCTTGACTAATCCTGTGATTTTTATCCCAGCCAATGCCAAATTGCTTCTGTTTCTGCCTACTTCTGGCCAGTCCTATAACTCTTAGCTCCCAGCAAGCCCTTGGGGGGAAATATGGAATTTTGAGTGGTTCCTCTTGCTCCAAGTACTCTGCAGAATCAAAGGACAGGATTAGTAACTCCAAAATTCAACAGCAGAAGCATTCTCTGTATAGGTAAATGAAGACTTTAGTGCAGATGAGGTCTTTCCTAGAAGATAAAATACCATAAGGCCAGTCTGTGTGTGTGATGTGAGCTTTGTACTCCTGAAACCAAAGAAACCCTTGTGAAAAGCTCTACATGATGATCTGTGAAGCTTTTATTTTGTTGCCAAAAGAGGGAGCCCTCACAGAATTCTATATGCTTCAGCACCATTCTTGCTCTTGTGATCTGCTCTTTAAAAAAAGCTCTGAATTTTGTTTTTCTTACAAAACTTTTGGCCTTTTAGGTTTAGAATAAGTTTGTGGCATAGATAATGTGAGCTGTGAGTTTTGCCCTCTTTGGTTTCACAATGACCTCAGGGTACAAAGAGAGAAAACAAGCTTTTCATTTTCAGTTATTCAGCTGGCTATCATTAAGTACACAATTTGGTTTCATTAAATACTATATTTTAGCATTCCAGCGTTAGAAATAATGATCCTACTAAACTGGACAATGCTGGCTGGGCACTGAACTTATTTTAAATGATACAGGATTCTATGTGTTGTAATTTGGGTTCCATGCTGCCTTCTGTTTCTGTGAGCTGGAATTGTCAAAACTGGTACCCAATTCAACCTCTTGGTCATCCCAGAAGGATTTTTTTATTCTGAAAGACAATGTTTGAGAAGAACAAGTGGGATCTTTTCAGTCTGCTTGATGATATAAAGGGTAAATTAGTGCTGGGTTTATTTGTAATCACTTGTAGAGTGCAAGCCAAGAAATTTTGGAGGGATTTTAAGAATTACACAACTTGTTACTGATTTTACCAGTGGATTAGGTTCAAAGCAGTGAGAAAGCACAGGCTCTTTTATTAGTGTTTATCTGCAGGGGGAAAGAGTTTTTTCTCCAGTTCTGCAACAGAGACTGCAACAAATAATAAGTTTACCAGAGAGACTCGGTAAGTGTTGATTCATGGTTCACCCTTCCCTCTTCCTGAGCTTGAACTGGTTAAAGGAAACTCTGGCAAGAGAAATTACAGGTATTTCAGCTGATCTCTGCCATCTTTTCTGAACCTGTACTGTTCCCTAGATTAGTTCCCTGTTGAAGAATTTATTTTCAACCTGATGGTTCCTATGACTCTGTGGCTTCAATACCCCATTTGGTATTTTCTCTGGTTTGCACAGTAGCTCTCTCTTCCACTGTCTGAGTGGATATGACAGTCCAGCCTTTCTTATCTCCCCCTAATCAAAGCCAAACTTGCAAAATAGCTTTATTTCGTGGGAGCACAAAGCCAATAATGGGGCAGTAGGATTTAAAAAAATACTTTTACTTGATGATTTGAGATATCTTGCCTTACTATTTTTAAGCACAAAATCAGAGGCTACAGTCAGACCTGTTTTAGTGAGGTTTTGAGACTTGGAACCAGATTCTCAAAAATACGTTAGTGTTTAAAAAGCATTTGGGTGCTTAATTCACTCCCAGGTCAGTTGTTCTTGAAAAATGTCACATCCTTGCTCTTGGCAAGACTGGAGTGTGACATAGCAGGATTGTTGCATCAGAGTAAAATCCTGTTTAAAATTCATTTTGCTGATTTGTTGTTGACAGATCCTGTGTGAAGGCTGCTGTGGGATTATTGTGCCATAATAGTGGTGAGATTCAAAATAAGTGCAAGGAGTCAAGTGGCTGAGATAGGAAGGATCACATTTAGGTGATAACTTTTTTTCCTCTTTTCCATTATGGTGTTGTTGTTGTTTTGAACACTATTAGTATTCCCAGTGCTGTACAGAAACATAGGGGAGACTTAGGGCAGGAGCTAAGTTGATTGCAATCAAATGACATCATACAACAGAAAAACAAACCCTAAAATAATTTTATGCATTATATTTAAAAGAAGAACATTCAGAGTTAAGACTGAAATGGCCAAAATGAGTGTTTCTGACATTTTATGGATGTTCTGCATAGGTAGTGTGCCTCCAAATATTGGATGCTCTGATATACCATATGTGCTGCAATTCCTAAGCAATACAACAGATGTTTTAGGTGATCAATTCAGAACTCACTGGCTTTGTTTAGCTCTCCCCATTTCCAATTTTATATGATGTGAATGTGCCTTTCATCATAAGTAGAGGAACAGTTCCATATTTAAAAATCTATGCATAATTCAAAGTTGACACACTAGCAATACTAAAACACCCCCCAACCTAGAAAATCTCATGTTCCTCAGAGTCCAAAACACCTAGTTAGGAAAAGCTGTGGCCAGTAAAAATTAACTTTGTGTGGCTTGAATCAAAACTTAACTATTCTTTTGAGTTTAGGTTTATTGTACGAGGCAGATGAAAGCTGACAGTTCTGATTTCTTTGTTGATCAGAGAGCTGGGGGAGCTGCTTTGTTTGCTTATTTGTTTTTAAGAAAAATTTCATCTTATTTCTGTGTAATCTCTTCCAAAGCCAGCTTCCTAATGGCACCTTTTTATCTTCAGGTCTCTTAACACTTTCTTCTCTGCTGCCCCTTGCTTTGCCAGCTCCTAGTATGCAAAGTGCCTTTTCTGCCCTGTGATCAGCTTTTCTTTCTTTTTATGTTTTCTTTTCTTTTTTTTTCTTTAAAGAGCTTTTTAACAGTAATACCCAATGATTTTACTTAGTTTTCTGCTCATGTGGGCTGGAAATCTATTCAGCCTTCATTAAAAAGCTCATTTGAAAATAGCGATTCCATTGTATTGTCTGAACCGCTCAGTTTATTTATTTGGGGATATAAAAGAGGTGAACTCTCATATTTTTTCCCATAGTAAATGAGCACAGATATATATCTGATGGCTAACACAGTGGAGAGACTTTCTTCTGGAGTGGTCTGTGGGGAATAAACTTGCCTGTCTGCCTCTGCAGAGGCTGGGAGTGGCGAGGGCAAAGTCAAGCAGGGCTCCTGCACCAGCCCCGTGTCTCCTCTGCAATCTGAACCCACAGGACCGTGGCGAAGGGAGCTACAATTCAGAAGGAAAAATGTTCTCTGTCTTCAGTGACCAAAAGAAAAATTTAGGCTCACTGGGAACAGGAATGAATCTGACACCTAATTTTGCCACTATAAATTGGAACATTTACATTTGTGTTGGTCTTTCAAAAAAAGAAAATTCCTGAAATATTGCTGTCTGACACAATAGAGTTCAAGCTAAGAACAAGGATAAATTTTCCTGGCATGTTCACCTGTGGCAACTTTGTTCACCTTTCCTGCAACTGTGAAATTGGTTTGAAATGATGGACTGATGCTTCCTTCAGAGTTATTCTTGACATACAACAGCTCTTTTGCTAACTAAGAAATATGTACTGTTTAAGGAAGCAAAATGCTTTCCAAACACAGTGTGGAAATGTTGTTGTAAACATCTACATAATTAATTTTTAAGGTTAATGTTCAAGGGATGTTTGGAAACCTCTTGGATTTCTTCTAATAAGCGAAGAACGTAAACAAGGGCAATGGCAGCAATTAAAATACAGAACTATCTATTTCTAAAAAAAATGGAAACTTCAGAGTGACTCACAAATCATAGGTAAACATCCACGTTTCAACTTACCAAGAGAAACATATTTTCTGTGTAACCCAAAGGCAGACTGCTTAGCAGTAGCTTCATGATACAGTTCCTACGTTCCTGCTTTGTTACACGGACATGAGTAAATCTCAGCTTCTGTCTTCTGGAGATCTGATTCTGAGGGACACAATCTGCCTTCAGTGACCATCTCAGCAAGGGGAACAGGGGAAACTCAGGCTTTGGCTGGACTGAACCCTGAAGCAACTCCACATTTGTGATGCAAAAAATTAGCAGTTTCGTATTGAAATTGGTTAATGGGGCATTTGGTTCCCTTCTCTCTTCCACTGAAGTCCCCACGCTTTGGGTGCTGCTCAGAACAGTCCTGTGTTGGCCAGTCACCACACAGACTTTTCACAAATGTGTGTTCTGGGATTTTTAACCACTGTTAGATTTACATCAGGTAGCAGGTCCCCAATGAATTGCTTATAGAACTGTAAAAGAGAGATAATTTGAAGCAGTTAGCAATGAGGCTAATGAAAAGAGGGCTTCAGACCTCTTATCTCTGTTCAGTGTACAGGACAAATGTTGTTTCCTATTTTATTAGCCAGAATAACCTGGCCTGGACTGAGGAGAGGAACAAACTGGTAATATTTGGATGGCCTTGTTTTCTTATGCAGGTCTCCATTTGAGGCTGCTCTCCTCCAAACTAATTCAACCTGGTGATTTTGATGAACAAAACTTTTATTTTCTCCTTTAACATGATATATTTTTTGTGACTTACGTAGCTCTCTTCAACTGTTGTGAATAAAAATGCCTCTGGAATGTTTTAAAGCACCTGGGTGAAGGGTTTGGGCTAAAATATCAAATTTAAAAACTTAAGATAAAAATTGTCCCAGTTCAGATGTACAGAGCTAAATGCTACCTTGGTTCAAGGAGCCTCCACTTGATTTTTTATTAGCATTTCTAGAGACATCACCCACAGATTACCCATGAATCATCACACTGGATAGTGTGCAAAGGCAGAGTGACCCTAGAAGTGGCTGTAGAGTCCCAGTGCTGCCCTGTTAGTCTTTAGGAGTTTGGATATGGATTACAGCCTGAGTGGACCTTGTTCCACAAGTTCTGTGGCTCAAGATATTCAGTTACAGGGATTTAGTAATGATTTTAGCCTGTGCCACAGAAAGTACAACGAAATTACTTCAGAAACAAATGAGAAAGTGTTGGGTCTGTTTAGAAAGTCATACTGTACCTTTTACCTTCAGGATAGCCCTCTCTTGTTATTGCCATTTAACTTCCCCAGACAGAGCTGTCATGGGCTGTAATTAAATAGACAGGGTTTAGAAGAATGAAGATTGGGATGCTCTGAATCATTTGTTAAAGTGAATATGACAAGCAGTGGTCTGGTTTGGAAAAAAAAATATTCAAGAAATAGAAAAATAAACTCGCTGCCCTGGATTGTGAAAGGAAACAGACTCAAACTGAAATTAGATGAAAAGCTTGAAATTAGATGAGACAATAGTCAGGCATATAAATTTATATATTTGTTCATATGTACTAGATTCTAATTTAGCTTTTTGCTACAATTTTTATCGTGTTGTTTTGACTTACCTACAGTAATCAAGAAACATTACACAATATGAGGGGGGTCAGAGGGAGAGATTTTAAATAATCCTCCCAATTTAAATGTGAAAACACAGTTATTTTCCCTTCCCTCCTGCCTGTCCCTATCGCAGAAAAGTCTTTGGCTGTAATGGTGCCTCGACAGCCTGAGAAGAGCTTGGAGAGCTGGCATCAGTTGCCCCTATGCTGCAAAAGAAAAAAATACTGATTTTGTCCAGCTGTTGCGCAAGTCTTTGGAATAGAATATTTCCTATCTGATTGGTTTATATTCCCATAGTATTAGCAGTTTGAAAATGCAGATGAAACTGGGCTTTAGCACGTCTGCTGGATAGAGGAAATGAGGAAATAAGGAAAGAGAAAGAAGAAGCGAATGTGACAGAGAAAAAGGCCTGTGAATTTAGAGCTGAAGATTAAAAAATGAAATCATTGGTGCATTGGAAATCAGTTCCTTTAGCTCCCCTCCCACTGATTTCCTGTGGCTCCTTAAAGAGATGCTGCTTCTCCTAGGAAATGCGTGTTCTGCCATGTTGGTGACACATGGTGTGATAATTTTGAGTATTTCTTAGGTTTTTCTTCTGTATCTACAATACACAGCATATATCACTTCCTTGTCTGAAATACTTGTTTATAAACATTTACTTCTCTGAGCACAATGCAGAAATCAATAGACACACCTCACTATAAACACAAAGGAATGTTTGTATGTGTCTGTGATTCTACTGACATGTATGCAATATATTTATGCTCGTGCTTATATACAACTACAGTAATGGTAACTGCAAAAGTCAATTGCAAAACCAAATAAGCTCTGTCTTTTCCTTTTGGATGCTTGGATGCATGGACCTGTAGGTTTGAGGCTGGTGGCTTTGAAGTTGAGTGGTGCTGGCACAAATGGAGATCGCTACAGAAGAATTTTGGAGATGTAGCCTGTAGATCTCATGCAAATCCTTTTGCAGTCATAAAGTTCTCCCGACATTTACTCTCCTTTGTGTTATGCAGAAAGCCCAGCTACTACAGGTAAAAATGTTGTTTGCTTGTAGAGCTGAAATCTGCTCCGTTGAAAGTCTAAGTTCCTGAGATGTTTGAATGTGATATACCAGAAATGCAACCTATTATTGAGGCTTTCTTCTAAATAAAATGTCATGCATTACTATTGCACACAAGTCACTCGGCTGCCTTTAAATATTGCCATCTCTAAGTGGAAAGGGAATATTGTGAATGTTTGCAGAATACCTTCAACCACAGGAACTGTGATTTGGCAATTGCTGTGCTGTGTTCTCACACAGCTCAGGGAAACTCCAACACCTTAAGAGAAAGTAACATCTGAGACAAACACAACCAGGTAATTCCCACCACATCAGAAGTAAAGGAAGGGAGCTCTTGGCGGGGGAGGGATTTAGGCTCTAGGGAGTCGGAGAAAATGGCAACGAGAGAAGTGTTCTGTCGTGTTTATTTTCACTCTGCTGCTGAATCACAGGGACTTCTTAACACATAACTCATAAGTTTTATGCATGAAAACCCAATAAGTTTTGGGAAATTTCATATTCAGAAGGAATTTACTCTTGTATTGCATCTTTTATATGTCTTTTTCTTCCTTCTGTTTGTATTGCTGTCTTTATGGTGTGAAACCACAAGAGCCCTGTTTCTTAAAAGGTTATCAAAGATGTGGGTTTTTTGACTGGGCTCAGGTGTATTAGGAAGTGGATAGTGTCACTGCTGTAATTCAGAGCTTTGTTTTTCAGTTAAGCGCTGCCCTGAGCAGGATTCTAATCCAGAGCAGGAGCCAAATTGAGTGTAAACACATGCTGCTCCTGGAACAAGAAGGTATTTAAGTTCTTAGAAAGAAGGATTCTACCAGTGAAAATTTCTCATGTTTCAGAAAGCTTCATCTTCTTCAGACTCCTTTTTTCCAAAACAGTAATTTCTTTGAACCCAAGTCAGTCGTCAGTCTGCTCACCACCAGCTAATTCTGGCATGATGACAGTTTATTAAGCTTAGTATTAGTTGATATGGAGAGAATAGGACAACTGCTATTAAACTGCTACTAGCTGGTAGGTAAACTACTCAGGTTGGACATTAATTTTGGAATTAAGTCCCAATTTTAATAAATATTTATTTAGTTATAGACAGTAAAAGAAGGTTCTGGAGAAATGATCTGCTGGTCAGAGCACTTGTAGATGGGTATAAGGAGCTGAAGTTCAATCTCAAGGTCCGGATGGGCCAGAGCAGGGATGAACTTCTGAATTTGTGCCTTCCTTGTAATCACAGGCTCCTGCAACTGCATGTTTAGTTTTAAAATTGCCTATATTGGGGGTTAATCTGTCCTGTCTGTTATCTAAACCAACCCATAAACAATGGCTAGTTAGTCAATATCCCATTACTGGCATAGGTAGATATGCTTTGTTTCTAATTAAACATTAATTGAACACTGTTACTTTGCCCCCCTACCCCCAACCCCCAACAAATGGTGGACTTAAGTTCATAATTGCTTTCACAAATACTTCTCCTTTCCTTTGTAAAACTTAATGTAAGACAGGAATCACAACTAAAGAATGGCTGTGCAATGCTAAAGCAATCTGCATCATGTATAGATTTAGGTTGTTAATGGCACTGTGTGTGGTCTGTATAGTTTTTCCTGCCCTTGTTTACTCTATTTTTTCAAAAATAAATAAAATTTAAAGGGAAGAGTTTTTTTGGCTCCTGCTGCTCACCAAGTACTTTAAGACATAATCCGTTGTTTGTGGCATTACAATAATCTCTATAGGCATTAAATAACTGATGTCACAAGCACAGGATTATAACCACAGCTCTGCAATTTACATAGTAATACAACAAAGTATGAAAAACCTGTGTGGCAGTATGTTACCAAAACTAACCCTTTAAAATGTTGAGTTAAATCGTGGAATGAGTAGATCCTGAACCCTTGCTGTGTAAGTACATTTAAAACGTGCACACAGCCACCTTTTTGTTAGAGCAACTACAAAGAGGTTTGATTCCAACTTGGATGTGGAGGCAGACCATGGAGAAATGGACCTCTTCTCTTCCTTCATTTCTTTCAGGCCCAGAGCTTTTGGGAAAGAGCAGAGCAAAGTACACACAAGGTATTGGCTGTATCATCCCTTCTTTTCCCCCAGCCTTTACTGTGGCAGAAATACCAGGATTTGTGTGTTGTACTCCATGTACTCACATACTCTACTCAGGGTGCAGAGGGCCCAGAGCCCTGGCTATATGTGCATTAATTTGTCTCAGCATTTCAGGTTTGGATTAACTTGGAGGATAGAAGCCTATGGAACTGGGAGGTCTGAGTCAAGTCTGCCAGTTGGGTTCCATGAAGTGATTGGATTTGCTTGCCATATTTTGACTTGGTTTAAAAAAGAAACTGTTATTAACTAATCAAAGTGTCCTTTTACATCTGAGAATATGTGTGTGCATAGTATACATCATAAACCATAAAGCTGCTACCAATGTACTTCTGGTGCATAAGGATCCTTATTTACAAATGCAGAAGGACAGAAGACTGAAGAGGCTTCGGGTTGTCATAACTCTTATTGGCAAAGTTAAGGATCAGGTCATTCCAAAGCTGTTCATTCCTCCTCTCCTTCCAGAGATAAAATAGCCTTGACAACTTTTTGTTGTGACTGTTAATGTTTATGGTGAACTGATGGGCTTTTTTTTGATTACTAGTGATTCACTAGGAATTGGGTTACTGTCTTAATGAGTGCAGTATATGTAAATAAGGCAACCTATAGATGGAGCACCAGTAGATGTCACTCAAGAATATGTGGAAGAGACCATGAAGTGAGTGTGACCAATAAAGCTGAGTGTACACATTGGCCTCTCTGCACAGCTGCTCAGGGTGCTCAGCATCCCATGGCTTTGGGCAATGATCCACTGCTTTTGGTAGCCACCTGCTCACCAAGGCTTTGGGGCTGTGACCTCCCACTTCTGCCACAGGTACTGCAGAGTGTTTGTGTGTCTGCCCATGACTTTTCCACCTTTCCCTAATCTTTATTGTAATAATGTTCTTTCTAAATAGCTTTTGAGCACAACAGGACTGTAAGAACATTATGCATGAATCTTCTGTTCCTGACACAAATAGTTCAAAAGGGGAGAAGGAGAGGTCTTGGCTACTTGTTAGCAGTGTTTTAGAAAAATAGGGAGGTACCAGGCATCACTGATTTTGGGAAAGAAATACACAGGTGTCAGATATTAAGTAGAAGAATATGTGCACTAGAAGTATGAGTAAAGTGACTTAATAGTTTGGCACTGTCTTTCAATATTTGGACTTGGTTTTGATTCTAAACCAGAATTGAGTTACCAGATATTGCAGCGATCAAGTGTCTGTAGAGGTCACTGTTAAAATGGTTTAAAATGCTCATTATAGTTCTTAGCATGAGGAATAACATATCCCAAGCCACTTTATAAATGTTCTTCCACACCTATATTATCAATAATTGATTCCACAGAGTAGGCTACAGCAGATGCAATTTGCTAAAATCCCAGTCAAGTGTCAACAAGCTGACTGGTTCATTTTATCATTATACCAGGAAACTTCAGCAGCTAATCATAAGGGAAGTATAAAATGTGAGATCTTGTTTCATTATATGAATAAAAGCCTGTGATTTCAGGATGGAAAGAAAAGATCATTGCTCAGCATAATGTGCTTTAAAAAAAAAAAAAGCAGCAGCTTTAAATCATCAAATTATCCATTTTAACAGGATTTGAATTAATAACTTACTGAGATCATTACTTACATCAGGAGTTTCTCTTTGGAGGTAAGTCTTGCACTCTGAAGGGAAGGAGGGTACAAGCAGTGAAACTTGCATTTGAGGATCCAGGCAGATGTGAAGTGCTCACTTTTTTCTAACACCTTTCTTTAGCTCCTTCATTAGGAAATTTTTCCAGGTGTTGACTAGCCCTGAGTATTTCTTAAACTGTCCAACAACAAACAGCTAGAAGAAGGTTTGCACTCCTCTGTCAGAAAAGTGTCTTTTGCATAGGAGCACAAAAAACTGAGGTTCACAGCTTGTCACCCCTCAGGTAGCAATGAGAAAGATGGTACACAGCCTTTGACCTCCCCACTTTGCCCCTCCTCCCTCCCCTCTGCTGTAAATCCCTCCAGGGCAAAACCAAGGAGGCTTATGGTGGTGCTTGTGGGCAGCCACACTGTGCCAAGTTGCACACTTGGGATCTCTTTGATCTTTTTCTGAACTTTTGGGTTCTTTCATGGCATAATGTTAGAGGACAGCTTTCAAAAGCACTGACGTTACAGAATGCAGCAAGAATAAAGGCCATAGAAATGTGAAATTCACCCTTCAGTACCTCCTCATCTTTATTTTGTGATTAGATACACTGGTTTCAATTACTCCTATGTCAACACAGTTTAGAGAAGAGAAACACAAGTTTAGAAGTCAAAAGGAAAAGGCACTTTTAGTGACAACTTGTGGCAAAGTTTCCAGGAAAAAAAAAATAGTTGCGTCTTGATTTCAATCTTAAACCTTCCAAACTGCACAGTAAATTGAAGGTTGTAAGGGACAGACACCTGTTCAAACCACATTGAAATTAGAGGGAGGAGATCAATAGCAGAGACCAGCCTGGGTAAAATACATTTTGGAAGACAAAATCCTCGAGTGGTCCCAGAGAGTCAATTCCAGCGTCCCGTGAGGGGACTGTGGCAGGAGCTGCTATTGAGATGAGCAGCTGCCTTTGGGTTCACAGCTGCAGAAAACACTGCCCACAGAGGGAAGGCAGTGAAATGGCACAAACCCAACAGGAGCTTCTAAAGCTGATGTCAGCTCAGGGCTTAGGAATTTTATATGGAGACTCAGAGCAAGGCAGATAGAGATGCCCTTGCTGTCTAGAAAACCTCTATTGGCTCCTGGGACTTGGGTGCCTGGGAAGCTGAAGAAGGTCCCAGCACAGTGGCCTCACATATGCCATAGATCCCTGAATGGCTGCTGCCATCTCCATCTCCCCTTACCTGCACTGCTGGGGGTTGGGGGCTTGGAGATGATGTGCTGGGATAGAAGGCAGGGGTGAGAATATTTTTTTGGATCATGGCGGGAGGAGGAGTAGGAAGATGACTTTATAATTGGTTTTTTATCACTCTTTCTGACTATATTGACTTTATACTTGACACAGCTTTGGCTGGCAAGTAAGGCCCAGATACATTCAGAATTAGATATGACTAGGCTCATTCTTACATGAGAAGAAAATCATCGGTTGCTACAGAAACAGCTCCATATCAGTCTCGTGGGGCATCTTTGCATCTGGCTTTTTTTCCTTCTCTTTTGCTAATCTGTAGATAAGAGTCAAAGCAAGTGCAGCACATCTCACATCTCTATAAAAGGTTGGAAGAACTCTGCAGAGAGCAAAGTGTGAAAGAACATCTCATAGATAAGCTAAACTTAAATGAATGAGTTAATTTACACTCCCCCTGCATTTTTTTTTCAAGTTTTGCAACTCTCTCTAAGTTAATTGAGGTGAAAATTAAATGACACCAGTCAGCAAATATTTTAAAGACCACCAAAATCAAGGAAGAGAAAGGAGGCACTCAGAAAAGGAGTTACTAAGAAACAGGAAAAATTCCGAGGGGTGAGTTAGAATCTGTGTCGAGAAAATTGCATCTTGCAATGGAGTAATAATCCAGACTGACTTTCAGGCAAGTTGTTTAACTTGATAAATTAAGGAATTAGTTAAAAATAAGTGTATATTATGGGTGAACAGGGACCATTCTGCACACTTCAGACCAGCTCACCAGCGACGTTCTTCAACTGGTTTTCTAAAACGTAATGAATTCTTGATGCTTAGTAGATTAATATTTATTGAGTGAATCAATGCTTAATTTATTAAAAAATTGCCTTCCTTGTATTTTAATATGATTTATTACTCATCAGTGCTTATTGCATTAATTAAAGATTGTGTTAATTTTGTGGAAGCGAACACGATCTGCTGCAGGTTTGCTGCGCTGAGGGGACTGTGCCTCTGGGTAGTGCCAACCATGGAAACTGCTGGAGGTGGGAAGCTGGGATGAGTCACCTCTTCCTGCCCTTGGGATTTCAGATAGCCAGCAAAGTGGAAAAGAGGATGCTGCCCCTCAAGGGTAGGACAGGATTATAGCAATAGCAATACTGTGATGATACAGGGAATGTTTCTGTTTGCCTCCTTCAAATTATGGCTGATGCTGTGGAATTCATTTTGGTATTTCTTATGGAATGTCTTTCTGTCAACGTAGGTGAAATCCAGCCTTATAGACATGGGAAACTGTCACCACTTTCCCAACCAGCAATGACAGTCATTGTGTTTCAGTGCTCAAACTGTAAGAAATTCTTGGGACAGTAGGTTGCCTGGAGATTGGGATGGTCCCAAGCATCTCAGCAGGGGCAGGTGTTTGAGAAGTGGAAAATTCCTAAAGGCAGAACAAAAAAAGCCAGACATCTTGTGAGCTGAGTCTTTCAAGAAATCTGTCAAAACAGGGAGAGGGTGATCCTGCTGGAGGGGGGCCACAGCTGCAATTTGCATCTCTCAGCACTGAAGAAAGAAGTGAATATATAAAGCCCCACAGCCATGATACTTCTGGTGAAATTATTTTATTAATGGGTGTGACATTTGTAATGTCTCTCTCTTTAAATTCAAATACCGCTGTTTTTATAGCTACTCATAAGTGAGTCTGTCTGTTTTTTAAAAAAAATCCATCTAGTTACTAGGCTGCTTGCATCCAGCTGAGCCCTGGAAACGGCAGAGAGCTAGTCCCTGAGATCTGAGAGCAGGCTGGAATTTCCGGAAAGTGGTCGGATCCATAATTAGGGTATTTTTGCATGTTTAAATGCACAATTCTGGAATGCACTTTGCTGTTTGCTCCTCTCCGGGGCTGGGGTGAGTGTGCACAAACTTCCCTCGACGAGCTAAATCGTAGAAACCTCTTCAAGGTCCAATGAAGGTCAGAGCAGAGAATTTTTTCCTCTCCTGGTCACCAGGCAAGCAGGGACCACTGTGCTCCAGCCTGGAGCGTTTGGGTGGAGCCAGTGCCAAGGACCTGGTGGCATTTCAAATCCCTCGCAGCAGTTAGGTGTTAGATGCAAAAGATCAGTGCTGCTCCACTTGAAGTCAGAGAAATAACTTGAGCTTAAAGTTCAGCGTATACACAGAGATTTCCCGGATCTGGAGTTAATTTGTTTTTTCCAAGGTCAGCCTGAAGGCAGCATCCAAATTGGAAAAAAAGTTAAAAACTGAATGTTTGACTTGTAATAATTTAACTTTATTTCCCATTTTGTTTAACCTCTCCTATATGCTTTTGTTTTCCTGACGTATCAAGTTAAGCTATTTAGGTTTTTATTTAATGTTTATTTTTACCCCATTTAATAGACTCAAGTCAGGACTGGGGGCCAGTCAGGCTGGATGCCTTTCTCTCTATTCCAAATCTTTGCATTTTGCAACTCTCTTTGATGCAGGATATTTATATTCCACCTTTTTTTTTTCCTAGTAGAGAAGCTTTCACGGAGTATAGGCTTTGGATATATATTTTCTGCTCTAGCTGTTCATTAGATATACAGCATTTGGAGTTCCAGTTGTGCTGAGAAATGTAAGCAAAGCTTTTGGCCCAGTGGGGGCTAAGCTCTGGCATTTCATAGCTTTGTACATATGAATCAGGATTAAGGTGCAGGATCTATATAAAATTTAGCTCATTAGGAGATGTTTCGTCTTACGGCTCCCACTGGGAAGGTGGGGCCTTTGCTTACACACAGTATTCCTCACTCTGCTTAACTGCTCCCTGGGTAAGGAGGGGGGTGAGCAGCCCCCTGCAGAGTAAGTACAGCAGTTCTTGTGCAGGGGACACAAAGCAGCAGCAGGGTATTCCTCTCCCTTTCACCATTACCCTGCACACCTGGAAAAAGACTTGGCACACACTGGCCTCGGTATTTTATACTAAAGCAAACGCAGCCGAGCACAGTGCTGAGGTCGTAATCAGGATGACTTACCGGAGTTAAGAGAACAAGGAGTACCTCTGAAAACAGACAATAGGACTTTTCTCACAAATGTGATTTGTGTTGTACCAGATTTAAGGGGCTGAAGGCCAGAAAGGCTTCAGAAAACGTGGGATTTTTCAGCCCGACACCCCACCTGGCTTCCCAGCAGGCCACGTTCCCATTGGGCACATAGCTCAAGTGTATTCAGTGGATGACCATGTCCATGCACTTCAGCCAGTGAAGCTTTACTACAGAGAAATTATGGGTTTGGAAGGGAGTTTCATCAGTCTTAATTTCCAAGGAAGAGCGTTCACAGTAGGGAATACCAAGTTGATGTTGCCTCCTCAAGGACTTTCAGCTGTCACACCGGGAATACAGTGAGTGCAGTGATGAGAATTAGATTAGAAGAAGATCAATAGGGCTGGCAATAAATGAAAGTAACACAGACATTATTGAGCAAATTAGGAGAGAGAAATTAAACTGGACAGTATAATCTTCAATACCAGCTAGACACACTACTGTTGGGCAAAATTAGGGAGACAACAGTAAGTTAGAAAGTGCTATGATGAAGAGGCATTAACAGTCTGTGAGATGGGGAAAGCCCTGCTTGTGATGGAAAGCTCTCAGCCCACAGAAAGGTGGAAGAGGATGATAATGGTCCAGAAGCATTTAAATCCATGGATTTAAGTGGTGGGCTGCAGAGAGATAACAGTGGGGAGATCACCTAAGACTGGGAACATGGAGCAGGCAGCAGCACTGGCTGCATGTTACAGGGAAAGGGAACCTCAGATGCACCCCACCATCACAAAGGCTTTGGTAGCATAGCTTGTTCCAGGCAGAAAATTTTCCTAACCTTCTAACAGTACAGGTTGGTTTGCCATGTGAAGTCTTGCAGGCCTTCCAGAAACACTCCTCTGTGTAAACTTGATTATTTGTCATAATAACTCCCTATATTTTTGCTGTCTGTACAGATATCCACTGATGATCAAGTCAGGCAAGCTTTTGGGGTGAGGGATATCCGGTGGCAATGAGATCCATGGGCTGACTGCACTCAGCATGAAAAGAAGCTTTCCTTTTATCACTCTTGAGTTTGTCTAGATACTCTTACATGTCTTTGAAAGGTTCACCCCAAGGCAATATAATTGTGTTTGATCACATACAGGCATTGAGTCAGTGATTGATATGAATAAAGAACTCAGAGTTGCTCGTCCTGGTTCCATGTCTTCATCCCTGTGGAATCAGAAATCACTTTTATAAATATATCGGTCCATCTGTGCTTCTAGCTATCCATTTCAAGTGTATGTTCCAAAAAAGAAATAGTAACACTTTATAAGTGCAAATAAAAACACATTAAAAGGACTGAGCAAGGGGTTTTTCTTCCTCATAAAGTGCATGTGGATCCCTTCCAAAAGAGTTACCGTGAGCCATGTAACTTGTAATTAATTCTGCTATAAATGTCAGAACACTTACTTTGCAGGTCTAAGCTGACCCACTAAAATTAGTCCCCTTTTAACAATTCCTTTTATAATTTGTTTTTCAGCAGAAACGACGGCTTGACCTCCTGACAATAACCAGCCCCGGTAAGTGAGCTCTGCCGCCCAGCTCTCTTCTCTTTTCTTAAAGAGATGGTTGTCTAAATGTGTTTTTCCCCCGTCTCTGACATGCAAAATGAAAAACACTGTTCCCCAGAAAATCTTTCATCTAATAACAAGTGACAGCTATATTGTGCTTGGCAAAGCCCCGGGCAGTTATCCGTTCACAGAGCTGCCTCTTCAGACCTTTACTCTATGAATTGGAGTGCTGATATTTCTTTAAGCCTCCTGGGGTTACAGTTAGTGGTATATCTGCAGGGCAGATGCCCTCAAATTCACAGTGTGTGTTCAAGTATCACGGAAATGCAAGCTTGAGTTTCCTTGGTGGCAAACATGAGCAGTTTGGGGAGTAAGGAGATGGTGGCCCTCTATGAGCGTGGTGGGAGGCAGGAGGACCAGGCTCAGGGCTGAGAACCCCAAAGTGCATCTGAAAATATTTAGGTAAAAGGAAAATGCTTTAAACTATTTGCTTTGTGGTGGCTTTTGTAGTTTGCCTCTTGAGGAGATAAACCAAAAATGTCTTCTATTGGGCAAGTGTTGGGCTCTTTGGCATTGTGAGTTTTGAAGTCTCACACTGTGGCTGAAATGCAGGTTGGTTCAGTAGTGCCCCTCTGTGATCTCAGCTCTTCAGGCTGGGTGGCTTTTCATTTGTTGCTATTTGTCTGGCTCACTTTCTTTCCATTAGCTGCTGCAGAAGTTTGCTGCCCACCAGGTTCAGATGTACACCCTGCTCCAACAGTGCCACATTTCGGTTAACTTTTTCAGTTTTTCAGATGTGTGTATGTATTAAGCTCTCAGGTTGGCTTTAACTGGGACTAATGAGTTCTGGCTTTAACTGGGAATAATGTGTTAGCGAAGTGAACAGGTGTTATGGGAAGTGAACAAAATGTGACACACATTTGCTTGGATAACAATTTTGCATCGATAATTGTTCTGACACTCTGAATGTAGATATAATCTGTGACATGGTTTCTCCTTCACTAACCTTGTTAAAATAATAAGAATTAAAATAAGGAGGAGGAACACTTTGTTGGGACAGATGTTTGAGGCTATTGGCAATTGCATCACATTTTTGCATGTTCACTTTTCATGCAGTTTGCAATTATGTTAATGTATGCTCAGGGCACTTGCTGATAAAAGCAACAATACAGCGTGATACAGCCATTGTCACTATTCTGACTGTAACTTCAAGGACAAACATGGCACATTTTTCATTTTCCATATCTTCAGCATTCCCTGTTTCTGGAGGAAAAAGAAAAAAGATCTCTAAAGGTCTTAATCATAAGACACACTCAGATCTTGGATAAGGGCACCAAAGTCCACAGTCACTTTTTTCAATAAGAGAAAAAGAGGGCTGAGGACCAGAATAACTTCATATGAAAGTTGTCTGTAAAACAAAGTTATAATACCTTCTTCATAATTTCCAGATGAATCACTGGAACAGTGAAAGAGTTGACTAGGTTGAGTTTGTGCATAGATGTCACAGTAAGTAGCTACAGCTTCATATCTCTCACTTTAATACAGCAACACAGCAATTAGTTGGAAGGACCTTCAATAACTGTAGGTAGACATACTGCACTAAAAGGGGGGAAAAGCTTTCCATAACATGTATTTTTTTCTGGAATGCGAGTTTTACCATTTGATATTTAACCAGAAATCTACAATATTGGGTATATAGGAAAAAAAATAATATTTGTTCCATGATTACATAATTGAGTGTATATAGTTTTGCTTTCGATAGAGGCATTTTCAAAAGAAGCTTGGTGCTGGATCAGGCCAAACTTACCAAAGAGCCTAAAGCTGAGATTTTTTAAAGAGGCTGAAAAAGTTAGGCACTTAATTCCTAGTAGGATTGGAAAATGTCAGCCTGTGGATTAAAGGGTCTAGTTTCAGCCCTACAAATACAAAAATAAAATAAAATAAATCATAGCCTTAGGGCTTTTATCTGTCTTTGGAGACTGCTACTTTAAAATGTTTCATTCTTTGAGTACTAGCTCTAAGATCTGACACTGACAGTCTGCTTTTACGAAGTCTTGATATCGGTTATGATGGCTGAGATCGGCCTTAATCACTGTCATCCCTTAATTTGCTGATTCAAATGAGGGACTGGGCTATTTGGTTGCACCTGTTAATCCTCTGGGACTTGTTTCTGTTCTCCACCTTGCCGCAGGCAGGCAGCCTTTGCTCCTGGTGGAGGTCACTCAGCCTTACTTAAAGTGGGAAAGTCCTCTGTGTCTCACAAGCAGTATTGGCTACCAAAACCCTATTGCTTGATTGTAAGAAAAGGCAAAGAACTTCAAAAGCAAAAGTGACCTCTGTGATTTGCACCTCTGTCATGATGAATATCATCTTTCTTTTTTGTGTGTGTGCGTGAAACTCTTGAACCAGATTTTGTACGTTTAGTCGAGAATTGATGGTGATTCCTTGCAAGTATTACAACGGCTCTTCTCCATGTGCCACTAAAACTATTTCCAAAAATTGATCAGCCAGTTAATAAGACTAATTTCAAGATAAAATAATGCCTTTAATATCAATTAAGGAGTGTTGAGAGACACAGACGTCAAAATGTTCAAAAGTGATTTTGTGGGATTAGAGAAACCTTACATCATCTCCTGGCAGTCACACTGTTCCCCATGGACGTGGCTGTTGCACTATTCCCCAGAAATCAGTGATGGGTCAGAAGCAGTGCCCATTTCTTGTTCCCTGAGTTTCCCCCTGCCCATGCTGTGCTGAACCCACACTGTGAGGGTGACCCACCACTGCCTCCTGCCTTGCTCCAGATGATTTCCAAACCCTGATCAATGCGTGTGTGGCCTTGTGAAACCTTGCTGAACAGTGCTGGACTTAAAAGCACGTTTATATGTTAAACTGAACAGGTATAGATCATTAATCTGTAATCTGGACTGAGAGAAATCTGGAAAAAAGTGGAGGGGGGGGAAGGAAGAAGCACAGATGCAGCTCCAACTACACAGTTTGTATGCAACATGCAGGGCTGACCTCTTCCAGCACCCCTAAGAGAACAGCTACAGGAAGCTCCACACCATGCCCCAAACTGGAGGAAGTCTTTGCTTTGCTTTGGATCTCCAGAAACAGCCAGACACAAATGATGCATAAGCTGGGAGCGAGCCAGACTCCCTCGTGCCCAAACACATTCCTTTGAAGTACCTGACACCCCTGTAAAATCTGGAGGGGAGTTCACTGCTCTGCCTTACTGCTGAGTAGCTGGAGGAATGTTAAGTTAAATTTATCAATGCTCTCGCCACACTCCTTTCTTCTTGCCCCTTGACACGTGAGGTACAATTAGAGTGCAGCGCCGGCACAGCTCGGGGTGCCGGAGTCAGCGCTGATGTGCGCAGTGGGGTGGGGGAAAGACGTTAAAAATTCATTAGGAGCTGGCAGGGACGTGCTGGCAGGGAGTGGGGCATAATGAGATTTAAGTTTTGGTAATTTAGATTTTCTTTAAACTTAGCTTTACCTCTGAATTTGATCCAAAACATTTCCTCAGTGCTATTCTAATTGTCTTCGGGGTTTAGGAGCAAAGCTTCAGGTGGTTCAATTCGGCCTTGTTGCACAAAGAAGATGAGGATCTGCCCTTAGTTTCTGCGTGATCATGTTCTAGTAGCACTTTGAACATGCACATATAATCACATCACATTTTTTTGTAACTGCTCAATAGTTGCAAATAAGATATCCCTGTTTCCATAGCTTTTCCATGGAGACAAAGCTTTCTGCTCTCCTGTGTTTATGATAATAACACAGCTTTCCAATTTCTCCTCTCAGTAAGGTAAGTTCCTCTCCCACTGAAGTATTTTTTAATTATTGATACCATAAATGGAAGTGTGTTGGAAACTATTGGCTTTGAAAATAGCTAACATGTGATATTATCCAAGAACCATCAGGAAAATTCTTTTGAAATTCTCTTTGATTCAGCCGTCCTCGGGGCTTTATCCTTCTCTACCAGTTTCTCTACTGCCAATTTAAAATAACATTCTCTTGAAATCAGTGCAATGTCAGGAGAAATTCATCAGCACCGTAGGTGCATGTTTCCCAGATGTATATAAACCTACTACATTTGGCAGCAGTAAATTGATTGCATTTAAAAAACCTGGGGTAGTTGAATATTCCGTAGTGCCCAGCTTGGCTACAGCATGGAATACAAAGCAATTTTTTTAAGTTTCTTTCAGCTCTGTTTTAAGTGCAATAAAGTAAGCGCTGACTCCATAATTCCTGCCTTTTGATTTACTCGGATTTTCCTGATGTGTAAACCACATCAGAGGTTTACATGCAGGGACAGAATAAGATATTCCTAATCTCTGTTGAGATTTGGTAAGAAATGTTAATGGCTCGTGTGCTTCCCCCTAATATTCAAGCTCTTACACTTTTAAACAGGGGGAAAAAAGCTTGATTTTAAAAGTATTTATCAGTCTGATCTATGTGGTGAAATAGTCTGCCCCCTTTAATATCATCAGTGCTGCATGCTCTAAAAATGTCTCCATTTCATTAATTTGTGATATACTGCTACCCTGAATTCTTTTAAGGTGGCTTTAGCTTCTGCCATACATATTTTACTGCTTTAAATTATAGATATAGGACTGTTGCCTGGTTAATTTCCTCTGGTTAGGAAAATATATTTCTGCTCTCCTGGCATTGCATAAAGTGATATGTGGGATTTGCTATATTTTTTAGCTGATTAAGTTTTGCATTTCTACATATTACTGCTTATGAGACCTCAAGTGAAACTACGTAAAGGAAGGAGAAGTTTTATAGTATATTTCAAAGTTTCATTTAACTATAAATTCCACCACTAAGCCCCGCTACAAGACTTTTCCATTACCTTCCTGGGTAGTCTGGCTATCAACTTCTTTCTAATTGAAGCATGAAAATAATATGAACTCAAAGTCATGAAGCTATAAGACAGGTATTAGTAGAAATGATACTGACTAATAAAATGTGACAGAAAGTTGTTTGCGGCCAAAACTCAGGTTTTTTTTGCTGGCCCTTATTAATTAACAGTACATTGATTTTGGTTTAAGTATGTGTCAAAGGATAGCATCAAAGTTTTTAAAGAGCCTTACATAACTACTGCTCATGTTAGTTAGGGATGCTTCACATACTAGTTTACTTGGAAAGGTGGCGGAGAAAAGAAATTACTTATCATTCCTGTAATAATTGAGTCTTTTAACACTCAGTGACAGATAGAGGTGAAATTATTTCCCATATCACTAAGACTGGGTGTTAATCCACCCATTTGCCCAAAATACTATAAGATAACTGGGGGGTCAGAACCTCATTTCTCAGCAAGGCAATAGACCCCAAATGGTTTGTCTGAACCCACTGTATAAGAATTTCCCTACCATACAAATAAAACATAAATGCTGAAGTCTCAGCTCAAAGTGAAATTCCCCCGTTGTCTGTCTTAGCTGAACCATAAAGCTGCAGGAAGAAGTTTGTTCCAGACTTGAGGAAACTTTAGTAAGATGATGTGCTAACAGAGAGCAGAGAGAAAATATGGACTTTTTTTTTCTTTTTTTTTTGGTGCCATTAGGATGGCTTCAGCTGTCCTGAGGCTAATTAGGAAATTTTACTATATCCAATTTCTCATCTTTACCGAATCTGAAGAGCTGTAAGAATTTCCATTTGCTGTGATAAGGAGAAGTAATATTGTTGCTTGTAATTACTCCTTCATGCAGATCAGTACCTTCCTAATTCTTACTTATACCTCTCCATTTGCCAGAAAAATAACTGCAGAGATGCCTCCTACTCACTGAATGGTGTAGCTGTTCCTACTGTCTTTTCCCTTCATTCATATGTCCCAAGAGAATAAGTCCTCCTTGATCTTTCTGCCTGTCCCCTGACCTATCCCAATTTGTCTCCCCAAACATCACCTACATCTATCTCAAATATCACAGTTTGGAGTTCTATTAAAACAACACTTTTTTGATTCAATAATGAAACCAGAATTTTTTACTCATTTAGTGGTAAAATATTTACTTGCAGTAAGGCTGTTTCATCCCCACCTTTGCATTTTAAAAAACTGACCTTTTTTTTGGATACATGTAGAATAAGTGATATTTGCAAAGTCGAAGTAAGACTGCAGAGAAGATATTCTAAAGGCTAATCCATTACTTTTGAAGAAAAATATCAAGCTTTTCCACAATCCCTTATTATTATTCTGGGTCACCATGGTGTTTCCATGCACCTTGGCATGTCCCTTTAATTGGATCCTTACATAGGAAGGTCCGGCATAGTTGCATTGAAAGCTGACATTTCTAACTAACTGACCTTTTCAGGCCCAGTGACACTCCTATAATGATTATCCTCTAGCATTGTTTGGACACAATACCACATACTTCACAGCACATAAAGAATATGTTCTTTGAGAACTATTCAAAATGCCCAATCTCAAGTTAGCAAAATGAGAAAATTGGGTGCAAACATTCATCAGAGTGTTATTGTGCAGGTATCGATTTGAATGCCCTTTCATTTCTCTGGGAAAAAGTGTTGTATTATAGAGCTCTAAATTAACTTCTGTTCTGTTTTTTTCCCCCCAGTAAGTATAAAAAGGTCAAATTCATTCATAAGGCTGAATAGATTTGCAGGATATAAGCAATAAGATAGCAATCAACCTTCAAATAACCTTTAAAGAGACAGTATCTTTTCTTATGAACAGTAATTGATCTGCTCATTAAGTCACTGTGCACTCTTTGGGGCTCACCTGGGCAAAAATGTGTAAGACCTGTGACGAAAGGACGTCAGCTACAGCAAAGCAGGAATAAATCCTCACTTGGAAATATAAATATTTTACGGGTTTCTGAGGGGTGTAAAGTTGAGGAGAGGATTGATATTGCAATGTGAATTCCTTGGCTTGCCTGTTATAAGGGTGAGTGAAAAAGACACAGAGAAGAGCTCGAAGTGTGAATTTGGTATTTGTGAGGATGACGATCACAGCGTGTTCATACATGCCTGAAACCTGGATACATCCTCGACTTCCCTGTTGAATTTAGTGGCTGGTGTGGGGGTGTGATCACTGCCTTTTGCCTCTGGTTGGTCTGTGTATGGGGGGGGTCTATGTATAGTTGGTATATATATAAGGGGTTGGTGTATGTACAGGGGAGCCCCTGCTGCATATCACACAGGGTTTGCCACCGCGTGTCCTTCTTCTTCTGTTCAAATAAGTCAGCAATTGCTTTCTTTGCACCATGAGGGCTCTCGGGGTGTGTGTGGGGGTTCATCATCTCTGCCTACACAGATGTAAAACCTGCATCCAGGTTGTTGCAGTGCTGTCTCCCCAGTGCAGCCTCCTGTCACCCTCACACGGTCCTGGACTGTGGCTCTGCAGCTCCTCTTGTGCAAGGGGGAGCTGCTAAAGGGCTGCTGGAAATTTCTCCAAGGAAGCTGTATTCAGCCAGAGACTCGCCTAAAGTGCTGGGATTGTCAATTTAAGATAGCAATCAGGAGATTAGTGTTCTGGCCATGTCCATATTTCATTTCTGCATGTAAATCCACGTTATGTTTTTAGCGTTATTTTTATGAATTGCACATAGGCTGAGGACTATCTGTGCATAATTGATTACAATGAGTTGTCTTGGTTTTTATCTTTGATCAGAATTTTCAGAGGCAGCAAGTATCCCAGGTGACAACGCTTTTTATGCAGTAAATGTTTGCACATGAGGCTTTCTGTTTTACTTCACAATGTGCAGAATGAGCATCTCGCTCATTTAGAGGGAGTGAAAATGAGCAATTCTGTGCACAGGTGTATTGTGCTCTTTCTCTTTTTGCATAAGCTCAGGGAAAACTTAAAATAGTAACTTTTTTTCTCGTTAAAAAAAAAATTTCTTGAGCATCAAATGTTTTTAGAAAGAATGGAAAGCATTCTTCCTTTTTAATGAAATTTTAATTTTCAAGGTCACCTGTATGGAAACAGCCTCTTCATATAAGCTTTTTTTTTTCTTTTGCTTAGTGACCTGAACAAGACTTAGTGAAAATCAGTGTATTAAATATCTAGAAGACAGCAGAGGGTTATATTGGCACTACAAAATGGAACACAGTGCAGAAATGCATGAGGCAGCAGAGACCTGAGCTGCAGAGCTGAGCTGCTCACAGCAGACTCACCAGTGTGAGTCCAGATGCCAACAAGCCCCGTTACCTGGGTGCTATGCCAGAGACAGATAAGCTCCGAGTCCTTTTCTTCACTGGCTTTAGGGTGCTGTCATTCCAGTGCTGAGGAATTGCACCTGGACCTAAATCTTGTCTTGTTACTTTTTTTTTACCCAGCCAGACCCGTGCAGGTAACTGTGCTTCAGGTATCTGTGCTTCATTTCTATTTTAGCAGCATCCATGTATCCCAGTCCACAGGGGTGTCATCGTGCTGGATGCAGTTTGACACCAAGATGCCCCTCAATATTTGGCATTTTAAGTAGAAAAAGCAAGGGCCAATGGGCAGGAAACATGGAAAGAGAATGTCAAAATAGAAGATTATTTTCATAGAACTGCATTTTGTTTTTGAGAAGCTGCCCACTACTATCTTTGTCACCTTCTAGACTCGTGTTTCTCTTTGCTACCCCTTTCCTCCAGTCTCTGATGTAACAAAAAATGGCAAAACAGTGATGAGTATACAGCTACAACGAGTGGGACTGAGTAATAGGGGAGCTGGAACTGCACAAAGGACTTTTTCTTAGCTCATTTGTTTCTAAGAATTGCCAGTGGGCTCATTTTTCTGGTATGCAGAACAACTTCTGTTAAAGGAATTAGCCAAGGTCACAGGGAAACCCACAAGAAAGGATAACCTAGAGCCTCTATTATTATTTTGAGCTTGTAACAAAGGAATTTTTAGTAGAGATTTGAATGGGGAAGGTGTGAGAGTTTTGTGAATTCAGACTGAAAGTGCAGCATAAGCCATGGTGGAAAAGTGACTTGTTCATCACACAGCTCAGTGCAGGATTGGAGGGAGTTATTTGAGATGCTGCTAAATGTGATAACGTGAGCACTGTTAGGCAGTAGTATCACTGCAGTGTCCTTAAAAAGCAGGTTAAAGGAAGGTGAAATACTGTTTTAACACCACGGTCTGCTCCTGGTGTTGCAGCTGCTGTGGTGTCTGCACAAGGCCCTGCACTGGACCATGCAGCGGCTGTGAGTCCCAGGACGGAGAGTGCTGCCAGAGGAGCAAGGCTGGGGAGGGGAAGGGGCGCAAGGCAGCGAGGGATAAGGTCTGCAGTGGGGCCTGAGGAGGGCAACATAAACCAGAAAGTTGTTTTTGCTGGGCCATACAAATCAAAATGAAAATAAGTGTGTTCAAAATACCTGGGAGATGGCAGGAGATTGTATTATTCTTGACGCTTTATTATATTACCTGCCCTGTTACACAGCTGCATCCCTTGTCCTTATCCTCTGTGGAGTACTAGAAGAAAGGAAGGATTTTCTGTAGAGACCCTGATTTTTCTGCCCATCCTTCTGGGAGCCTCAGAGGAGTGCAAAATCCTGCCATGCTGCTGCCGTCCCCTGTGCTGAACCGACCTCCCAGCCATTCCTTCCGGGGACTGTGAGGGTGTGGGGCCCATGGCTGGATGTAAAGGGAATCCTCACTTATTCCTTCTGCACATTTGCTTTGGGATCTGATCCAGAGCACTTAAGTTGCTGCTGACTTGGACCAAACCCCTAATTGTTGTCAAAGGTTGAACAAACCTGACAGCCAAGAGCAACTTCATGTGATCCTGAGGTAAACCCCCTCATTCCAGCGGGTGGGCTCGAGTTTTGCTATCCAAGCACTCAGATAGCTTTCTACACACTGGAAAATTTTCCTAAGTGGTCTGATTTAGGTACCTGGGGCAGCTGCTTTGGGCTGGACCACCGGCGGCAGCACAGCCAAGCAAGGTGTTCCCATCCCTCTGCCCTCCTGCCCCCGGCCACAGGGGCCACCTCTGCCACAGAGTTGGCTTTCCCACCGGATGCGTGGCCACTTGTGGCATCCCAACAAACCCCCCTGGAAGCAGGAGCCGTGGTGCTGTGTGTGCCTGTGCCCAGCACGAGCAGGGATGCTATATAACAGTGCTGCTGCTAATAAATATAAACCGTATAGATGTCAGGTTGCCCTGGGAATGTATTCCCGCCACAAAGTGGGCGGCTCTGCCGCGGTGCTCAGGAATTAACTGCGGGAGTATTACTCTCTTAAGGCCTTGTGTTATAGTTCTGTTTTCTTCACCTTTAACCCCACAATGGATTATGACCATACTTTCTCTTATAACTAAATGCTCTTCTGTCCTCTGACAAAACAGATTTGTGTCTTTTCATAGCTTTCTGTAGAGGGCTAATAATACATGGGAAAGCTTTACTGCCCACAGGAGACTTTGCCTGGCCGTAATAATAAGAAATGCTGTTGAAAAGTCATGATCAATGTTAATTCAGTTATTTTTCATTTTCTCTTTTTTATAATGAAATCTTCTACTTTGTGCATTTTATCCAATGCTACCCCATGAATTGCTCATTGGAGAGAGGGGTCATTGGTTATAAAAATGAGTTCTTATTGTTTGTCCTCATATGAAAATAACTACAATATTTTAAAATGATGGATTTGAGGGAGAAAAAAAAAAAGCGGAATCTTGGATGTACAAAAGATGTAAATATTGTTTTTCAGGTTTTATGGTTCCCAGATGCCTCCTCTAATTGCATAGCTAGCCCTGAGTTTATTAAGTTATTTTCCAGAGTCAAACTCATTTGTAAACATGTCAGAATAAAAACTAAATTTAAAAAACAAAACCTTTGGATTAGAATTCTGGAGTGATAAACAAACTAATTTAGAATGTATTTGCATGTAATTTACATGTGCCAAAATAGGATTGCATGTGGTGTGTAAATACAGGTCTTGAATCTATTTAACATTACAAAATAGCAGAGGAGAAATTAATTGTAGCTTAAAAAGAAAGGTTAAAATAATAAAAAGATGGCTTAAAATGGCCCATGTTTGAATGTGATTCAATGTGCAGAAACTGGTAAGGAGAGATAAGCACGCAGAGAAAGCTGTAAATTCTAGCAGCAACATCTGTAGTAGTTAGAATACTATGTTTTATAGCAATTCCTTACCTCCCCCCACGGACATTACTATGGCATGCAGTATATTTATTATTCACTTTCTACAAGAGATGTTTTCCTAGCACAGCCTTAAAAAGAAGGTCTGTTTCCTTTCTTTTAATGTTCCCAAATTCGAAGATGACGCTGTCAGCTTCCATTTGAAGCATCTTGGCTGGTTTGGCCGGTGTGCTTTGGCTCAAGATAACAAGTTATAATTACCCAGGTTATTACAGTGGCACCAGAGGATCCATCAGCAGGTAAATCCTCCACTTTTCTAGGTGCAGTCTCCATCTGGAGAAGACCTGTTGGTTCCAGCCTGCGAGTCTTCCAACCTGAGTAGACAAGGCAGCCATGGGGAGGGAGGAAAAGGCTGGACAAGCCAGTGGGCAGCGATGGTGATGGGACTTGTGGAGTGAGGGGACACTCAGGAAGGAACAGGCTTGTGGAGCAATGACCACATGGCGCTGCCAAAGTCTTGTCAGGAGTGTCACAGGTGCTCAGGGTGCAACAAGTCATGACACTTCTTTTGCTGTGCCTGCTGGAAGGAGGCTCTGACTGAATCCCCCAGCTTGCACTGGGAAGGATGTTACAAATCCTCTAGTTTCAGCCCCCTGCCACGTGCAGGGATGCCAGCTGCTAACTAGATCAGGTCTCCCAGGCCCCCCTGTGTGTCAAGAGTCAGGGTGGAGGATGGGATACCATCTACACCTGCTGTTTGGGAAATGTGCAGGACAGAGGGAATATCATTTGTGGAGATCTGCAGCAGAAGGAGTGACATCAGCCATGAGAGTTAGTTAGCTGGGTTTGCTTTGGCCACTTGGCTTCTGCTCCTGCTGTCAGTGCTGAAACACATCCGTGTTCTGGGCCTTGGGATTAAAGCAGCCATGGTTTTGAGGGAAGAGGAAATGCTCTTTGGAGAGGAAGGGATTGAGTAAATGCAAATGTAAGGACTGAATTTAGTAGTACTGAAATGCATTGCTGGAGTTATGGGGGAAAGAATGCTTTAGTTAGTAGTTAAAAAAAAATATATAATGCATGTTTTCAGGCTTGTCTTCAAATACCATGGAATATCCTTTTCTATATTCACAGCCTAGCAGCCCAGAGTTTAAAAGTGGCAGCAAAGTAGTCCTGCAATCCTTGCTGTAACAGGGTCTTTAAAGCTCATCGATGTTGAATCTCACTTTTTTTTTTCAGACTTTGCTGAGAATAAGTAGAGATGTAAGGATTTCCCCTCTGAATCATGTGATTTTTTTTCTACACTGGCTTAATTTCATATATTTTATTTATTTTTAGACAAAGAGTAAGAATAAGATAAAAAAGAGTAGAGTGGGGAAAAGCAGATTTCTTGGGATAGGGGCAGAGCTTTCTGGTATATTTGCTACTCAGCATTTTGTTTGAGTACCATGGAAGAATATTATCATGGAGGACCAGATGTCAGGAAGCTTTCCGTACATTTTTCAGGTCATAATACTTCTATTTCAATGTGCAGATAAATGTTTCTAAATATTTTCTTGTACTTCTTATCATTTCATCTCTGGAAGAAATTAATTGTAGCTGTAAGAAAAGGGGTTTATTTCCCACTTGGCTATGAGCCATTTTGTATATCTGCTTTAAATGTTAATTATTAATTAGGATATAATCTATTTAAATCTCTTTAGCTGTCCATTTCTTCCAGAGAAGGCAGCTGGATGAAACAAGAAACACGCATCATTATAAAGATGATAAATTAGACTCTTATCCCAGGAGAAGACAGTTTCTCAACACCATGGTTGAGATATACCAGGGGTGGGGTGGAGGTGCCCCCAGGTCCCACACACCTGATGCTTCAGATCCAGAGTGAGGATACGAAGATGGCTTTTATAACTAAATTATTGTTAGTAAAGGAGCATCATTCCCATAACTTCCATTCTACCAGAGTTAGTGCTGCTGGTGAATGGACTTGGTGGGAGGTTGAGTGTTTTTGAGTTGCATTTGAAAGTCAGGAGTGAGAAAAACAATAGCAGGTGATATTAGGAAAAAATTCCAACAAGTAATAAAAAAAGCTTTTGCAGGTATCCCAAGTGAAGCAGATCCCTTACATGAGAATCAGTGAAGCTGCAGCACTGGTATGTCCTGCAAAATCTGCCAACTGAATTTGCAATTTTGGGAGAGGGGAGTGGGAGTTATGTATCTTTATACAAATGAATGGCTTTTTGACAGAAAACATGTCGTGGCTGCCTTTATCCACTGAGTCCTGAAGATGAAATGTGAGGCTGGCAATTAGCACCAATGACCAGCTGTGAAAACAGGAGTTTCTCTCATTTCTTTTAATTATATTTTTGTTCAAATATTTACATATTTTATCTCTTATTTATTGCAAACTTTATTATCAACAGCAAAGGAGACACTTAGGATTAAAATTTTGTATATTTGTGTATTTAGGTCTTTATTTGCCAAGTTAAATGCAAAACAGAGCCCTTGTTTATATGAACAGTATCTATATGGATTTATCTATATGAACAGTCAAAAACCTGGGCATTAGGTTGCACAGCTCATCAGTGTAGCTTCAAACCTCACCCAGCAAACAGCTGAATGACTTTGGAAATCTGCAGTGTGTTCCTGAAGCTTTAAGTGATACCATTGTGTTGTCTGATGCAGCTTAGTGGTTCACAGATCAGTGGCTGTTAAAGCCAGAACATCTTCTCCTGTATTTTAGCTGGTCTGTTCATAGATCATCAGTTCCAGAAAGAAACGCTGTGTCTATGCTGATATTACCTTCAAAAAAATCCCTCCCTGGAGCACGGACACAGCCCAGTTCAGATGCAGGTGCAGATGCTGTAGAGGTCAGTTACAAACATCTTTGTGGTGCTGACAATAATATGCCTTTTTTTTTTATAATTATTGTAACCAAAATTATCCTGTGCTGTTGTGACATTGCTAAGAAATAAAGAGAAGACAAACACAACTGAACTTTTGTTCTGGCCAGGACTTGGGCAGGCAGCTTGGGCAGATGGTCCATTAAGGATCCAGAGCCAGAATACTTGCATATTCCTGATTTCCTTAAAATGTGGATGGCAAGAGTGATGTTCAGCTGTGATGGACTTCTTGGACAATGAAATCCAGAAAGCAAGTAATTGCTCCCAGGATTATATTTCATTATAGAGTAGCTAAAAGTTCCTTAAGATAAATGGATGCAATGCCCCAAATTTCAAAGCAGTAGGATTGACTGAGGGGCTTTTACCCCTCAGAAGTGAAGTCCTAGAATCACTGCAAATGTCTGCTCAGAGCACAAAAGCAGTAAAAACGCAGAGTGTTTGAGAATATCAGGAAAACTAAAGAATAAATTAGATGTAACAATGCACTGCTCACAAAATAGGTGGTAGAGATAGCAGAGGTACTCTGAAAGACAATGAGCTTGATCAGTAAAATGACTTCATCTGAAAAGAAATCAAGTAGAACTGTGATGTTTTTCTGTAGGATCTGCCACTAGTGTAAATGGAGCTTGAACTGAGTTTCTAAAGTTCATGGTTTGGGTTTTTTTTTAGTTAAAAATGCTGCAGCCACTGCTGCATAACTGTATTTTGAACCACATGATGATGGATAAATACAGCAATAAATACAAGTTACTACTGGCCCAAGGATCATAACAAATTTATACTCATTAAAGGTGAAGAGAAGGTGATTGCAACCTGGTACTATGGTGTGCTTGAGAAGGACTAAATTCCTACAGCTGTAGAAATTTCTTAGCAAATATTTCAACAGAAAATATTTTTCTGTTCTTTTTCTGTGGTATTTACTTTTTTTTTTATTAATAAGAAAAATTGTGTATCTCCAAAGCCACATCCCTTGACATGAAAGAAAACAAATTTAGCTAAAAATCTATTCTAGTTCAGTGATACAATGAAGAAAGCATTTTAAATTATTAGCAAATATTTAGCCTTAGTGGGACTAGGGAACATAAATAGCTTTCAAGTATAAATAGAAGAAAGAGGAAAAAAAGTTAAAAGGAAGACATGAAGGAAAAATCCATGTGGGAAAAACTAAAAGTTTTAGTTTAGTATATTTGTTGGGATGTCTTTTATTTTAAATACACTGCAGCTCTGCAAGTTTTAGTTCATAATGATGATGCAGAAAAGGCAGATGTGCATATTAAGAATTTCTTTTCGTTTCTGTCACCTTGGGATGAAATGCTTCCAAGTCTGGTAATAACTGAAAAGGATGTTGTTAGGGATAAACACTCCTAAATCAGGAGGCTGAGGCAGACACCTCTTGTACAAGAGTCCTAGAAGAGCAGGGACCACCTCAGACCCAAAGCTATTGTAAATGACCGTGCCTTGGAACATGGGGAGATGCCATTTCATTGTGCAAATACTCAAAAAGGCAACTCGTGACTCAGGTTAGCACAGACTGGTATTTTGACAACAACCCCCAGGAAACTAATTACAAGACTGATGGAGGTTTAGTTAGCAAAAGTTAAACACTGATTAAAGGCAGCCAGTGTTTCATGAGGAAGAGGATTTGTCAAACAATTCGTTTTGGCCTTTGAGTATGTTGTAAATTTGGTTGATAAAGTTAGCTGTGTAATCTTTTTAAGGTGTTTGATTTAGTACCTTGCAACTTCTTAAAAATATAGAATGTATCCAATAGGTTAAAGATCAGCCAACTGACATGTCTCACAAATCACTCATCATGGGGGGACCTCACTTGAATAAGGCTCTTTTTAATGGGTTTCTTTGCACGGTAGTGGGTCCAATGCGATTTCTAATGATGATTTGTTGGTGACTAAAACATCACTGTTGAGTGGTAAAGAAAGATGTAGAGAGGTTAGTCATGGAGTGCAACCTTGATCTCCTGGTGGGCTGGATCCAGTCACACAATATGCATTTCAGTATAGAAAAACCCTTAGATTTCTGCTTCTTAAAGCCAGGAATGCAGCTGAAGCCTGTTTAATGAAACAATATTGACTGAAAGAATTTGGGGTTATGTTTGTCTAGTAATTAAGTTGAATGAAGCCTGGAAAGGTATATACTCAAACCAATTATTATTATTTTTTGGGAGTATACAGAATATACACCGAGACTTAGAGTGGATCAGAATGTCAAAACTATATCTCAAACTACTTTATACCTCAACATGTGCTATTCTAGTATCCACTTACAAGGAAAAGTGGGTGGCAACAGGCAACATGCTTTTATACAGCATGATATGGACTTTAAAGCCCAGTATTTACAGTAATATTAACTGCCCTGGATGGTGCATGAGCTGGACTGCTATTCTCCCAGGCTGGCTGAAATTATATGAATTTTCTTACTATGGAGGGATGAAATAATTGCTTGCCTGGGTTTAGATTCAAGCAGGTAAATAATTTACAGCTTTGTTTTGCTCTGAATCTCTATATAATGCTCAGACACTGTTGAAACAGGCAGAGCATCAGAGATTTCTTGGAAGATCTGCCCTTTAGTCAGAGGAGATAAACATATCTGAGTGTTACCAGGGTGTGATCAAAGTGGAGAGTTATGCTAGTGGGAAGCAGTGGAGTTAGAAAAGCTACAAAGGAGAAGTGGTAACAGTCAGAGCTTAATAGAATATGTGAAGTTTTGGAATAGAGTCTGTGTAATTTTAACACAAGAGCAGAGCTCACAAGTCAGCTCTCAAATGCTCAGAGCATCTTTTCCTGATTTCTAGGTGACCAATTAAACCATTTAAACTGGTAAAAAATATTTCATACTATGTTAAGTGAGAAAGACATAGACAAGAGAACATGGGTGTAAAGCACAATAATTTGTCTGCTGAAGTTACTGTGAAGTTAATAATGCTACATGGCCAAATGAGAAGATACTTATAAACCCAAAAATGGCTGGATCAGGCACAGCATTGAGCAGTCTACCAAAAATGACATTTCTGTTGTACTTCCCTCCTTTTCCACGTTGAACAAAGTGTCCATTGTGATGAACTACCCCTGGAAGTTTTTGGGCTACATTGCAATGTCCCAGAAAAGAAAAAAGCTGTTGGAAGCATGCAGAATAAAGAGCAAACAGAGCAGACCTGCTTCTAAGACAAACCATATTACTCATATTTCAGACGTGGAACACTGACAGTGTCTCACAGAAGTTAAAGATCAAACTAGAAGTGGGGAGCTTGCGTCGCTAAACTAATAACGTGGAAGAAAAACAGCCTGCATGGAGTTGAAGGTTACTTTGCCACTTACCTCTCTGTTTGTGTGGTTGGAAGTTTGTGTTTCCCCCTAACAAGGGGAAGAATTTAATGGCTTTATATTATTTGGAGTGCAGTGAGTGCCTGCAGGCTTGCTTGATGAGCAAAGTGACATCCTGAGGAAACGTACAGCAAATTGCAAACAAAATCCTTATTACTAGTGGCAGTTACCTCCTGGAGTAGGATTGATTTGAAATCCCTGTAAGGATAGTGCTCTTCTCGCTCAGCCAACTTGACAAATAAAAGCGTTCCTTAGGAGTTCATATTCAAGTTGTGATGGAGGTAATAGAATTTAACTTTCAGATTCGAAACAATTAAAGCAAGGTACTGAATGTCACTGTGCCTGAGAGACTTACTTAAAAAGTTACACATAGAGCCCTTTTCTATTGCAAATGCAATAAAAAAGCTGCCTTTTTTTTGGGCATATCCTTAGAGTGGGTATGAAGAGCAACTGGGATTTAAGGATTCGAGATGCTCCCAAAGAATGAGAGCATTCACTGTGGGGATCCATGTTTTTTCTCAGCTCAGAAACCCAGAAAATCATTTTGATCCATGCTCTGCCATACTCTTGAATGTGATGGGGAGAATGTTGAAATAGTCTGGACTATTTGACAACACGAATGTGAAGCAGCAGACATGGTACTTTGCAAAATGGTTTTTTTTTTTTAGAAAAAAAAAGTCATATGTAAGCAGTTCCTTGACAGGAATCAAAACAATCTGCAGTATTTGTTTTATTTCCCATCAGCCACTACTTATGTCACTGCAACAAGAAGTGAAAAGTACCAAAATGTTCATTCCTCTTTGCCCTATGCAACTAAAATATCTGAAAACATTTACTTTCATCGTGGAAAGAAGCTCTGGAGTGGAGACAATTGAGATAAATACTCGGATCTAATCCCAGCTCCTGTTGCTCAAGCTGTGTTTAGATTAGCAAATTGTATGGACTGACAGAAGTGGATTTTTGGAGGAGAACATTTGGCACTGAAGACATATCACACCAAATCTGTGCATTCCTGAGGTTTTTACGTTGGATCAGCTCCGGTCTGCTCCCGTGGCTTGAATGCCTGTTGGTGGCTGGAGCACTTGGAGCACACCTTCTAATTTCACTTCATCCAAGGGGAATCCATTCTGTGTGCTCCAGGATTGCTCCATGATGTGAACCAAAGCATAAGGAGCACAGACACTCAGGAGACTGGCTTCAAAACTTAAAATGCTTTTGCGTGTCATATGGAGGAAAGAAATGTTTCATTAACTTACTGGTTTTGAAACATGTTTCTCCCAAATTCTTTTTAACTCAGGGCACCACCAAAATGCACTCAATTTGAATTGGTTTTGGTATTGTTTAATTTAGTGAGAGAAAACCTGCTGTTAACAAAGTAAAATAACAGCTCTTAAAATAATGCATCACGTGGAAAGGCAAGCATCTAAGTATTTGCTGGTTTATGTTTTGAACAATATTTAGTAGTTGTTGTCTTTATTGCTCAAAGGTTGAACTTCTGCACTTGATAAACAAAATGATGTCGATATTCACATGTGAAGCCATTCAGAAATGCTATTAATATTTCTGTTAGTGAAATATATGTTCATGTCCTCAATTTTTTTTTACCTGAAAGTATATTTTACCACTTTAAAAGGGCCAATATTAATCAGAATGGACACATGATATGAGAATTACAAGCTCACTAGCCTTTTAAGAATTCACATATTGCTACCCTGCAATTTGGCTGCAAGCCTTGGAAGTTGCATGCAATATTTAAGGCTTCAGCCTGCCATGAGATCTGTTGGTGTATATGTGGGTATTCTGCAGTATCTGCTTAGGCTGCACCTCATGTGTGGTAATAGCCTGTTGTGTGTGGATCCTTGAGCATTCAGAAGCAGTATTCCCCCTTAAAGCTGGCAAAGCAAGATTCTAAGTAATTTTTTTCCCCCCAGTTTTCTGATTTGAATTAATATTGCACTTTTATATGCTGTATTTTCTATAGCCTAGGAGGAAAACCATGAAGAATTGTCACATTTTGTGCATCAGGGCTCGATACACGGAGTGTCCCAGCACACGACCACACTCATTGCCAAATGCATTTTTCTTCTTGGGAAACGATTGACATGGATTGGTGCTGGAAATGAGGCAGTAGCTTAGCTGTTACCAGTCTGTTCCTCTAATGATAATGCTTTGTTTATGAGGAACTTGCAGTAATCAATTGATCTCACTTCAAGGAGGATTTGATAAGTATTGTTGATACTATCTTTCATGCATTTTTTTGGTTTCTTCTATGTGAGTTATTTTTAGAAGTTTCCCTTTTATAAAGCACTGTTTTTCTCTTCTCCCCTTCAACTTGTATGACTTCTTACTGAGCAGTATGAACGTGCTGCAATGGGGGAAACAGTCAAAAATTTGACCAGGGAGTCAATTGTATATAACGAAAAGCATGTGTTTTTTTTAATGATGTGTTATTCATTCATCTATTTAGTCTTGATTCCATAAATGGTCTGTAAAGAGAGAATCCAGCTGATAAAGTAAAGCCAAATGAGAGATTGATTTACCCCAGAAATACTACTCAGTTTAGCAGATTTGTTTGTATGACTTCTCACTTGGTAGCAGTCATTTGCTAGTTAGTATAAACAAGGTCCAACTTCCAGGGTTACTCTTTGTTTGTATAAGGGCTCTAGACTTTTACACTCTAGATATCAGCTTTTAGAGTGTGAAGACTTTATTCAATAACACACCAAAGTCACTGTCTTCTGAAAAAGCTGGTACATTAAAAATGTCTAAGAACATTTCCTCAGTTACATCACAGCATTGGTCTTTTCTTCTCAGTGGCAGACTTGAAAAATTTGACAGGGTAACCTAACACTTCCAGCACGGTGTTAGAAGAAGGATGCTCCTATGCATAAGAAATAGAAATAACATTACATAAACCACACTTCTTATCCATAATTCTTTTGGGGTCTGGGTTATTATTTGAATTTTAATGGAGAGTATGCTGAATGCTGACAAACAATTAAATTATGGCTAGCTTTGTAATGTCGTTTCTAGGCTCTGTTTGTAAAATGTCCCTTCTGTTTCTTCTCTTATTTTTGAATGGATTTGCAGAGAGCCAGGTAGACCAGAAATTTCCAGCAGTGGAGTTTGGTGTGTTCCTGGCCAGAACAGACACAGCCAGGCCCTGGGAGCCCAAGCTGTGTCCCAGTATGCCTCCACTCCTCCCCTGAAGGAGAAAAGCTGGAGGAGGAAGAGAGCAATTCAGTCTTTGTGCCCGTTCAGCCCCTGGCCTATTCCCCCCAAGGCTGTCAGCAAGGGTGTTAATTAGCATCAATTGTGACAGCCAGGGATGGGATTGGTGCCACAAATGCGTGGGCTAAACTGCTCTGCCAGCAAACAGCCCGTAGATGGACATAACTTCCATTCACCACCAACCTGGGCTCTGATGTAACGGCAGAGCTGAAGGTAAAGTTGTCTAATTTATTGCTAATCCTTGTGGACTCTGAACCCCTCCCATATTCCTTTGTATTAGAAGAAATCCTGGAAGGCTGCAGTTCAAGTGCTTCATTTTCCAGCTTTAGTCCTTTCCCTCCCTGCAAGCAGATTGCTCTGTGAGTACTTCGATATTGATGAGGATATTTTCTCAAAGGCATCTTAGGCTTGTTTTTCGGGGATCAAAGAAAGGAAATAATCTGGATTTTTACAAATGGAGACATGACAACATTGATGTTGTATCTTCAGTGAATTGCAGAGTTAATGTACTTCATCTGTTTTAGAAGCTATTCTAATACTAATGTGCTTTTATGCCTTAAAAGCCCATGACCTCAATACAAATAGGAAATACACTATGATTTTACCATTTTGTTGGTGAGAGAAGCAAGGTGGATGGATTTTCATGTCCTAGTTTAGCTTCACTCTTGTCCTTTTTTTCTTCTTTACTGTTTTCTGCAAACTCTGGCATTATCATTTCAATCCATTGATTCTTTGGCTCTGGGATCACCAGATACTAAGGTCTCATTTGTACTCATCTCCACCTGTTTGAATGGCAATCAAAGACCACAGCTGCCAAGCTCTGCAATATTTTGCTCAGTTGAGGGTTGTGGTTGGCATCAATGCACATTTCATTTAGTTATGCTGGCAGCTTCCACACGACCATTGGGCTTGCTATAGGTGCAGACACAAGTGTTTTGGTCATTTATTTCTTTTTACATAGTCTAAAAACATGTAAAAAATGTGCCCAGGCAAGTTGTTCCTTCATCCAAATTTCCTTTATTAGAAAGGCATGCCATTTTCAAGGTGGAGGCATGCAATCGCCCTCTTCACTTGGCATCACGTTCTCGTGCTGGCGGAGATGTTTGTGCTGCCCTTGGCATTCCTCCTCTATGTTTTTCTCTATCACTCTTGGGGTGGCTTTGGCAGCTGCACTGGCCAGATGCAAGGCTCTCTCCTCTTTTCCAGCAGAGGCATGTGAGGTCTGTGTAAAAAGCTTGCTGGCAGAGACTCTGCATTTTGCCTGGCTCTGCTTTGCTTCCCCAAGATTTGCTCTTCATCCTCTAGATGTACTATCTCCTGACCCACAAACAAGCACGAGCAATTCAGCTGCACAGGGTGGGGTTTTGGACATAAAGCAGCTTACCTAAGGCACACAAAGAGCCCTATTAGTGCCCTGTCTGCTCCATTTCTGATGTATAAACAGTTATTTTGAGATTTAATGAATTTGTCATCTTATATCTTGGGAAGCACAGCAGTACCAAGAACCCCTTTACAATACATGGTTCTCTTAGCAGAAAGATTACTAATGCCTTCTTGCAAGTACAGGTTTCCTGATCTTTAATAAGGAGTGAGCTCATACTACAAATTTTCTGCTGATGAAAACATTTTAATAGTCTCTCACCTTGAATGGTCTGCCTGTTTTAATTAAAAGTGAAGGAACCTCTCATTTTGCAGGCTACTACCCTTTGTTTAATAGCTTGAAATTGTTCAACAGGTTCAAGAGTTGCTGTAAGCATGCATATTCCAGGCAAAAAAAAAAAAATCAGGAGATACAGTTTTCCATAATCTACCTTGAGTTTGTCAGGACAAGTTTAAGTAGGAATGTTACTGCTGACCTCTGCCAAGCTGACATTGTCCTGTAGCATTTGTGCTGGCCAAGAGCAATATGCTTCAATAATTTCTCTCCAGTGTTAATTATTGTTAGGTGTTCCTTTTGTTAACAAAAAATAAAGATCCACCTTTGGAAGATTTTGATTAAGTTAATGAATTTGGTAGCCTAACACTTTATTTTAGGATACTTTAGTTGAATAACCATGAAAAGTTCCATCTTCAGTCACTGTACCTGCAGGACAGAATAGCGAAACCTTATGCTCCCACTAGAATTCAGGACTTGAAAGTTCATATATAGAGCCACACCACAGTGGCAAAGGAGAGATAACTGGCCAGCAGGTCACCTTGCCTTGCATGGGGAGAGCATTTGGAAAAGAGGGGAATATTCTGCAAGCCTGGTGGTTGTTTCTCTTTTGAGTGTGAGAATGACTTGATGGTTGTTCTCTTCTGTCTGTAAAATGACTTGCTGTTTTGACACTTGGGATTTGGGTTGTTGGAAATCTTTTCATGTTAAAGTTGGTTATTCACAAATGCTAATGGAGGTAATATTAGCAGTATACTTTGTAACTTGTCACTTAATAATCTCAGTCTTTATGTAAGAATCAGGGTTTTTTCATCTCTTAACATTAACAGGCAGAGATACATGACTCCTACGATGTCATTTAGTGTCACACCCAGGAACAGGCTGTTGGAGTCATGGCCTCTCTCCTGGACCTCTACCCGGCAAACTCTGCCACAGAAGTATATTTCTGCTCTTTCCATTTTTCTAAAGATTTTTGCTCCACTTTACCCAGTGCATTTTTATGGTTGCAGACATTTATAAGGTACCCACCACAGGAGTATTCAAGTGTCACAACATTAAATGAAAAGCAAAACCTTAACTCTAAATAAATAGTTGTCATGGTTTGAAACTGCCACAATAGTCCATACTCAACACCATCTGCTTCACCCAGAGATCTGTTGCTCATGCTGAATTTTTCATGAGAAAGTGTTTGATGTTTCCGAAGAAGATTCCTGAGGGGATCACTACTGCTGTCACGGAAGAGCCAGATCTGGGATGCCTCACCTAAGGATGCTGGCCGGGAAGGTGTCCGTGTTCTGACGGACCGTTAGGTGGAGCAATGTGTCCAGAGACCTTCACCAGCAGCGTCCAGCCACAAGGCTGCCACTGAGGATACTGGGCACTTGGGATGGTTGGTGGCCAAGGAACATTTCATTTAGGTCAGTAGTTTCACCCTACATAAAGATCACAAGAAAATTGAGCCGTCGTGTTTGACATTCTGAGGTGGCCGAGTTGCCAGATCACCAAGGACTTCGTGGTTAATAACCAGCACTTCAGTTTGCACCTGGAATGAGACTGGCAGTCAGCAGGAGCCCAAGAGCAGGTGCAATATGCTCTTGTCCATTTACTCATCCTCTGTGGCAGGCAGCCACCTCCTGCACCAGCTGAAGCTGCCAGATGTCCTTTGGGTCAGTCCCACATCACACGCACTGCAGTAGTCAAGAGTTTTACTCGCTGTTTTCTTTTGTTGACTGTTCCTGCCACGGTCGCTATCTGAGCCTGTCAGTAAAAAACTCCCAGTATAATTCTGCATGTCTCCTGGGGACTGCCCTCGGGATACAGGGGACCTGTTTTGAGGTTGAAGTCTCCTACTGCATGTTAAATTTTTGGGTTTCTCCATCTGATAGCACATTAGGCATCACTGACGTCTTTTTAGATTACTATCTTTAGTGAATCATTTGCTCATGATTAACTTCCTATCTTCTTATTTGCTTAAACACCAGACTCAGGAGTGCTCCCTTTCAAGCTGAATTGGCAGAACTTGTGGTACAACACACTGATGTCATTCAGTTCAGGTGTCTTCTCTAATGGCAGCAGTGAGCTCAAGTTATATATCAGCCCCAGCTGACTGTACATGCAGGTTATAATTTTCTGAGATGACCTCAGATTGTGGTATTTGCCTGCTTCATGAGACAGTGAAGAACATCAAACCTGTCTTCATAAACATCATAAATTTTTATTTACAATTCTAATTGAGGTACATGTTTAAATGTTTTGTGGTTAGGAGGCAGTATTGATCACTGCTTGACATTTTTAAGAAAAACTACTACCGCAAATTGAAAACTCTTCTTAGACCAAGCAAACTGGAATGGTGTCTGTTTATACAAAACAAAGGAAAGAATGGAGATCACTGGGGTACCAATTTCACATTAATATTTTAAGGGATTTGCATTATTTTTCACCGTAGTCCTACATATCCTGATTTCTAACAATTTTCCTCTTTTATTTTGACTGGTTTTCAAATTGTTACTGAAAGGGTAGAGTTAAGGTTGCCTTGCATGCTTTATCATGTGCCTGTATAATTCTCTATTAGCCACAGCCTTAATTTGTGTTTTTCTGGCCTTTTATTGCTTGGGTTTGGGGTGAAGTTTTGTTTTGGTTTTCTTTGTTTCTTTAATTGTTTGGAGGTTGGTTTGTTTTCTTTTTTTTTTTTTTTATTAATAGCTGTGCAAATTCTTTCAGGGTTTGTTTGTTTGCCCTCAAACTCTCAAGCTGCACTGTGTTTTTTTCTCTGTGATAATATGAAGTGTTTGCTCTGATGGAAACAATGCCCCTTTTCCTGTAGTCTCAGGTTTAAAGTGTATCAGGCTTGAGTGTATTTGTTTGTACTTTAATAATATGCACACCCCCTGTGTGCCAGTGCTGCTGTTTCCCTGATGGTAACCAAGAGCGCTGTGAATCCTCGTTCACCAATCCTTCTCTGCTCTTAAATGTCATAGCTGTCAGCAAAGGAGTGATGTAAAAAATATTAGAACAACATTTTCTAGATTCTTCTGTGATCTGCTGCTACTTTCTCTCACACAGAAAATGATGGGAATCATTCAGCAGGGACAGCTTAGAAAATGATAGCAGCTGAGTAAATCTGACTCGTGGAACAAAATATCATGGATCAAATGGGCTTGTGCCAAACTTTCCCACTGGATTTAATGTAAGACTCTGACCCTCGCAGTATTACAAAAGTGGGTCAAATTTTCTGTACTTGTACAGTAGGTCTTTTGGCATTTTGCCAATGCCAGTATACACTATCAAAGGTTTTATCATCAGCTGCCAAAGAGATAACTACAAGTTTTGAATTCCAATAAAGGGTGTAATTGAATGGTCTGTGTCTCAAGAAAATAACAGGGGGGAGTGGACGTTACACCTCTGTGTTGCCATGAGAAAGTTTGGCACTGAGGCCCAGCTGGAATCTAGATGGCAAAGACGAAAGCATCGGAGAGGAGAGAATTTTGTGTGTGCCCATTGGGAGACATTTCAGTGCCTTCCTCAGACCTCTGTACCACTAGTCTGAGGCCATTCTGTTGTGTCCAGGAGGGGCAAGTGGGCTGCACTGGAAACATGCTATGAGGCTTAACAGGGAGCTTTTCTTGTTTGTTTTCTCTCCTTAGGTACTAGTGGCCTAGTCCTGATCTTGACCATTCACCTCTCACTCTTAACTCTCCTAATTTTAATATAGAAATTTTGCAATCATTCTGTTTCTTTCCTTTTTGCTGTTCGTTTGCAGTCCCCAGCCCTAAAGGTCCAATGTCCATTTTCCTCCAAGTAGCAGTGGTTCTCTTCTCCGCAGCCCCTCTTGTGAGGTACAGCTGGTGAAATCTGTATTGCTGCAGTCTAGCTTTCATCTGACTACGAGCCCATAGCTTTCCATTTTTTCCATCTTGTCCACTTAGCTCTGTCACAGAGGTTCCACAAATTTGAGGACCTGGAGTTCTCAGCACAGTCACTTTTCCCCCTTGCCATATTAGTGGCTTGACAGCTTGTCATCACAGAAGTATTTATAGTGTTGCAAACTGCTTCACAGCCTCAGGTAGGGGATAGGAGAACCGAGAGCTCAGGATAAACCAGTGTTGGATGTCCATCATCCGCAGCAGGTCTCAGTTCATCCAAGGCAACGGTGGAGCGATGCCAGAGGTACAGGGCAGCTTAATGGTGTGACAGCCAATGTTGCAATTGTAGAAGGTTGACTTTTTTCCAAAATGAAACAAAATCAAGTCTTCTAAAATGGCGATAATCCTTCTTATATTACCAGGGTGATACTGGAAGGGATCTGTGAGTGTGCTGTGTAACCTCAGACTGGTTGCACACCAGACCCAGCCTCCCTTGCAGTTCTTATAACTCTTAATTCTGGCAGCACAGAAGTTAATAGTTTAGGAAAATTTTGTTTTTTTAATAATTAAGTCTGTAGAAGGTAGAAATCAACAGTACAGTGCGTTTTCCCAGCAGAGACCGTAAATTAATTAGGAGCAATTTGCTGTCAGAAACAATTTCCATAATTTTAAGTAAAAAAGCAGAAAACCCGTTTTTATCCTGAAGTGATTTAACTCCTGTGAAGATGAATTATGTGAAAATGCGATTTACCTGCTCCTGGCTCCGGGTACCCGGAACAAGGTGGATGACAAATCAGGTGTTGGTAACCACTGCTGGGGCAGAATTTCTGAGAGTGATGCCCTCTCTCCCCGCCTTTCAGATCTTGACCTTTTCATAACAGAATTGTCTTTGACACTTGCAAATTCCTGTCAGGAGATAATGAACAAATTGCAGTGCTAATCGAACACAGGCCTTTCCCAGGCTTTTGCCTGATAGTTACGCACCAAAGGTCACAGTCTAACTAATGAGGGCTTTGGGTGATGCCTACACAATATGTGGGCTTTTCTGAAAGGCCAAAATTTATGGGTGCCACTTGGGGACAATTCAGCTATCACGAGCATCTTAGAAGTACAGGAAGGGATGATCCATCCATCACTAAAGCCCCATTATTGGACTTAAACACTCAGCCTAATATGCATAATTGCCAGACCTTGGGCTCCTCAAAAAGGCCTCAGTGTCATTATGATAGATCCTCCTCCCTGTTTACCAGGAAGAATGAACATGAGATGGTCCATTGTGGCATTTAGTATTTCAGCCCATCAGGATTTTAGGGTGATTTGCAGATACCAAGTCACTGGGATGCTGATTTAAATGAAGGGAACATTTGCAGAATCATAAATTTTTCCTGTGAAGTCTATTATGTTTCTGCAGCTGATAAGCATTAAAAAATTTACTGCTTCACACTTGCATTTTCTCCTTTATTTTTTTTTTTTGTGTGGCCTTTTCAGGTGTGAATCTGTTTATTAGTCCTTTCGTTTTTTGCTGATGTACAATTAAAGCGGTCTGACCTCCAGCTGCCAAAGGTTTCACCAAAATACATTTTGGAAACTGTGCCTTCCAGCGGATAGAATCTGCTGTATCATTAGTTCTTGCTTTAAAGTGACATGTGCACTTGATTACAGCCATTCCAAAATATGTAGGAATTATAGGCTAGAGATGAAAAGGCACTGGAAGATAAATTAGGGTGCTATCCTCAAAATCTGCAAGTTACCTGCAGAATATTAAGCCGGCCTGGAGCACGTTAATGTAGCAATGCTGTTCAGCCACTTCCTCAGGGTGCTGGCACCAGATCTCAGTCCAAGCAGTGGCATTTGGGCTGGTCTCCACCCGTTCCCATCACATACAGCTCGATGCTCTTCCCTCCCATACAAAGGTCTGTGGGATTGCCATGTGCAGTTCCACAGCTGCTGCATTTCAGTGGTGGGTGAAGCAATCCCCACATGGAGCTGATCTATCAGTTTGGCTCGCACTCTTGGGTTCTGTGGGATGTAAGGTGCGACATAAATGGATGCTATATAAATATTTTTGAGTTCTAGAAATACAGGCTACAGAAAAAGCTCAGATCAGAACTGACAGCATAACCAGAATCTACATTTCACACTACAGCGACAGTGCCTTGTGTGATACAGTCTGCTTAGCACTACCCAGCATTACTGTACCTTCCACATCTTCAAAGAATGATGAGATGTGAGCTTTTTAGTCTGGGTGTTCTTGTTCTTTCATATTTACTTAAAAATAGCTTCTTCTTTTTTTTTTTTCCATTGAATGATTACCTTGAAACTGTCCATTTACCCACTGATAGATACAAACCTCCCACCAGATGAGAATTTCTGTTTCAACATTGCAATTCTTGCTAACTGTCTGGGTAGCTCATAGAACTGCTGAAAGGCATTGAAGACACCCTCTCCTGGTCATCCACTGAATGCACTAATTTATGTTTAAATGAGCTTGCAGGTCCTATTTGTGTTATGTGTGTGTTTATTTAAGCATGCGTTGGGAAATTAGTGCTCATTTGAAGTCAGAGGCTGAGGCAGTGACATGAGACGTCTCTTTAAAATTGGTCTCAGCAAGTGCATCAAATGCCAGGTCCGGGTAAGTTGTGCTGGATGTGATAATCTTGGACACACTGGTGCATGCAGTGAGAAGCATGCTGTGTAACAGGGTCTGCACACTGCCACCAAGACCAAAAGCTGAATGACTCCAGGGTCTGTCTGTCCTTAAAGCTTTGGTTGGGGTTAGGAATTTTTGTCATTCAGTCTAAGTCAGTGAGGTTTTGTTTTGAATCACTTTGCAAATTCCCCTCCAAGTAAATCCTACAGCCATTGCTCTTCCTGCTCACAGTGACAGCAGTTGAAAGAGCAGATGTGCGATGTGTTGAATGACGGGCATGTCTCAGTTGCAGAAGGAGGTAGGAGAAAAAATCAGAGATATTTTTGCACTTTGCTTCATATCTATTTTGTGGAACTTTGCACTTTTGAGGGAAATTGCCTGCCATGAGCTATACAGCCCATTCCAAAGCACACAGTCAGCTCTTTCCCATATAATATCCAGCATAAACCCTCAGAATTCCCATTGTGTGTACAACTTGCCTGAGTCAGAGAGAATCAACTGCTATTTTGGCAAGGTGTACACTGGCCGGGGCATGATCTTGTTTGGAAATAAATATATAAAACCAACATGAAATCAGGAAGAATCTGTGCATCTGTCAGACATAGCATGGTGGATTAGGTATTACAAAATCTTTCCAGGAATATACACACTATTTAAAAATAAATATACACAGTCTTGGGCACAGAATACATTGATGATTACACTTTGGACCACTTGGGCATTGCTTAGATATAATCTCTCTATCTCTTCAAAGCATTCAGCTAGTCTGACTTCTTATGGGATCCTTTGGTCTTGAGAGTTGTGAAAAACACCACTTTAACAGGAAAATCTCTCTCATCTGCGTCTACCCTCCCCTTCAAGGTCTTCCTTTCAGTCTTCCAAGTGTATGTGCTACACAAGAGCTGTTGTTAAATTAACAACTTTTGGTTCTAATCTAAATTTCCAGTTAGAGGTTTCCTCAGCCAGAATGGGCTGAACTACTAGATCAGTAGGTGACATAGGATAAAAAGTTTGGTTACTTTTTTGCCAGAATTAGGTCAAGATTTGGAAAGTTCCTTGCAGCCCAGCCCTGTCCTCTCTAAATTGCTGTTTCCTCATACCTGCCATGCTCCTGGTTCAGGACATAAGGATGGCTGCACCCTCTGGGCTTCACTGGGGTGCTCTTCCTGAAGGTGAACACAACACATCTGAGCTACAACTAATCCCAAATGCTTCTCTTACCTGTACGCGCAGATTCCTACATTTATTCCATGTGAACAATGACGTCTTTGTGGGGGATGTTTTGATGCATCCTAATCTGGATATAGTCTTGACATAATGTTCCTGCAGCCTTTTAGCAAACAACTGCTCAAGTTTTGGGGAGAAACTTTTAGGAGGTTTGTTAGGGCACAGTTCCGAGTCTACTGATGAACAGCACTGCTAAAACTCCTCATGGACAGGCAATTCTATACCAAGATAATAATAAACACCTTGTCTTCACAGTCGTTAATTGTCTTTCTGGAAGATTGGGGTTCTGTCGGGGTGATTTTGCTTAGTTTATTTGTTTGTTTCCTTCTTTTACGTAAGTCCTACTTGTTATTAGGCAATTGAAAACGTTGTTGCCATGGGATTGGAAACAGGTTCACACCTCTGGCCACTTGGAACACACAGATCTCTTGGTGCAGGTGTATGGGAGGAAATGTGTGAACTCCCACATCGTGAAGGTGTTAAACTTTATCAAATGGGCTCTCCTGTAACCTCTTGGAGACCTGCTGCTATCCATCATAACAGAAATAATTTCCATCTGATTTTTCAAGTGGCTGCTCTGGTGAGATTTGAGCAGCAGGGCCCTCTGATGGTTCCACCTGAATTTGCTTTGAAATACCAGGTGGGTATTGGCTTCTTATATGGACTGTGCTTTTGTGCATAATAATGTTAAATATAATGTGTTCTTAGCCTTGTTGTATAATTAAGAATGGTATTTAGTTAAAACAATTCCCAGACTGGGAAGATCATTGCAACTCACACGTTTGTGGCTGGGGGAGAGACTCATGAAGGCAAATCATGAACTTAGCAGTGTCCTATATATTAAACGTTTTGTGAAAGATTGGAGCTAGGGGAACAAATAATCCAAGTAAATGAGTAAAATTCCTTGTGTTGTTTGGGGGGAGGAGATATTGTTTGGCTTGGATTCAAGAAAGTGCTTAAAAGCATGTTAAACTTTAATGAGGTAAATAGTCTCATCTCTGTGGTGCAGAACGTTTAGGCTTAATTTTAGGCACATGCTTAAATTCTTTGCCAAATTGGGGTCTAAAAAAGAGTTATGCTTTTGCATTTGAGAAGCAAGGATGATATCACATGACTTCTATATTTAATCACAACTACTGAAGGCAGCTGGGATTTTGAATACAGAATACTTAAAGCAAACTGTTCTTGATCAATCCATAGAGAAATACTCAGAGGGAGAAAAAATATATACAGTAAATTTGAATAATGAACAGTTTTGAGGAAATTGCAATCTGCTTGCAGACATTTGGAGAGCAGAAAAGAAGCTAAATTTGTTGAGTAAGTTACTTGCTGTGATCTATTCTCTTGGCTCTAATTAGAGAGAAGTGAGCAGTAAGGGAACCCAGAAAATGAAACTGCTGTGGACTGAAGTGCCCAAAGAGAAGACTTTAAGTTGGAAGGGTTTTTTAAAGTGGATTATTTTTCCCCAAGTATTCTTTAAATAGGAGGGGAAACTGTACAAACAAACAGCTTTGATGCTTGAAAAATGTGACAGAAAACATTTGTGTTTTCTTTGGAATTCAAATCTTAAAGTTTACTATAGGAGTTAACTGTATCAGTTAACAGCTGACAGCTTTGCAATTTTTTAACGTTACGGTTCATTACAATATCACTGAAGTATTTTCATTGGCTACTTCAGCTCAGACTTGCTCATTAAAAGCATTTAGGTCACGATACAGCAAATCATTCTGTCTTTGAAGACCTTACATGACTGGCGGCTGCTGCGTGAAATACTAAAATATAACAATTGTCACTGTTGTTTGTTCCAAACAAAGCTTCCAGACATCAGATGGAGGGTCGTACCTGGAAGCTTTTAAATTCAAACACTGCCCCTTACTTTGTAGGAGATCCACAGTGGCAGTCTCTCCACACAACAAAACTCACTCTTTGTAGTAACAGGAAAACTCATTTGTGGAGGGCAGAACTTTCTCAGGCTGGTGGTGAAAAAAATCCGTAGGAACACAAAACTATCACTTATCTGTCTGCTCCAAGCTCAGGTCAAATTTCTTTAGCCCTCTTTTCCTCAGTACAAAATATAGAGCAGCAGTGTATGTTTATAAAAAAAAATCAAACCAAACCAATCACAATCCCAAGTAATTAAGAGAGTAAATAGAATCTCTTCTCTCCTATCACCAATATTGTGGGGGTTGGAACTAGGTGATCATTAAGATTGCTCCCATTCTATGATTCTATGATTAGCAACCCATTGTAACCCATGAAAAATCAGCTCTTGGATTTGTTTTGTCATGTCTGTTGTACAAGAGAGGAGAGTTAGGAGCTCCCACTTTGAAAATTTGACGTGATTGTAGTCCCAAGTTACTTTACACTTTCTAGAAACCAAAAAATATATTTTTTAATTTTTTTAATCTTTCCTATGCACCTAAAGTGTATGTGGTGGGCTGAGTGCTTTTTAATTGTTTCCATATCTACTTTTAAATATAAGTTCCATTCCAAATTTCCATGATGATTACTGCATCACCACTTGGAATTCTCTTACAAAGTTCTTATACACAATTAGCTGAACACAAATGCAGGACATGTCTTAATACTGCAACTGGGCAAAATACAACCTTCTCCCCCATGAATTTGTAACTCATCATCTGCCTGGAATTACTAGAGTTACTTCAAGTTTTTTCACTTGTTGGTCAAGTTCTAGCAGAGGCAGTGGTGTCCATTCTAGCTTGAACAGTCTTAGGCAGTGAATGGCAGCACCTCATTCCTTCCTATTCTCTCTCTCTACCAATGACATTCTTGTTCGTGCCACTCAGATCCATGTTTTTTCCCCTTGATTTCATTCATTCTATTGTAGCCTTGCAGGATTGTTCTCAGGGTAGAACAGCTTGTTGAAAGGTGTTTGTAATAACAATTACACCTAGTCCAATCACTAAAGTGTAATCTTTATCTTAAACAAAAAAAAAAAAAAAGGAAAGGGGAGGGCAGAAGAAAAAAATATACATCACAAACTACTGCAAAGTTCTGCTTGAGTTATTTTTCAATTACAGCAGGTGAAGCAGAATGAAATTGTTACAGCCATTTATTGATTGTGCTACTATCCATTAAGGTACAACAGAAGAAGTCCATCATATTGTGTAACAACTTAACTATTTAAAATAACAAAGGCTTCCTATTGTTTCCCTTTTTACCATTATCCTGACAAATACATTCTGCTTCCATGCTGGAAATCAAATTCAGGAATCATAATGAAGAAATTCTGTATTCAAGGTGACATTATTTCTTCCCCCAGCTATTGAAATACTTCGGCTTTTTCATTGAAAAATAACTAAAGCAGAACAAAGGTAATGAAATATATTAATTATATTAATGATGTCTTACTGAAACTGGCTGCTTCCTAAAGAGAGGACATATATAACTGTAAGGAGAGGTTCTATCAGTGGGTACGCGATTAACAGGTAATACTGTCACAGGAGTAGTTTTAGCTGCTTTGAACTATTCAGCCATCTGAATGACAAACCCTCTGAAGTTTTATGGTGAAGAGCAAAGTTTATCATGTCTTCTCAGATGGGTGGGTGCTCTTTGCTGGGGAAGAAGCCAGTGGAGCTGTGCACTGAAGGGCAGATGTAGTGAGTGGTGTTGTAGCATGTAGGTGTTGGTGACAGCAGGCTGGAGGTGTGCCCTCAGTCCAGCAGCAAAGAGGTGATGAACTGGGTGTTAAACTGGAGCTTGTAGGTGATCCTGATGACTGGATACCAGCACTCAAGAGCGAAAAATAATGATATGTCATTGCAACTGGAAGGCAGCAGTTGATGTCTGATCTGGTGTCTGAGGAAGAACCACACGGTGTTGAGCTGGCTGCTGAAACTTCCTTGTAAACTCTGTGTGTGTGTGTGTGCGTGTTTAATAAGTACCTCTGCATCTTATTGGCAGCCCAATGGGAAAGGTTTTCTGAACCTGTTTGGGGTTGTGGTAAAATGGAACCCCACAGAGAGGGGAAGTTTTCTCCACATGCTAAAGAGAAGTCCTGCCCTAGGGGAGTCAGAGCAGGGCTGTGCACAGTGTCACTTCTCCTTGTAGGCTCTAGCAGTGTTTGCTGCATAGGATCAAAGCACAGACGTAGGGTATTCAGTTTGTTTCATGTTTATTTTCATGAGTTCTTACTTTCACCCACATACCAGCTTAAGTTTCCTACTTGTAAGAAAAACAAAATCTTAGAAAAATGAAGATGACAGATAAGATCCCTATTCTGCTTCCACCAATGCTAGCAAAGAAATTATTAGGACAGAAGCCAGAGCCCTTTTCTCCATAGTATTGACCATGTCTTAACCTTATTGCCAGTTCTTTTCCCATTTTCAGTTGTCAGATCATTCTTCCCTAGCACTGAAAATCTCATGGTGTTGTGACAACTGCAAACATGAAATATCCATTGCTTGTTGCTGCAACCACAACTTCTCTGGTTGAACGTATTCACTGCACATAAGCTTCAAGTTTTTTGTAGCTACCTTCAAGTAAATTAGATTTTCTATTTTGAATGTCCATTTAGAGACAAAGCAAGGCTGGCATTCAAGCTGGAGCATGGCTTTCTTGCACAGTTATTTCTGTCCTAAAATCCCTAATGACCATTTTTTGAGTTTCAAATAACTGTAAAGTTTTGTTGCCAATTCCTGCCTCCTGCCCCACTGTCACCGCGGGTTTGTGCTCTTGCAGCTCTCAGATGTCTTTTATTTGACTTGTACAGTAAATACCTGTCAGACCCCTGAAGTTGTTTCATCAAACAAACCCCTTGATCTCCATAATTGATGCTGAAATGCTCGATATGGATACCAGTTGTGCGTGTCAGTTTGCTTTAGGATCGGCTCGAGCAATGTTTTTGTAGGGGAATGTTCCTGCCTTTGTGCACTTCGGTTGAGGATGCACTGAGCAAAAAAAAAAGGAGCTGCACATCAGGACTGGGTAAACATTTGCTACCCTTTATGCTTTCGGATGACTGGGGTATTTTCTTTCTGAGCAGCACAAGTTTTGCTGAGTTACCTGGTGACGAAGTAACAGGCCACAGATCTTGTTTCACTGAACCAGCAGGTACCATGAGATTGTGTTGGGCCAACGCACATCAGGGGTTAATTTTGTTCTCCAAGAACATTTGGGAGTGTGTTCAGGCAGCACACAAAGTGAAGGCTGGGAATCAAAGCAAGCAGGCTATCTCCTCCCACAGATCTCGCAGCAAAATTTAGGAGCTGAACGATGCAACATGTGCATAAAAGCTTGATAATGTTTTTAAAACATATCACTTGAAATATGTTAACGCATATGTTCCTTCATTTAGAACTCTTTCATAATACATAATTTGGCCCTTTAGCTTTACACCCAGCTCATTATGGCTCATATGCAAAGAGAAACATTTTCAACATTTTCTCCTGGTCTTTCCCAAACACCAGCATAACCTTTCTTTCCCACCTTGTGAAGTCCCTTTTTTTCTCTTGGCATCTCACTTTCTAGCTTTTTCTATGCCATTTCCAGTCTGGTGGCAGTTCATCCCACCAGTGCTTCAAGCTGCAGTCTGCCTGAAGGAGGATTCAGCTTGCTCTCATTTCAAAAGTTTAAAGGTTTCCCACAGTTCAGATTTGACTGATGGTCTGTCTGTGAATAATTGGTTCTTTTTAAGCATCAGGTTAGGGTGGTGTTTTTTTTAATTATTTGTATCAAGATTACATAAACAGGATAACAGAACTCCATTGTTACAGAAATTGTTGTGAAACAGCCAAATTTCATGTTAGTTTTACAAAAAGGTTTAAATTCAAGTAAGAGCATACACGCATATGCACACAAACCATATGTGAAGACCAGTTTAAGTTCTCAGTCCCAGTAAGATAATAAGCCAGTAGGTAGGATGGCATTTTCATTTCAATACTGGAGGTGAGGCAGACAAATATTGTTCAGAAGTTCCGTGGATAAGGCAAGGTAATGCTTTTTGTACCATATTTTCAGTATAATAAAATATGTCCTTTACACAGCGCTATAAATTGGCCTTGAGCACACCTCCAGGTGGAATTACCTTTGCTTCCCAAGAATCACACACTGCAGGCTTCCACCGAGCCCTTTGTGTGGGCACACATATTACAGTCCTGATTTTGTAAAGCCACCAGTTACTCAGCTGTGTGGCTTCATCAAGCCAGGCTCTTTTCTGACTTTGGAGTTGTATGTAATTTTTCTCTCACTAGTTCCCTTTCAAGGTCAAAAGCAATCTCTGTGCTTCTAGGAATGTTCTACTTGCAGAAATTTTTGATCCTCATGATTCTTGCTAGAAATTCATTTGTCTCAGCAGATATGGGGTGACCAGATGATACTGAGCAAACACCCGCAGGGAGCAATGTTCTTGATCTGTCTCGTTTTGTGTAAAGTGGGGTAGAAACTTCTGTTTTAATTATCACCATTAGATGACTTCCCTGTGCACTGGGGTCACGAAGCCTGAGTCATGAGATTTTGAAACACCAGCTGCTGCTCATGGGGAGAGGAGCTAAGATGTTCCCTTACTCTCTTGAACATCTGAGAGTTGCCTGTCAGAGTGACCCGATACAGAAATATGAGAATCCAGGAAAGAAAGAACAAAACTGGTACCACACTTTTCTGCCAAAGTCTAGCACTGAAAAATTGAAAAGTGGGTTGAAATAGGAAAGAAGCTTCCACATGAAACCTTTTTTTTTTTTGTGACTAACAGTCTGATTTCAGAGTTTGTACCTTTCTGGTTCTGCCTTTGATTTTGTTTCCAAATCAAAAATATGGACGTGTTGGATTTTTTAAATTTATTTACTTTTCCCTTTCCCCACTTTCCTTTCTTGCTCCCCACCTTTGCTTGCTGCGTATTCTAAGTGTGTGTGAAGAGCCAGAAAATACAAATGGCACTATAGCACCATTTCTAATGCCTGGTAAACTTATCATTTTTTAGAAGTAAAAGTTTTATGCTTAAATAGCTCAGAAATCTGCCTAACAGTACCTTCTGTGTGCTGTTTAAACTAAAATACAGAAACCCCCTCAATTCCTGAAGTAAATTAAGTCTATATTTTGATAAGCCAGTAAGCATGTCAGCTTATTCTTCCTTTTCCCCACAACATATGGGGCTTTCTGTTTATTGTCTTTCCCTAATTTTCAGTATTTTCCTTTGAGCTTTTGTCAGCAAAGGCAAACACTTCCCTCTGTGGTTTGTACCTCTTCAGAAAAACAGTAGGTGAATTTGAGTAATTTCCTCTTGCGAGAATGTATTTGATTTGAGAGTTTAGGTGAATTATATTCTGCTGATTAGTGAAGCAAGTGCTGTGCTCCATCTGCTAGAGAATGGGAATGGGATATTTATAACGTGATGGATGTTACTGCTGGGTGGGTTTGTAGTGCCTCAATATGAGTAAGCGATTCACTCGGGTTGTAGCTGCTTCGTTAGGTTTGTTTTAAAGAGGACAGGCTGATTTGGGGGTAGGGAGTGTTACTGCAGAATTGTGGCTTTGTGCAAGAACTACCATTAATGCACTTAGCAACAGTGACAAAGTCAAGACATACTACCCTTTCAACCAAAAATTCAGGATAAGAAATGCAGAGAAGCTGGGATTGATATGCATTGATACGCATTGAAACGATTGCTCAGTTACGTGTGAATATTCAATGTTAGGTTACTGTTTTTCCCATCAGAGCACTTAGAGAAGGTGAAGATGAAATTTCTTCTGAGCTCATAGTGCAGTGTCTAACAGAAGGTTTCTATTGTCCTAGTTTCCTCTGCATTGCCCATCTACATTTGTATAAATCTAAAATTTACACCTTTGCCCACCCCAGGAGCAGGTGGGTGTTTCAGTGCTGCAGAAATGCTCGGTGGTGGTGTTAGGGTGACTGCTGAATGCATTCATTTCTCTCCATAAGTAGAATGAACACTTGAAAACACTACTGTTCATTGCTTAACATACTTTTCCTTCCAATATGACCAGTGCAACTAGTTTTCAGCTCATAGAGATGGCACAGTTAAAATAACCCAAGAAATATCAAAAAGACCCCCCAAACCAGAACTAATTTCAGTAGAATTGCACAAGGATGTCTTAGTACTGAACCATGTTGAAATCTGCTGCTCTTTAAAAGTCAAAGGGATGTATTCTGCTCTGAAGTAAGGCACTTGTTTTTCTTAAGGTCATACAAAACAAAGCCCATTATTTGAACAAATGTCAGAATAATATGTCTGTAATGAAATACACTATTTACTCGCCTTCAGCATTTGAACTGTGACAAATCTGGAAAGGAAATCAACAGTTACTGCTCTTGTTAAATAGTCCTTTTAATATTACAAGTAAGTTTACATTGCTGGACCCATGTGTACTTTAATGATTCCTGCAAGTGCTATGACTTGGCCCAGAGGAAAGCACAAACCTAATACTTTATTTTGTGTGAATTGAATGCAGCTAATTAAAGTGAAGGGAAATTAAAAAGAATTAAGTGAAATAAAAGTGCTACTGTAAAGCTTTCATTAAACCCTTTTACAGTGAATAAGGAATGTGCAGGAAAAAATGAACCTCTGATTCATTTCTGAAGGAACTCCATTCAGAAGTAGGATGTTACCTAATAACCAGGCAAGGCTTTTTATGTTGATGGAAGTGTGTGAGTAAAAGCTCAGAGGGGACAGTAAGCAGGCAAAGCCGAGGTAAAGAACACTGATTTTGAAGGCTTTGTGGTGTTTGAGATGGACAGTTGCTTTCATAGCAGTTACTGGGAAAGACAGAAGGGAAAAATGTATTAAAACTCACTACCATCTGTTCCTCTGAGCAACAGAAAAAGGCAAAGTGAGAGAGGACATAGCAGAATCTTGGGAAAAAAAACCCAAAGCAAATAGATGGGGGAGGAGGAGTCAAAGTAGATGAAACAAAAGTTGACTTGATGAAGTTGAGAGAAACCATGGAGTGATGCTAAGTTTGAAATATTTTTTTTATGCTATAAAACCTAAATGTTTTTAGTTTTTGAAAACAAAATCTGGTATTATTGTCCTCAGGAGACACCTCAATTTTCTTTTTTTTTTTTAAACTTTTTTTCCCCTCATTTGTTTGTTCTGACTTGGAAATAAAATTCTTGCAATGCCAACTTTTCAAATACTGTGGGAATCCTGGGTGGCATCCAGCTTTTTCTGCTTTTATTGTACCGTAGGACCCACAGAAGGACTATATTGCTCTTCCAACACAGTATGGTTTTTCTGAACAAAACATCTGTCTTCTGGCTTTGTTAGTGAGTCAGGATTTTTTTCCCTAAGTGACTGGCTACCCTGTATAGGCCCAGCAGAACTCTGGATATCTTGGGATGAGGGTGACCACTCTGGAGAGGGCTAATGTGAGGGATAACAATCTCCACGAGTGGGCTTGGTGCTCATGGTGAAACATACACTGGGAAATATCACTGAATTCACTGGTTTTATATATTTAGGTTCATTTTCAGTTCTTACTTATGCCTTCATATCTCTTATTTTCAGGTCATTTAAATAAGAGACATGTGGTGGGACTCTATCATTTAAGCAAAATTGGTATTCTGCCATCCATGAAATTGCATGGACACCTTCAACTTATCCCAAAGTGCAAATTATGTGTATTTCTCTCCTTTAAAAAGTCACTGTGAATAAATGCTTAAAAAATGGGTCACAAAAAACATTAAAAAGATGGGGTTTTTTTTTCCCTCCAGAGTTCATTTTGGTTTTGCCAGCTCTCCTCTCCCTCCTCCCCGGCAAATATACTGAGTTTGGATTGTTGTTGACTAAATAACAGGAATATTTGACGCATCTGCCAGCAACTTCATTGTTTCAGTCCACGTGCTTATATTTCTCCTATTTACTCCTGCTGGGGTAGCTTCTTTCATATAAGGCACACCTGTGCTTCCTACCCTGCCCACAGGAGCAAGCCCAGGAAGATGCTTGATGCATTCCCAGCCTGTGACTGTGTGACCACATTCCTATGTAGTGTTTAACTCCCCTGCCTGCAAACCCCAGCAGTGTTCAGAGGAGCCTGTTTAACTCCTCTGCCTGATGGTTATGTGACAATATTATCCCACGCTGCAGGATGTGTGTGGCCATGTGGCACAGGAATGTATTTGGGTTTGCTGCAGGCAAAATACAGGGGGAATCATCTCAGTGGTACACTTCTGCCTTCCCCTGAAATGCCAGGTGTCTGGGCTCAAATGCACTCAGGAATATACATTGTAATTCTGGAATTTTGTGAGACCAGAAAAGCGTAATTGTGAGTTGTTTCCTTTATGGTAGCACCCCTGTGTTACCCTAACCAGCAATGCCACAAAGTTTTTGACAGTCATCCCAGGAGATTCCTGGATTGTCATCTGCTCTAACAGCCAACCCAAGCCAAGGAAATCTGTACCATGCTTGAGGGATGTTTTTCTGACCTTGAGGGACAGACACTCCCCATCCTGGGTAGCAAGTGGCCATGATATTTTGCAGTCTCAGGTCAGAGCAGTCTATGATGTCTAAACTAAACTGACCTTGCTGAAGTAAGAAGTCCATTTCTTCTACCCTTTCCACTACACAGAACAAATCATTCCTTTCCTTTTTCACAACAGACTTTTAAGCATCTGAAGTTTGCTTTTTTTAAGACCAAATAACTTCAGTCCTTCCAGCCATTCACTGTGTGTCACCTCTGTGCAAGTCCTTGCTCTCCCCTGGACTCCCTGCACAGTAATTTCTTCACTGCTCCAGCTAAGACCTTAGAAAAGCTGAACAGAGTGAGAAGATCAAATCCCAGATTTCATATTTGCCTCATTTGTAGAGTCTGATGCTGTTGACTTGTGTTGAGTTTCTGATTTAAAATATGCCACAGTTTCTTACAAAATCTCTCTCTCGGGTCGTCTTCAAACTTGCATTTGTTCAGTTAGTTATTCCTTATGTATAACCTTGTCCTTATTGATCTGTCACCATTTTTTCATCAGGCTCTTTCTCCAATTTGTCATGCTCATTCTGAATTTTAATCCTGTCATACAATATTTTTTGTGGTATTTTCAGCTTGATACCAGTGACAGAGTCCCTGAAAATGATTAAGGGGGAGGAACAGGATACTCAATCTGGATAACTTATTTCCTAATTCTGTCATTTATTATGAATTGTTTGGTCTCTATGAAATGCTGTTAGTAAGCTGATGCCTATAGTATCAGTAAGATGTATGTATATCTATTATTTCCTAAGGTACATTGTTTATGAAATATTGAACCGTTATGAAAAATTATAAAAACATTGAAGCTGAAGATGACAAAAATTGGCAAAATACCAGTATGGATACACATTCTGGGTTCAGCAATCTGAGCAATCAGAATAATATTGGCTGTCTGCAAGCCTGGAGAGCAGAAAGAGCAGTTAAAGCTTATAGAAAGGTTAGTCCCCAACTTCAAATTTACATTACTATTTGAAAGATGGTGAACATTTGCAATTTAATCTGGAGTAACAGCAGCTTGGCTTCCCAAGATAAGAAGATAGTGATTCAATTACTTAATGTGTGTGCCTACACTTAGAAATAGTAGCCTAGCTTTTAATGATGTAACACCTTCCTCCATTTCTTCTTGTAAGGTGACTTGCAGACTTGTTTCTGCCCGGAGGGTTAAGATGTAAAATGGGATCTTTTAATAATCCCAAAAGGCAGGACCTGCCTGCACCGTGCCATCTAAGAAAGCTTGATTTGCTCTTCTGGGCCTGCTCCAGGTCTTGAAGATGGTGCAAGTTGGATTAGATTTTAACAAGGTAGAATAAGATGAATACATAACAAGACCTGATCCCATCCTTATGTCGATTGAATGTGCTGTAGTTGTTCCAAGCCTACTTGCTTCACCAGCTTTTCAAACTGCTGTTCACATACTGTTGGCTAAAAATGAACGAGGAAAAATACATTTCCTTACTGGTTGTGCCTGAATATATGACTATTGAGCCTCCAACTTTCAGTTATGATCTGTCTCATATATGTAATAACACATTTTCTGCGGGTGATGAGGTTGCTGTAACTTGTGATGAACTGCAGGCAGCAGTTTGGTTTATTTTGTAATGCTTCTTTGTGTGTACCTGAAAATGGGTCATTTTTCTCCTGCAAGAATCACAACAGGTATCTCTGCAGGGGGACAGAGAGCAGCTGAACTGCACAGCGAAGGAGGAATGCTGCCGTTTGGTTTACTCTGATTAAACTATTGCTGTAGCTGGAACAAACCTACCCAGACACAGCCCCTAAGCTTTCCAGGTGGAAATTGTTCCCAGGAATAAATAAAAATGGTGATGATGAAGATTGCCTCTTTAACACATACAGAGGGGGAATGGAAATTTGTCACTTGTGGGTTGTGCTTTGGGGACGGCAGAGATTGTTTCCTTGAGTGACCTTTATAACAAGAAGTGTCAGACTTCATCCTGTATGTATCAGACTGGCGTGACATTGGATATTAATCCTGATGGAAAAGGATTATGTGATTTTCACAGGCACTGAGATAGATTATCCTTTCTGGCCTGGCTGGAAAGTAGTGAGAGTCTTTTTCTGCAGGTGCTGGCTGGGAGCAGAGTGTTCCCGGGAGAGCAGTGCCGGAATAACCGAGCATGAGCCCCAGCTCTGGCTACTTGAACTTTCTTTTCACTTTCCATTTGTTTCTCTTGTGCTTTGAGGACTTGCTCCTTTGAGCAGGGGCAGTGGCATGGATGGCAACGGTACAGACTTTGAGAACTCTCTCTGTTAACAAGCTCTTTGAAACAGTGAGTAAAAATACCTGAAGGAACTTTTTGGACAACACTGCATTTTAAAAGACATCCCTTTTACCTTGTTCCCAGCTGCCCACTCTAACACTGAAGTTTTTGCCCAGTATTTTGAGAAATAATATTTTGTTCTTATGTCTGGAAACAGCTGATAATTTTGATGTTTCATGGTACCGTGTTAAGCCCTGGAATCTCTGATGGGTTTCACGCTGGATAATAAGAGAACCAGTCATGTTTCTGCTGGTTTGGTACTCACTTCCCACTGCATCTATCCTAGGGACCGTGTCCCATCCTCTTACCTCCTCTAAGTTGCCTCCCTGAGCCTCCCTGGGCTGTCCCACAGAAAATGTTGTTTCCAGGAAGGTGCAGAAATGTCTGCTCTTGCTTGCAAGAAAAAATCAATTTGCTGCTGCTATAATCTATTGCGTCACCATTGCTTCTAGGGCTGAGGGGTCTTGCCCCCCTGTGTGAAAGATGTTTGCTGTATGAGAGCTGTTCCCCAGCTTCTCCAGGGAAAAAGCAGTGGTTTGGGTGAGGGGTTCCAGGGTTGGATCCTGCTCACCAGCTGCACCATGTTGTACTGGAGTAATGATATGGGGCAGATCTGCATGGGGTAAACTGGTGTCACTTCAGCCACTTCCTGGGGTATCGATTTACAATAGCTGAATCATCTGAAATACAAATATATTGGGGTTTGGTTTTCTGGTTTGTTTCAAATTACAATAAAAAATTCAGTTGGACAAAAAAACCTTTTGGGGAACTAGCTAAAGCCACAGGCTTGCAATGGGACACTGCAGCCTGTGACCCCTTGCTGAAGTCCATATAATTCACATCACTATATTTTTCTTATTTGGTGTTTATAGACTCAACCATTAAAAAAATACATAAGAAAAAATATATTTTAAGCTCTTCTATATTTTCTTTCTGACTTCTGAGAAATTTCATACAGAGAGTATTTTCTCAGACCTTCTAGAGCCTTATTCTTACTTTTTCCTGAAGTAGGTAAGATCAGTTTCTCCTCAGAACTGTACATTTTTCCCTGGTGCCTTGCCAGGAACCTCAAGGACTGGACACATAGCTTTCAGACAGCCCAAGGAAAGAAAAATGAGGAAAAAAACCATCCCTCTCTCCCTGATGTGAAAGCAGAGCTGTTTGCACGCTGTGTCAGGAGCTTCTGCTCGTTAGACCTGCAAAGTGCCCAGTGAAAAATGATCTGAAAATAAATGTGCTGTGAGTCATTTTTTTTCCTTCTCCGAGTTATACCTTTAATTAATCTCAATCAGTTTACAAAATCCATTTTTACTCAGATTTAAAAAGCATGCACTCTGACAAATAAATCTTGTACCTTGTGTACAGTTTGTGATTGTTGCTGCTCACGACCTGTCAGCAAATGTATCATTACTAATTGCCCAAATTTCAACAAATCAAAACACTCTAGTTTTATGTTAATGAAGGAGTTGAGCCCTTAAATTACTGTATTAGCTTCAAACTGCTTTAGTGCATCACATGGAAGCATGTCAGTTAAAATTCAAAAGTAATAATCCAAAAAGTTGTCAATAATTGAAGACAGTATACATAGGTTTATTTATTTTAATCCAGTTAAGCTTGGGAGTTTTTTTAAATTTGGTTTGCTTTTAATTTTTCTCTTACCCTTAAAATCCCTTTTGGCCCTGAGAGACCAGTATATATACACAGCAGGTGAAGGTCATTAAAAAATTAGTCTATTTACTTCAATGAAACCCAGGCTCAACTCAGGATACTGCATGCAAATTACAAACAGAACCAAAAAACAACCTGATGTGAGCAAAACTGTGTGTTTCATTACAAATGCAACCATTCCACCTCCCTTACCTCTGCAGTAGGGCTTTATATTTCATGATCCAAGCTTGCTGTGAGCACTCCACATTTGTAGCCTTGTTGTGTCCTGACTTATTGCCATTCCTGGGTTTGTACCTGTTCTGCCCATGTTTATGCAAGTTCATGTTTCTGCAGAGCGAAGAGTAAAAGCCCTTTAGCTGCATTGTTACAACTACTTTGAACTAACTTCAGATCTCATTTAATCCCTTTTTCATTTAGTTTATTCTTTAATAAAACAAGCACAAGTGTACATTCCTTCTCTTAAAAGTGGCATCTTTATGGCTTCAAGTTGTATTTTGCAGTAATTTAAAAATATTTTTCTCTTCTTTTTACATCTTTGCTAGCTATGCTTCTGTTCATCTCAAAATTGCTGTACATAGACTGTGTAACCCCAAAAACCTGTATCTCTCAGAAAAGCACTAATAGTCTTTAAAAAAAGTCACTTTGGGAAATATAAGATTTTCAGAATAATGTAGCTAATATTTACATAGCATGCTATTGAAGGTATATCTCTAATGTTCAACAGGCAGGAATTTATTCTTGAAAACTAAGGTAAAGGCAGCCTAATGTGGTGGTGTGCTGTTGGGAAGGCTCTCATTCCCACTGGACATACCAAGAGCCTTAACACAAACCTGAGAATAGTCAGCAGCCCCTTTCTCAGTTTCACTGCGCTGTAAAAATAGTCACCCAGAGCAGCAACCAGAAATTTGACCTTATAATGCTCTACACTAATGCTAATCATTGTTAGACTAATCTTGCTTTCTTGCTTTATTCTGTCCCTGGACCGTTGCATGCTACTGATGATTTTTGAGGGAGATTTTTATTGCATGTGGAAGAATATGAGTTGGACAACACTCAGGGACTGCAGCAAGAACTCTCCCTATACTTGGGCCTTTACTAATACAGGGGCATAGGTGGAGAGAGAATTGCTTTGTTTTGGGTGGGGATGAAAAAACATTGTGGATGTTTATCACTGGAAATGATTTTTAATGTGTCTTAGAATTCTTACCTGTCCGTGAACTAGAACAGACATAACATAAATAAAAGGTAATAAATATTCAGGCCTTGCTATTGCTGAATGACAGTTGATGCTTTCAGTGGATTTTATGTATCCATCAGTGATAACCTGCTAATAATTTATTACAGTGTGCCTTCTAAAACAATGAGACTTTGTTAAGCAACATTCAGCTAACGAAATAGCACACCTTCGGCAAAACACCTACAACATGTGCCACTCATCGCTGCCAAAGACTAAAATCATTCCCTACAAATGAGACAAGTGAAAGGCAGTTACATGTTGTGCCAGGGAACAGCATATTCCTTTGGATTCAAGGAAATTCAATTCATATTCCATCTCAGGGTGCTCACTACATGAGCTACTTCCATGTGGTGATTGCACTGTTCCTTCACTGCGGGACTCACACTGCAGACTCACCTGCCAACAGGCACAGACCAGGAACCCAATGAGCCCACTGTCCTTTCTGTAATCAGGGAGTTTTAGGAGACTTTTTTGTGGACGTTACCTTCTGTATCCTGGCTCAGGAGCAACAGCTAACTACCAAAGTGCAATGGGTTGGCTAAGAATCACTTCTCCTGCTGCTCACAACTAAGCCTCTTGCTCTTTGAATCCTTTTATTGCTTCCCCGTCTTTTCTATATTAGCACTGAGCCTACTGTCCCTGCTGGCTAAGTCCCACATAATCCAAATCTTTTCTTTAGTACATCTCTGCTATTATCTCCCATATCCCTTCTATGACCTATACTCCTCCCATCTCAGTTTCATCATCATTAAAACATAAATGCCTTCCTGACACAGCTTTCCAAATTTTGTCTTCCTTCTCTAAAGAAGTCTGAGAGGAACCACTACCTGTTCTTGCACCTCTTACCTGCGTCATCTCACAGCCAGCCTGCTGTCCTGGACTGTTTCTCAAGTCTGAAAGCATCAACCCTCTAAATCTCAGCCTGCAAAAGCATAGTCAGATGGGAAATGTTGTGGTCTGAATATCTTTGTTAGTCATATATGTGAATCAGAGCTTTTTGTCCTGCCATGTGAGTTTCTGGTAGCTTCAGTGGGCTTACTCATGATAGCAAATGCTACATTCAATAGTAGGCATTTGCAGGATCATCCTCTGTGATTGTAATCTCTTTTAGATGGGGAATGTGTCAGCATTTTATAAAGGGATGTAAAGATGTGTGTGGCCTTTACAAAGTCTCCATAATTAATGTTGCTCCATCAGTTGATTACAGGAATTTACACATTGCACTGTTATAATACAACAGCCTGTTTGAGTTTAGTATTTATGAAGAAAGGACAGGAAGAAAAAAGAGGGAAATTTGTGTCAAATGCTCCTTGATGTGGTGGCTCTTTCTGTGGATATAATGTCCATCTGTTTAGAGGTGCCGTTAATAATAGAGAGATGTCTCTCTATTGTTTTTTTCCTAAATTCTAGCTTGTGTCTCAGACTTGTATTTTCCCCAGTCTGTGTATATGATATTTGGGATTTATAAGTTGTTTCTCTGTGAACTTTGTGTGAGCATCAGATTGTTGAACTCTTTGATAGACTGAAACAGAGAATGAAGCTCAAAGGCCAACAATTCTCCCTTACGCAATCTAGAAAACAATTCTCTAAAATATTACATCAGCTGCTGGCAGCTGTAGGTTTGCCTGCCTGCTAATTTACTATCACAAGTGTTCCAGAATCCTTTGTAATCCAGCCATTGCTATTTATATTCGTAATGATTTATTTAAGGACTCTGTACATGTCAGCATAAAGTCATCAGAAAAAGCAAAATGAAGATTAGTTGGCTGGAAGCGCATAGAATGGAGAAGAATAACCCAACAATGGAATTGAGATAAAGCTTAGACACAGTAAATAACTAAAAAAAAAAAAAATAAAGGGCAATAGCTTTATTTTCAACTCGTCATATAGGAGCCAGAGCCTCTGATTTTGCCACCAGGCAGTTCCCATCAGAGGCTATTAAGAGCAGGGAAACAGGTGTCTGATGGCCAGGGACGGAAATGAGAAGCCGTGACACCTGAATTGGGATCATAGACCTGCTCCTGCCTTTGTGTCTGGGGAAAAGGCATTAACTGCTTGATGCCTCAGTTCCTCTGCTCGCTGTAGTGGCACCCAACTCTCAGCTGTTAAAACTTTTTGCTTATTTATAAGATGGTTTTTTTCCTACGGAGAACTGTAATGATGCAAGGCAACTTTATTATGTTCTGTGGAAAATGAGAAGTTAAGAAAAAAACGATGAGGGGTTGTGTAGTGGAGCGCAACACTTTTTAGCACTGAGTCTCTAGGTCATTCTGAAGCAGGGATTTGAGTGGTGTCCCTTAGGATTTGCTGTTATACATGCTGAAATGATCAATCAAGGATAAAAAATGGACTGTTCTCATCTCATAGATCATTTCACAGTGAAACAGTTAAACTCCTGGCTGCTTTCTGAAAAACAGAGATCTGCATTAATAAGGTGACCTTATCAGAGCCACCCCTGGGGGGAAGGGAGGGAGAAAAAAGGTTGTGGAAAGAAAGAGAATCCTATTGTTAATCTTTTTTCAGGGAGACTTGGATACCTGAATGCAAATTACTTTATATTTAAATTGTGCAAAAGCACAAAAGGTTCGTGTCTACAATTGACAGTTATTTCATTAGCTGACTCGTGCAGCCTTGCAAATGGGTTCTGGTGTTAACTTTCCTTGGATTTGTTTTCTTTGTTCTTAGCAGATCTTGCAACGGTGATCATTTTGATTAATGTATTCATCACCCTGTTTTACTCCTGATTCATGTTTTTTGCAGCAGTCAGTGTTCTGGCCTGGGTAAGGAGAGACTATAAGGTAGCTTCAGTGTTCCTCCAGTAGTGCCAATCTGATGGGCTGGCTTCCAGCTGGAGATGAGAGAGGCATGGAGGCCACTGTAATGCATTTTGCATGGTAGTGACCCCAACACAAGCTAAAGCAGGTTTTAATGATCAGATGTAGGATTGCTGCAGCCACATCCCACTGTGACAGCAGATGGGTGCTGCATGGGCTTTGTGGGGCTGGAATATCATCTTTGTATCTCTGTGAGCCTCTCAGGGCTTGGTACGCTGGCTTTGGGCCTCCGTTCAGATAGGTTTGTGGTTCAGAGTGGTTCACTACATCCCAAAATTAGAGTCTGTGCACTTGTCTGTTCAAAAAAGCTACCATATTAATTGAGTTATTAATCTGGGAGGGGTGGGGGGCGAGAATCCATAGCTTAAACTTATCCTATCTTGCTTCAGGCACACCAATACTATGTGTTCAGTCTATGCTACATATTTGAGGAACCCATAATCAGTTCAGGATAGAATGGTTCTTCCTATCCCTAAATTGGTGGGCCATCTCTCATCTGGATGTGCTGGCCTTCCATTGATCCAAAAGATGAGCTTCCTCAAGCTGCTCAAGTTTTAGTAAGTTGAATTTTAGGGTAGATCCTTTCAACCCCACCTACTGGTCTAGACTGAACAGCATCATCAAGGTTTATGCATGACTGTAAAGAAGCAGTTAGGAAAATTGCTTGATTACTTGTCCCAGATACATGTCGATACGCAGGCAAGTTGCCGGAGGTGTGCAAGCTCTTGCTATCCTTTCCTTCTTTTCTTCTTTGTTTCTTTTACTCAGAGTACGTTTTTCTTCTCTTCAGAACTTTTTGGCATTAGCTGTTGCAATCAATCTGCTATTCCCTGCTGACGCCTCTTATTGCATTGGTTTTTCAAACTCTTTCATCGGCGCCTCCAGCGTTACATCGTTCTTCAATCCACGTCGGGCTCTGAGTCCTAAACCACAAAGACCTCAGGGGCCTGGGCCTTAGTTCCTTCACAAGTCACTTGTCTCCATTACCCTCCCCAAGTCACAGCTTCAGGAATCTTATCATGCCAAGATCCCAGGACAAAACCCTTAAAGATACAAAGGCAGAGCTTCAACAATAAAATCAGAAAAAGTTCAGGCCCAACCACCTCTATAAAAACTTGGAACCTGCTGTTCGCATGCGGGGGAAGTGAGCTCATCAGAACACTTTTTACTTCCTCGTGAATATTTTCAAGCCATTTTCTGTTTTTATAAGCAATCCAACATACAAAGAGTTTTCTGAGAACTGTTTGTGAAAATAGGAAACTTGGGGTTTAATTTTTTTTTTATCTTGATTTTACACAGTCTACTACAAAAAAAAAAGAGAAGAAATAAAAGGTTTTTATGTGTCTATAAGGGAGGCGCTGAGAGAAAGCACTGGAAAGGTAGATTATTTTTTGCTTCACAAGTCTTAAGTATTTTCCCTGTTCTCTCTTCTGCTTCATAGCAATAAATATAATAGGATTTTTTCATCCTTTTTTCTTAGACTTACTTCTTAGCCATAGATGTTTAATTTAAAAAAGTGAAAGACAAAAGCAGGGATAGATGGGAATGAGTATCACGGAAGTACAGGGACACTTAAAACTCAAGGGAAAGGAAATAGCAGTATAATTCAAGCTATGTCAACTGAAACAAAACAGCATTGTTCATTTTCTTTTAAACTGTATTTGGAAGTAAAAATCTTTAAACAAATATTTGTAGATAAAAATCCATCTAGCCTAGCTTTTTCACAAAAGGTTCTCAGAAATCATTAGCTTGGTACATAACTGGTACATAACAAACATTCTGATCCTTTTGTCCATTATAATAACACTGAAATCAAATAGGTGATCACCATCCAAAATATTAAAGAGAGAAACAAATACTTTCTTCTGCTTAAATTCGCTTTACATATTTTTTTTATGCTAAATGGTAGACTTTCTGAACACTGTGCCAGAGAGATCTTACTTGTGAACAACAATTTCAATGTTTTGGGTTGAGTTTTAGCTTAATGTATGAAACCCACGTCCTTGCTGTCATGAAATCTCCATTTTACCACTTTTGTAATATTGTTGGCATATGTCTCCAGCTGTCTGTTGCTGACACAGAATTGCTTGTGATTATCTGATGCTGAGCTGTTCTGCTCTGTTTTTGCGGTTTTAATCTCTCCAACAATACCTGAACATGCTGTGCCGACCGTGATTATTGGGGCAGAATAGAGTCATCTTTGAAATTTACTGTCCCACACAGAAAATTGGAAATCCTTATGATCTTTATATCTGGCTTGAATGAGAACTGCACTTCTTTCTGATTTCATAATTTAACATTGCAGACTGTTGACTTATTGACTACAACGTTAGCATTTTCCAGATTGGCAGACAAATTGCCTTGTAGGAGTGTCTATGCATATTTATACATCATCCAAAGGTTAAACGATAGAATACATTTTAATTGCCTAGAGATAACTTGGCAAATTAAATCTCTAGTACCAAAACTTCCAAACTTAAAAGATGAAAGTTAGGTACTGAAACCCATGGTTCTTTTCCAAGTAAATAAACCACTCAGCAATACTGATTACTGACAGTCTTCCACTGATGTTAATTAAATAGCATCCCACAGACATAGCTGCTGTTTTAGATGAAATTTTAAGACAAAGGAAATTCTGATTTTCTTCTTAGTCTTCCTAAGCATGTAGTTTATACTGATCTTGCTATTTCAGCAAGGACCACAATCAGATAAACCCCCAAATGCAAAACAATTAAAGTGACACATTCACATGTAAATATTTTTTTTCACTTCCAATTGTCTTAAAATCTGAAAGTGTAAAAAAACCCCAAAAGCCTGAAGAAGCTAAAACATATAATGTGCTGTAAGAGCATCAAATACACTCACTGAGAATATTTTTCAGAGAAAACATAACCTTGGAGCTATTTAAGTATTTAAGAGTAAGACTAATTGCTACTTACATTTTTTACTTCCCACTTCAGCAGTGCTTTTCTCCCTAGAATACAGACCCCTAAAGAAATTACTGAGGAATAAAAAGTGTCCCGCAAATTAGCTGATTTACAGTGACTGCTCTAATGTATGTGCTCTTAAAATAAGGTCTTACACATGGACTGGGGAAATCCAAGGCACAAATACAAGCTGGGTGGAGAATGAATTAAGAGCTGCCCTGAGGAGAGGGACTTGAGGGTGTTGGTTAATGAGAAGCTCAACATGATCTGGCAATGTGTGCCCACAGCCCAGAAAGCCAATTGTATCCTGGGCTGCATCCAAAGCAGCGTGGCCAGCAGGTCGAGGGAAGTCATTCTGGTTAATCTTTAAGGTCCCTTCCAACCTAAACCATTCTATGATTCCATGACTCTATGACGTAAACACCAAGTAGTTTGCTCTCAGTGGAGGAAATACATTACCTTGCAGCAGCTTGGTTACTTGCTGTACCTTTATGTCTGCATGAGATCAGTAAGAACTCAAGTGGAGCACAATGCATTAGTGTGAGACTGGGAGACACATGCATTCCTTTGCTGGGGGTTTTGACTAGAAGAAATTATGTATGTTTAGATGCAGAAAGGGATTAATACAACTGGAGATGCAGAGTGGGAGGGCTGAACTCCTTCAGCCAGATGGGGGAACCAAAGCCAGGTATCTCACTTGCCAGGCAAGGGTCTTATCAATGAGTCTTATCAGTGAGGAGCTTATCAATGAAAAATGGGAGACATCAGTGAGGTGTCCTCCTGGTCTTGTTGGTTGATTTTGAAAGAAATCTCTCTTGGCTTATGTTTTGAAAGGAGCTTTATATATACCTACCAGAGATGAGAATATATATTCTCACCAGAGGTGAGGATTTCAGGCTGTTAAAGTAAGAAGATGGAGGTATCCTCTTTCAGTCTTTGCTCCAGAGGAGGATGGGAGTTACAATGCTCTGTGCTCCACAGTTTCTGTGGATGGGGTTTTGGCAGCTTCCACCCTGAGCACAGATGGTCTCTGAGATCTTGTTCTGAGACAGCCCTGCAGGGTAAGCAATAACTCTGTGGGATTTCTTGGATTGTGAAGCTGCATATAGATATTTGAGGCCCACTGGAGTCCTTTATAGGTCCAACCTCTCTTGGAGTCCATTTTACTGCATGATGTGTGAGCAAGAATGGCTACTGTCCTTGTTCTTTTGATTAACAGAGTCAAAAAAACCCCAAACAACAAAACCTGTGCGAGTTGTTAAGAATTATTTCAGTGAGTTTTGGAGAGAGCATGAAAAATCAAAATATTGGTGTCATGCATGGTGTGTAAAATCAGTGAAAACCCTCTGTGGGAAGTAGCTGACCACAAAAGTATATATAAAAGCCTTAGAATAATGAAATTACTCTCTCCCCCTTTGGTTAAATTATAATTGGTGTCCTTGTTAGTAATCACACTACGGAATTAAAAACTGCCTTTCCCTTGGAGACTGATTATGCCTTTCATTGTAGAGTGTTCTCCTGGAGAAACTGGCTGCTCATGGCTTGGATGGGTGCACTCTTTGCTGGGTAAAAACTGGCTTATGGCCAGGCCCAGAGAGTGGTGGTGAATGGAGTTAAATCCAGCTGGTGGCCTGTCATCAGTGATGTCCACCAGGGCTCAATATTGGGGCCAATCCTTTTCAATATCTTTATCAACAATCTGGACAAAGGGATCGAGGGCACTCTCAGTCAGTTTGCAGATGACACCAAGTCAGGCAGGAGTGTTGATCTGCTGGAGGGCAGGAAGGCTCTGCAGAGGGATCTGGACAGGCTGGATCAATGGGCTGAGGCCAACTGGATGAGGTTCAACACAGCAAAGTGCTGGGTCACACACTTGGGTCACAACAATCCCCTGCAGCTCTATGGGATGGGGGCAGAGTGGCTGGAAAGCCGCCCAGGAAAGGACCTGGAGGTGCTGGTTGGCAGTGTCTGAACACAAGCCAGTGTGTGCCCAGGTGGGCAAGAAGGCCAATGGCATCCTGGCCTGTATGAGAAATAATGTGGCCAGCAGGACCAGGGCAGGGATTGTCCCCCTGTTCTCAGCACTGGTGAGGCCACACCTCGAATCCAGTTTTGGGCCCCTCACGACAAGAAAGACACTGAGGGGCTGGAGCGTGGCCAGAGAAGGGCAACGGAGCTGGTGAAGGGTCTGGAGCACAAGTGTGATGAGGAGGAGCTGGGGGTGTTTAGTCTGTAGAAAAGAAGACTCAGGGCAGACCTTATCAATCACTAAAACTACCTGAAAGGAGGCTGTAGCCAGGTAGGGGTTGGTCTCTTCTCCCAGGTAACAAGCAATAGGACAAGAGGAAACATCCTCAAGCTGCACCAGGGGAGGTTTAGATTGGATATTAAGAAAAGTTTCTTCCCTGAAAGGGTTGTCAAGCCCTGGAACAGGCTGCCAAGGGCAGTGGTGGAGTCACCATCCTTGGAGGTATTTAAAAGATGTGTAGATGTGGCACCTGGGGACATTGGCAGTGCTGGGTTAACGGTTGGACTTGATGATCTTAAAGGTCTTTTTCAACCTAAATGACTCCATGATCCTATGGTTCTAGATAGTGTCTCCAGCTCAGAGGCAGGGCAGATAATGATGTCTAGTGAACTGCCATTACTTGTTAAGAAATGTGTCAATCCATCACTTTTCGTAAGTGAAAGTTTATCTAAACTGTTATTAGCTTACTTCCCAATCAGTTAACTATTTGAAGCAGAATCTTGACCTACTGCACTGTGCTGCTTCTGTTTTAGCCCTTAAACAAAATTCAAACTTCCTTTGCTCTGTGGGGTTTTTTCTCTCTTGGATATTTTGGATAAAAACTGAAGGTATGCTTTATATTTATGTTCACTAAATACTGTGATATATTCTCAGTAGTGCCACCTTTTGCCTGTAATATAATCCCCATTGCCTCCCCACCTATCTTATCTTTTGCATTTTATTACCTCTTATATACTGGTATGTAGAGGGAATTTGGAAAATATAGGCCATTTGGAGGAAATTCTGTATGTATCATATCAGAGAATTTGAAAGATTATAGAAATATTTCCTGGTCCCAAAGAGTTGATCTTTACTCCAAGATTTAATATAGGGATGGACACAAGCCCTGTTTGCTCTCGCTGTTCTGGAAAGACTGGTTTTGCAATATTTTCTTTCCTTGGAATAGTAAAACAAGTTCTGATGAATTTAGCAAAGTCTACATGCTGCAGTGCCCCAGACAGTTTCTTATTTTCCTTGACATTATTTTTTCATCAGTTTGGACTGTGTAGTATCTGCAGACAGTGTATGTTCAAAATATTGGATTGCTGTGTTTTTGCATATAAACCTTGTAAAGGAAAAGAAATACCAGACTGTGTGTACAAGCATCAAAATCTGATTATATGCAGGATCTAATCTTAATATCACACCATCTTCACTGCAAAGCATTGCAAGAATATTCCAATTCATATTCTGAATGGTGTGTTTCTCTGCAGTCGTCTTGCAGAACTCTTATTCCTACCAGGAGAAAATCAGTATACTGAACTGAAAAAAAATGTATACATTAAATTGCTTATTCAAATGTCCAGCTTTGATGTTTGTAGAGAATTTAAGCAGGAGGCAATATAACCTGAGCTTTATTTTATTGATACAAGAGGCTAATGTGAGCTACAAAACAGGAAAGAATGAGAAGTTGTATAATACGCTGGAAATGTGAAAAAAATGCAGATTTCAGTTATTAGCTTTCACAGTTGCATTTGCATAGAAATGTACTAACGGCTGGGTGACATTTCATGCATGAACTTGATAGAGCATCCTAAACATATTCATGTTAGAAGAGTACTTAAAGGGAACCTGGAACTCGAACATTCCCGTCTTTGTTTAGAAAAAACCAAAAACCTTCTGGTTTCCCTAGGGTATTCCAGTACAAGGTATTTCTTTATGAAACAAAGCTTTCTTTGTTATGAGGAATTCTGTGACAGCCTAGGATGGGCCCTTCTTTCTGATCACACTTTAAAAAAAGATCCTGATTCCCCTGAATGTTAAATATTATCGCACAGTGGATGTTGCTCAGGCTTTTGTGGAAAAAAACAGCAAAGCATGAAGCCCCTTGAGGTTTCAAACACCTCCTGGATTACCAGTTTCCTATGCCATTTTCTATTTTGAGGGAACACCTTCCTTGTAAGTGGGACAAAGATGAATGGCAGTCATCTCTGCTGTGTGAGTGAAGGGAGTTACTCTGCTTTGAAGAACTAGAGGAATTCTTGGAGGGGTCTATGACAGTTATCCCCTGCTATGGATTTTTGGGAGCTGGGTGACAGAAACTTCTTCCAGTTAACATTTGCTTTTTCTATGTTTTTTTTGTTTGTTTGTTTGTTTTTAATTCAACTACTAGCACAGACCAGGTGCAGCTTCATTTGTAACTCATAAATGGTGTCTGGTCCCAGTTAGAGTGAGGAGGCTCACAGAGCATAGTGAAGGTCTTCAGATCAGTGAGCACTTGCACTTTCACTTGCCAGCAGTTTCGGCATTCATTTTCTGTTCTTTTAATTTAAACACGATTATTAACAAGACACAGCTGAGGAAGGCACTTTGCTGAAATATTCTGAGGATTATTCCTGCTCTGTTATCTCCCTTTCACCTTCCACAACAGGATTTTACGTGCTCACATTAGTTGATGTTCTTCAGAAGAGCAGCTGGTCCATCTCTGATTGTGACTTTCATTAGAAGTAGAAAACTCTACCGCCTGAAGAAGTGAGATGTGAACACTAATTCCTGGGAACATTTTCTAAAAACTCACTTTATTCTGAAATATAACCAGCCTTGAAAGGGATTAGAAGGAGTATGACAAGAGTATGAATTAAAAAGCACTGTGTCGTGAAAACATCTATTTAAGCAGTTTTGACTCTGCCCTCGCACAGCCCTATTCCTGCTGCTGCTGATTGTCAAGAACCTTCCAAAACAGCAAGAATCATCTCTAGAGCCTGTCCTGTCTCTTGCTAAAATCAGATTTTTAAAGGAAAGTGGGACTATGTGGGGGTACCTTTCTGGAAAAAATGCGGTCCTGCATTTTTAGTAGCTGACCTCCTTTCCCATATTACTTGTGTGAACCTCTCAAGCAGAATAGGTCTCTGCAGAAAAGGGCTGCAGGATCATTTTTCCTGTCACAATGAGACATAAATGCCAGTTCAAGGCAGAACAGTTCTGTACAGATGTGAAAATAGAAAACCAAAGTGGAAATATTATGAAAAAGGGTCATTAATACAGTCTTACTCAGAAGCTCTGTCTAAAGCATAACATAACCATAGGCAGTGTCTAGTAATGATATTTTACACTGAAGCCCAAAGGTTACAAAAAGACTTTAGTCTTTGCCAAATGAAAGTCACCCTTCTATCTAAAGTACAGAAGGAATTGAATTCTTGCAGTGGTGCAAAATCTATGCATGTAAAGCTACTTTTAGAGTCATATTAATAAAACATGTGTCAAAAGCCAGGGGAAAGTCTGGTTTAAAAAAGGAGAAGAGAAAATCCCAAATAAAATTCCCAGTTAGGGTGAAAATATACAGGCTGAAGCCATCAGTGGATGGTAGCAGGGATAACAATCATTTGGGCTGCAACAGCAATCTTGTCTTCAAGACGGTGGCAGCAGCACCTAAAGGACATGTTTTACAGGCCAGTCCACGCACAAGTCAGCTCAAAGAAAATGTCTTCCCAACTTTCCTCTCAGGCAAGAAGTTTACAGCATGGAAAACAGCACACTGCCTGAGTACAGGGGATGGTATTTAGCAAGATTTTGAATGGTAAACATCAGGGTAGGAGCTTGAAACTCTCAGCCATTTGAGAGTCATTTGCAGCTCCCAGACAACCCAGCTCCTGGCTCCCGCTGAGCACAGGACTGGGGAGGGTGGGGAGAATTGCTGCTCACACCGAGGCAAGACAGAGCCGACTGGCAGCGTCTCCTGGTTCCTGTTGACTTTCTGTGGGCACATTTAACCTGTAATTTGGAAAAGGAAAATACAGTCTGGCACACGTTCTTGAAGGGTTGCCAGTCCCAGATCTATCCATTGCACAGCCTGCCAGAATGGGAAAGATAAGTATCTTGCAGACCAGTATCCACAGCAACAGACACTGGAATTTTATATTTTTAATAGGTATAAAAACCCAAAGAAAATAATTACTTTTTCATTTTCCAATTTTATAATAGTAATAATGACCTTCAGGTCAGGAATTTTCAGCATTTAATGACTGTCTGGCTTTTTCTTTGGTCCTCAGTTTCTCCAGCCAGTCATTAACAGTGAGAAAAGTGCCTTCTCCTGTGGTCACTTTGGCTTAATCGTTACCTTTTCATGCTACAGAATATACCAGCTTGGAAATGAGTGCCTCCTGTGTGAATGGACCCATAAAGTATTCCTTAGGTTTCATTTCTTTGAAAGAATATTCTGTTAGGATGTGGGAGTCTACTGTAAAGGATGATTGAGTACTATCTTCAGTCCCAAGAAAAGTTAGATCACTCTCAGGAATTGGGACTAAATAGCTTTGCAGTGATGCTCTTTCTCTTCTGAGGATGGTTTAAGGCCATAGATTTCAAAAGATTAAATCTTAAGAATTTATCTATGCAATCTGGGTTCCCATACTATTCTCTTGGTAATGGAGTGCTTCGGAGATTATATATGGACAAAAATATTTTCTCATCCATCTTCTAAGATCACACAGGAACCGGACCTCTTTTTTTTGTTTGTTTAAATTTTTTGTATGTAATCACTGTGACACTGAAAGCACATTGTGGCAACAGTTTCTTGAGAGTTAAAGTTTATTTAAAAATATAAAGGGGAATAACCCTCTTGAATGCTTACCCTGCTGTCTGGATAGTAGATTCCCTCCTTCCAACCACTCTCTCTCAAAACACCTAGAAGCTGTACATGACTTTGTTCAGAGGAAGATTCATTTATACATGGGAATGACTTTATCTTGCACTTTATTGTAAGATAAAAAAATGAGAACCATGGAATGGAGTTATGTTCTGACCACCCTATTGATCATATTCTTGGTAAAAATTAACCAGACTGTGAGTAGATCATATGCCTGTACATACATAAACCTTTGAACAGTCTTTAGTTCTTGGGCATTGTTAGTTGAGTTCTTCCTTAAGCTGCATGACTTTAAATGTCATTGTTAAAATACAGCGTTACCTAAAAAATTGTGAATGTGTCTTCCTGCAGGGTATATTTGACCTGGAAAACAATTGTGTAAGAAATGCACTACTTGAAGGATAAATAAATTCACAACAAAACAACAGTTTTCTATGTATTCAGTGTGTAGGGATTCCTGGTCCAGTGTATGGTTACTGCTGAGTAGTCAGGTAGTAGTGAAGCACCTCCACTTGAATGGTAAAAGAAAATGGGAATTTCTTCATTAGCAGATTTAAAATCAATATGATGTCCTTTGAGAGTTTGGCATTAAACATGGAAGTAATGTGAATGATGAGCCTAATTGTAATGTTTTGCTGTGAAAGAGATTTAGCACCTGCATAACTTTTATTGGAACTATTAGCTTTTCATTTTGTATCTCCAAGTGCAAACACAGAGTGCACATCAAAACTGCAGGCATCAGCTTTTGATTGAACACCTTCTTTACTTTTCAAGAAAAATATCACCATCAAAATCTAGGTAGTGTTCCAAGAAACAGCCACTCAGGAGTCTCATAAGAGCTGGGACTGTGCTTTGTGGTTTCTCGACTCTCAGAGCGACGGCGTTACTTTTTAAGCTGAGGCTTCATTTGCACTTTGAAAGTAAGACAATTTACTTCTCAGTAGTTCTTCTTTGTGTTGTTTCTAAAAGGCTGGACTTGCTAGAGGATTTAAATTTGGTGGTGTTCCAGTAATTCCCTTAACAAGGAGTTTTAAAATCTACACCTTTAAAATAGCTCTACACCTTTAAACTTCAAGCTCACCTCAGTGTTAAAGCAGCTGGCAAACCATTAGTAGAAATGAGAAAGGTCCAAAAGACAGGAGTGACAAGACTTGTGTTTCATTCGGTGCTTTAATGGATTTTTCCTCAGCTTCACAGCTAACCAGTGCAGATTATTTATAGATTTTAAAGCCAGAAATTAACACTGTTCCTTGTAGGCAGAAGAGAAATGTATTGGATCATTATTAATTCTTTAGCATTATAATGCCTTCTGGCTCAATGCGTGTGCTGGGGACCAAGAGTAAACATGCATTTATCATCCCGACCCTTATCTGTTCCCAAAAATGTCCTTCAGTGGAGAACTGTGAAACAGCGTGTCTGGAGGATTTGAGACCGTTTATTTTTTTGCTGCTCATACAAAGATCTGTACAGCCTTTGCTGTAACTGAACCTTCAAATGTAAAATGTTGCAAATACCAGTTTGGAGTGTTCCTTCCCCACCAAAAAAAACCTCCAAACAAACAAACAGCCCCCCCCCACTAAGATGCTAGTTGCTGTCACATGAAGTCTTTCAGTTTTCTTTCATTGGGACAAATTACCCAGGCCTCCTCAGTATCTGAAGGGATCTGTCCCCTTCCAAGACAACCTTCTCTGTGCTTCTCCTGTTATTTCCAGTCTCACCATTTTCCTGAGCTCTTTTCCCTCGACAGCAGTCTTGCATGTCGCTAATGGAATTCAGATGCGGAGGGAATACAATCCCGGTAGGAGTCAGTGTACCCAATCCCTCACTGGCCACTTAACTTTGTAGGGCAAAATCGTCCTTCACATAATTCTAACAGTGTCCATGGAGTAATTCCTGCAGCTCCCTGTACCCCGTTGTAACACGAGGTAGCAGCGCTCCAGCAGCTGTTACTATTTGATCAGCAACGCAATCCTTGCTGGAATTTCATTTCCCTCGCAGCCTTGCTCCTAGAATACATTTGTCATCCATACTTTGTAGCAGACTTATATTTGCCTGTAATTACATACCAGTCTGGCAATACTTTATTGTTAACATAAAGTACTGCCATTTAAGTCCCCAATCTTAAACTGAAGTATTTGCAAAACTCTGTAATTGCTAAAATAATAAAGCTGCCATTATTGTATGGGAAGTTTACAGCTTGTTGCTGAAACACACCAGCTTAACTACACCTGTATGGATTCCTTGGGTTTTCATGTGGTGCTTCAGACAGACAGACTTCTACTTCTGCAGGGCACAACTGAAAGCTTCTGGCACTTTCACAGAGTAGCTGAGGTTGGAAGGGGCCTCAAGAGCTCATCTTATCCAGACCCTGCTCAAGGGGTTGCCCAGGACCATGTCCAGAGGCTTTTGAGTTATCTCCAAAGACAGAAACTCCACAAGCTGTCGGGGCAACCTGTGCCAGTGCCCAGTCAAAACTGAACTTCACGTTTTCCAGCTTGTGGTCTGTCCCCATGTATGAAGAACTCTATAAAAGATAACATGGAAAAACAAGTTCACTGTGGTTAAACTCAATGCAATGGGTACATACCGTCCTGCAAATACTTAGTGATATGCAAACTGGAAAAGATGATCCATTTTGGTTTCATTTTGTGTTGGTGTTTTGCAAACAGAAAACTGGTGATGCCCCTCTCTTGTTCTCATTCTGTGATTGTTTTTTTTTAACCTTTATTCTCCACATATTATTGTCCTGTTCCTAAGACTGGCTGGGTAAAACAGATCTCAGGACTAGAAACAAGGGTGTGATTTTGCCATAAGCAATGTTGCCACATTACTCTTCTTTTCATACAGGAAGCTCAAAACATCCGTACTCGGTATCTAAGTGTCTCCAAAAGTTTGGGAATTCATGCTAAAAATGGCATGGTGTTGAACCCTTGTTCTGACACACCTGCACGGCATTTCTGAGCTCACTGTGCTGTTCTGGGGGAGGATGGGGAAGCTTTGTGCTCTTCCAGCACTCACCACAGGACGGTGTTATTGAGTGCAGGTGGTTCTGTGTTACCATGAGGACCTTCAAGTGAAAACTGGCGTTTTGGTTCTGTTGCTAAGTGGCAGATGAGTGTGGGGTCCTGCGTTGTGTTGTTTGGTCAGGAAGGATCTGGTCTCCTCACAAGGGCACCCCCTGCCCCTTCTCCCTGCACTCCCTGGCTCTGCCTGGGCCCTTGGAGCAAAACTCTCTGTGTGTCACCCCCTCAGAGCCGGGAAAAGGCCTATTTCTCATCCAGAGGAGGCCACTAAGTTGATCAGGGGGATGGAGCACCTCTCCTATGAGGAAAGGCTGGGAGAATTGGGATTGTTCAGCCTGGAAAAGAGGTGGCTTCAGGGTGACCGACTTGCAGCCTTTCAGGACCTAAAGGGAGAACACAGGAGAGATGGGGCAACACTCTTTACAAGAGCATCTAGTGACAGGACAAGGAGGAATGGGGTCAAATTGAAAGAGGCTAGGTTTAGATACCAGGAAAAAATTTTTTCCTTTGAGGGTAGCGAGGCCCTGGCACAGTTTGTCCAAGGAATTTGTGGATGCCCCATACCTGGGAGTGTCCAAGGCCAGGTTGGATGGGGCTTGGAGCAACCTGGTCTGGTGGAAGGTGTCCCTGCCCACGGCAGGGGGTCGGAACGGTATGATCTTTGAGGTCTCTCTCAACCCGGGTCATTCTGTCATTTCTGGAACAAGGCCTATTTCTCTGAAACAAAGCCTACTTCTGTGGAGCGGAGTTTTCAGCTTGGGATAAATGAGCTCCCCGGGGTCTTTCCCGGGGCCGAGCTCGACCCAGGGTGCCCACAGCGTTCGCGCCCTGCCAGGATCCCGAAGGCCGGGATCTGGGATCTGTCCCAGCGCGGGCTGAGCCGCGCCCCGCCGGGCCCTCGACGGGCGCTGGGACGGAGCCAGCCCGTGCGGCGGGGGCGTGCGGCCGCCCCGAGGCAGGCCGGGGCCGGGCGGCCCGGGGGGTGTTCGGGCGGGGAAGGCGGCGGTGCCGGGAGCCGCTGCCGTTCCCATTCCCGCTCCCGGGGCCGCTCCCTCCCCGCCCGCCCCGCCCGGCCGCGCATCGCGTCGCTCCGCGCTGGATTGCTCGCGCCTGGGCGGGCTGTGTGTGTGTGCGGGGCCCGGCGGGGCGGCGCGGCCCGGCCAGGCCCGCTCAGCCGAGCGCAGAGGCGGCGGCAGGAACAATACGGTGAGTGCGCGGGGCCGCGCGGCCGCCCCGCACCATGTACGCGTTCGTGCGTTTCCTCGAGGACAACGTGTGCTACGCGCTGCCCGTGTCCCGCGTCAGGGACTTCAGCCCCACCTCGCACCACGACTTCGACAACCAGAAGGTCTACACCGTGTACCGCAACCCGGAGGAGGCGGCGGAGGACGGCGACGAGAGCCCCGGCGAGTGGGGCGACCGCCTGCTGCTGCACAAGGCCCAGATCCTGGCGCTGGCAGGTGAGGGCGGGACGGGCCTCCGGGGGGGGGGGGGGGGGGGGGGGGCAACAACGCCCCCCCCCGCCCGGGGGGGGGGGGGGGGGGACGGGGGGGGGGGGGGGGGCGCTGGGCCGGGGGGGGGGAGGGGGTGGGGGGGGGCAGCTCCGAGCGGCCCCAGGCCCGGGGAGGGGTCCCAGCCCCGGGAGGGGCCCCACGGGGCGGTTCCCAAAACGACGGCGACCCCCGTGGGTCACAGAGCAGGGGTGGGGTGGGGGGCGGGAGGACGGCGGGAACTTAATTTAAAAAAAAAAAAAAAAAAGAAAGTTTAGGGGTTTTTGCCCACGCCGCGTTTATGGTGCTCGGAGTCATCTGTGTACCTTTGCGGCTGCTGGCAGATTAGAGGGGTGCTGTTTTATGTCCGCTTTGTTAGTTTTAAGTGACTTCACGATTTGGAGCCAGACCTGCGGGTGCTGCGCTGGTCCAGCGTGGGTTTGCTGCGTTTGGATTGTTTCATGTCTAACCTAGAAATGCCTTCAAGCCAGGAGAAACAGTTAACACATATATTAAGAAATAAACCTGTATTTTGGCCATTTGGATGAGTTCAGCCCCTGTGAGACAGTGCTGTTGTTATGTGTGTCCTCAGATGATGCCTCTTTTTCCTTGAAGACTTTGTGTAGTTTCCCTGCAGCCACAGCAAACGCTGCCATAGTCAGAGTTGACATGGAAAGGAAGTTTGGTGGTGTTTGTAGCGAATTGCTGGTTAGTGAGGAAGTTGCCCAATGGGCTGTTGAAAGACAGAACTGACCATTTGAAATGTCAGTCTGGGCAGCAAAGAGGATATTGGGTTCCCATCCTGACTTTTCCGCTTAGGGAGAAGTACTGGTTGTGTCTCTTTCCCCAAATATGGAATGGGCTTAAAAAATTCTTCTGTTTAGTATCAAGTTCTGAGAAGGCAATGCTGGGTCCTGATCTCTAAACAGAGTAACTTGGCATTAAAGTCACATAAAACTGGTATTTTTCTAATTTTGTTTTTGAAAATAACAGCTCCTAAACCAGTTCAGCCTAGTGGTGGTTCATTTTGTCCCTGACTCAGCCAGTGACTTTTGCCATTATCTTGTTTCCAGTTGTGGCCATAAACAGATACCTGGAGAGAACAAGGAGCAGCCAAACATAAATGTTCTGAGTATTTGCAACTCCAGGAGTTCAGGAGAACTGGCAGTCTGCCAGAGGAGTGGATTCTCCTGCTAACTTTTCATTGTCCTGTGCCAGCCCATTTTGTCTGTCCTGTCTATAGCAGAGAAGGAGTGGTATGTGACATATTTCTTGGAGGTTACCTGTCACATCCATGGAAATCAATGGTTTTGGGGTCGAGGGTTTTGCATGGCCTGTTCTCAAAGTCCATCCCAACTGGACTTCACCTTCCTCTTTCCCACTGGGGAACTGCAGCAGCTGTGCCCTTTCACTTCCTTGTGTTCATCTCAACGTAACCAAAGTGCTTCAGATAAATATTTAGTCGTAGACACTTTGCTCACATGTTGAGCCTACCAGGTTGCCTCAGTTTTCCAGCAGAAAGTGCATCTCCTTTGCCAATTCCCTTGTTCCAGGCAGTCTGTGTGTACCCAAGACGTGCTCTCCTGTGCTCTGCTGTAGTTTCTCTTTGTTTCATCTCCCTTAAACCAGAACAAACCAATAGCTGCTGTTTCCTCCAGAGAGCAAGACTTGTTACCTGTATTAGTGATTTGCACTAATTGCTCCCCAGAGATTTAATTTCTACAGGAAATTCTCCTGCAGAGCCAGGAACACAAGGAAACACACAGCTATCTTTATTACAGCTGTCACATCTCAATATATTCTGACTAGATCTGTAATTTACGTGCTTGGAAGACTTCTCACCTGAACACCAAATGAATCCTTGCTTCTGTGCTTCTTTCCACCCTGCACCATGTAAAAACACCGTAGCTGAATTCAACATAAGTTGCATACAAAGGGTCACTTACTTCTAAAGTTGTCACTTCCTCCCGAGAATGTTAATATTGGTGTTTGGGTTTATGATGTTTAACCTATTATTAGGTTAAAAACCTGGGAGAGAAAAGTTGGTCATGCATGAAGGCATCATAGCACAATATTTGCTTTGCAGTGACCAACTCTATTTTTACAGATTATGACAAGTTTTTATGGCAAACATTGCAAGTCTGATGTTACACAAACTGCTTATATAGTTAAATGATAATTTTGCAAGTCTCAAATAACTTTTCTCATACTAGTATAGAACTTTTAATTTAAAGGTTTCCAGCCTACCATAGTAGTAAGGTAAATAATGTGTACAAAGTTGCTTTTATTTTTAAAATATAGATAGATGACTTTGAATTTTTTTGAAAGAACCCTTAACTGCACAAATCAGTACATCAATGACCTTAAGGATTTTCTGCTTTGGTCCAAGAATTCCCCATGAGCAACAGGTTTCAGGATCAAAGTTATGGGACAGATATTAAATTAAAGAAACAACAAAGAAGGATAAGAGGGGAAAATGTTTTTTTGAGCCTGCAAAGTGTTCTTTTACAATTTCAATGGTGACCAGTTTTTTTGCACTTACCAAGGCTATTCAAGTAAGCAGAGTTGTAGCTATTTATATGTATTTTCATGGTCAAACATTGTCCATGCAGTGGAGGTAATCATAGTTTGAGAAACAGATCTACTTGTTTTTCTTTTCTAGCAACTTTAAAAAAAGAAGGGAAAGAACACAGATACAAGACCCATGCTAATGTCTTTTACTTTTGAAAAGAGTTTTTCTTTCCTATTATATCTAAAGAAATTTAGATCCTTTTCGAACTTCTACCCTTGTCAAGTAGGAGTTCACACAGGGCTAAGTACATGTTTATGCCCATAATACAAAGTTTTATTGGGGCATTGGTTATGTAAAGACTTCATAAAACAATTGTCCTCATTTTAGAGAGTCTAGAAGCGATTCTTTGATCCTTTGTGGTGAGGTTGGATGGTTGGACAGTTTTGAGGGATATTGTTGCTGCAGAGCAGAGAGCACTGCTGTAAAGGCATCATAAATTTAAAAAGAAAAATAAAAGAGCAGATTGTGTTGGGATGTGCTCAGAGCATGGAGTGATTGTGACAGACTTAGTATGTTGCAGAGATACATGGTGGTGTGTTTTGAATTCTGCAGTGAGGGGTTTGTGGTGGTGAGATGAACTGGGTGCTGTGCACTTCTCCTGTGTCCCTGTGTGCGGGGCTGGGAACTGCTGACAGTGCTGGCATGGGTTGGTCTGGGAACCTTCCACTTCCTCAAAAGTCAGCCAAAGACTAGGGCTCAGAGCAGAAAGGTTAACCCAACTAAAACAGTTCTAGACCTTCCAGCCATAGAAGGCATATTAAAGTGAATATTTTGTGCCTTAACAAGTTCAACAAAGAGCAACTGATGCTATGTAGCAATAAAGGAATAATTTTACCTAGCTCTTGAATGGAAAATAGAGCATAGCAGACTGGAGTTTGACTATATAGCAGTTTCTTGAGGTGGCATGTTAGCTGGTCTGTCTTGTTGAGAATACAAAAATAGCAGATGGCTTTTCAGGAAGAGTTTGAATCTGTCTTTCTGATCATCCACACCTTCCCCTTTCTCTTCTTTACTGTCCTTCCAAAATGCTCAAAAGCAGATTTTTTCTAGTCCCTCTTCTTGAAATCCTTATGCCATTTGCAACTTTTCCACATTTGTCCAGTGTGGTCACTGGCAGAATTTTGTCTATGAACATATGCACCTTACCAGGAGCATGATCCTTAGGTGACCCTGTTGGAGCTTTTCCGTTCTTTTCAAAGTGATTAATAAAAGGTGGAATGAATTGACTTTCAGGGACTTCTAAAAGTTCCCTACTTCAGGCTGTGTTTGTTAACAAGTTAATAATGACTGTCTTCAAAACAGGAGGCGTTCTTTCCTGACTGCAGTAAATAATTGTTCTTTCTAGCTGCTGAACATTTCCCACCCACCCAATCGTAGCAAACGTATCTCCATCAGATTCTCACAGCAATTCCTTAACTGCAACAGCAAATATGTTAACACCTGTGTGCATCCATATCCTTTCTTACCTCTTTATAAAATGTTATGCTCCACTTTTTATGAGAATAGGTCAGGTGATTTTTTTTTTTTTTTTTTTTAAATTTTAAAAGCCTGTGCAGGTCATGGTGAGGTAAGTTACTGTGTATGTCAGAAGGACGTAAAATCTCTGTTCCTAGAAAAAAATTAAATGAAATTATTCTAGGGCTGAGTTTTGAGTAAGGTTGAAAATGCTTCAACTTCTTAGTGTATATATGAATAGTTCATGGAGGAAGGATCCTTTTCAAGTTCTGGAATAGGTGAAAAATTTACAATATGAGATCTTAGGTTATATCAAGAATATACAAACTTTAGGTCAGGAAGTCATCTTGATGTGTAACGTTTAAGTCAAAGCTTTTATTGGTATTTCTGTAGTCTTGTGCATTTTCTCCTCCTTGCATTATTCCAACAGCTTGGGGCGTTGGAGTACATAGAGCAGGTCACAGTTGTGGCCACTGTATCCATGCTCCATCCCATGTCCCTGTGTATCCCTCCATGTGTCACATTTTCTTTCCCAGGACAATTGGGAGACTGATTGAAGTATTGTGGTAGGGACAGCATTTGCTAACTCTTTGTTCCTGGGAAGCTCCAGGTCTGTCCCCTTTCGGGATATGCAGCTCAGGTGGTGTGTGACAGGGATCTGGGGAGAAATGGCACCAGGGAAAAAGTCAAAGCAGCTGCAGCTGCTTCTTGGGTGATCCCAAGCATTGCCCTGAGTAAAGAAGTGCCAGGAGGAGGCTGTAGGAAACCTTCCATTACTGGTGGTAGTTCCTCACAGACTCTTTTTAGTTAGTTTGATTTTTCCTGGCGTAGTTTGGGAGTACCTGTCGATGAGCTTGTGTGTCGCTGCCCTTCAGCTTCAAGTCCAGCTCTCCATAACTGTGGGATCCTGTGCTGTGAGTCTTGCCATGAAAATGGCCCACTCCAGTCACTGAGAGAAATTAAGCCCAGCAGGGTAGGCAGTGCTGAGGTAATCTTGTTCAAAATAGGATTTTTTTTTAATTGTTTTCTTTGGTTTTTTTTAGACTGTTCACTGTGATATTTGACATGTGTGGCTGACTTTTTCAGATACTCAGCTCACATGCTACTTTGTGTGTTACCTTTTCAGCAGGTGAAAGACCTGGGTTGTACGTAGAGGTTCACCAAATCATTTTGTATAACAGAGTAACTAACTACATCACACTCCTAAATATAGTCCTGAACACAAGTGTGGCAGTATTCATGAAAAATATTTAAAGCTAAATTTCACACTCATTTTGTATTTGATCCATATTTGGTTTATTTTTAACTCTTGTTAGATAAAGGCTGGAGGGTTTTTTTCCCTTCTTCTAAATTCTACTGTAGGAGCATATCTGAGATATGAAGGGCTTGTACAAAGGCACAGTTTTGTGGGGTCTTTTTGGTGTCGTGTCTGTTTGTTCATTGTTGAAGTCTTAATATGACACATTCACACAAAGCTTAAATGGCAGCAGCAAAAAAAAATTGGAAACTTTGAAAACTATAGCTGCTAAGTGGGGGTTTGGAGTAACCCTTATGGTAGTGGTGATAGTCATATATCATCAGCAGGATAAGGGGCCAGTAAAACGAAATTAAAAAGCTGAGATTTATCTGTGGAAGAAGATTTTACGCTTATATTTCATGTATCACCATGGTTATTCTGGATACAATTTTGTTTGTTTGTCTTAAACCCTTCTCAGCTGACCTCCTTGTTCCTCATTTGCTTTTTTTGCTTCATCCTAGTAGTCAGAAGTCACTTATTTGTTTTTATAACATAGAGACATACAGGTGACCTTCACTATTCCTATTTTGCTTGGTCTTAGTACTTAGGTTGCACCACATAATACCAGTTATGCTTGTAAATGTTGTATAAGCTTAACTAGGATACAGTGAAAACATGAACTTCAGGATTTTAATAAAATTGACTTACAAAGATAGTATGGGTTTGGTAGCTATGGTAACTAAGACTAATTAAAATATGCTAAAATTTGCAGGGGAGTGAAAAGGGGAAAAATGTAAGTTAATGGTTTTGTTTTCATAATTTAACAATAAAACATTTTTTTCCGGTGTTTTGCCTAAGTGCCAGTCAGTCAATTATTTGCGGTTTTTAAAGAAACCCTTTAAAAATAGTAGAGGCTGAACCACATTGTAATTTTTATATGTAAACTAAAAAATGCATAAATCTACCCTCTATTTCCACTGGAAGCTCATTCCTTAGGCGGGGATAGTTGCGAAGGCTTCCTGGAGTGTTTGCTGTAGGCTGAGGCTTTATCTGCTGGGGGCTGGTGGGCAGCATCTCCATGGCCTGTGTGATCCTGACATCATGGGCAGGGTTTGGTCCTAATATAATTTTACATTGTAATACAGATTGCCTGGTGAGGGCAGCCAGATTGGCAAATTGTCGCTGGCATTGAGACTGATGATCTCTTCAAGTGAACATTTGAACTTGTAAAGAAATGCACAGGTTTTATTATAAATATCTTTTGTGAAATATTTATCGTGTTCACATTTCTGAAAAATAGTTCCCATAGTTGAGTTTCATGTGTAGGTGCAGAGGAAAGATTTAAAGGATGGCATTCTCACATCTTGCTTGTTTTCAGGGGTTTCTTTTTAATTTAATGGTAATACTGTATTAGTGTACTTGTTTCAGAAAGGATTAAGAGAGTTGTTCTGTAATAGCTGTAATCCTTTGTGTTCAACATGTGCAGAGTATTGTACAAATATTAACAAATCTGCACAACACTTCAGTGGGGTAGATGGGGACAGTAAGATGAAAAGTTTGAATTATTCAAGGTCAATATTTAAGTAAATATTGGATCCAGAATTAAAACCGTCCTCAGTCTTGTAAAGAGCATGATTTCCTGTTTCTCAGTGTAATGTCTTTTCTTAACTTGATCTTTCAGCTCCATCCGTTTCTACCACAGCCAAGTGCTCTTCTGCTACCACTAAAAGTTAAGTGAAAGGGACAGTCTTGCTGACAAGGAATAACTATTTTTAGCTGTATTAGTTTTGAGCCATGTTGCTTTTGGTTAATTATTTTTGATAAGGCTTCATATTCACTTTTGAATTAAGAAATAGACTTCATATTAATAATGGAAATTAAGAAAGAAGATATATGAAGTTTTTCTTGCATCACAAGTCTCACATATCTGGGCTGGTACTCAGACTGTAGATCTGAACAATCTGCTGATAAGTGAGCACATGCAAAAGGAGGCTGTTGCAAAATATTTGAATGTCTTCATGTGCATTAGAAATTTGACTACAAAATAGGTGGCCATACAAATAACTCTCACTCCTACCAGTATTGGACTGAATTTCTCAGTTGTTCCACTGGAGGAAAAAATGCATTCAGACCTCAACGTTATTTGCTTCAGTAGCTGGCATGGTAGGCTTTGTTTGGGCTGCTTTTTGTGAGAGCAGCAGCACGTCCCTGCTCTGTGCATTTACTTGTATTTTGTATTGAATATTAATGAGGGAGAGCCAGTCTTGATGTAGGACTTCAGAGAACTTAAGAGGTAGAGGTGTTTATATAATCTGTGCTCTGCTTCTGTAGGATTTTGGCTCCTTAACCTTTCTCTCTCTTTAGTGCCTTTGTAGGGAACAGGTGTGTCTTTCTCTCTCCATCCTCAGTGAGCAGTTTGGGTTCAGGCTTCTGGCACATCATCCTTCTTACTCATCATCTCTAAACCTGTCCAGCTGAGGTTTAAGACCTTTCTATCTCACCTTTCCCCAATTTGATTAAGAATTATTTTCACTCTGTTTCCTATTCTTTAGGCTTTATTGAAATTCACTTCACAAGATTTAACAGCATTTTGGGCCAGTTCCTCAAGTGCATGTTTTCACTTTCGTGTGCTTATCGGCCCTGCCTGTCACAGGGCTACTTGATATGTTCTTCCCTGACTTCTTTGCTCACTCTTCTTTATGCTCTGAAGACTCAATCTAGTCACTTGTTTTTGTGTTACTGTCATTTTCTCCTTCTGGTGAAGTGCTGCAGGGCTATTTAGTTCTTCAATTTTTGGGAGTGATACAAGCCCAGATGATGGTATCTCTCAGCTCTGCCTTTTTATTGCTAACTTTTCTCACTTAAATTTGTTGTCAGCTTCCCTTTCTGACATCCTTAGCAGAAATCTTTTTCAGCTTATGCTTAGGATAGCCCAACATATTTTCCTACAATTTTTGTCCATTTCTCTTGAATTTAGAGTAGGGAGGAGGAATAATCTTTTTTGTCATCCCCAACTCAAAATCTTGCTGTCTCTTACATACATCTCATCTGCTTTGTTGCTTACACCCAATTATACCTTTTTGTCCATCTAAATACACTTTGTGTAGTGCTTTCACTGTGCCCAGTGTTTATTTCTGGAATCTTTTTCTCTGTCCTTCCAACAAAGCTCTCCTCTAATAAGCAAAAAACCCCCAAAACAATATAGTAAATTATGCTACCCAAATCCTGCATTGACTATACCAGCACCTGGTTGACCCCTCTTCTGTGTCCCCCCCTTTTTTTAGCTGCATTGAGTTTGGTGACACCTGTCCTCTTCAAATAACTTCTGCATTTCTACTGCTGTCTGCTGCCCCGTGTTGTCTGTTACTGTCATTCTCAGTCTCTTCTGCTTTGGTAGTGGTCATAATCTCAGTGTATTGCCAGCTCAGACATGTTTTATATGAGACACATTTTTTCCCTTTGTATCCTGAATATCTTCTGAGCCTGCAGGATCATTACATTTTCGGAAATCTTGTCTGTTCTTCCTGTTTAAGTCCTCCTTTAATGTTTCCATTAAGTTAGCTCAGAAAGTAATTTATAGTTCTTTTTTTTTTTTTGCCTGTTTCAAATAAGCTAGGTGGCTTTTTTATTATTATTATTATCATTATCATCATGCTGTTTTCCTTCTCAGTCACAGCAGTATTGAATATTGTTTATTTGTGTCTAAGTGGCACTTAGGAATCCATGCCCTGTCGTGCTTGGTGTATTTGCTTTGAAGCACCACATATACCTTTGGTTATGGGTTCTTTGCTTCAGTTCTTTTGCATCTTTTACTTTATGAGCTGTAACTGATGCAGGTCCTGCCGAGGCCGGTGATGTTACCTGCCTATAGAAGCAACCTGGCTAAATCAGTAGCAAACCAGCTCAGTGCAGCAGTGGGTGGGGAATCTTGTGCAGGTGTTGTCCATATGTGCTGGGTACAAGCCTGGAAATGGGAAGAGTGAAGGTAAGTTTTTTCATCTGTCAGTGTATCATTTTTCACAAGGGATGGAATTTTTTTGAAGGCTTAGGGGAAGGATGAATTTTGTTCAAGGTTCTTTCATTTTATTGCTGTAAGATTTATAGCATTGCTAAGCCCTTTCTTTGGACTGATACCAGACCTGCCATCCCTCATCCATTTGGACTGCAGACCTCTCTTCCTTTATTTTTTTCAGCTTTTACTCCAAAAGTGGAAAAAATTAAACATTTGAACTATTTTTTGAAGGGATTAGTTTGTTCAGTCCTTATTTCTAAATTAGAAAGTCTGGAATGTTTTTAAGGAGACTTTGAGATTTCCATAGTGTTATTCTACATCCCATGATAGGATTTTCAGTTTTAGAGCAGTAAAAAATTTCTCTTTTAATTTAACTGACTCGGTTCCTGCCCTGTTAAAGTCACTTTCTCTGCTGCAGTTCCCTGCCCCTCTAGACTTGAAGGTGTTCCCTTTTGGCCTGGACCCACCCATGCTGACACTACAATGAGGGCCTGACTGAAGAAAGCATTCCAGGAGCAGTTTATCCTTTGCTGGTTGATACGGATTCTCTAATGCAGGGTTGCTTTTGTTTTTTTGAGCACTGCTTAGGCCAAGTGTCTTCCCAGCCACTCTGACATTCCTCAGCAGTTCATTTTCTTCTCACTCCCCGTTCAGCTTTGGTAGTGGGGAGAGCTGCTGTCACGTGCTCTGGCTCTTGAGCCCTGTACTTCAGTGCCTTGAGGAGTTGTCTGCCAAGATCTCTCCAAGTCTGACCTTTTCTTGGAGTACAGTTATTCCAGCATGCTTCACTCTTTATATCCAATCACAGAGTACCAGGTTCTGTGTCTGTGAACAAAAGCAAATTTTCCTAATTTCCAGTGTCTTTGAGGATGTCCCCTCCTAAAAAAAGAAAGGGAATCGATGCTGCCCAGTCCTGTATCGTGCATCTACCCTGCATATTTTGTTACAAGTACCTAACTAGGTACTTGTAACAAACTAGGTATGTTAAGTGTTGGTTCTCAGTAGCTGACACCACTGAACCACTTATTCCATGTATAGGGAAAACAATAGACACAACTTTCTGACAATCTGATCATGGCCACCTAAGGGAAGGTATAATTTTTAACTTCTAGCACAGTTTAAAGGACTGGGAAACAAAGTCCAGACAAATGATTTTACAAAATGAGGCTCTGAGCTACAACGTTTTTAGGGCTGCCCTTCTTTCTCCGCTGTAGCCTCAGGCACTGAATTGCAGCTTGTCCATGCCTTTGGTTCATATCCTGGTTTTCTTCTGGCTCAAAATCATAGGTGTGGGGTTTTTTTTGCTGGATTGTCCTTTTGTACCTGTCTTTTGTAGGCTGGCAAAACAACAGACAGAGCAGTTCTCCTTAGCACTCTGTAAATGCATGTTCATATTTTTCCTACCCCTCCCCCACATCTCCTCTCTCTCCCTCCCACCCCTTCCCGAATTCCATTAATATTTACAGAACAAGAGCCAGTACTCCAGCATTAGCCTCAAATTCAGAATGAGATTTTTCTGGCTCTATCTGCAGCTGATGCAGAAGACAACAGAGGTTAGAAATGCACTTAAAAAAAAAAAAGAACAAAAGGCCTTTTCATATCCCACACACTGGATGGATTGTGTTGGGTATAAATAAGCTTTCAAAGACCAGAGCATATGTAAAAAAATATTATGTGTATTGTTGTTGGAAGGCAGAGGAACATTTATATGCTTACTGACTACATTAAAAGTTCCTGAGCTTTAACTTATATAAGGTGATTTTTACCCTTGTCTCTTTGAATTTTGTGGGGGGATAAAAGAGTTCCCTTCTTCAACTTAGTGGTTCATGTACACAAAAACAGTAAATCCAAAAAGTCTAAGGAAGAGAAAGAACCGTGTTGATAGTTACATGCCAGTAATGTACAAACTAAGCATTTGTAAGGAGATAAATAAACAAACTTACCTTCAATCAACCAGTGAAGTTATGCAAACATAAATTTTATAGGTGAACTGAGGAGTTGGGTGGAGAACTAAGAGAATGAAGAATCCAGATGATTTGCAGTTTTCTTTGACCCCAGACTAAGTATTTTCTTTCATTTGCATTTTTAAGTGGATAGAATATGTTCTTAACCTTTATGAATTGACTTAAAAAAAGGTAAACATTTCGATTCTTCCAAACTGTTTTTATTTTCATGTTGTTTTATTAATTGTAAAGTATTTGCTGACTTCTGTAGTCTGCACAGGCACTTACTCCTCTGTGACCCCTTGCCGTGATTGTTTCAAAGTTTCTTTTTCCCGTTTGTGTGGGGTTCTGGCTCCTGGTGACCTCAGCGAGTTGCCCGCAGACAGTTTTTTTAACCGCGTTGAGTAATGGATTGTGTCCATCTGGTTGTGAGGCCAAGGGTTATTTCAGAGCACAGAACCTGATCTGCATTCTTTAAACGGAGAAGGAGGTCATCCACATGTTCTGTGGAACGGGATTTGGCAAAGCAGTCTAGAGAAGCTGGCTCTGCAGTATCTATGCGCTGCTCTTCCTCTAAGGAGTTGTGAGAACGTATTTTAGCAAAGGATTCCTCAATCTATCCAATAGCCCAAAATACACAGACACAGAAAAAGTTAGTGGGTTTCGGTTTTTTCCATTCAGTATGGATTCATTTATTCTTAAATTTCTTTCTTTCTTTCAAGAAATGCCCATCAGTCAGTTTCCTTTAGTCTAGAAGTTTGTAGGTTTTTTAGGGAAAGGCTCCCTTATTTTCTTCTCAGCTGTCTGGCATTAGAATTGGCTTATCTCACTTTTCTGATGAACCTACATTTTTCCAGATAGATGAAAACATAGTGGCTTATTTTTCAAAACTGAAACAGTTGGATTGCCTTTTTGTTTTACTGGGATAAGCATCCATGATGCTCTGGGGAATGGAGAATGATCTAAAATAAGCCTAGCTGTTTTTTGTTGTTTATCTGTTTCTTTTTGCATCTGTCTTAGTATTTATTGCTACCATCTGCGTTTCATTTCAGGTTGTCTAATGTCTTATTCTGCATGTTCTGTGCCTATTCTTTTTACATAGCCTTGGGCTGTAATATCACCATTTGCCTACAAGAGATCCATTTCTATCTGTAACAAAATGAATTGCATTCATCTGTGTAATTCATTTCTAATGAATGCCTTGCTCCTCATTAAACAGTGATTTACCTTTGTTTCCCTTTCCTACACTGTCAACACGAACCATTTTGAGGTCCTGTGGAGAGATGCTAATTTGAGAAAGCGAAAGTCAACGCAGCTAAGCACTCACCATTGGCACTTTCAAAAATATTCATGGGACACTTAGTGAAATACAATTTGCAGGTGGATAAGAAGACTCAGAACGTTTTCTTATTCTTAAGCTTTCAGTGTACAAAGACAAGGCTTGGCAGTTTAAATGCCTTTCACCTTGTCAGTGTCAGGAAAGGGAACAGGTGAATCTTTTAAGACCTTGTCTGTTCTGCAGGAATTTTACGTATCACAGGCACATTTGGGGACACTAAACTCTTAGTTCCCTGTCCTCTCCCTACCTTCTCAGGAATATTGAAATATTTCAATTCTTTTTTTTTTCAGAGTAACGTTTTTAAATGGTTAATTTTGAGATATGGCAAAATGTTTCAGACTTGAAAATATTTTACTTCAATTTTTCTATGAGACACCAAAGTTAATATAACTGTTGCCTTTGTATATATAAAGGGAAAGGATTAGTACCATTAACTAATGAATTAGGGGTTGTATAGTAATTTTGTTACAGATTTGGTTCTTGTGCAACTTTTGTGTAATGCCCTTTCCAGCTCTCTAGCAGCATTCCCTTTTCCAGCCCTGCACTTTGTGGAACAGCAGAATCTGCTGTGTGTGCAGATAGATGTGTGCTGCTGACAGATGATGGTTAGAGCACAGGATGAATTACCAAGTTTATTTTCACTTTAACCCTAAGCAGAGTTTGAACTGCAGCAAAAGATGAGAACACTGTTGGTAAACATAATTTAAAGCAATACAGATGGTTTTCAGGAAGTTTTATTTACAGCCTCTGCAACTCTGGTGATGGTACAAGCCACTCATTGACACTTCTTATCACATAAATTTAGCTTGGCATTTTTCAGTATTTATTCTGGTGTTGGGCCAGATTGATCCCCATTGGAACTCTAGAATTCCCAGTGGGCATCAGTTGACTTAGACCATGGATTAATTTGACTGTGGCATTATGAGGGGATTGGAGCACGGGAGGTTGGGGTTTTTTAACTGGTCTTACCTAAGTCATATAGTATTTGGAAGTAAGAACACTGATTAATGTAACAAAATTTTATTTTTAATATACATTTTAGAGGACAAAACTGACCTTGAGAACAGTGTGATGCAGAAGAAAATTAAAATCCCCAAACTCTCTCTCAATCACATAGAAGAAGCTGGGGAGGTTACAGATTATGGGGAAGAAGATGTGGAGCTTAGACACAGTAAGGTACTGAAGTCTTTCCATTTTGGTTTTTCCCTTCCTTTCCTTTTTGTTTTTCTGTTTTGCAAGTGCTTGGGGCACATACAGACGTCTCAGCTTAAGAATTCCAGGCCTGCTTTTGATCCCCTTAAAACGCTGTGTTTGGTGAAATTGGGTCACATTGTGTGTGGGGGTGGGGTACGGGTTTTCAAAACCTGATGTAAGTGCAACTGAACGTTTTCCTGTGTGTCCTGTCTGCGCAGTTTAATTGCCATCTGAGATTTTTTGGAACAATGGTCTTCCAGTTTGGCCCAGAAAGCCTTAAAAGTCCCCAGTTCCATGACTGTGGAGCAGCTGCTCTCGGTGGCACTTGTGGCCTATTGCACGGTGCTTGTTTGGAATTGGAAGGGGTGCTCTGAGACTTCCCAACTACAGCAGTGGCTGAGAAGAAGAATTGACAGGACTGCATCCCTCCATTATAACTGCCAGTTGCCTTTTTAGGTCCAGATGCCAGAAACTCACTATGGAAATGTATTTATTTTTTTTAATATCAAATGATTTCTTTAAAAGTCTGCCAACCTTCAGAATAACATATTGCTCTATGGCTTCATGTGTTTTGCAGCTGCAGGAATGATACTAGTACATTTCTTTATGGTGGGCCAGCTTTTTTTTTTTTTAATTTTTTAATGTCTTTAGAACATGCAGCAGGCGTAGCATCAAATAATTTCGTTTTCTGCCACATTACTCTTGGGTATTGTGGTATGGGAATTAATAGTGTCAGCTTCTCATCTCTAACCCATGAACTGCATTTGCTTTCCTTGCAGTTGCTTGGAAATTCAAATGCCTTTTGATATTTGGCCTATAAAACTTAGTCACTTTACCCGTACTGTCACATATTAATACCACTATTGAGGCCTAAGAGGTGTGATTTAATTTGTAGGGTTTGTGCAGGTGACTGAAGGTAAAATTCTGCTGAGAGTTCAAAGGACATGAAGCCTCTGCAATGCAGTATTAATATAGAAGGGATCAGTTGATAAGGGAGATGAGGCTGGATGATATCTTCAGCCTCCAGCTTCTGTTCTTGAATCCCTTTCAATGTTTGCTGATAGTGTTAACTCAGTCTCTTGCATCAGGCAGTTGGGTGAATGTGCTGGAGGGATAATCAGGGAAGGTTCTGTCTCCCAAAGTGTGGGAAGGACAAGCCCTTAATTCACAGAACAGCTTTGTGCCCTGTGCTGCTTTCATCTGTGATGTCATCACAGGTGACAAATGTAGCACACAGCTGATTCTTCCTCTTACTTACCAGAAAATCAATTGCTGTCGGAAATCTGAGTGTTAGGGGTAAACTTTAAAGAAAAAGAGATCTAGATCTGCTTTTTTAAAAAAGAAATTAACTATACAGGATCAAGTGACACTGAGTTTGTAAGTGTTGCAAAAAGGCCTTTAACTGCCTCAGAAGTTTGTACCTGCATTTAGCAAAATTACAATTACATGTTAGTTATGATGTGTATTATATCCACGAGAATCTGTTAGGCAAAACATTTTTGCAGGGTGTTTTTGGAAACCAGGAATATTAACCATTTCCAGGTTCTGTAGAGTTTTTGATTTTATTACTTCTTACTGCTTTCCTAATTTATTTATTTTTTCTTGTAACGTGCAGAGACAAGATGGGAGGAAACAAAGTGAAGGTACACACAAAAGCATTGAAGCAGTTGTTGCTCGCCTTGAAAAACAGAACGGGATGAGTCTCAGTAATACTTCCAGCCCTGAGGAGGCTTTTATGGAGACTACAGAAGGCATGAACAATATGGACGATGCTGTAGTTCCTCGGATTCTGTACGAAGAATTGCTGAGGAGTTACCAACAGCAACAGGAAGAAATGAGGCACATTCAACAGGAGCTGGAGAGAACGCGGAGACAGCTTGTGCAACAGGCAAAGAAGCTCAAAGAGTATGGGGCACTCGTGTCAGAAATGAAAGAGCTCAGAGACTTGAACAGGAGGCTCCAGGATGTACTGCTCCTAAGACTAGGTAGTGGTAAGTGCCGGACTTAAGTGGGACTAGTTTGAATGAATTTTGCAAGTGTGATCAATAGTAACGGAAACGTATTTGAAGAATAGCGGTGGTTGTTAAACTGGACATTGAATGTTAAAGGGGTTTTCTGCTGTGGCTGTACAATATGTGTTGAATTTGTATGCTATGTACGTCTGGGTTTTTCTTTAAAAAGTAGAGGTCTTTGTGCTGGTATGGCTGAATCAGAGTTCCATTTTAAGCAGCTGTATTTTAAAGAGTCTCTGACCTTCCAATATATGCTGAAAAAGTTAATAAAGCGTCATCTGCAAAATACACCAACATGTTCCAGTTTAAAAAGGAAAAAAAAAGAAAAGGCACCGGAATGACTAGTTGGGCTAAAACTAATTTATTCTTTTCAGTTAGGGTTTTTGTTTATTGTTATGTGACTATGTTACCATCCATTTTCTGACCCCTCTTCCCATTAGTAGCTTATTAGAATGTGATATATTCCTAAACTTCTTAGCAGTGGCTTTAAACAGCCATGCTATTTGAAAAACGATGGAGTGTTAAAGAATAATTAAAAAAAACTTTTTATATTAGTGTCCCGTTTATCAACACTTGTTACAAAATGCAGGTTTGTGTAATTTGGGTTTCAGTTTTAACTATCCTGAGTCAATTGCTCATTGTTTGGGTTTATAAGAATTATTTAAGCATTATGTTGGAATAAATGGGAAAAAAAGACAAAATAAAAAGTTCATCCTTTTCATTGAAGACGGTATCCTTGGAATACCTTCAGAATTTTTACTAATTACATTTATTTGCTATTAGAATGTGGTACTGCTGTGTTGAAGATTTGCTCGGTGACTGAAACTTGGTTGAAATTTGTGCATCCGAACGTAGCATGCTGTTCCTTACGTCTGCCTTTGTGTATCTGGAAAGTTAATTTTTGCATGTAAATTGGATATTGGCTCTTCTCCTGTACTGGAACGAGTGCATGCAATCTGCATGTGGGTCTGAGTTACATTCACTACAAACCTGAACCTGGGAGAGCATGTGCCTGTGCTGTAGCATGTGTTGAGGTGTGCCCACAACTTTGGAGCCAAGTTCTCGGAGTATCCGACTATTGGAACTGGGTGTTTGATTGTGAATGCTCATCGTTGTTACACTGTGCATAATTAAAATGTCGTTACTTATTACAAACATTCTAGTTAACTTTTTAAATAAAACTAAATAGGCAAGGTTTCCACAGCCTGAAAAACGCAATGTGGTTGGCAGGAGATTCCACTGAGCTTTCTAAACTTTTCCTTGGATGGAAAGATGTTTCTTCATCTGCAAGTAGTTAGCTGGAATTTATGTGAATGGAGCACGAGCCAGATGTTGGTAGGCAATGGGGCTGAACAGCGTAAAGTACCAATTTAGTTGGTAGACTTGACAGCAATTGGAGTGGTGAGACCAGCAGTGAAATGAAGACAGCTACTGAATTCTGTCTCGTTTCTTTCACTTTAAGAAAAAGGATGCATTTTTGTCTTGAGCCAAAGAAAGAAACTTTAGAAGAAAAAGGGGAGAAAAAAAAATAAAGAGGAAAAGAAACTCCAAAACCTCCTGGAAAAAAATACTGAATCTTCTCTAAATATTGGGCATGAGTTTCCATTATATCAGTCTGGCACCTGCTTTACAACTGAAAATAAATCTCAATTACATTGGAGACAAGTTCTTTTAATTTAATCACATACCTGGACAAATATCAGCTATAGGTAATTCAAAAAAAAGAAATCTCTTGTTATTATTGGTAAGGAACTTTTCATGGTGACAAAGGTAGAGTTTGGCCCTGTGAGCTGTGTCCTTCACAGGGTTTGTATTTCCTAAGACTCTGTATTAATTGCTGCTTACTCTGTTGCCTTTCCTTGTAGCCTCATTCACAGTAGAGAAACGACTGTGTTCTAGAAAGATCAATACAAAACTTATGAATAATTAGCAAGGGAGACATCTTCAGCACATTATAAATTGGAAAGTCTGATGACAGTATGAAAAAGTGTTACTTTTAATCAAGAAATAGATGCGTAAAGACTTTTTTAGTCTTCCTTTTCCATCTTACAAATGAGGTATGTTTGGGTATGTGAATAATCTCTGAAAATTGTTCCGAAAATAAATTACATCCTGAATTCATCTTCAGTTGCAGTGATCTCTTAAACCTAGAGTTTCAAATTACATGTAATTTATGTTACGCTGCACTTCTAGCAGGCTGGACTTAATGCAAACTAATTGCATTTCTGTTTCACCTTAGAGACTTCTGATTTCTTTGCATGAGATGACAGCTGGTTTGTGCTGATGAATTGCAGCTGTGGGAAATGCGTGCCTGTTGCCATTTTAAACCTGCAGATCAAATACAGAACAGCCTCTTGAGCTAAGGCTCAGTCAAGTAGTCAGCCTCCTAATTTCCCATCAAGGTTTTGATTTCAGTGAGGAGCTGGATGTCAATGTGTTTAGATCTAGGCCTTCATCTCTGCTGCTAAACTTGAGCCACTCCGGTGGGAAGAGTGAGGTTCTTCATCTTCCACATGGTGACACTGCATTGCTCTTCGGCATGAAAGAGCCTCGAAGGCGGATGTGGCAAATACCAGTAGTGAAATCAGTACTGATCCGTGGAGATATGTTTAATCTTTATGATTTTAGCGTGTTATTGCCCAACAGACGCAGGCATTTGACCAGGGCTCTAGGGACCAAAACAGTGGACAAAATGTGATGACTGTTGTAGAAGAGGAACAGTATCCCTCATTTGAGTTCCTGCAGGAACGTGGGCAGCCTCTTGCCTTGCCTACTTTGGGATCAGGAAGCCCTGTGGTTGTAGACCTTTGCAGTTTATCACCTGAAAACACACTAATTTGCCCTCTTTTTATCAACAGAGAGTGAGGTAGAGAATTAAATAACTGACTCTCCCCAGTAGGGACTTTAAACTGTCCTTGGATTGCAAAAGAATAATTTCAAAACCTTCTTAAAAAATGTTTGTCTCTATGGCAAGATCTGTGCAGTTTTCTCTGGCTGTATGTAGCCAGCAGTAGTGAAGTTATACAGCGATAATGCTTGGGTGCTGTTAGCTCCCTGATAAATACTTCATTTTCATGTTATATTGCTGAGCACTGGTGTTGCTCCAAAGTCAGGGAGTATATTCACGTTCGTTCAGAGACACTGATTCATCAACACGTGCATACAGACCCTCAAGATTTTATTTTTAACCCCAGTTTAATTTCAGCCACCCAGTTCGCCGTGTCTTGGGACTGACACCAGAATAGGGAGAATGAAATGGGAATTATGTCTTGCCACACGTTAGGAATTACTGGTTTTCAGCTCTTCTAGATTTGTTTGGCTTTTTGATGTAAAAAAAAAAATAATTAAAAACCAACCAAAAAAAATGCCAAGATTTCTATCAAGTACAGGAAGTACCAATATTGCCACTCCTCAGACTCATGTTGTTTTGTTTCAAGTTCTGGTGGACCATGTGGAAAAACTTGCTGCTTACAAATGTACATTGACCACTTTATCAGTTAACTTATTTTTACTTTATAACTAACTTTTGAGTAGCGTGTGGCCTAAGACGCATTTTAGAGGAAAAGAGATGATGAAGGGAAGCCTTCTACTTCTTCATCCTGCATTTGAACTTGCTGGCCTCTCAGATATTATAAAAAAATTACAGTCAGAAGGAGAGAGATTTTGCAATAAAACATTTAATTCCTTCTTGTAATCTGAAGAATTGTCTTTTTTTTTTTCCTGATCCTTATGTAATAAGCGTTAAACCTTTAGATAGTGGTATGTATTTTTATACGTCCCATTCATTATCTTTAAAATAAGATGCAGAGCACAAGAGCTACAGTAGAGAGGGGAAGCTTGGAGTGTGGTGTGTGGTAAATTGGGCACACAGCAGTCAGGCAATAGTGCAGGTTGCGTGTCTAATTCACAGCACGCTGGGTTGAAAATGCAGTTCGGTGGTTGGTGAAAGTGGCTGTGAAAACTGCCTGGTTAGAGGCAGTTTCTGTTTGGCAATCAAAAATCAGAATATAAAAGAAGACCTTTTAAAGGCTTTCTCTTGGTGACTGCTAAGCAAGTAGTAAAGCATGAGTTGCAACAGAGGTTTTCTGAGCTGTGGTTATTGTGGACTTTAATCAGCTCTTTTTGTTGGGGAAACTCCGGAAACCAAATTGCAGCTGTGTCAATATATGACTATAAACAAAATAGTGAAAGACTCCTAAATAGCAACTAGTAAAAGTGTTTAGACTGAAATGAATATTTCCTGCTAGGAAGAAGGTGGTTGTACTTAGGTGTCTTCCTCAAAGTGACTTTCAAAGTGTAAGAAAACTCAAAATAGCCCTTTGTTGAAGAATGTTTCCTTAAAGTAACAGCTAAAAGATGACTTCTTAAGGTCACCCTGGCAATTACGTCCCTGCATCTTGTTCAGGTGTGCCCATGCTGTGGGCAGGCTTTGGCTGCTTGAATCAGTGTAGGTCTTTCCCCCAGTCTGAATCAGTTCAGCAGTCTCAAGTTTAGGAAGTTTAGTTTGTCTTGGCCATACCATTGTATATTCATGACAGTAGAGGTGCTTACTAAGATGACAATGAAATTATAATGCAGATGGGATGTTTTTGTGATTTCTCTGTGCCATGCTGGCACCGGGGATGGCTCTTAAGACACTAGTTGGTGGCACTGCAGCGTAGGGTTGTCTTGAGTTGCCAAGACAACTTTTAGTCGTTGCTGAGCGTTGAGTGGCAGCCAGCTGAGAACATTTAGCTGGGTATGTAGGTGTAGAATAAGCTATAGGATAAATGTCAAATGCTGACAACGGAGGAAGCGCTGCTATCACTGTGTAATAATCCCTAAATGAAACTGCACAAAGTAGGAGGAATGAATGCTGTGCTTGTTCCAGGCACAGGAACTATTTAAGATCCGTGACTAAGACAGGAGTTTTGGTGCCAGCGTGACTTGCAGAGTGAGATCAATTCAGGGCTTGGTCTTTGTGCACAAACACAGGAGGGACCCTGAGGGGTGACGGTGACCTGCTGATGGAGCTGTCGTTTGTTGAAGGTGTCAGGGTTGGGCTGCAGAGTGGGGCAGTGCTCTCAGCACCAGCCTGGTACGATACAGCACTTACGAGTGTGTGAGTTTATCCTTGGAGATCTTGGAAGTGGCACATTCCCCTGGTGTCCAGGGTCTAAGCTGGCAACTTTGCTGTGTTACCGAGCCACCGCCCCTGCCTGGAACTTCAGTGACTGCTGGAGCTTCTCGTGATCCTAGAGACAGACATCAAGGGACAAGGATAGGCTTGGGGCCATAGCCTAGACTTCTGGTGGAGCCACTGCAATGAATGGAATCATGAAATCCAGTTAATTAAAGTTATTTTAGTTCGTTCTTCTGTCTTTTTAGGAATATTTTATAAATTTGATCTGAAAAAAAGAAGTCGATGACTGACAAAATAATTATCTTCCTTTGAAGCCTCAAACATAGGCTTAGTAGTATTCCATTGTTTAATCTGTGCATAATTTTTGTTGATTACATTAAAAATGAAAATCAGTGTTGGATGGATTGGACAATCAAAATTCTAATTTATGTGGGGTTTTTAAACCTTTGATACTCTTTCTGTGCATGATACTTTAGCTTAAGTAGCCTGTTTCCTTTATAGCATTTCTGTAGATCCTCACTATTTTTTATACACCTCTATTATATCTAAAGATATTTCAAATTTCTATAAAATTTGTGGTTCTATGTGGATAATTTATGTAATTATCACAGTAAATTATGCAGGTTTCCATACAACTATATAGCAATTCTTATTTGAAGAATTACTATTGTTGCTTTTGGTTTATAACTTCAGTGTCATTTTAACATAATTTCCCTAGTGTGCATTGAAGAAATATTACCCATATCTGTAATTGTCCTTATGCTTTAAGAATAAAGTTAAACATTTGAATTAAAATTAAACATTTTAATGTTTATAAAGCAGAGATACTTATCCTGCTTTTATTTATTGATGTTCAGAATCAGGATTTTGGTTCAGATTACTTCTAACTTTAAAGTGAACATGACTAATGTGTTATTTTATGCTAACCATGGGTGATGAAGGGATTGATTTCATGTTCTCTGGGATAGCAGACAGCTCTCTTTTCTTAACTGTCTAGGACCTGCCATTGAGGTTGAAAAAGTAAAACCTGAATCAATTGAGCCTGAACCTGAGGTACAGAAGACCTTCAATGAGGAGGCCAATACATCAACGTACTATCCTGCCCCTGTTCCGGTAATGGACAAGTATATTCTCGAGAATGGAAAGGTATTTTATCTTAAATATAGCATGAATAATTTGCAAATGTCCATCAGGTGATTTTCTTGTGAAATTTTCATGATCTTGGGGGTTTTGCACAGCAGCAGCTTATAGAAGCTTCCTCAGTTTTCGTAAAGATGTGCTATGATGCTGAGAAAAATTGGGAAGTTACACAAATATGAACAGCATGGAAAAATATCCTCAGTGATGAGAGCACTGAATGCTGTGCAACACAAGGAATATAGTTATTAAATATGCATGCACAAGCAAATTGACATAGTGTTCAATTGGTGACATCCAGAAATACACCAAATATTGACCAAAGTCAGTAACACTCATTATGAAGTTACATTAGTCTATTTAACCAAAATACTTTTTCCTAAAAGGTTTTTAATGTTTGTAATGTGCTGTAGTCATATTGCAGAGAAGCCCTCATGTTTGTGTTGAAGTGGAGTCCAGGAGGTAATTATGAACCCTGGAAAATGGAATGGGCTCCCTTGAACCTGGTAGGAGCATTGCCACTGAGTTGAGCTGTTGTGGTGCTACTTTCTAGATACTTTTTTATAAAGCTGATGAAGTACCATCTAGCTCTAGTTTGCTAGAACCTGACTGAGAGCTTTTCAGACTTCAGCATGTTTAACACATTGTCTGCTCATCTACCTAGGCCTGCTTTTATAGATGTTGCCATGATCATTAAATGAACATTATGTTTCTTGTACAACACTATATGTCCTTCAGAAATGCCTATGCAGGTCCTGTTTCTTGGTATATATATGCATTTGGAACTATAATCTGAGAACCTTTATGGAGGAAGCATCCATTCCAGCTTTGCCATACAGTGGAATTACTGATGGAGTAGCATGAAATACTGCATTTTCAGATTTGTGTTGAGATTGACTGCACAAGTGTCTGTCCTTCCTGAAGATGAATTCGACATAATTGTTGAGGACAGAATGTATGTGAAAAATAGTAGAATCATGGCAGTTTGACAGGTATTTGCTTCAGATAGCTTTTCTTGCCTAATATATATTTAAATATGTCATTTGCTTGTATATTTTGTGTATATTTGTGCAATGAACACTTAGGGGTGCATTACTGTGCGAGTTTGGTTTACCTCCTTCTCTTCCACTCAAGTTCTGTGGGATAGGGCACATCCTTTAGTATTTGTATCCAGCTTTTCCTGCACCTTTTTTTCATCTGTCAGCTTCTTGGCACTTCTGTTGCTGAAGTTTTCTCTGTCTTTACAGATATTAATATCTCTTTGATTTTCTTTTTGTAATTTTGGGTCTTGGTTTGCCTGTTTACTGGGGCTACAGCCAGCTCAGATACCAGAAATGTGAACTGATAATGTATTTAGAGTGTTGGAGGGTGGTTTTCTTTCACTTTCCTTATTTATGGCTTTATTTCATTATTCCTTTATTGACATGTACCACTAGAGTAGTTGAAATACTTTTTTACAAATCCTGCCCTTTGTGGCATCAGATTTGATCTGAGTAGGACTCTTTCAAAGCAGATAAATCTCTTCCCTCCAGAGGGAGAAAAGACTTACTGAAAAGGAGCCCATGGCATTCATTTAAAGAAAAGAAAGAAGAAGGAAAAAAATAAAAGAAGAAAAAAAGTTCATCTTCTGAGAGACATTTTAGATCTATTGCAGATGTTAGCACAGTTCCAGTGGTGAGCATTGCTTTGAATTTGCTGTTGTCTCTGTTGCATTGTGCTTGAAGGTTGATCCTGCAGTTGCTGAAATTGGGAGTAAATTTCCCACTGATTTCATCAAGCCAAGAGTCCGGCCCATGGGGCAGCTCTTCCAGCAAGAAAGAAATGTCTTCTGAATCTGGAGTACAGTAAACTTCCCGTAGCTTTGGGATTAATAGGAAACTACTGGGTCTGTTGCACAGAGAGGTAAACTGAGACATGGACAGATTGAATTCCTTACCATAACAGTGCTAGAAATAGAAAAAGAGAGACGTAAGATTTCTGTGGCTGTGGCTGTCTGTCACATAGTTGCTGTTACCATAGGTGTTTCATACCAGTAATAATTTTTTTAATAAATGAAGCATGTTCAAAGAAGAGATGATCTGTCTAAACCATAAATATTAAAAATACTTCCTGTGACTTGTTCTTTTCTTCTAAGTAACTTCAAGCTAATGAATAATGTAGTAGCCTAAAAGACGAAATAATCTTTTGCCAAGGCAAACCCTAATTTTGGCCGAGAGGAATCAGACTTTTGATCAAATACAGCACTCTCTACAACTAATGTAGTACAGACATTCCAAAGTTTGGTACGTCACAGCATTCCTAATCTTAGTTATTTTCTGAGTAACTTACAGTTGTTTTTCCAGATAACTTTTCCAAGATCAAACAAGAAATAACGGAATTGTGAGCGCAGATCTGCTCACTCCTGATTGAAGTTGTCTTACAAAACATGTAGAGAGTACCAAAAGGGTGATTTTTTTAAAAGCACTTAAGAAGAAGCTCAAAATGGAGAAGGGAAAAAAAAAAAAAGGGGGTGTTGGTGTTGTGGTTATTACTAGTTAAATTTATGTCCATTACAAGATCTAAATACCATGCAGGCTTGTGAAAAGCTTCTTAGAATCCCTTTAGTGTAGATTCTGCAGGAAAGGCAGCTTGCTTTATGGTTTTATGCTTTGAGGAAGGTAGAATTTTCAATTGCTTTTTATAACATAGCTGGTAGCCAAACCATTCATATTACTCTATTTAAGTTTTTAAACAACTAGTTGCTTTTGAAAGATGTCGTTGTAATAAAAAATTTCTTGGGGTTATAGCCCTTATTAATAATTAAAGCCGGTTTCCATTTAAAGGAAAAATGGTATCTGGTTGAATACAGGCAGTAAAATTATGGGTATATAAAATTTTACAGTAGCTTTGTCCAATTTTCATTGCATTTAATGGGACTTATGTGATACTGTTCAGATCTGTATGGGTAGCAGGCACGGTTTATGTAAAGCCACATGAAAGGAGTAAAACCACAGAAAACTAAGGGCAGAACAGTTAAGGGAAATGGAGTCTCCTGATGCAGTTTTGCAATAGGATTTTGTTCACTGGATATTTTTTAATCAGTAAGTGGCAGTAAGTTTTTATTAAAGTGTTATAGGAAGGACCTCCATTGCACCAGATCTAATGAAACCTAGATTTTGAATATACAGCAGTCTAATTGATACATATTTTTGGTATGTTGCACTTTTACAGATTATCTGAAAGTAAGTGCAGTGAACTCTGATCGGCAGTTGGGATGCCTTGATCACGCCTTAGCTTGTTATGGATGGTGAGCAAGTGTGTGTCCCACTGAATGAAGTTCATCAGCATGTGAACAAAGCTTTCTGTGTGCAGAGGTAGTTCAGGGGTCTGCACTGTACTCCAGGAACTGCAGTATAGACATACAAGGTACAAAATATTCTGGTTCCACATGGGGCCAGCGTGTGCACCCTGGTGCACTTGTGTCAGACCTGTGCTGGTTACCTGTGGAGTTGTTTCCTCGCTGTTGCTGCACAGGGTCATGATTGTCAGGACTATTGGCTCAAACATAGAGTGGCATCCTAAGGACAGTCAGTACTCAGATTCTTGTCCTGCATTGATCTTAAGACTGAAGCACTGGGAATCTTGTGGTAGAGACATGGAGTAGCCCTGTGGGAGTCAGCCCAGCACAGTCAGTGCTGAGCAAGGCTAATAGCAAAACTAGGCTGGAGCATCTTCCTTTTGGAGATTCTACAAAAACTTCACAATGCATTTCCCAGTACCCGTATGTAAGACCAGCACCTGAGCTACAAGCTCACCAAAGGGGTTTTACTTGAAAAATGTACAAGGCTCCAACAATATCCACCCTCTGGATAATTAGAAGAGCTTTCGGTTCTTTTAATGCCTTAAGAGAGAGCACAGGAGGAAAGCTGCACACATTTCCTCTTTTACTGGTAAACTTCAGAAAATAAGAGTACTTGGCAAAAGTTTAAAGGGTAACAGTCAACCAAAATAAAGCATTCCACAAAGCATTGACTCAGCACATGCTAAGCCATTCAGCGTAGCAAAATCCAGCCCATTTGGTCCTGAGTTAGCCAAAATAGCAAGAAAGGAGATTAGGAGAAAAAGAAGGAAAGAAAGAGAGAAAAAGGGAATTACAGCTACCACTCCTGGATCCCCATGGTTGTTCAAACTCTATCTCCTGGACTCTTGGAGCTGGATCTAGGCTGGATCTGTTTGACTGACAGCTGCTCCAGGCTTGCCCAGTGAGTCTCACAGGGGTTGGGGTGTGGGACAGGGCATCACCTTACCTTCCCAAAATTTGACCTGTTCCTCCCCACACAACGCACCACTTGAGTTGTTCTGAGCCAATAATTAATATAATAATCCAGTGTCTCACACCATATTATCCTGCTTTACTACTCCAGTGAAATATCTCTACTTCCCATGGTTTGGATAATGGGAATTTTATGATGTTGCAGCAGTGGGTCATTGCCTGACCACAAAACAGTATTCATCTGGTACATTGATGACACGTGATAGACACACTTCATTATAGAATTGGAAGCTTTACAAGGCTTCCAAACTCTCTTGGCTTATGTTGAAATTGGAGCTCTCAAAATCCATCCTCCCCTTTCAGTTACTTTAAACAATCAGGCTGAATTTTGCCAACTGGTACAGGATATGACTTAGGAGGTAGTTCCCTCTTTACTGCCTCTGAAATATGCTTTGGGTAAAGTCTGTTTCAGTTGAAGGGAAGTGTCTCATCTTGCTCCTGAATTAGGCTGGTGCAACTGCTTGGTTTATATGCTGTGCATAACTTTATAATACTGGATGTGTTCACTGTTTCCTTCTTCGATCTCTGTTCCTGACCACAGTCTTTCAGGAGACAGTTTATGTGGGGGGGAAAAGTAGTGATTACAAAAAGGAACTATATTATATATAGAGGTTGACTTGAACTCCCTGACCCACAAAGTTGGAGAAATTTCAGAGTTAGGCAAAGTGGATTTGTTCAGCCCTAATTACTGTTATTATAGTACCTAATATTAATGTTCCTACAGCACTTGGATACTGTTGTGTGCTACATACCATAGATAAGTTGTTATTATTACTACCTTCTAGGTCCATCTTGGCAGTGGAATTTGGGTAGATGAGGAGAAATGGCACCAGCTGCAAGTAACACAAGGAGATTCAAAGTATACAAAAAATCTAGCGGTTATGATTTGGGGAACAGATGTTCTCAAGAACAGAAGTGTCACAGGAGTTGCAACCAAAAAAAAGAAAGATGCCGTTCCCAAGCCACCTCTCTCACCTCACAAATTAAGCATTGTCAGAGGTAGGTTATTTGAAAACTTTTGCTTCCTGCTTTGGAGTTTAACCATTAATCACTGAGTTGAAAGATGCTTCTTTTCAGCTCATTTAAAATTAACTGATTAAAAACTGTAATTCAGACTGCTATTGCATTGTGAAGTGCATACATACCCAGGAAAAGTCAAACACATTGCAATAGCTGTGCACAGTGCAGGCCTTCACAGCTGAAGAGTTGTACATTGACTTCAGTAAGGTTCGAGGGGATCACCATTGCAGGGCAGGACTCTCAGCCTGGAGAACAACGTGTTGTTCTAGAATTCATTTATAACATCATGATTTTTTTTTAAATGCATATATTCCTTTTAACGAGACTGAGAGTAGCTTTACCACGTTCTTTCATCCAGAATATAACCAGCTCTGGCATGAGGCACAGAAACCATTATAGCTGTGACTATAAAATACGTGTACCTTCAAAGGCAAGAAAGTATAGCTTTACCCTTTTAAGTGGAGGAAATGGAAATAGTAAAAATTAATTGCTACACTTGAATTGGAATTTGGACAGGAAGTGTAAATCGCTGACCTCATCTGGCAGGGAAAATTGCAATGACACTTTCAGTAACAAGCCTGAGTCCATGTATGTAGTACTTTGAGAGAGAGAAGGCCTTCTCCCTTACTTAAAATAAATGGTGAATTTCAGTCCTTTTGTATCATCACGCCTGTGTTGCATCATTTCTGTCTCTCTTGGTATTTCAGGCTTCTCTTTAAGTTAGAACTGAGTTGGTTCCTCATGAAATACATACCGAAATTGGATTTTTAGGTTTTGTGTCCATATGAAATTGCAGTAGGGCTGAAAGAAATCTCCCTTTGATTGAGATTCATTATTCTGCATTTCCTGTTCTTAGTTGCTGTGTGCTCTTAACTGTCATCTTGTTAAGAGGTGTTGTAATCTGCCTTGCAAGTACCACGTTTGGGAGTAAGAAATGCGATTCCTCTTTGAGTGTGTGCGTGTGTCTGTGTCTGTGTTGTGCGGGGAAAAATTGAAAACTTACCTTCGTACTGTCATCTTCCTTAGTTTGTAAGAAATGAGTAAAAGACGTAGATTCTTTTCACTAATCTCCTTCAGGAATATAAGTGGAAGTGGAAGCTGTTCCATGCTGATTTTGTAGTTCTGGCTTGGGCCTTTAGGTGCAATCCTTACCCTTGTAGCTGAAATGATGTACTGGCCACATAAGGAATCCACTCTGTGGCAGTGGCTGCCCTTGTCAGCTCCAGATGGAGACAGAATTGGTCACCCAGATGCACACTGACAAGCACACAGTAAAAAGGGGTTATTTTTCACTGGCCCATTGCAAACTGTTTTCTGGTTTCCCTGTTGCTCCTCAACACTGCTGGTGAGGTTGCTTCTGTGAGAATTTCCTCTTCTACTTCTGTCAGGGCCACTCTGTGTTGCTTGAGCCATTTAAATGACGACTTTCTTCTAACTCCCTTTGTTTTGACTATGGTGAGTTTGGGAGTATGCTCCAACAGGTACATGGAGAGAGGCAGATGGGGCCCTTCCTTTCTTCCCTTCCATACCTTTACCCTCACCAGCAATTCAGCTCTTCCCTATTTTCTCGTTTTTCTATGTTTTCTGTCATACTTTTCCTTTCAGCCTCCACCGTCATTTGAATTCTGCTGTTACATGCCCTGGTTTTCCATGTTCCTCTTTCCAGTGTTTCTTTCACCTTGTCTTTGGTTCCCATTTTGTTAGACTCAAGCCTGTACAATCTCCTCTTGGACCAGTTAAACTGCTTGGCCAATGTTTTAGGTGGCAGGCTTCCTATATTAGTGGGACTGGGTAGCTCATAACCATGAGTTTCCATGTTGTCGTGTCCTTTGCATTTGCGTCAGTGTTAGCAGGACTTGCCCCACCGTGGAGAAGAAAACAAAACAAAAAAATTACTAGCAAGTGAAAAATAGGTGAAGTGTGAGGAAGTTCAGGTTTCCATAGCCAATGATTTGGATCAGGCATGACAGAAAGAAGTGAAACTCCCTGTTAGTCTCTGAGGTCTACTTGAATCTTTGGTCCATTCAGTAATACGAAGGGGTGTCTGTATGCTCCTCTAAAGCCAAAAGACAAGGAGTAGAAATCCCAAATCACTCTTTGGAGCCCCTAGGCCAGCATCCTTATACGAGTACTAAACTACTACTGCACCCCCTCCTAGAAATGGAAGAGATGGAAGAAGAAAAACTGTGATGATCATGGATCACTCTGAGTCACACTGACTTTAAGAGTTACAGCTGATGAACGAGTTCGGTCAAGTGATTCTTTGCTTGACCTTGTGGCTAAACAAATAACACAGCCTGTCTCTCACTGGGAGTTCACCTTACGAGGTGTATCTACCACAGCCTGGGAGTGTTCCTGAGGTTGTTGCAGGGCAAGCTTATGACCTGCAAACACACTGGGTTTCTTCAGGTTCTCAGTGACGTGCCTCTTCTTAGGTGTTGCATCTCTAACCATGGTTTACTGATGATCAGCATTTCAGCTATCAGGCTGTGTGCCGATTAATTTCACTTATTTTATATTCAGTACGTCTTACAACATAAAATTCACATTGCTTTAGATGTTCTCATCATTCTGTGGACACAGACTAACTTATTTAAAATAGGTTTTTGAACGACAGCATTAGCTGTTAATGTGTCTGATATCTCTATGGCTTCTTAAAAATCCCCACTGTGTAGTATGTAATAAAGAAATGATAAAAAGTATGATGCATGAGCACTGTTATAAACCTTGTTAATGCAAAATAACCTTTTATAAAACTTCTCAGAGGTTTCCAAATGAACTACAAGGCATGCATAGTACTTAATTTTCATAACTTTTTAATATGGTGCATTAGAAATGTTGTAAACCATGTTAATTAAGCAATAATCTCTATGGCTTTCTGTATATGAAGCAATAAATGGTTAGTGGAACAGATCACTAGGCAAAGCAGAACAGAGTTGGTTTAACCAATCTGGGAAGTCTACACAATAGAATACATCATTCTGGTTATGAAAACAAAAACTCAAACCTGCCTGTCACTAAGGAGTTGTGTGTGTTGCACCACTTCAGATTTCAGTAACCTCTGCAGGATTCTGGCACCAAACTACCAACTCTGTGAAGAAAAATTGTCTCAACTTTCACTGCCCTCATGCCTTTTGCAGTTATTACTGTTGCTTGCTTTTTGTATTCCAATTAAGTTCACAAAGTGTGTTGTTCAAGGAGCAAGGAGATGGCTCTTGTCCTGAATAATCTAGTAATAAAAGCAAGATACGCCCAGGAACAGGGCATGCGATAAAGACACAGACATTAATGAATGTGGGACAGGTTTAAAAAGTAAAACAAATGGGTTAAAGTGTTCTCCCACTGGTTACTGCTTCTCCTCCTAACCAGTATTGTTTACATACTCTCCTGAAGGTGTGAACGTAGGACTGACTCACTGGGAACTATAGATAACAACAGTTCTGGTGAGACAGTTCACCTGGGAAAAGACTAAATCTGATGTGGACTTACAGGAAAATACAAGAGTTAAGCAGCAAGACTGGCACTGTAAAAGGTTGGGTTTAGCCTTGTTTCTGTATAGAAGGCCTATTAATGTAGTCACAGCATAACTGGAAGTTTGTCATGCCAAAGATTCAAGCCTGGTGAAAAATGTTGAGTTTAACAAGATAGCCAGTGAATCAAGGAAAGCTTCTCTTGTCTTGCAACAAATATATACTGTGCTTCCTCAGTGCTGTCTCTTGTGTACTTGGCCCAGCTCAGGGCTAAAGTATTTTCTAAAAATATCCTAATGACTCTTTTCTTTTTTTTTTTCTCCTCAGAATGTTTGTATGATAGAATAGCACAAGAAACTGTGGATGAAACTGAAATTGCACAGAGACTCTCCAAAGTCAACAAGTACATCTGTGAAAAAATCATGGATATCAATAAGTCATGTAAAAACGAAGAAAGGAGGGAAATTGCAAAGTACAACTTGCAATAAATTTTGGATTTTTAATAAAGTCTTAGTGTTTTACTTAAGTGTTGTTTTTTGATTTGTGTGGCGTTTTTGCCAGTGGCAGAAGCTGACTCGAAGCGTTGCTCTCTTCCTATAACTGATTCATTTTTTGAGCGGTTCTGTCATGGTGTAAACTGCTTTTAAATAATGTAAGATATATTGTAAGTTCACTCACAATGAAAAATGAATTTTCAAAGGTTTTTCCAGCGAGTTGCAGTTTGTTACCAGCAGTTCTGTACATAGGTTGTAATTCTGCAAACACCGACCCATTTGGCCTACATTTAGTTTTACTGGAGTTAGCGGATCTAAACTGCAGTAAAGATCTGCTTAGAAGGAAGAACTGTACAAAATCCACTTTGCTATTGAAAAGGGGTTGATTGTATTTTAATAAGTGTTTTTCTGAACTGAAATTTTAATCGTTTGTTTTTAGAAATCTTTGTTTTGATCTCTAACAATATATTTGATCAAAAACACAGAAAGAACTCTTCTTTTTCACTTATTATCTTGTAGGTAGATCACCATTGCCGTCATAGTTAAAAAAAAAATACAACCAATAAACAACAAAGAACTCAAAGCTGTAAGTTGTAAAATCATGATAATTTATTTTAATAAATAAATCTAAAAGCACTTCTTTTTTGGGCACCAAGACATTTTTCAGATTTCTGGTTGTGTTTACAAAGCTCTTCAGTGTGTCCATATTACTGTTCTTGAAACACTCTCTTTTTATTGCATTTGTATTTTCAAACCATTTAAAAATTGCCACACTTGTGGCAAGGTTACGTACAATAGAAAATTTAGTACCATTTTGTCTGGGTCCATAATTTAATAATGGACACTTTTAGTACAAATTTAAATTAAAAATAAAAATAATTTTCTACATTGAAGTTAGACTTGCAATGCAAAGTTATGAGGAATAATTTGTCATTTGAATTGTGTCTTATCGTCTGTAAGTGAAAGAAAATAGCCTCAATTCTTTTCTCATTAAGGATTTAGAGATAACTTAAGGTCTGGACTGATGAATTTTTAGGATTTGTTATATTAGTGATATTGGTTAACCTTTAATGTATTTTACACACACAGGTGTGATTATTTACCTTTCAGGCTCCTGTTCCCGAGTATCAGCATTTGTTTCTTTTCTCCTACTGCAATTCTGCTTTCTGTAGTCTTGAAAGACTTACTATTTTTCATCAGCTTCCTGTAGCACCGGTTTATTCTAATGTGAAGCCTATTCAGTGTCCTGTAAACGTGGATAATTTGGAAAGGAACAGGCTGCCAGGGAAGTGGTGGACCCGCCATCCTTGGAAGTATTTAAATGGTGGGTAGATGTGGCACTTGGGGATATGGTGTAGTGGTGGAATTGGCAATGCTGGGTTAATAGTTGGACTTGATGGTCTCAAAGGTATTTTCCAGCCTAAATGATTCTATAATTCTTTGAAGGGCTGGGGTGGGTGGAAGCAAATGGGGAGAGGAGAGGAGGAGGCATGTTAGAACTGCAGTGCCTTTTTTGGAATAAATGGAGAAAAACTCCAGGTTGTTTCTCTCTGTACATCACCTGCACTTAAATGATGTCTTAATTCAGGGTGTATTTGTTTTATGCTTCCTAAAATCCAATTTCCTGATTGCCTTGTACCAGTCTAAAGCCATGCTGCCAAACAGGTACACCCCACTTTCACTGCTCCGTGTCCCTGCATTCCTGTCCCTTCCCTTAAACCGGTGCTTGTGACTGTGCAGATGAGTCAGATCTCACTGATTTCCAAGGTTTGTTTCATAAGAGCTGGTGCCAACAGGATGGAGCCAGGGATCTTTCATGGCAAGGGACAGGAAGAGCAGGAGTATCTTTTTACAGTGTCTTATGTGTGCCCTGAAATTGCTTTTAACAGCCTAGCTTGTCTCCTGTTAATATCAAAAGTGTTCTTAGGTAGTGTTTAATGAAGTGCATAAATGTTTATGCCTCCTAATTTGGGATGCTAAATAGCAAATTAGTGTTTATAATGTCGGTGCATGTATCCCTTTATTAATTAAAGAACAAAACAGAGATAACATTGAAGAAACATTTAAACAGCAAGTTCCCACTTTTCAAGCAGACTTGTGAATGTACTTTTTTTTTTAAGGTGATACTAAGGCACTTTTCTTTAAAAGTGATACTAGTTTGGGGAAAAATCAGTCTTTTATGGCTTTAGTACTAATGTGTTCCCATTGTAACAGATTCTTTAGTGAGAAGATCATACTGTACTTCTTAGAAGATAAGCCTATTTGAGACAGCATTTTATGAAACCTGGAAAAAGCAGATTAGAATTTAATTAGAGTTAGGACTCCAGCCTGGCCCCAAAAATCAGAGGTGGTAATTCTTTCTGCAAAACCAGCATCATCTTTCTAAGGCTTCTCCTTGACAGACTTGTCCCATCAGATGTTAATGCTGCATATTGCTGAAGAATTTAAATGGTCTCCTTGGGGAAGGTATCTTGGAAGTCTTCATTAATTTTTTTTCATGGAGTTTTTATCAGCCAAGGTTGGTTTTTATCAGAGTTCAGCAGAGGTATTTGGGTGGCAAAAAAAGTTCACTTCCTTTGAAGCGAAATGTCATCGGGGGCTAATAAATGTGTCCTTTGGACTGGGCAGCTGGCATTTAACGTGAGCATCACCTGATGCCTTGTTGAGTTATGTTAAAGGAATAGGACATATTGAAGGTAAAACACCTCTTTATTGTATTGTAACTTGAACTGAATCTTTGGATGGCTGGGAGTAGGTTTTTACTACTAATAAGCCATTTTTGCACCCTGTGGTTGAATGGCATCGTGGGGGGCTCTGCAGTGGGTAACGAGTGTGTGAATAACATCTTTATGCTTCTGTTTGGTCATTACTCCTGTCTTTCCCCACCATGAACCCGTGTGAAGATCCTATGAGTCCTTCCCAGTGTGTCTGTTGCAAGTAGGGAAATAAGCTACAGTTCCTTGTTCCGGCAATACTCAGGAAAAAATAGGAACTTTAATGGGGTGTGCTTTTCTGCATTGCGATACTGATGTATAAATTAACTGTGAATTTAATTTCATTTTCCTATACTGCATTTATGGCTGGGGCTGTTCTTGTTGGTACATTAATTCTTCCATAATTATGCCTGCCTGTACATAATTTGCTTTGTTCATAATGCGTCTGCCGTGAGTCTGCCATAGGAAACTTTATAGAAAACAGCACGTACTTTTTCCTGCTCTGTCTGAACTTCATACCTGTACATCATGGGAAATGGGAGAGAATTTTGACATAAAATGAAGTAGGTTTTATTACACCCTGTAATATCCCTCGTTCATCATTCTAAGGTTTGTGCTGTGCCATTACCTCATACTGTAAACCTGGATTTGTAAGGATCAGAAAACACAGATTTAAGAGGAAGTGACTTTTTGTGCTGGGAAATCAATGCATGCTGTTTACTTTTTTCTAATCAAAGAAGGAAGAAGGTATTACTGTTATATGAATAATCTGATCTTCTGTTGCCACACACTGCTGCTGTAATTTGTGATATTCATGACCTGATCTATATTAAAATGCCTCTGGCAGACTTGCAAGGAAGCAAGATTAGAGTTAACAAAAAGGGCTTTATTTTCTATTAATGATTTTTATAAGGGATAGGAGCTATTATATTAAAGGAAAGAATCCTACTAGGGACTTTTAATACCTGAGTCAAGATGTCTAGCAACTCAAAAAAAGAAAGCTAGTATTTATTAAAGAGAGGAAAAAAAATTGTTAGTTTCTGCTGTTAAGAACCGGTTTGGATTTAGTGATGCTTGATAGAGATGGGAGATTTTTTTTTTTTTTGAACAGCCAGGCTAAAATATTTATTTAGTTATGTGCAAGCTGAACTCTTAAATAGGAAATTTAAAGTTGCATTTGTTAGCTCTTGAGCATGGCTGTCAAAAGCAGGTACATTCTCCCTGCGGGAGGTCAGTTCTTTACACTCTACCTTTGATGTTGTATCTGATAGATTACTTGGATGCTGCTTTTGTTGTCTTAAGCAGAGATTATTGTCCTCTTGAAAGCTTTAAGCAGCAATAAATTGAACTTTTTTGGATTTGGTGAAATTGTAAAGATAATTCTACTTCATACTTCCAGAATCTATAGACTTTTAAAAATTCAGGCTAAGTGCAGGTCATGGTTAAAATGATACAGTCTTGATGCAAAACCTCAAAGGAGTGAGAATTTTCTGAATTGGGAACATTCTGTATTAGCTGTAGCTTCACTGTGCATTAGCTGTGTTCATAGCTCTTGAGAAACCCGAATTTGCCCCGTTTCAGAGAGGAAAAGCAAGGTCGTGTCACATGGAGCTGTACTGAGGATTGTTCCAATATTCCATCTGTTTGGGGTGAGAATAACCACTCCTCAGAAAGAGACAAAGAGGCAACTTGTGCTTCTTCAGAATGAGGTGGTGGTTTTCTCCACACTCTTGAGAACATTTGTCATTCTGTGAGTGCCTTTAGTCCCGGATTGATGAAGTCATAACATCAATTGCTCAGACTTTATTGGTGTCATTTTTTTCATCGTAACAGTGTGGAACTGTGAAGTGATTCATACACCACCGAGGCAATAAAAATGTTATGAAGTGCAATCATTGCATGTTTCATGCTCAATAGCTAATTTTTAATTTCACCATCTTGGACATTTTTTCATCCCCTCAGGGTTCCTAAATAGGAAAGGAGAATCATTTGGACTTGGAAAACAGGAAGAGTGATTCAAAAAGGAATTAATTTACGTGGTTGTTCATTTGTTTTACTTTTGCAATTATTTCTGTTGTTTGTGTCTGAACAATAATTGTCATTCCACGCATCAGATACCCACTTGTTCAGTTCTGCAGTGAAATCAGAGTCCTGCGTTTGTGACATCATTTGTTTACCATAAAGAGGAACATACCTCACCTATGGCATCATATGAAGTTGCATTATGACTCGATCAGAATAAAGGCAAAAGTGAGTCTGGGAGGAGAGGAAGAAGCTGAGCCTAAAGGATTTTTTTCTGTGCTGCCTTCTGGCTAGAAAACATCTTCCTACAGAGGAAATAATTTCCTCCACATTTAGCAGAATATCAGCTTTATGTTCCTTGTTTATGGATAGTAAAACCTTAATGGAACTGAAGTCTTTATGAATGTATATGTTTATTGCATCGGGCTACTGACTTTCATGCTAAATTTTGGTCTTTAGTGATTTGAAATTAAAGAGTCACAGAAAATTTCCTGAACCACCCAAGAGAGGGGGATACTGGGGGTGACTTATCTTTTATTGTACGACAACAAATGCTAAAAGTCCTGTGAAATAGAAGATAAGAGATGATGTGTGTTGGTGCTTGCATGTCCTTTACAGTTGGCTTGAGCTTTCATGCTTTTGGAGTGGAGAAGGATGCAGGTTTCATGGGATAGGCTGATTATCAGAAGTATTGGCTGTGAGCATCCTTTGGTGTTCACCCTGCTGAACATGGAGGATGTACTGGGACAGCAGCAGAGGGAATATGCCTTGATAGTTCCATATCACACTGGTACCAGCCCCTTCCACAGGGGAGACAGATGATAAAACTTACATGGGAGAGTTTCATATTCTTTCTTTAATACTCAAATATATCTTTAATGTCTTCCCAAATGTTTATATAACTCTTACTGAATTGTAGTTTAGCTAAAAAAAAAAATGTACTTTCATGTGTCTTCCGTTTTTCTTGTATTAACAGAGTATCAGTTTTATGGGAGTTTTCTTTCTCCATGTTTGGGGTATTAACCCATTGATACCTGAAAAAAGTCCATTTGGACATTTTGGATTTGTGAGCCAGATGAACTATGGTTTTCCCTTTCCATATGTAATCCTCTGCAGGATTTATGGAAGTACCTTTACAGAATAATTCTTAAAATGTGTAGGATGGGAGGTAGATGGAGCAAAGCATCTGTCTCCAAGTTAATGTTCTGTGCTTTCATTTCTTTAAGAGTCTTAGATTATGAAAAACTAAAACTCTGTAAAGTAGGATTTTGCATTTTTTTCCTGCATTGTATATTAAAATTCTTTGACACTTGCTGGTTTCTTTGCGTTTGCAAGGACACTTTCACCTTCCAGGACCAAGTTCTGCATTTCACTGTAAATCCTTACAGGAATAAGCAATTGCAAGCAAGGCTGAAGGTGATGTAACATCACCTCTGCTTTGGAGGACAGTGCAAGGAGCCACCCTCCTACCTAGTAAAGGAAAGGGCAACCCTAGAGTGTTGTCTTTTCTTCAGGTATTGTCCCTTAATGCAGCTCATCCAACTAAGGTTGTTATTGCCACATTGGTAAACATGTGCAACTTCCACTCTCTGACTTTCCTAAACTTATAAGGGAGCTGAGATCCACTGGGCCACAGCCAAATGTGCAGGAGGATCCTGTGTCTGATGGTGCAGGAATCCAAGGAAGAGCTTGTTAGAGGGGTCACGTAGGCCTTTTTCCCTTCACACAGAGAATTAGCATGTGCAATTCAGATGAAGTCAGTAGCCAAACAGCAAAATCTCAAGCAGTTTACCTGCCATTTAGGGTTTCAATCAATGAGGAATTTTATTAATTAAGAAAGTCCAATCACTCTTAATGTGCCCAGAATTTAACCTTTTACAAGTAGCACAATCAGCATTTTCTTCTGCAGCCAGGGACCTCTACCTAGTGCACTTCCACAGCTGTATGAGTACAGATGTGATGTACTGTTATTCTGTATAAATCTGTCTATGCCATGTAAATCCACACCTCAGTAATGTTCCTGTTGTTACCCAGCCCTGCCTGTTTTCCTGGTCTTCCTTTTTCATTGCTGTTACCTCTGCAAATGGGAGTCTGTCCTCTGTGCTTGCCTTAGAGGTACAAGGCAGGAGTGTTTCACGATTCCTGCCTTGCAAATTGTCAGCAGGGTTCTGAAGTGAAATACCTGCTTGTTACTCCTGGAGATAAATGACACAGAGCTGGAGCATTTCCTTGGGAGATCTGGTAGTGCTGCTGTCACTGTAAGGCAGACTTTGCTACTCAGGGACTTCACAGAGCAGCATTTTCATTTTCTTCTTGCCCCGCCGAAGCACAGATTGTAGCGAAGAAAATTTTACTCTTACATGAAAGTCTCAATGTGGTAATATGGAATAAGTAAATCTTTCAGCCAGTATCTCTTTAAAACATTTATTTCTCAAAACAGAGGTTCCCCTGGTTTTTCAGACACGCAGTGGCCTGGAAGTTCCCCACCTAATAGCAGCACTGAGGTGAGTGGTGGGAAGCATTAGGCACTTTGAGAGATTATCCTGATCTATGACTTTAATATGCCTTTTGCTACTTCCTTTTCCCATTCACTGTATGAAGAAAAGTCACCTGTTGAGTACAGGAAGAAAGAGCCATTTCAAGATTCTGTGACCTGAGTATGGTTCTTGGGAAGGGCATTTTTAGCTGTGGGGTTACAGCCCTAAAGGTGTGCAGGCTGTGGTGCGTCTACTGGTGGGCCGTTCAAGGAGGTGGTGTGGCTCCTGCAGAACACAGCAGGAAACTTCTCTCAGTTGCTCCTTTGAGGAGTAACCTTGGCTGGACCACAGCAATGCTGCCCAGAAAAACAGTCTTGAAAAAGTATCAAAGTGTTAAGTCTATCTTTTCCTTGAGTAGTTTATTCCAGTGGTTGGTTACTTTCGCTGCTCAACTTGTGCCTTATTTCTCTGTGAATTTTTCCGTGTCAACTTCTTATTCCTGGTTCTTGATTTGTCTGTCTTAATATCTTCCCTTAGTATTTCTCCAGCTCATGAACACCTTGATAGACTGAGTGCCTTCAGTCTCCTACTACACATTTTGTAGGTCATGACTCATTTTTGTAATATTTTTCCTTTATGTCTACCCAAATTCATTTTAGTTTTATGGAATTATTCTCTATGGAGGAGTTCTTGATATTCTCATCACTATTGTATTTGGTTTAGTTAATGTGATACAGTCTCGTGTTTTAGGACTCATGTCACTTAGAATATTATATACAATAGTAATTCCATTTTGTGGGGCAACCTTAATTTACTTTTGTAGAAAAAAACCCTGATATTTAATTGATTCTTAACCAATTGATGTCCCAGTGCATCTCCCTTTTTACTGTATTATTAAGTATAAGTCTGTCCTGAAAATATTGTTCTTCAAATGAGTGTTTATGTCTAACACACTTTCCTCTTTGACCTGGTGCTTCACATGTGCCAGAGATGAGACAGAACACGTCGTTCCTCCTTGCCAAACTGCTTATTCAGGTATTCACAGCTCGACCAGGCAGGTGGGTGATGGTGTGGAACTGGGCTCCAAAGAGCAGCAGAGTTTCACAGAAAATAGGACACTGAAGTAATAAAACTTAGAAGAAAGGGAAGCCACAGCCATTTTACTACTGTAAAATGTATCTTCAAGATACAGAGTTTTCTTGGCTGAGGATGCCTTTGGATTGCCACAGAGTGCTGAAGAGATATTACCATTATGTTGTGATATATTCTCATGGTCAGGGATCCTTAGAGAGAGACATCAACTTTTGTGGAATTGTTTCATTCTGGAGCCTCCAACCAAATCCCATAAAGGAATCAGACCTGGCAGAAGAGCTTGCTATACATCAACCCTTGCTGTGTCTACTATGATAAATTAAAGGTTGCTCTGGATAGGACTTACATATATTTTGTTTGACCATTCCTGCTAAATGATTAATATCCTCTCTCAACCTCAGAGATAAGATGAGGAACTGCCAAGTTCCTCCACTGAGATGGTTTAATGAAAATTGTTCTTTGCCAGAATTTTGAAGGTCAAAACCGACTTAAATATGTAAACAGACATTCCATCAAGGTAAAGCAAAAAAACTTGTAATTAATCTTTTTTTAAGAAGTTGCTTCCTTCCTTTGAGAATTTCAAACAGTGCCAGACAAGGTTCTTCCAAATTTCCTTCATCATCTCCCTGAAGATTCCCTGTTAATTAACTTAGTCATTTATAAATGTTATGAAATCATGTTATTGACTTATTTCTATTTGTAAAGACACCAGGAAATTTATGTACTGCACCTTTTGAAAAGTAATTAATGTTTCACTCTTAAAAGCCTATTGATATTTTTGTGTTTCATATTGATTTGAAATTAATATCTCTGCCAGTTTAAAGCTCACACGCTGGTTTGTCCAGCTTTCAAAGAATGGGCAGGACAGCATCATTGAGCTGATCCAGTTAAAATTATGACCATCTGATGACCTCAAGAAAAAAAATACTTGCAAAGTTCTGCCCAGTCTGGGCTTCCTCCCTCTCTGGGGCTGATGGAAGGTGGCCTTTCCCACATGATTTGGGAGGGGTTGTGTAGGTTTTAACTGACTAGAGGCTTAATGATGGGAGGAGTAAGATCAGAGCAGTTCAAAAGTACATGTTGTAATACCAAGGGCAGAAACCAGTTGATTCTCTCATGATCCCATCCCGATGCTGCAGCATTATTAAACACTCTGTGCAAGGCCTTGGTGATGTTTTGCAGGGTTATGGGTGGTGCAGAAGTTGCTCTCGTGGTCTCCTTGCTTACCTGTTCTGGAGGTCAGGTAGAACCTGTACCTGAGAGGTTTCACCTTTGTGGTGCAAGATGATGTGGGATTTTCATCCTCTTTAGGTGGGGGATTTGCTCCTCATCAATACCTGACCTGTGGTGGGAAACACAGAGCAACACTGAATCCACTCCCAAAGGCAGCTCAGCAGCTGGTCAGGCTGCAGAGTTTGGTGTATCCACTCATGGGTGAGTTGCTCCCAAGGTGGTACTCTGTGGGAAGTTCCTTTAGTCCACTCCTCGGTGACCGTGCATGGCACGTTCTTTTCCTTGAACAGGGTGTATATATAGGCAGTTCTGCAGAAGTTTGGCATCTTTTACGCCTGGATAACAAACTCTTCCAGTCTGGGAAACAAACTTTAGTGGAGCATTTTTAGCAGAAGGGTGTCTTGTTGGCCAGTTGACCTCTACTCTGCATATGAGAATTACCTGTTTGTACTGTCAGGTACCCCAAATGTAATTGCTGGAAGAATCAGATACAATACGATTAAAGGAATTCATATTTGTTATGCAAGGGTTTTCTCTGTATCAAATACTTCAGGAAAATTTCAGTAACCGGTGACCTCTTTTGAGAAGTGACTCATTGCATTTTAAAGGCTTTATAACCAAGCCATCCCTTCTTGTCAGAGACATGGAAGATGAATAGATCGTTCTTGCCTGCGATTTCCAGTCTCAGGGGAAGTCCCTTTTCACTGCCTGTGGTGATGCTCAGCTGCATCACCACTTTTAATTGCCTCCAGGCTCCTGCAGGACTTTGTGTGTCCCCTCTGGCATGACCTACATCCTTGCAGAACCATGAATCCCTCGGCACTGGTTAGTGGAGTCTAAGCTCAGGACAGAAAGTCCTGTTGTTGCTAATCCCAAGCTGTCTCCCAGTGCTGTAAGCTATGTGCCAATCTCTCTCTTGTTTTCCTAAATTCATCTGGCATTATTTTGCCTGTAGAAGGATACAAATGAATTTTCTCTATTAAAGATGATGGCAGAAAATGTGAGTGCTGTCTTGAGCATTATGGATGCTGGGTGTGTTATTGCACTGAAAACCAGAGAGGGATGTATTAAAAAGAGCACAGCTACCTTATCAAATCAGGAGTTCACACATCATGATATATATGTATTTTTTCTTGAAAGAGGGAATAAACAGTGAAGCAATCATTCCAGCTGTAGCCTGAAGTGCACTGCTGCAGGTCAAATCAAACTGTATCGATGTGTCAGGTAGGTCAGTTTAATTTGGAAAGCTTAGGTTAGTGGAGGAATAAGGTGATGGTATTTTGGGTGAATTAAAGTAAACATTACAGTCTGTTGTGGAAAAGAAGCATTTATACAATATAAGATCATCTTATTCATTTTGGATAGTTCTCCAAGAACATCTGTTCCACCTTCCTGTAGCACTGAAAGCGTCTGGACCTGCTGCTGGACAGGGATTGAAGTTACTGGTCCTGTCCTGTCAAAGGCTCGGTATTACACAGGTTCATCTCTTCTAATTTTGCTTTTTCTACATGTTATGGTAGATAAACTAAGAACTTTATTCTCTGGGACTTGCTTATTTTGTTTCCCCCCACCCAGCTTCCAGGTGAATTTACTCATGAGCAGCGTGTTTCTGTTTGTTCTTGAGCACATGTTGCTGACAAGTTTGAGCAGCTTTTTTTGTGTGTCTTAGAAGAGTTTATGAGAGATCATATCCACTCTACCTTTACTAGACTGACCTGTCTTCAATTTTGCTTGGGAAATACACTCACCTATTCATCTGCCGTTATCCTACTCAGCTTCTCCTGTACTTGTCTGATCTTCCTCCATCAGTGATGCTTTTGTGCTGTTTTATCTGGGGTGGTAACAGTACATCATACAGTGACGTTATCTTCCTAGAAATGCCTTTCTCTAGAAATATCTTCTATGCTCTTCATGGCTTTGTCGTGCTGAGGGCTCATAATTCAGCAGTGATCAGTGGCTCTGCTGAGGTCGTTATCCTTCGAGTTAACGTACACCAGACTTCCTATCACTGGAGGAACTTGCTGTCAAACTTAATCTCACCTCCATTATTCCACTTCTGAAAGTCATCTTGAGGGATCTCTACTTCCCATCTGATATTTCTCTGCTGCTATATCATATGATTTTACCTTCCAGTACAGTGCCATTAGTGCATCTCTCTAGGGTCTGTCCTTAACCAGTGCACATGTGAAAACTGCCTTTACTTTTATGTAGATTTGTACCCATTCTAAAATTCTTTGTAAACATTTAATGAAGCCTCAGATTGTCCCAGTGGGGCAGGTAGTTTTCCTATCAGTGAATGACTGATAGTGCTTGGAAATAGGGAGCTGGTGACTTGTTCAGCATCATGCTTTGAGTCAGAAATGAGCACTGATGACATAATCCCAAGTCCTCCACTCTGAAAGTCAAATAACAATGTATGCTTTTTATAAAGGAAGCTATCCAAAGGCTTGAGTAAAATGGGGCATATGTCAGTGTAAACTTGAGGCTGGGATCTGGAAAGCCATCTGGAAGATAAATTTAATGGGAACTGAGTTTTCAAAGCTCTTGGGTAGCTTCAGATAGTGAAGCCTGGATATTTTAGCCACTGATACTTTGATGGATATGCTTTCTTGGGGTACTGTACCTGTACTTTTCCTGGGTAATATTGGAATACCGGGCTGAGCTTCGCCATTGTTTTGCTTTATGTATTTTTTAAAGATGAGTAGCTCAGGTACATAATGCCACACTCATCTGTATTTGCTGTTTAAGTGGCGCTTAACTTGAGGACTTTTGGCAAGATTCGTTTTGAACTTTCTAACTTTTGAATTGCACGTGTAATATCTCTGGGAAAAACCCCACCAGATATCCATGTCTGTCCCTGATGCCCCCAATTCTGTTTGTTGTTGTTGTGTTTATTGTGCAGGTTAATCTCTGTGCATGGAGTGATTGTGAGCTTAAGTAATAATATGGAGTGAAATCTCCTAAGTAACCGAGTTACAGGGAGCACATTCCTGAGAAAGTGAATACTAAGCTTTGCATCCGGCTGTGTAACATGGCACCTCCCTTGTAGTTTGGATTAGTATAATTCCCTCTGCTGCCTCTGCACCGCCTTGACTTGCTTCACTTCTCCAGGATCCAAAACATGCATCGTGTTCCCACAGAAGTTGCCACTTTGAGATGTGCACACAGTTTTACCTGTCTGTCCTCTGCAGCCACTCACCCTCCTGCCTCTGAGCCAGGGAGAAAGCACTCCAACTGTAAGCTTCTTAACTTTGAAAAAAAAAAATTTAAAAAATTGTGCAAATTACCTTTTTGTTTGTTTTGGGTACAGGATAAGACCATCCCCGTTGTGTACAAAGGTTGAGAATAGCATTTCGCCCCAGATAGGATAATCTTTTGATGACAAAGGTTCAAATTTGCAATTAAATTGCTGCAGCTTAGCAAATCATAGCTTTGTGTAACTGTTTCTGTGTGACAGCATTTGGTCTACAGCAACTGCAAACCTAAAGCCCTTCTCTGTGAGCCAACAGAAATCAAACTCTTCAGGATTTTGCTGTGGAAGTGCACATATAGGGGGTTACTGTGGCTCCCAGCACGTGGCCAGAACAGGAGTCTGTGGGTGAGGTGGATGCCAAGGGTTAGAGTGAATTGTGTTAGAGTGTTTCCACTGGGGGAAAAAAAGAGGTTTTTTTTTTCCTCATTTCCCACCATTTCACTTGAAACCAGAATAACCCCAAATTAGCTTGTTTGCAGGAGTTTCCTATCAAACAGAGTCACTGACCTGTGCTTGTTCACAGGTCCTAGGGCAACAAAAATCTAAACAAGAGTGCACCTTTTGTTTTTCAGCTATCTGGATCAAATTCCAAAGACTGTAATGTAATCCTAAAGCCCCAAGTCTGGGGATTTTGTTGCATTCCCTAATCTCTGTGTGATTCCGTGGCCGCCCAGACCAGCCCTTGGCATGGGACACGGTGCAGGGCCACGCTGAATTCCTATTAAAGGCAATGGGAACCTTTCCAGTGGGTCACAAACCGAGGCTACGGGGAAGGAATCTGCCCTCTGCACAGTAGCAGCCGCACTGCTCGAGCTTAGAGCAGGCACAGCGAGGGTGAGGTGGCCTTGAGAGGAAGTTTCTTTGGTGAGATGTCCTAGTATGGTGTGTTTGCATAGCTGGGCATGGTAAAGAGGATTTCTTGGGAGCAGCTTTTAATCTTCGCCGATGCGGAGCGCAAACACTGTTCTGACATCAATCATGCTAATGGCACATGTGTACACAGAGTAACAATCACCTTTTAAATATGGGAATCACAAATACGTGCTGACAGGAAAATATATTTAAGCGGTTTCCAGTGTGTGCTGTAATAAGTAAACCAGTCATTGTATTCCACAGAGCTGCATGCTTTAAATGCCTAGCAGAAAAAAAAAAAACAACAACCCAACCCAAAGTGAATCACAGTAATAGAAAGGGAAGTGTTTACATCTCTCAAAACATTCTGTGCAATAATCATTCCTTCTTTATAAATTTGATTTCAGCAAATTTGAATCCAAATGAGATGAAGTTTGAAACATAAGCTTTCATGGTAAGGTACAATTCGGTGTGTAATCTTTTGCAGGTGGCTGTTATTCGTTTATTATTTGTATTTCCATATTGCTTAGCAACCCCAGTCCTGGACCAGGACCTCGCTGCTGTAAGTGCTCTGCTAACATCAGCAGAGTGGATGGTTGCTCCCTTGGAGAATGCACTGTTTTGTAGTGAAGCCAAAAGTAAACTAATGGTTTCTCATTCTGTCCTCTGTGAATGAGAAAAGATGAAGGCCGACTGATATTTAGCTATGGGATTATAACTCTTAAATTACTGAATCAACACAAATATTTGGGGGCCTGTCAAGCATGCAGGCTCAAGTATGTGTAGTTTTCCCAGATTTTGTGTCCTGATGGCTAAAACGGGGAGTGCAGCCTCTGAGAGCGAGGTGCAGGCAGGATTGCTGCTCTCTGGGTAACCATTTGCTGACAGAGCTGCTCATGCGAGCAAATAACTACTCATGCTTTGCACATCCCTGTAATTAAAGAGGAACAGCCTACCCTGCATTGTTAAGTACTTACTAATACCTTCCCTGTGAGTCGCACAGCACCTGTATCTTCAGACAATCAATGCACACCACGCTGCATGCATTTACCAGGCAAGTTATGTAAGTCAACATTTGCGAATCTGTATCCGAGTCCTCATTTCACCTCTTAAGTAGGAACGTCCTGATGTTTCAAGGGTTTGCAGAAAGCAGTTAATACCTTCATTTGAGAGCTGGAAAGTTGGAAAAAGTAGACTAACTTTTAGCCTCAAAAGTCCTTTCATCAGCAAATTCCAAGCTCTGACACAGCTGTGCCTGATCATTTGGGAGTAGGGATTGCTGCTGTGGGGCAAAGAGGAGCCGCTGAGCATTGGCAGCTTCTGTTTGTCCGTCCTGGCCAAGCTCTCACATGATGAGGTTTGTATGTCTGCTTCAAACCCTCCCTCTCGCCCTGCAGCAGCCCTGCTTTAGGTAGGAAACATGATTGTCTGACACTAGACGAGGGTTTGGGCGCTAAACTGGTAAAAACTAAAACTTGAGTGGTGTTAAAATGCACCGGGAGGTCCTCTGGAGCCGTTTTCAGTGCTGTACTAGGACGTGTTTGGCTCAGAAGTGGTGAGAATAATTTGCTGCTCCCTGACATTGCCCAGATGCCACATGGGACCAGGCCATGGCCAAGTGCCTCAGGACAGCTGTCTCAGGACGTCGGTGGTTTGCATATGGTGGCATATTTTAGTAGCAGGTTCTTGTGCACGGGGGTCACACAGGGGAACCACGTGAAATGCCTTTGTATCAAGAGGTTAAAAACAACTTATGTTAACTCTGGATGCCAGCCAAAGTTACCCAGCTGTTTGGCTGAGACTGGGAGCTGACAGACCAAAAAAAGGGCGCATGCAATTAAAATGTCACCCTCTGGAGAGACAGAGAGACAGGAAGGGGTGGCCATCAATGAAACCAAAGTGAGCCAGGTTTGACTGCAGCAAATGGCTTGGAAGAAGGTGGACCAAGTGTGAACACTGTGGGCACATGTTCAGCTTCCCTCAGAGTGCCCTGGGAGATGAGACAAACCTTCCTGTGATGGAACGGTGTGTGCTGGGATGTTCCTGGTAACAAAGGACACCGTAAGCTTTAGTCGCTGGAGCTGTGTTCCTGCAATGTCACTAAATGAACTTAACCTTTTTGACTAAGGATGACAAATACCTGATGTAGAATTTACCTTTTTTGCAGGGATAGTGACAAGTAAAAGATTATTTATAAATTTTTGATGTATTATGGTTCCCAAAGCCATGAGCTTCTGTACTTCATTTCACCAGATATGAGTACAGATTGACTAGACTGTAATTGCCATTTTGTACACAACCCTTCTTAATTTCTAAATAGTCTTCTAGCCACAGGTCAATAATTGCTCTGTAAATGCCAAATATTTGGTCTCTGAATGCAATGGCCCATGCTTCTAATTTGAGTTTTCTCCAACTTTACTCTCCCTTCCTCCTTTCTTCCCTCAAAAATCATGTTGCCTGCATGGGAGCACGTTTTGTTGTACACTTCCCCTTCTAGTGTTCTAACAAGTTGAACAAACTTGTTGAGAAAAGTCTCTACCCAAAAGCAAAGAAGTTAATCTCTAAACTCTCCCAGCAGGAATACTGAAGCCGGTGAAATGGTCCATTTGGATCGGTCTCCTCTGTCAATAAATGGTTCTGCTGAGAGCTTTCCAATGCTTGGCTTCATCAGTAGGTGGTTTTCACAAGTGCTCTCCTAATAAAGTGTCATCTTTTTCAACCTTGACGTCATTGCCAGTGGACATGTTGCATCTTCTCGCCTCGAACAGAGGCCCTGCTGCCTTTTTCGAGAGGGTGTTAATGCTACTCACTGAGATGGAAGGAGGGGAAAGGTTTTTCTCAGTACTGATGCCTTAGGAGGAGAGGGTCTGTTTTTGTAGGGTTGTAAATGAAACAACGTGGCTGCAGCTTGGTTTGCAGTAGGTTAAAAAGAAAAATAAGTTAGAACAAGGTGAAGCAGGCCCCTGCTAATTTATTTCTAATCATTAGGAATGGTCATACAGTTTTTAAAGCTAGAAAGAATCATTGCCTTTCTTCATAACCTCACCCTCTGATTTTCACAGCCTGCCTACTGCTCTGCTTGAGCTTTGGCATCTTGTTTTGGACACAGCCCTCACGGCCTGACCTACAGATGCTGCAGTTTTCCACTTCTGTTCTCATGCTCTGCCTTAAGTTGCAAATATTGTGTGGGTATGTGCTACATGAAGACCACTGCATTTAGAAACCTGGAGACTTTAACAACATGTAGGTTTAAACCTGGGCTGGAAAGGTAATAATACATCATTTTTCTAGCCTACCTGAAATGCTAAGTTAAAGCAAATTTCTATTTGTTGTGGGATTTTTGGTTTGCTTTGTTTTTTAATAGCATTACTATTTTTATTATTAGAAATTGAAGTAGTAGCCTCAGATTTAGAGGGTTTTTTTCCTCAACAAACTCCATTCTGACCCAAGTTTTTTTGCTATTACATTGTAAGATTAATAAAATCCCCTGGAACCTTCAATTACTGCAATTTGTGGAGATTTCTGTTTTTCTGCAGGTCTGCAATCGCCAGAGACAGGCATTTCTGCCTTTGTATGTACAAGAGCAAATGACTGGAGTCAGGAGCCGATCAGTCTAATGTTATCTGACAATGGGCGTGTGGGATTTTCCAGCACTGAAATCAGTGAACTATTCAAAGTTGCTGCACCAGCCCCTGTCTTTCTTTCTCAAATTAGAGCTTTGCAGGGTCAAAAGAAACTTGTGGAACTTGGGACATGCCTCCCAAAGAGGCGAGGTGTGGCCTGACTTTGCCTCTCTGCAGGGCAGCATCTCTCAGCTGTGGATCCAGGACAGGGAGGGAGTGGAGGAGGAAGGGAGCTGTGGCTCTGGCTGCTCTGTGGCTCCCAGCTTTGCCCTGCTGCTGGTCACATCTCTCAGGGTATTAATTTTTGCTCCTGTGCTGTGGGTTGTTGCAGATTTGCCCGTCGTGGGGTTTAGGGACTCACAGGTTATCAGCTGTGGGACCGGATACGACTCTTTCGTGGCTCTGTGCTGGCTCTGGTGTTACTTTTCCCAGACATGGAGTTGAGATAACACTTCTGTCCTGCACAGTTCTGTAGGAAAGGCTGTCCCCTCACATGCTGCTTGGAAAACACAAGCTTCAGTAAAAATACTGGGCTTTTTAATGCATTCTCTCTCAGTAGTCTAAGGTGTTATTTCTCATATAACCATATAACCAGCTTTTTTTTTTTTTTTAATATGCCTTTATATCAGCATTGTCCCTTTAGAAAAGGCCTTTTAACTTTGGTGACAGCTTGGATGGTGTTCCATGTGACTTGGTGAATGGAGGGACCATCACACAATGGGCTCGCTCTGTTTTGCTCAAACTATAAACAGCATGTAAGGGAAAACTTTTTTGCCTTCCATTCTCTGTGTAGTGTTTTGATATTAGTAGCTGACAGATTCCCACTTCTTAGCATTTGTTATCTGCTTTGTATATGCCATTTGTTATCTGCTTTGTATATGACAACAGCATAAAGCTTTTCTTGTACATATTTTTAATAAAAAAGCCAAAATGTTTGAAAGCTAAAACGGATATTACTTTTCCCATGGAGTACACAACCTTCTTTTGATAGCCCAAACCTTTGATAAAGTGTGTTGTAAGCTAGGCACTGTATTCAGAAAGCAGTTAAGTGTTGGTGGTGGGCCTGTTTTCTTTATAACAGCCGAGCATTTTACTCTCAGAAACGTAGTGAGAAACAGTTATAATTACAGATAGTGCTGAGGTGCAACATTCAGCCTTTGATTCAGTCCTGGACTCTTTCAGAATCACAATGCTGGGGTTTGGTGTCTGGCTTCATTCTGTCAGAAGGGCTGAGGGGCAGATCAGGAGCTGTGGATGTGAGGCTGTGCCGTGGAGCCCTGTGACAGCTGCTCATCGAGTGCAGTACGGCCAGGAGAGAGCCCTGTCCTTTATCCCAGAAGAGAGCCCTATCCTTTATCCCGAGCCCTGTCCTTTATCCCGGCTCCTGGCGCTGAGGAAACACCTCGTGACAGAGCTGCTGTTGCTGCAGAGGTTTTGCAATCTGCTTGTGAGGTAATGGCACAAGGGGCAGAGGAAGGAAGCTCCTGCACCTCGGGACAGGGTTATCTCCCGATCAAAGCCATTAGCGGTGGTTACCGCGCTCCGGCAGCCAAACCGCTGGCAAGGCTTGTGGAGCTCTCCTGATAGTTTGGAAAGGCTTTGAAAGCGAAGGCACGACCCCAGCGTTTGATGCTGCAGGGAAGGGCAAACCAAACCAGCGTGCTGCTGGTCGTGAACTCCTGCGAACTCCTCTTTCTCACTCTGATGTTTGTCTTAGAGGCCCTGGGCTAGAACATTGCTGTGGCATTTCACCTCCTGGCCCGGAGCCCATCGCGATGCCGGTGTATAACCTTGCATAACTGAGCCTTGTTATGAATGACTGGAGAAAGTGCCATTACAGATCTGCTTCTGCCGGGGGCACTCCCCAAAACAGCTCACAACAACACCCCGTGTCTAAAAAAAACCCAGGCACTGCATGAGTTCTCAGAGCCTTTGGTATGCTGATATTACAGCAAGATTCGGTGCTGCACATGACCCACTTACAGCCTGGTAAAGTTTTCAGTTTTGCTTTTTTTCGCACAGAGATCCACACTTTCCCCTGTGCTGTCCATTTTTAAAGCCCATGCCGATTAAAAAAAAAAAAAAAGAAAAAGACACAGAAAGAAGACTTCTCTATAGCTGTAGTATATGTCGTCTCATGAATCCCCGTTTCATTATGATTTTCACATTGGCCTGTTCTTGTTTGTCTTTGTTATTTTGCCTCTCTGTGGGTATTCCCAGTTTTCACACTCCCTGTCCTTAGAAGCTGAGGTGAATCTCACGTGCACCCAATTTAGTGCACCCCTGTCTCTGTTTTGTTACTGATATCTGTGGATTATGCATGAGAATGCCTTTATGTTACAGAAAGAAAATAATGAACAGGAAGGAAATAACGAACTTAAAAGGAGAAGTGATGAAACTGCTTGTAGTGAAAGTTTTTCCCAGCAGCGCAGTGTAGATTGAGCCACCGCGGCAGGAAGAAACTGCCAGTGGGAGAGCTAGAAAGTGTTCTGCCTTTGTAAACAAACTGCTGAAACTCCTCTCTGCAATGTGTTTATGCCCTCTGTGAGAGATAGGCATCTGTTCACGTAACCCTTGGCGCTAATCAGAAAATCGGGATCTGCTTATCAGCTCCGCTCTCCCTGTGCTCGCTCGCCCTCCCGCTCCCTCGGCTCCTCTGTTCGTGCCGCTGCTGCTCTGGGAGGGAGAGGTGAAGTTGGTGCAGCGTGAGACTCTTGCTGGGCTGATCAAGCGCTTCATCTGGGCGTGCTGCTGGAGCCCTGTTTTCGGGGCAATGTGGGATCCCCTCCCTAGACCTCATCCCCATGAGATCCTGGCCCCTGGTGTGGCAGCAGGGGCTGCCTGCGGCACCAAGAGGTCTGGAGGTACCGGCAGCAGATCAGCTCGGTTCAGTGTAAGAGCTCCATCCAGCTCCCCCTTCGTGACAGCTTCTCTTATCTCACAGCACTGCTCCTGAACAAAACGATGCACTGCTGAAATAACCCCCCCCCCCCCCCCGCCCCATGCACTTTTTTCTATAAGATGCCCATTTTATACATCTTTTCAACTTCAAGTAGTGTGGTGGTGTTATCAAGATTTAGCACACACATCACATGCACTGGATGACTTAGAGCACGGGATGTAATCTAAGTGCTGCACCGCAAGTTATGAATTTGCTAATTAGCACCTATCCTTGGCAAAGACTTCTGGTTAGTGAGGAAATCCCGTAACCTTTCTGCCTGGAACTGCTCTTTAAACAAGGATGCTAATCTTTATGGACCTGATGGGTATGCTATGCCAATTCGCCAGTTAATATTTTCAAAGCACTTTGAAGATGAAAAATGCTGAGTATTATTGGCCTTTTATCTAAAAAAGACATTTTAAAACATGAAGCTGGGGAAAGATCTGCATAAATTAACACGTGTTGATTATGCTCTATCTTTCCTTTTCATCTGAATGTATTAAGTAGCAAAGAACTGTGAGAATTTGTATCTTTCCTTTTCATCTGAATTTATTAAACAGTAAAAGGACTCTGTGAATTAGTAATCTAATTTGAACATCAAACCAAAGGCAAAATTCTTGCTAATCCATCTTGCGGATCTCTCATCAGCAGTAGAGTTTTCTTGCATATCTCAGGTTGAAGAATGAAATTTTTGGCTCAGGTCTTGATACTTTCTGGATTGATGAGACTTCAATAAAGAAATATTTTTCCAGTTCAACCTGGAAGGTCAGTAACAACTCTGCTTTGCAGTGAAAAAAATGATGAGCATCAGTCAAGCCCAAGTTGCTCACACAAATCAGTAATGTTGAACCGGGTAGTTTTCACTGATTTCAGGAGGGAGCTCTGATTTAGAAACTCTGTGATTTTCTTGTAATTTAATAGAGCAACATTAGTTCAGTCATATGAACTTTTTTCTTCAGTAAACGTGCATGATAATGATAACTTTTTGCACTTTGTGAAATTTAATTCACACTTCCAAGATCTTTTCAATTTTGAACTGCAAGGTAGTATTACATTTGCTGTGATTTTTTAAAAATTATTTATTTCCCAAATGTGAATTTCTGGAGAAACAGATATGGCTTATTTTAATAGAGGTGATATAGCACAAGAGCTAGTGAAGGATTATGTCTTGGCTTCAGGGTTCAAGACATGCAGCTGAAAAAGTATCTTTTTTTTCACTCTCCAGTTTCCAGATTCAGGGTGAGGGGCGTTATGGATGTTTGGTGAAAATCTTTGAGGAATTTTAAAACTTCTTAGTGATAGCCTATACCAAGATGTCGTGAGTGGAGACATGTTCCTGATGATCTGGCAGAGGAAAAGCAAATTCCCAGCTACTTTAAGAGAAGTCCCTGAAGTTAGGATCTCTCCAGCTTGATGCTGATTTCAGCAGCAGGCAGATATTTGATTTTAGGTTGCCAACAACTGAAATGAGACAAAATGAGAATGTTGTGGTTTGGTGCTTTTGTTTTGAAGTCTTGCAGATTTAAAAAAAATTTTTTTTGAAAAAAACCCAAACACAAACAACAAGCTAATCTTTGAAATGGTAGAACCTTCTTTTCCAAATAAACTTTTATCCAGACATCATTGCAACCAGTTTTCCCGTTGCTAGGAAAACTGGCTGTAGAAAAGGTCTCTATGATGGTGCCTTAGGTCAAGGGGCTGCACAAGCAGCCAGAACATCATTGCAGAGTCTTTATCCTCAGTTTCCTGCATCTGAGACCTTGAGGTGCCAATACACATCCTAATATCCTGCTAGCAACGTGATATTTGTCTGACAGTGCCACTCAGAAGAGGTATATGTGTACATTTGCTCTGCTGTGAAGTTCTTTTTTTTTATTATTTTCAAGTAATTTCCTCTTTGTACTGTGGCGAAATGTTCTGGATGGAGGTACCTCTGTACTGTGGAATAAAAATTAAACCCCATCTTTTTAATAGAGTTGAAAGTCCTTGGTAGTCACTGGAGTAGCTCTAAAGCTCATCTGCCAGTCAGTTTGGTGTTCAAGTAATTAAAGAGGTCAGGCACAAAAATATCGTGTACCTGGAGCTTTGCCAACCTCTTTCTCCCATCTCTTATCATGCTTGTCCATTTGGGATTCTTCCACAAGCTTTGTTATATTCATCGTGTAGATTAGTGGTCTGCAACTATTAACAACAAACTTTGATGCTACAGAGTGGGAATTGCTTGAATAAACAATTTCACAAGTAAATGGAGTCACAGCTCTGAACCAAGAGAGCTCCAAACTTGTTTTAATTTACAGAGGTCAAAAAGTAAATGGGATTGTTGCTTGGGGAGGTAACTTGAGGAGAACATGCAGTGTTCCCTCACAACAAAGGGATGAAGGGCAAAAGATTTGATTGACTTCTGGAGTTTGGTTTTAATTGGCTTTATTCCATCACCAGCACAGCGGACAACCCGTGCAAGCAGAGGAGGGATGCTGGTAGGCAAAGGTACATTTTTTTTGCCCTTTCTTACCTGTTCAGAGCAGTTCAATATGAATCCTCCACAAGGGACAAGCAGGAGAATTTGCTCCAGAGAACAGGAGACATGGAATGAGTCTGGGGCACTTGTTTCTGCTCAGGTTTCTTGAGCATCTCTTTTCCAGATGCCCCACAGCTGCTTCCAAGAAAGCAATTTTATTTTGTTTACTTGCTTGTAGTCTGGACTATTTGTGCAGAGGAGTGGAATTCCATTTCCAGACATTTTTAATTGCAGAAGACTGTCACTTCCAGTAGGGTTTACTGAGTATTTCCTGAGAGATTTGACAGGAAATAGGGAGATCAGTTAAGTATCTGTAAAACAACTGAGGTAGCGCTGTTCAGTGTGGATTTACTCACAGTCACCCTCGGTTGCCAACGGTAACAGGGCTATTTCTGCCTGTTTGTCAACCCCTTTCCTCCTGCCCCAGCTGCTCCTGGGAGGTGGGACAGGGTGAGCAGACAGCCTGCACTGCTGCTCCTCTGCCAGCCTGTGTCAGATGGGAGCAGGAGACCAGAGACTAGGGAATAATGTGGAGAAGGCCCAGTGGTGTTTTGTGGAAGGGGTCACAGAGCATGGGGCTACTGGGATTACTGGAGAGGCACAGGGAAGGTACAGCAAGCACAGACCAGGCTTCCTTTGAGCTCAGCTGCTGGTGGAATCGTTTAATCCCAGGATTATTTTCTTCTCAGTGCTGTTGGGAATAATGTTAAAAGTCTATCACCGGCTTTCCTCCCAACCCAGGCAGCTTCCCACCAATTCGCTTCATCCAGCCTCAGCACAAGTCAGTGATCAAAAACTTCTCTTCAGTAGAATTCCCAACTATTGCAGAAAGCTCCTCTACCTCCATGCTTTGTATTCACTGATAAAGAGAATTTGGCTCTGCATCCTGATATGCACCCTCCCCTTTTTATCCTCACATAGCTCTGCCTTCTGCAGCTGAGCATGAGCCAACACCTCAATCAGGGTGTTAATAAGCTTCACCCTCAGCAGTCAGCGGGTCCCGGGGGCAGGTGCAGATTTCAAGAGGGAGCCTCAGCTTTGCTCTGTCAAAGGAGAGGCTGTGCCTGTCCCCACCGTGCAGCCTGACCCCACCGCCCTGCTTCCTGGGCACCACACGTGGCCCTGACCCTCATGGCACAAGAAAAGCTCCTCAGACACATGCCCTGCCCTGCCTGCATCGCTCTGATTTCTGAATGAGCTGTGAAATATCGTGTGTGCTCTTCCTGTGGATAATTAAAGGCGACACAGATGGCGATGCCTGCGATGTTTTCCGTAAGTCACAGCACGGAACAGAAAATGAAGTGATAGTTTTAGGTGGTGGCACATGTAGCTTCAGGTGTTTGTTTAATATTCAGCGTTCATGCTCGGTGAGAGCTGGGATGTGCTTTCAAATGTTGCTCCATGGCTGTGCATCACTGAACATTTTTTCTTGTTTTACCTTTTCAGGGCCTGACAGATGGTGATGTTTAGATTAAAAGTAATTTCTTTATTAAGCAAACCCCCGTGTTGTCAGTGATTTTTAACAGGAGCTTCATTTGTTGAAACAAGACAGTTGTGTAGCTGAAGTGTCTGAAATGGATGGAGGGCTTTAGAAAGACACCTAAGAGAAACTCAGTGTCTGAAGAGTGAGTAGTGATTGTCACATCCTGGGGCTGGCAGATCCAGCTTCTGTGCCTTCAGTGTTGTGAGTGAGACCTCAGGGGCATCATGAAGCCTTCCTTTCCAAAGGTCTCTGATTTTTGCATTCCTAAACAAGGACAAGGGTCCAGCAATTCTCAAAGGGAATTCTGGACATACTAAAAGTAGGCTATTTTTCTATACTGTTTTTCACCCAGGTGTTTCATTGTATTGACCATGGATGTATCGTATGAAATAGGTGCTATAGGCAGCTTATTCATGGAGTAAAGGCCAGACCAGAGAAGGATCTAACTTCTGTCTAAGGGTTAGACCAGCTTCTGACTTGTGGTGAGGCGCTGTCACCAAATCCTGGGAGCTTTGTTGAGCTTAAATCACGTCCCTCAGCAAACAGGGATACCTGGTAGGGTTCTGATGGGCAGGAGGTGGAGAATCAGAAACAGAGAGGTTTGCCATCAGTTAGAGTGCCATCCCATGCCTGTGGAGAAAGTGACAGCTGGATGGAGCCATGGATGTGGTCCTCAGAGTCACTTCTGCCACTGCTTGGTTCCCAGCATTCCTGACTTCACATCTGACAGTCGTTCAGCAAGTTCCTGGAGGGAATCAAAATGCCTGCAGGTCCTGCCCCCTGTGGGCAGTGACCGGTGTGCTGTGCCTGGTCTGACAGTGCAGACTGCAGCTCGGGGCTGGCTCTGGGTTTCTGTACGAGGGAGATGGGTACTGGGGGACTCCACAGACTATTTGTAACACCAAACACATTTTACGGACTAAAAACATAATGTCTAGTTAGTTAGCCTTAAGTTTTCCACTCAGCACTGTGCTGTAACATGTTCTTCTTGGGAATAAAAATGACAGTCGAAGAAAAACAAATTTTAATTCTGCCACTGAAAGCCACATTTTTTTTTTCTCTTAGGTTCCTATGGGAAGATAGATAAACGTTCAAAAAATGAAAATACACTCTCACTAAAATTATTCTGCTTTTGGGGTCACATTTTAATCAAAACCATACCTGCCTTCAGGAAAAAAAAAAGGAAGTAAAACTGATTGAATTTAATAACTAAAAGAACATAAACTGTCTGCTTTGAAATGTATAATCTCACATGACATTTATTTCATAATGTGATCAAATCATATATGTTGTTATGGGGACAGTCTTTATTAAAAATGCCATTTATTTTAACAACTGCAATAAAAAGAAACCCATACTTTTTTATTGTGGTAGAGGAAAAAACTACTATTAGTCTGCTTTCAGCTAAATGAAAACATCTTTCAAGATTTGTTCTAAAATATTTAAATAAAGTGCTATGGAATTTATTCATTTACTGCCTTCCAGCATGAATTAAATTATCTTAAATACAATAAATGATATAGAAGAATTTGTTTTGGTTAGGCATATCCTTTGCTGATGAAGAATAAGATCATTTCAATATAACATTTTAATATAGCCCTGTAATTATGTCATTGAAAGCCCAGTTGGATCATAGTGAAGCACAGAGCAAGCTCTCCAGCTGCAGCCAGAGCTTCCTAAAGGCACCAAAGGGGAACTGCCAGTACATGTCCCCATTGAAAAGGGAATGACTGGGAGACCACGAAGCACAGTGGGGTGAAATGCATGGCCTGGCACTGTGCAGGGAGTCGGGGAAGGGGAGGGGTGGATTGGCTTTCTTACCACGTGGGATGGTGGTGGGGAGGACAAATACATGTTCTTCCATGGGAGTTCATGGAGCAGATGCCTCATTGGCAGGAACATGTTGTGCCATGACAGCCAGATGTGTCCAAAGGATGGTGATGTTGCTTTGCTTGAGCTTCCCTCTGTGCTTCCCTGGAGCAGAGCATTTTCACAACAGCTCCAACCTAGAGGCTCTGTGCTGTGGTTTGCCCTACAGTGTCTGAATACCCTAATTTCCCACTCCCGGTGGATCAGAACTAGTACAGAGATGTACTGAAGGAATGTTCTTCAGAGAGACAAGGCATGGGCCAAAAAACACATCATAGTGTCTGGAACCTATGTGATCTGGAAGACTAGGAAGGATGGGACCTGCTTAGCCCTCGGCTGGGAGAGCTCTTGGGAGTACTGGGAATGGGTGCCTCCCCTTTGTTCAGCTGGCAGCCCTTCATCTCTGCCCTGCAGATTGGCTCTTCTCTCCTCTTACCCCAGCCTTAATAACACCAGGCCCTGGGGAAATGTACAATATTGCTTTATTGCAGCTGCCAGTGAGGCAGGAGCTGTGGGCTGTGCAGGGCACCACCGGAGCAGAGGCTCCACATCTCCTGTGCAGGTACCTCAGGTACTCAGCTGAGCTAATATACAGATACTGTGCAGGCTTGTGGGCACTGTGGTTCCATGGGATGCTCACAAAACTCTCTACCCTCCAAGCTGATCCCTTCTAGGTCATGTTATTTGGCCATTCATATAACCTAAAGTGCCCACAGAGAGCAAGCTGTTTCCCTCCCCCGAGGCTTCCCTAGAAGTATATGCTCATGTTTTGTTTGCTTGTGTGTTTTTTCTCTTTTTGGTTTTTTTTAGGTTTGGTTTTGTTTGGGTTATTTTGTGGATGCTTTATCCACTGTAGTGTTTATGCTGTCCCAAAAGTAACAGAGTTCAGCTTGGCTTTCCACTGACTTCCCTGGGACTTCTCTAGCAATGTCCTGTGAGGTTTGCTCTGACAGTCCCTGCAGTCTCCTGGAGCACAGAGGGGCATGGACTGAATTGATTCTTGGCAAAGAAATTAATTGTAAATGGCATTAGAGACTTCAGGATGAAATGCTACAACCAAGCTTCTTTCTGAAGTGTCTAAGAAAATGCTGAACTGTAGTTTGGGTCTGAAAGTCAATGAATAGTTAATGCAGTTCCATGACAGCAAGTGATGTTCAGGTCAACAGTGTTCAACCAAACAAAAATGTGACTCTCTCATCTGAAAATCCAGAGGTTTAAGGATCAGTCTTAGCTAAATATAGTTCCCAATGATGTTTACTGCATACCTAACTTATCACTCTAATCAACAGCCTCTCGGATCTGTTATAGGTAGAGAATTAGGTCTAGGCATGATAAACAAATCTGTGATTACATACACACCCAGAACTCATCCAGTTTCTCCAGAGGAAGTAAGATTCTTGGTCATCAAAGGGGACATATTTGCCGTATTTTATCTGTAAGAGTCTGTTTCAAGAAATAAAAAGCATGGTAGAAATATTCTTTGAAAGTATAAAGGTACCAGAGGGGCAGAGAGATGCTCTTGAGTGGAAGTGTTTTAGAGTGAATCATGGTTGTGCAACTAGTTTACCTAAACTCATTTTAAATCAGCAGAGTGACAGGCCCAGAACACTAAGTGTTGAAGGATTGCTCCGTGATGCTGTTTGAGGCATCGGGTTGGACTGTGCGCAATCATTTCCTTCTAAATTGGTTGTAGTCCCCTTTCAAATTGTCAGAGTAGTTTTCTTCTGCTTCGTTGCACTTGAGAAGCAGGTGGACAGCAAGCTGCTCAGCCTCGTTTGATCCACACACTGCTGTTCAATGGAAAGAGCAAATCAAACTGGAAAGGCTTCCTGATGCGGCTGCCGCGCTGCCTGTTCCGTGCCTGGATCGACAACGGCGAGCTGCCGGCAATCTGGACAGGAGGACATCTCTAGTTTTGTCTTTCTTAGGGCATCTTAAAGAAGGCAGTGATAAATTTAGCTCCTCAGTGCCAAGAATGGCAAGTGTCAGTGTGACACTTGAATGCAAAATATATAAACTCGGCCATCACTGCATGAAGCATCAATTTATTGGTTTTGGAGCACAGAGTGGTCTAGTTCTTGAAGTACGGATTCCATTTGATCTAGGTTTGATCTCGCTTTGGGAATGAATTTCCACAGGCCTCCTTTCCCATCAGCCATCCCTCGTGTTCCCCCATCTGAGAAAGGGGAAAAGAGAACAACTTGGCAAGGCTGTGGGGCACAATTCACGAAAGTCTGCAAAATCTTCTTGATTTCTTGCATGCAGTATGAGGAGCATACATAACTTTTGTCAAGGTATTCCTATGCTCTCTTGCTGCACTATGCAGTAGCACAGAAGATGCCAACGTGCTCTATGTGTTTGTTACCTACAGAGATTCCTTTGCAAGGACGAGCGCTGGCTTATTTGGAAAGTCACCCGAGGTTTAGGCCATAGGTTGTGAAACAAAATGAGAATGGAAAGAGAACATTTCTTGTCAAATGGATTTGTGTTCTCTCATAATGAGAAATCAGCATCCTGCAAAATGAATTTGCGGAGAAATTCCTTGGAGCTGTTCCCTACCTTGATCCCAGTGAAAGCTTAGCCTGACTTAAGAAAAGGGCACCCAGGCAGTAATTTGAATGGCACCTCTGCAAAGCTACTTTCATCATTGAGTCTTACAGCGTGCCTCAAAGTTATGACATGAGCTGTACAAGGCATCCAGGCACATCAAGTGTGGTCATGCAGAGTGGTTGGTGATATCTTTGAGGCTTTTCACTTGTCACTTGTCTCAATGTCAGTCTCGGTGGATAGTGAACTCTCCCTGCCTTTGAAGGAACCATGCAAAAACCGTGGCTCCTGATGCAGTCAGATGCTACAAAAGATGTGCACATCAGTGATGGTCTTGTTTATCTCCTCTTTCTCTGTAACAGCTTGGCACAAAATGTTTTTTGAGCACTTCTGTCCTTCATGAGACCAGCGGACTGGTTACCTTTGGTGCACGTACATGATACTTGGATTTTTTTTGCATACTGTGGTAGTCCTGCTCTGTTTTTTCCCACATGTGGGAACAAGGCACACTCAGTTAAGGAAAGCACAGGCATTTCAAGGAGCACACTGGGTTTATATACTCCCCAGCTCCAGTGCAAACTGTGTAATCAGCTTCTAATTTTGAATGTACTTTCCTGAACGGCGCAGTGTGCTTGGAGACGGATGTGTGTGCTGGAGGGCTCGGATGCAACGTCTGGAGGAGCAGGGAGGTCAGCTCCATCAGCAGGAGCTGACACAATGATAGAGGAGGAAGAAATGACCCAGCAGTGTGGGGAGAGAGAGCGGAGGCCAAGACACTGGCACAGCACCTGCTCTGCTGTGTGGTGCTGCTGGAAAAGACCAGGTGTTTGGAGGTGGAAGGCATTTGTGTGTGTCAGGTGGGGATCCTGTGCTTTCAGAGCAGGCTGAGATTTGCTCCTTGCTCTCTGTCTTGCAACCTGACACTGATGGCTCAGAAGCTGCCCTGGAAGTGGAGAATGGAAAGAGTGGTGAAGGGAGGGTGGGCAGTATCTCGTGCTCCTTATAAGTCTCCCAGCTTTTCTCCCAGCTTTTCTCCCATTAGCCACATGCTGGGGAAGCAACTCTGGAGGGGAATCCATCTCTGGGCAAAGAGGCCACTGCAGGGAGCACAGGCCAGGCAATGGAAAGGAGTGTGGTGAAAGGGAGGAGGAGGGAGAGGGTCCCCACAGGCAGGGCTTAGAGTTGAGTCTTATTGACATGGGTTTTGAGCATGCCCTGAGTATATGTGGAAATACCGCCCTGCCATGCTGCTGCTCCTTGACTCTGGGCTCTGTTAATTCCTCTTCCAGCAACTCCACATGGACTTCCAGTTACTGTAGCTGCGACTGAGAGGCAGCACAGAGCAAGACCTGTAAGCCCTGTGCCCAGGAGAGGCAGAGCTGGGCTGAGCCACAGCCTCAGGGCACAGACTTTGTCCCTCTAACCACAGCTCCGTGTGCCATTGGGCACAGAGACAAAAGCCAAGCCCTTGGGCACCATCACTGCTTCCCCAGTCGGAGCAGGATGGACAGTCCCTGCTTGGAAACAGGCACAGAAGCTTTCTGGTTTGGAAAAGGAGGCTCCAAATCTAGTTAAACCAGGTCATGTCAGTGCCAGGTTAGGAAGCCTTCCACTGCTCTGCAGCACCAGTATTTCCCTCATGATGTTTCCTGGTGGTGATGAGGCTTCCTTTCTCTAACACTTTATACAAATACAAAATGTGGGAAAGAAACAAAATGACACATAATTCTTGCCACAGAATAGAATAGGGCTGGATTTTCATTTAAAATCCCTCTACCCACAGATCCAGTGAATTGCAATGGCACAAAATTGTTAAATTGCTTTACTTTTGGGAAACCTCAGTTCATAAAAAATTGCTAACAATTTATTTTTGTACTATATGGTTGACATCCCTTTCTCTCTCTCTCCCTTTCTTTCTCTCTCCTCTCACTCTCTGCTGGTTACATGCTGATTTTTTTCACTGCGTGTCTGCTGAGATTCCAAGAAAAACCCAAGTGTGTCATACAACATTGCTTTCTGATTTGCAAGTTAAATAGTTTACATAGGCAAAAATGTGGAGCAATTGGAATATTCCCTACCCAAACACTTAGGGACTCAAACTGCACATTTTAGCCTGGCAGGCCTCCACTGATATTTTTAGCTAGAAAAAAAACATTTTGAAGTAACAAGGAAAGACAGATCAGATCTAGGGGGGGGGAAAGTTGAACCACCACTGGACATTTTTGTGAATGTTGTAGTTTTGGTGTTAGTTTACATCTTGCCCTGTGTGTACAGGAGTGCAGCACACATAGACTTTGGAAGTTTAGGCCCTTCTGAAATGCCTGTTCCCGAGATGGGGTTAGCCTTCTTGCTGATTGATTTAGTCTTTTGGAAACAGGCAAACCATCAGGAGCTTTCTGCTCAGAGAGATTAGCATTCATAGCCTGCTGTTTTTTAATTAAAAAAACCATTTAAATACAAGGGTTGGGGTTTCTGCCAGCAACCATTAAAAATACTTGTTTTGTAATTATCCCCCAACCCCTTTTTCTATTTAATTCTTTCTCTTTTTTTTTTCCTTCTTTTTCTTTTTGTTTCTCTTAAATCCTCGACAGATTCTCCCTGTTTCATCTACCTGCTCTTGTGGCATTGTACCTCCCGCTAAGGTTAGCAGCTGGCTGTAAATCTCACGCCAGCCCTGCTGCAAGCAACTGGCAGGAGGTGTGGGAAGGATGTGTTCAACATCCGTTTTCCAGTGGCAGTTTATCTCCTGCCTCCTGTTTGGAGGATTAGGGGCACAAGCCCAGCTTTGCCGTGACTGCAGTGCTGTTTCAAGGATGCAGGACCTCAGGGGCATCACCCCACCTGGAATTCCCCCAATGTAAACATGCCACTGTTTGCACACACAGGAAGGGTACATGCTGTGGGTGGGACATACTATGGGTGGAACCTCAAACAGGTATTAGTGTGCCAGGTAGCCAACATGTGTGAGCTGTGCTGTGTCTATCTCTGCTTGTCTCTCGTATGGAGATTGGCTTGTAGAGAGTTGTCCAGACAACCTTACTGGGGCAGAGCCTCCATTCATGGTGGTTTGGGGTCAAAGGTTGGAACTTGATGACCTTGGAGGTCTTTTCCAAACCTAAAGTTTCTGTGGAGGATTTGACTGAATTTTCTGTTTCACCTGGTTCTGCAATCACCCTGGGTGCCTCCGTACATTATGCCTGTGGTGTATTTGTAGCTGAAGATATATTGTTGTTCAGGCTCATTAAAAAGGAGATGACCAAAGGCATTAACCTAAATCCTGGCTGCTTTTCGATTGCTTCTGAGGAATTCACATCTAATGATTTTTGTGTTCTTAAGTCTGCTTGAACTTTGGCCTTGGACTAGTGCAGAAACCCTGACTCACAATATGAGCATCATCATCCAGCAGCCTCATTTGCACAGAACTTCTAATATTTTTACTGCTCTGCAGCAATGTATGGGGCCCTGTAAGTCAAAAGGTGAAGAGACTATTCCTCTTATGGTATCTAACAGGTGACTGACAAGATCTTGGTTCATGTTCATTCTCAGTAAGAGTCTCAATTGTGAAGTTTCAGTCTGTCCTGATCCTGTTTTGCCCCTTCTGCTCCCACAGCCCATTACCATCTTCAACTCCACCACCTCCCTCTGTATCTGCATCTCTCTCAATTTATCTTTCATTTCTGCCTTTTCTTTTTCTCACTGAAGAATACCATGGCTGAAATCTCATCCTGATCTTTGCCTCTCCTGGCAAATTTCCAAATGCAGCTTTTGGATTAAAATGGGGAACATGAATCTAGAGTTTGAAAACTGAGCAAAAAGGGTGCAGAGCTAAGGCAAATTACAGAGGCTGGAAGCAGAAGCTGATAAATGCACAGTGGGTAATTTGAACCAGTGTGTTACAGAGACCTGGAGCAAATGGTGAACCCAGCCCAGCCCAGGCTCCTGTTCACCTTGGAGCTGGTGCTGGAGGCAGAGGTGCCAAATGTCCTTGACTACACTCATCTCTTCTCTGAAAATATCCTGCTGGTGGTGAAGCATCAGCACATCTCCTTAGAGGGTGTTTCATTACTGATACCTCGGTTTATTACTGATACCTTTGAGCTGGTCAAAGCATGAAAGCAAGATTGTTAGTGACTGTCTTGCACTGGTGCTGCAAAATGGGTGGGAAAGTCCAGGTTTGGTCACCACTGATACAAACAAAAGGTCACCCTCTTTGCTGCTGCCTTGGTCTCCTGGCTGCTGCAAGCTCCCTGTGCTGCCTTTTCCTTCTCCACAGCTTCAGTCCTCTGGTTTAGTGTTACTGGTTTGAAAAGTGCATGTGATGACAGTGCTTTTGACAAAATATTCTGCAGTTAGGAACAATTCCTTGGGGCAGCCTGTTGGTAGCAGGTTGAAGGCTTAACATCCTCCATCAAATATTTAACACTGGAATGATCTCAATTTCATCTGGCTAAAAACATCCCAGTGTGATCCTTGAATCACATGAAACTTTTCCCCCATAAATTCAGAAAGTTGTGTTCTACACAAATCAATAGCCAAATAAAGGACCAGATGCTCTCACCTACTTTTAAATGCCTACATCTTCTAGATTTCCCTTGAATTTTCTGATGGCAGTTTTCTGTTGTATTCTCCAAATGAAAATGATCCATGTGCCATTTTACAAATATGCAAATACAATTCTCGTCTGACTTACAGACTGCACAAAAGCTTAGTAAAAAGTGTTGGAGAAATATTAAGTCTCGTAAATGTCTCCATTCAAATCAGTACTTAAAATTAGCTTCAATTTGTGGTGGAAATGCTATAAGACTAGAGCAGAATACTTTTGAAATCCCACTTGAAGTGATTATGTAAGTTATGAGATATCTACTATCCAGTGCAAAGCCCATGAAGACGTTTTAATCCCAGGGGTTTCTTTTTGAACCAGTATTTGCCCTGGTGGACCAGTGGTATCAAACATCAGTTTGCACTCCCAGCATAATGCCAGTAAAGAGCTTATTAAAACCCCCCACACATTGGTTTTCTTGTTTGCATTTTAATTTTCTCTTGACAGACACTAACTGAACAAGTGCAAATCCTTAGCTTTAAAGCTGGAGAGGTGTCAGTGTCCTGGTGAGGAGGACCAAGCAAAGGAGTGGCAGGTGCTGTCCCTGTGTGGTGTCAGGCTGGTGGGGGGCACTCGAGGGGAGCAATGAGAGTGCCCAGCTCTGCCTGCAGTGACTTCTTGCAGTGTTCACAGGGCAAGCTGCAGAGCAGGGTGGAGGGGTTCACCTCAATCTCAGACCGCAACTGTTTACAGAAAGCCATCCTCCTTACTGATTGCTGAGTTTTGTACAGCCATCAGAGCTGCTGGTCCTTTTGTTAGTTTGTGACCCTCTAGGTCCCACGAATCTTTCCCTGGAAAGGTGTCTTCCCACAGCACTCTCCAGTTCCCTCTGCAAAGCCAAGGATACCCGCAACCTCCTTCTTCCCTTGATTTCCTTCTACCTATACAAAGAATACCTCAATCCAGACTCCTCTGGGAGAGCAGGTGGGACCAGATCAGCCTGTGCCTGCCCACCCAGTCTAGAAATGCCTGTGCTTGGCTGGTGGCATCCAAACTACCAAGCTATGACACACGAGGGACTCCAGCAGTGTCCTGGGCCCTGCTTCCATCTGGAGAGAGTGGCCCTTCACACATTAATCCAAAAGGCCACCTGCAAAATACAATGTAAACACATTCAACCCAGTGAGCAGATTTTCTGACTGGTTCCCCTACCAGACCAAGCTTTCTTTTGCCAAAGACACAAAGAGAGAAAGTTTGCTCCTATCCTGGTATAGAGTAGTCTCGCTCTTGGTGTTACTGCAATGAGGAGTAAGATCTGCTTTCTGACAGCACACGCCGTGAGCAACCTCACCATGAAGTGGGGATTTTGACTCACAATTCAGAGTTTACAGGGGAGCTGTGCCTGCCAGATCATACCTTTTTTAAAGCAGCTGGAATGGGTCTTAAGGTTCTTTATTCTTAGTACTATTTTGCTGTCAGGAAACAGCCATGAAAGCCAATAGCAAAGCATATGTCTGATCTCATCTCCTTTCAGAGCTGATTCTCAGATAGGATGAAGGCTTTTTGCTGCTTTTGGTTACTAGATAAGCTCACATGCTGAGAGCTCTAGTTGGATCTGAAGGATCAAACCCTGTTTATAATTCATCTGTGCTCAAGGTGAGGCTATGTGATAGAATTTCCATTTTTATAAGTTTGCTTTTTAAAAAAAAAATAAAAAAGAAGAAATGGAAATACACCAAAGAGTTTTGTTCAAAGAGCCCCACCTTAGGAAATGGCAGAATGAAGTTGGGTTTGGTCTCTTTTCTGAACTCTTGCAGGATGGTGTTAATAACCTTCTTTTAATGTAGATTTTGAGCGTGCAATACATGCAGAGAGGGGAGTGCACTGTGTTTAACACGTCTGTAAATGCCAGATCTTATAAAGCACAAAAGTCAGAGTTGTGTGCGCTGAGAACAGCTAAAATCCTTTTCTTTCCTTGTGTCATTTATATTTTGAGTTGGGGGGGTTGTTCAGTATTTCAGGCGTTTGTTAAAGATGTCCATGCTCATTGCAGAGGGGTTGGACTAGATGACCTTTAAAGGTCCCTTTCGACCCAAACTAATCTACGATTCTGTTTACAGAAGTGCTTTATTAAGTTTGTCATGCAAAATGCAAAGTTGATCATTATATGAAAAATGGCATTTGAAGGGGACCTCTGGTTGGACCAAGAGAAGAAGCAGCTCCTAAGATGTTGCTAATGTTTCCTCTCTTAGTCTGGGGTACTCCAGACACAAAAACATTGTGGGATTGCCATTTAGGTCTGGAGAAAGCCCATATGGCCCATAAGGAGTGAGAGATGGTGCAGCATTGTGTTTTATTATGAAGAACAGAAGATACTCATGAAAAATAATGCACTGGTGTCAGATCTTAGCACCTTGTGGAAGATTCTGTCACCATCCAAGTGATTTTCCTGTACAACAAAAGTCTGGGGAAAGTTGCCAGTGCCTGTTATATTGAACAATGTAATATATGCACTTTTTTTCCTCACTGCAAACATTTTTGTGTAATGTGAGATGCCGATCTGTCTGAAAGCTATTGATAGGTACTGTAGTTTCTCATGGGAGAACAGGGGAAAGAGTGAACTGAAGAAGTATTTTAAGTGATATAGTCATATCATATCTTTGTTTAAAAACATAAAAATCTAACTGCCTTAACACTCTACCACATAATTCCGCAGGACATGTGAAACACAGCACGCTACAGCACTTAGTCTGTGAAGGATTCCCTTGTCACTGTCAAAATTGTTTTAGAAGTCTAAATTAATGCATAGCACTGCATTTATTAAAATGTGAAATAATCATAAATTTTTCATTCTTTGTACACTTAAGCTAATTTTCACATAAATGAAGCACTTGGCAGTTGAAATTCCACATATGGTTGACAGTGATGTTTGATGTCAGAACAATGCCCTGAGCTCCATGCAAATTAAACATATTTTAATTATTTGGGATATCCATTCTTCTCTTACAGTGTGTCTAAGGAGAATATTAAAAGGCATTTTAAGTGTAATTTATTGTCAGGAACTGACTCCAACAGCCAGGGTGAATCCTCTTGCCTCTTCTGCTGCTGAAAGGGAGGTGACCCAAAGTGAAAATTAGGAAGAGCACAAGAGAAAGCAAAACTTTCATTAAGTTTTAGACATCAGTCTGGTTTAATGTGAACACACTGAAACTTCCCTCCCCAGCAGTGACCTTTGTGGCCTCAGGACAGAGCAGTGGAGGCTCTCAAGGGGAGGGAGCCACGCCAGATGCACACAAATACTGTACGAACCCCCTGACTCTAAATATAAATGATGCAAAGGTTGCATTTGGAACAGGAATGAACTGGAGCTCTTGCTGCTGTTTCCCAGGCACCAGTTTTCAGTACCCTGTGACGAAACACTGGATTTCCATGGCAGTGATGATGTCCTGATTTTGCTTGGGCAATTCCATGGGTGGCAGTGATAGCAATCACAAGTGTGGTCCTGGCATGCTGGACAAGGATCTGGGATAAGCCCAACCCTTCTCTCCCTCTCAAAGTAGCGGGCGTTAGTCTGAACTCCAAGTTAAATAACAGATTTCTAAGTACCAGAGGCACTTTTAGGAGACAAAAATAGACAAAACCTATTAGGCTCCAGTTTAGGCATGAAAAGGTTTTCTTAATTTTGGCTAAGTGCTAACACACAAACTGGAGTGGAGAGACTTTCTGAAAAGTGGGATCATGCATGTCCCCAGGGTCTTGTGCAGATGATTTGGGTCAACCCTGTGTAGTGATCTGAAGCCCTGAGACAGTACAAGCAGTAATTAATTCTTTACCACATCTGTTGTCATAGGATTGCTTATGAACATTGACTATTGTTTATGAGCATTGCTTTGCTAGGCTGCTTAGAATTTATTTGCACTTTTAGTAGCACTTGTGATTATTTTTAGACATAAGTACATTGATCTTAAGAAGCTGGAAGCAAATAAACATGTAGCAAGTGAGGAATTATGGTCTTTGATTATTGATTCTTCCAAAAGAAAAAATTTATTTTGAAACAGAAAAAAATCACCCCCAATGAAAATTAAAAGAGATATTCCAAAATGCTAAGGAAGTTTTGCTGAATTTCAGCAGAAGCCATTGATTCTGTCCTCTATTTATTTAATAGTGGATAACTTAAAAAATTAAACAGCCTTCTGGTTTCCTTAGGATTAGTTTTCCTTTTGTGTAAAAGAAAGCCTGAGCCTTTTGCTAACTATAACCTGTGTAAATCTTTACCATGGTGTTCAGGTGCTTTTTCTTGCTGAAAGTGGAAGGATCCTGTTGTCATGATCACAGGCTTTTGACTTAGTTCTTGTTCTTGAAACAAAGACAACTGGTGTTGCCTTGAATCTGGCTTGTTTCTGGGTGGGGTTTGTTGTTGTTTTTTTTTTAATATATCATCTGTCCTCTGGGTGAATTTAAATCTCTGACCCCCTCTAGCTGCTGTATAGAAGAGCTCCTTGTCTCCTTCCCCTCCTCTCCACTGCAGAGATGAAGGGTGAAGTTCTGAGGAGATCAGGGAAGGAAGACTAAGGAAGATTTTTGGCCCAGAGAGGATGTTAGGAGATGAGATTGAAGGCATGAAGCCAGTGAACCTTAATGGCTCAAGAGTCAAAAAGTAGCTAATAAGCTTCTAGATTCTGTGGAGGAGAGACTTCATGCAGTTTTTCAATCAGTATCTTATTTTCTGTGGGAAGGCTTTGGTTTTTGAAATGTGGATGTAATCACTCCAGTAAGTTCTGGCTCCCTAAACCTTTCTCCTGTGGGTTTCAAGTGGAAGAGCAGATATTAAAAATGTACAGAGGCACCATTAAAGATGAGAAATAAAAATTCTGACACTTTAAAAGTATTTTTTTTCTCCTCTCAACTTTTCCTGTTTCAGCTTTAGGAATGAAAGCTTCAGTGCACTTATTAACTTCCCAGTTAATGAGATCTTGAAACAGGGATGTTTTGCTTTGCTTTCCTCTGGCTCATCACACTGCCTTCTCTTTGGAGAGTGGCCACAGAGTGAAGATGAGGAAAGAAGAGTGCAAGACTCATTTATGTGCTTGATGGTTGTTGGGAGCAGAAAGATACTAAATTGGCTTTTTTTCAACTCAGTCCTTCCCCTGGGTGTGTTTCAAGCTTGCTTTTTTGGCACCTTCAGACACAGCAAATACTGGTGGGTAGTGTGCTGTTCACAGGCAAAATATGCTTGCAAACCTTTGTCAGGCACCTCAATATGCAGATATAAAACTCTTGGAGATTGTCTCTGCTCCCTTTCTCATTTTAAGAACCCCTGCCACCCTGTCTGTTTGTGTTCCTACAACAAGGCATAGAGCTACGAAATAACGTGGAGCATCAGATCAGGTTTGCAGTTAAATAATGTTGATAAGTATCACATACAGGACATGACATGAACACTATGTATGGCTAAAGGAGAACACTTGTTTCTTGTTTCTCCCTGTGGAATTTCCAACAGGTGATGAGACTGGACTAGAAGACATGGGGAGAATGGGCCTCAGTGTTGGGAGGAAGGTGAGAGAAAGATGTTCAGAGAAACCGATTCTGCTTGAACTGGCAGAAGATGGAAATATTTCAAAATACCTGAGCACTGGACAAAGCTGCAGCAGCACTGAGTAGACTTCTCTGTTCAGTATTTCATCTATTCTCATTTATAAAGTGAACTGATCCTAAGTAGCCATCAGCTCTTTAGAATTAGATGTATGTTAGGTTGGTTTGTGTGTGCATGCACTTGAATGATTCTTTTTAAAGCTGCCCAGTGTGAATCCAGTTTTAGAGAGAAGTTGATCCAAGCTAGTCTGAGAACAACAGGGACAGGTTCATAAAAGAGGTGGCAGAAAAAACACCAAAGAATTGTGCCTTTGTCTGAGTTTTAGAAGAAATTAAAGCTATGGGCTGAGTTTGGATACCCTGGATACACATAAATGTAGAACTCTGAAAGAAGAGGAAGATGAGTACTGAGTTGGTCCATTAGCAGATAAAACAGGAAAGTGCAGCCAAACAGAACATCTGCACAGGGCAGCAGGATCCAAGGAAATTGAAACTCCTCCATTCCCCTCCTGTGGAAAAAAAACCCAACTAAACCCAGCACTTCCTCAGGTCATGAGACAGAGTCCACCTCGACTGTTCTCCCAGGGCTGATGGGCGTGTGCTCTGCCAACAGCCTGGGAGAGGCCAGGCCAGCACCACCCAAGGTGTTCCTCCCTTTTCCACTTGCTCCTGCCACGTGCTTATCACTTCAATCCAAAGCAGATGTTTAAGCAAATAAACAGCCCTTTTGCTGTGCTTAAAGGTTAATAAGGTTAACGCTGGGAAACCATGAAGCCTGAGAAAAATGGTTCTGCATTGACTTGTTACCTTGTAAGTGTTTAACAAGCTGCTCTGTGGAGGCAGCAGGGGACGGGCTGTGGGCTATTATTGGATAGATTGCATCAGTCTAATGAATTGGTGGTCACAGCAGATATTGTTGAGGATGTGGCATCTGAAGATGGATGGGATTGCATCCCTAGGTTTTCCTTGCTTCGGTTCCATTCCTCCTCTTTCTGCTACTCCAGCACATTACTAATCATTCCGTTAAAGTTCAAGAACAGAGTCCTGAAATTAAAGAAAGGTGTTTAAATGTGGCAGGATAACACATACTCTCCCTTGGCTCCTCACTTAGGGTAAGAACCACTCAAGTGATTTGGAGAAGGCTGGGGGATAGATTTCAAGTGTCAAGGGGGTGATTCTTCTTCTTCTGTTGCTTTTCTTACATCTAGAAGGGGTGAGAAGGAATAACAGAGAGGTCAGTATAAGTAGGAATAGCAAACACAAGTTTTCATAGCATATTCTCGTCAGCTGAAACATAACCTCCTGTATTGACTGGGTCAGTGTGAAGGTGCTGAGAAATGGGACTACACATTGGATAGGTTATCAGGATGGTTATGCTCAGATGAAAAAGGACCTTGTGAAAAAGAACCTTTGGCTGTCCCCTCATGAATGTTTGCATAGGCAGGGAGGGATTTTTTCTTACCTAGGAAAAAAAAAGAAAAGGAAAAAAAAAAAGAAAAAATAAAAGGAAAAAAATGGAAGCACCAGGCACCAATAGTTTAGCATCTTTAAAAATTTTTTTTCATTTTTACACAAAACTAAGCCAAGCATTTTTGTTGCCTTAACAGGGAAGCAAGCAAGGTCCTGGATGTTGCATTCTTTGGAGTAGGCAGTGGCAGCAACAGGGACTGCTGCAGTCATAGTTACCCTTCAAATATAGGCAAAATGCATCCTGTCTTTTGGCTTTGTCAAACCCACCACTGTTTGGATGTTTTGCTAAAATGAGTGGAATTCCTCCCTTAATGGGCTTCTGACTGGTGCTCAATAGGATTAAATTAGAACTGGGATTCTTCTAAGAAAAGGCCTGGAATCAATTGCAGTATTGATGCTATTCCAGAAAAGAGAGAGCCAGCATGTATTCAATAAGCCTCAAATAATGCCCAGTGCCTTTCACTGCTAAATGCTTTTTAAAAAAAGTTTTTGTCTTTTCTTGTCTAGGTCTTTAATTAATCTTCCTTCTCGTATTCTTCTGTCATCTCCAGAGCATTTAAATATATTGCAGGGCTGACTCATCCTGTCCAGTGCAGCTGGTTTAAGAGTTTGGGTTTGCATATGCAGACGATGTTTGCAGATATAGGAGCTGGAGGACTGATTCAGGTAAAGCAATTTAACTGTCTAAAAATGCTTGTGAGTGCTTTGTCAAACTTTCAAAGGCTCTAACATGGCTGAAGGTAATTAGTAAGAATTAGATGACTTGGGAAATCTCCCTTGGTCCCTGTCTGTATCTTTAGGTCTGTGAGAAGCATTAAATGTTTTAAAATCTGAACCAAAAGGCCTGTGGAAGTCTAGAGCAAATACCCATTAACTTCTATGGCTTGGATCAGACTTCAGATAACTGGAGGGGGAGCCAGGAAGCACATGTGTGTTGGAAAGGACATGCTGTGGGCTGTGAACATCCATCATCTGGGTTTATGAATAATGAACCAGAATATGATTCAAAACCAGAGCTTGAATCCAGAATCTAATACGAAAATCTTCATTTTTGGTGTACAACGTTAGGATGAGTTGGCTGAGAGCTCTCCAAGACCTTGTAGGTTTGGTGGCAGCTGTGTTTCCAGAAGGTGGAGCATTTCCTTTGCAAAGGCCTTTTTTCTCCCCTGAGCCTAGGGAGATATCTAAGGATCTTTTTGTTGGGATTACAGAACATGCTTCATGTCTTCATCTGTATATTTATCATAAGCTCGATGGAAAATAGGTAAATATCAGCATTTAGACTGTGTGACTGGGCTGGGTAGAGAAGCTGCCTGCCTTGATATATTTCCCCACTGTATCAACACTGAAATTCCTTGCACCACTCTTGTTTTTTTAACATCACTAATGTTGATGTAGGACAATTTACAGTGCCTTTCAGGATGGCAATTAAAGAACCCAACAACCACACAGTCAATTAGTGGGGAAAAAAACAATCAATATAACATACAATGAGCCCTAACTAGCAGGAAGACAATTAAGACATTGGAGATAAAACAGTGACCAGTGACAAGTGCTAAATCTCTTGCCAGGAGTGTAGGTGAGAGGAATAAACTTGTTCCCTGAGGATATCTATGTTTTTTCTTCACCCTTGCTACTGACACACCCCATCGCCTTTGCCATATCTATGGCAATACGATAATATCAGTCCCCTCCAGGAACTAAACTATCAATAGGAATTTGGGTCTTCAAGTTTCTATGGGCTCCATTTTGATTTTTCAGGTGCTGCCTGCTCAGCCATAACCTGTTGGTGCAAGTGGTTATTCTCCCTCACTCTCAAGGCCGTTCAAAACCCTTCTGTGGGTGTGAACTTCAAAACCCATGGAACGGATTTTTCGGGGTGTGAAGCTTTTTGGGTTGTTTGCTTTGGCCCAGTTGATTAGCATTAGTTTGCTGTGGGTTGTACTGGGGCACAGTTAAGGAAGGGCATGGCTGGGAATGGCACTGGCTTTGCACAGAGCAAGGGAGATGCCTCTGTGCTGGCCCGGGGCCGCCACGGCCGTGGGCGCTGCAGAGACGGGTGCTGCATGTTGAGTCTGACAGTGCTCATAAGTGTTTCCTGAAACAGGAATCATACAGCAAGTTATGCAAGTATAGCCAAGATTAAAAGATTTAATGTGCTGTGTATCTGCCAAAGGCATCTGAGGCCCAGCGGGGGTAGTGATGCACTGAGGGCCGATCTTTTAACAGTAGTATCCATGTCTGCTCGACTGATCTGCTATAGTCTTGAAGAGCAATATATAGGTTTAATGTGCAACAGCAGCAGAGATGTGTTTCCTTTCTCTTTGGTGCATTAGTAGTGTCATTCATAAGTGTTCCCGAGTTACCCTGCCATACTGTAGGAGTTAAAAGTGCAGAAGTTCATGAATAAGTTATAACCTGAACCCTATTAATAGTCCCACTGATGATATGTTGTGGCAATCCTCTGGCTTCTCCCTCACCCTCCAGCTTAACTCTTACTGTGCCTGTCAGGAACTGCTCTGTGAAATGCCTTCCCAACAGCACTGCAAGAGCTGATTGCCCTTCTGTGGATGTTGGTGAGCTGCAGAACAGACATGAGTGAGACTGCTTGGTTCTCCTTCGAAGGGAAGTATCTCTAGATGTTGTCAGAGTCACTAGTTTTCATTTGGAGTCGGGGAAGGTGGGATTTTTCCGGTGCAGAACCACCATCATTCCTGCTACTGCTGAAGGACAGCTGGTGCTGTGTTTACTTACTCTCAGCCAGGATGGTAGTGGTGTTTTCTAAGGCTAATGTTTAAAGCCATTATGATGTTAGAGGGTGTTGGTGGAGCATGGCTGAGTCAACTTCATTCAAGAGACAGGAGAATATGTCACTTACACAGAACCATTAATCTTCTGACTTCAAAATACTTGTTATTAAGAGCGACATAGGTTGGAAAAATGCTACCTGGCCTTATAGAAGTGCTTTCCTTGAGATTATAGGGGGACTTTCATTCTCTGGTAGTTAATGCCAAAGTGACATGTGCAAGCTGTTCTTTGCTGCTGACTTGAGCTTCTGATCTGACCAAGTTTTTCTGCCTTTCTTGTTATAACAAGTACCTCCCCACTTCTGCTCAAGCAAAATACTTCTTCATTCCCTCTACAGGCACATTTTTTACTCCTCCATCCCTGTTCCAGCTGCACCATTTATTTCCTCCATTCCGTCTTCAAGAGCAAACTCTTGACATCAGTCAAGAATAAGGCTTTGTGAATGATTGCAAATTCGATCTTCATATTTACCTGCATCAGGACAATTACATGAAGTTGGAGTGTAAATTCATCAGATGGTACTTCATTCTTGCCAACCTTGGCCTAAATGCATGGCCAGACCAGCAGGACTGCACTTGAGTTGGTCACAACCATGATGTAATACAGCAAAATAATCACATATTTGTATTACTGGTTTTGAACTTGAACAACTTTGCAAAACTTTTAGAGAAAGTATTTCTCAAGGCCATTCTTAGAGGTAGGAACTGAAATTTTCCGTGTACTACATGCACCCATACTACCCAGAAATCTCCAGCAGTTCTAAAGTGATCCTTAATGTCATTACTGAAAAGAGCACCTGCCTTGAGGTGAGCCTGTGCCATGCTGGAGCTTGGTGAGAACAATGGATAGATTTGCAAACTGGGGACCTTTGGAGAAGCTGTAGTCAACTGATACAAAATAAGAAATTGTTCATGGAAGAGTTTATGAAAGTGCGATGATCCTAAACTACCCAAACCCTCTAAAAAATCAGGTTAGAATACCTTTCAAAGTATTTTCTACACATAACCTCAGACTTCCCAACTGCATGTGTTGTGAGTGTGAACAAAATTGAACTTTGTTCCTTCCTTATTAACATAAAAAAGGATTAATTCTAATTTTATGAGAGAACAAGAGATTGTTCATTACTGATAAGGGTTGCATTAAAGCTCTATCTAGATTTACAGAAGGGAAAGTGGGGAATTTATCCAGTATTTTAAACCATATGCCCCACAGATTTTCCAGCACCGTGGAGAAAAGCTTTATAAACCAGCCCAGATAGATGGAATGCTGTGATAGGTCTTCAGCTGAAGGCATTGCTGAGATATTACAGTGATAGTCATGTTAGAAAAGATGATAGATTAGATGCAGCCCCACTGGAGGGGGCATGTGTGCACAGACTACTGAATGCTCTGTGCACATAGAGATACAGCTCTGAAGCCATCACTTAGCAGCTCTGAAATGTCTGTACAATTTTTTATGCTGTAATTTTGTATTGTTCATAAATATTCATGGGTACTGCTGCTTTTCTTGATCTTATTTTAGTGAAGCAGCACAGTCTGTTGGTTAGAAAAGGAAGCTTGGAGCCACTCAGAGCTCCAAACTTCTGTCCAAATGCTGCTGGATTCCTGGGTGGCTGTAAACCAGGCACTTAACCTCATCATGCTCCAATTTTCCTATCTGTAGATTAGCTATCGCATAAATAAGTGTCTTCCTTGCAGGGGAGTGGAAGGCATTAATTAATGTTTGCAGAATGACTCGAGCCCCTCTATTGAAAAGTGCTCCAGAAGTGCAAATGGATTATTGTTATTATGATGCTTTCCCATACTGAGCCATACTGAAGTGAAATGCTCTACTTTTATTAACTATCCTGGGGCTGGGTCAATATGAGTGGTGAGACATCTCTGCATTTGGGAAGTGTTTCTCCCATTTTGGACAGGTTCTACCTTGTTAAACCCATCAAAGGTGGAGATCAGAGCATCAACTGGTTAAAGTAAAGGGGGGAAGGGCAGGAAGAGTGGAAGTCCCATGCTTTTGAGGAAAATCGGCATTGAAGTCCTGGGGACATTATGTTAATGGCATTACTCAATTTCTGGAAGCAATGCTGATTAAATATTCATTGACTTTGATTATACTGAAATTAGGACTAAAGCGTGAACTCAAATTGAGTGGAATAATGGCAGTGTAAATAATGCATACTTTCTAAATTGAAAACACCAGCTTGTGCTCTGCTCCCCCTCTCCCCGCCCCCTCGGTTTGTCATTGTGCCATTTGTTTGGGAGATGATTATACTGATGTGTGCATATCTAGCTATCATTTTTACCAGCTGGGAAAAAAATGTGAAATTAAAGGTTTTCTACATTGTTTGCTTTTCCCTAGTCTTGGAAAACAGAAGTAAATACAGTGCAACAAAGACTAAGCTAGTTCCATGGGAAGGGGTTAGAGACTGCTGCTCAGCACTAGTCCTCTGCACCTCTCCTAGAGGGTGAGAAATGTTAACAGCAATGGGGCCCTTGGAGGAAGAGACCAGGAGGAAATCAATATGGGATATTGCAGGGCACAAGGAGAATAGGGTTGGTCCAGCTGTAGAGGTAACAGCTGAGGACTTGGTTCACTTCTCTGGTCCACCAGAGGCTGCACGTGTAACCGAGGGGACAACATCTGTCCTGTGTGTGCTGGAGGCTGAATCATGGCCGTCCATGGAAATCAGGCTTTGAGGGGATTTTGGGCAGGTTCACACTGGCAGTGATGAGCCCCTTTTAAGCAGATCACACCTGACTCCAGCCCTTTTCTCCAGCTGAAGCTGGGTCTTGCAGAACCCACCAGTTCCTGCTGCAGTGTCCTCATTGCACTGGACAACACTCAGCCACTGCCCTGCAATCAGCTGTGCAGGGTCCCCCTTAGGAAAACCCTTCCCTCCCGTCCTCTCTCTGCATAGAGGTAAGAACAGAGGCTGGGCCTGATCCTACCCTTCCACTGGCCCTGATGGAGCCTCAGCTCCTACTCCAAACACCACTTGTTTCGGAGGGACCCATTACTCCCTGTCTGCAATGCACAGGTGTGCCATACTGCCCTGTTTCAGACTTTTTTTCTTATATTTGTGTTACTAAAAATGCATCTTTTTAGCTTTTAGGAAGGCGATGTTCCAATGCCATCTTTTTAAAAACTCTTTTTTTTTAAAATCAGAAGCACATTATTTTTAATACAATACATAATGTAGAAATTGCAGGGAGGCTGTTGTGGCAGGGTTGCCAATCAGGCGGCTCGTGCGCAGGGGGAGCAGGGGACTGCGTGGGTTTGGTGGGCTCAGGACTGCACACTCTGGAAACCAAACCGGTAGTTTTTCAAAGTTCACATGCTGATTGCAAAGAAAAAGCCCATCAAAGAGCAAATCGTTTAAGGCACAGCCTTCCTTCAAGCCCCAGGGAACTTGCTTTCTGTGACAGCGTGATGGAAGGGTTTCTCAGTCATACTCAGCTTTTCCCTACGCAGCAGGTCTCATTGCTACCCGAGATTTACTCTATTGTGAAGTCCTCACCAGAAAAGAGGGGGCAGGAATGCTGTCTAGATCTGCCTTGTCTCCTCGCAGGCAGAGCGGTGCTTGCTCCCAGCCCAGCCTGCTCCGGGACTGCACTTCATAGCCAAAGGAGCAGGGGTGATTTGCACAAGGAAGATGCTGCTGCGGTGCTCACCACACTGCAGCGTCACTGCAGACACCACGGGCACTTGGACCCATTCAAGAATGTTTCTGCTTTCCCATCCCTGAGTGTTCCTGCTTTCCTATTCCTGAATATTTCTGCTTTCCATTTTACCTTGATGTGTGTCACCTTCCCCACCACCCAAGGCTGTGAAGATACCAAAACTGTTACAGTTCCCACATAATCAAATCTGCCCCATTCTTGCTCCTTTCCCAGAGTGGCTTATTTCGCTCTAGGTCTTGAACAAGATGAAATGCATCTTTGGTCCATGTTTCTGCAGCCTTTGGGTGGATCAAGTCTCTTTCTGTGACTGTGGAATCACTTCACAGCTAAACCATGACTTTTATGAGTTGTATGATACAAGAATGTTTCTGTTCCCAAATCTCTTCCCCTTCTGGAGGTGTGTTTGTGCAGACATGGGCTATCACCCCGTGTAGTTCCTCTCCAGGCACTGAATTGGTGGCTCATCTGCATTCCAGTGGTAGGGATTGGGAGGGATCTCATATCTCTCTGTCCTCCAGCCACTTGGAGGGTATTTTGTGGGGACAGGCAGGGATCCTTCCCTCCACTGCCACAGCATGGTCTGTGATCCATCAGGCTGGTGGATCGGCCTCTGCAGCTTCAGTTGCCTGATCCTTGTGGGGGAGGAGGAATGCCCTCCATCTATTGGGGTACATTTATGCCTGGAGTGATTTACTTAATCCACCTGCGATGCTGTGAAAGCAGATGTGAGAAGGAACCACGTGCCCTGCTAAGGCTCACAGACTCCTGCTTTTGTTCCCCCCTAACCTGTGAGGTGGTGGTGGGATTTTAGAGTTGCTCTAATTAGATTTTTTCTTTTCCAACCCCTTCTTCCAAGGACTCACTTTTTTGTCCTCTCCTCTGACCTCTTACTCACATTTTCATAGCTGCAGATGAGGTAGGGAGCGATAGTTCTGCATTTTTTTTTTTTTTAATGACCAGAAATTCCCAGTCAGAGGAGGAGGCTGTGGGGCATTTTGCACTAGAGATTCTTCTCTTCTGTGAAATATCTTTTATTAAAACTGTTATTCACAAATCAAAGCAAAGTCACCACCTGATTAAAACTTGATAGGATTAATTTCTTTCCAAGCTGAATGAATTTAATGACATAAGCATAAAGATTTGTCTTTTTCCTCCTTAGGAATCTCCTCTTATTAATTTTACCACTGCAGCAAAGGAGGATAGCAGCACCATTTCATATAAACATCTGGACTTGCAGAAAGTTAGCAAAGTGCTTTTTGATATGGAGAATGATAAACAAATGCAGAGGAATTGCACAGATGTTAAACAGAAGTTTGTGTTTCAAGCTGAATGGTTGTACAGTGACCATGGTTTTCAGATTTCTATAAAGGGCAGAATTTTATCCGTAGCCTTAAGAGTGTCTTAGGCTACTTTGATTTTTTTTTTTAAATGAAATACTCAAAATAAGATCATCCCTGAATAGCTGACCAGGCTCAATGTTGCCATTTAGCAATAATTATCTGACTTGTCTGTTAAATTATATTGGGGTAAATCTCCAAGAATTACTTGATCTTAGGAAAATATGATAAATTTTAGACAGGTGTTGGGGGGTTTTTTACTAAAAGGAGGGGATATGTGTGCTTCCACCAGAGTACAGTCTACTTGAAGAACTCATGGCTGTGCTTTGAAATGGGTTGGGTAGTTGACAGATGTCTCTCTCCGAAGCCTTGGCTATTCCTGAGTTTTCTCCTGATTCCAGTTAGCACCCTGGGGATGCGTTACATGGAGAACAGGTGAACAGTCAGTGCAAAACTACCTGAATTTTATGGTGTTTCCCAGCTGCCATGCACTCCTGTGTGGCATTTGGTTAGGTTTATAGCTAAACACAACTTTCCTTGATGGATATGTTGACATTAGTGTTTTCTTTCCCTGCTATAGCTTGCTACCAAACTGGGAAGCTACAACATTACCTGTAATGTCCTGAATCAAGTCTGCCCTCTGAACCAATGCACCAGCGGCCTTGATGCAAAGTGCTGGGTCACAGGATATCAAAACTCTTGGATGACTGTTTTCAAAATGTTTAGAATCCATTTCTTCCCTTTTCTTTTTAAAAAATCTCTTTGCAGCCTGGCACAGCACACACGTACTTAATAATCTATGCTTGTCTCTGTGTAAATAATTAATCAGAAAGGGAAAATAATATAAATCCTAGCTATCATATCGCTATTAAAATTGCAGAAGCATTAGTGCATCCAATAAGTATTGTTTCTGTAATTAGATAACCTTTCTGGGCTGTATCAGCACTTAGAATAGGGAACACAGGATCATCAGCTTGGAGGCACCCATGGTAGGAAGGAAGACACTTGGTTTTATTTGGAGACATGAATTTCCTTGCAGAGGGAAGGAATTATCCCAGCACAGGAGTGGAGATAATTTATGTCTCTCTTATCCAGTCCTCAGCTGAAGCAAAGTAATTTCCTTGAGAGCTGCCTTAACGTGTGTTGATAGAGGTCTGCCTTAAGTAATCCAAGGCCAGGATCACCAGGACCCAAGTCAGCCTCAGCTGCACATCTCCAGGCTTTACTCCAGGGAGTTAAATCCCAGCTTGCCTTCTGCTGCTCCTGCCAGTGGGTGGACAGAGACCTGGGCAGGATCTGTACCCCTGGTGGGGGTTTCTGCTGCTGCTCAGGTAAAAAGCTGTTTTCAGCTCAATGGAGGTGTCCTCTGGATTTGTGCTTGACCTGGAATAGTCATTTCCACAGAGTGATGAGGTGAGACAGTGGGGATGAACCACTGAGCTGAACAACTGGGGGTCTGCCAAATCTTTTCCCTGGATTTCTGGTTTTTTGCTTTGATTGCAGAGCTTTCAGTCTGCGAGGAAATGGGTAGGAGAGGAGCACGTTGTGATCACTAAACTCTTGCCTGCGACTGAAACCCAAGTTCTGTTAAGCAAAGACGGGCAAATATTCACTATTTCCCCAGCTGTGTCAGCTGCATCACCCCTTTGAGCCTGAAGATGCCTGTTAGCAGCATTAACATTAACACTGGAAGGACACAAATTCATAACCATGCTTTATTTTTTAACTTTTTTTTTTGCATAAGTGATACATTCTGGGGTTTTTTTGTTGTTTTTTTTTGGCTTAAATACTGATAAAATCCCATCAGGAGACTGCTGAATTTCTGTAAGAATGGCATTCTCAGTAATACCGAATAATCAGGTTTTCGCTTGCAGTTTGAAGTCTTAGTACTCATGGCAGACAACCAAGCTTTCATATCTGGGTACAACACTATAAAATAATTATGCAGAGAATTCATCCTATGGAAGACTGTGTGTGAGAGTTTTTTACAATGTGTTTGCTAGGCAACTTGGGCTCTCCCTGCAGGGACATACATGGGCTGTACCTGGCTTTCTCCACCGAAGAGACTGTCATACTCTAGATTACATATGGAAAGAAATCTGGCTCTGTCACCACTCTCATTACGGCATATTTTTTCCATATGGCAAAGCTAACATATGGTTAGTGGAAATTGGGGGATTTCTATTGCCCAAGTCCAGGACTGGATTAGAACGGATGGTGTTGTCCGGGACAGAGACATATGGACAGATGCTTTAGGAGCATCTTATTTAGAACTCATCAGATTTATACAGTGTAAGAGTAAATGCTACTAACTCGTAGTCTCAAAAGTGTGAAGCTTCTCCACAGATTAATTTAAACTGCATTTTTCCAAGGAGCCTGAACAGATTAGGTATCAATCCCATTACATTTTAATGGGAACTGGACACTTTTCTTTATTAGGTTCTTTTGAAAATCTATCACTTAAAGATCAATCAGTGGAATAATTGAAATTGGGCCATATCTTAGCTGCAAACAATTAGTTGAGGTTTGGGGCTTTTTTTCAAGTGTCTAAATCACTCTTAAATGATTTGAAAAAAACCTCTGTGTGTGTTGGCACGGTGGGGGAGTTTCACAGCCTCTCTCCTCATTAGACATTACTGCTAGAGACAACTAAAACCCAAAATAAACTAAACCCCAGCAGGACAATGATTGCAATATTCTGCAGTGCTTTGATGGACATTCCCAAACCAGCCAAACCCCCCATTGCTGCTGAAGAGGATGGTCCATATCTCCTCTCTCCCTTCAATACTGTGTGAAAGTCTGGGGCCTGTAGTTGTATAGAACTGCTGGACATATCTCTTGTGTCCATGTCCAGCTCTTTTCAAGTTTTCATCCAAGTGCATGTGCATTTTTGCTGTTACAAATGAATACTGAATAAAGTATTTCCTCTACTGTAGGCAAAAAAAACCAAAGGGGGGGAAAAAATCTGCCTATAGTAACGTTGCCAGAGTGGCTTTATTTTCCTTTGAAGTATCTGATGGATGAAGCTGGTCAATCATCCAGAAGCTGGTTAACGTTGTTATCCAGGATGAGGACTCCAAATCAAAAATAAATTATCCTGCAGCTGCTTCTGAGTTCTCCAGCATGTCCTATCACAAGGATGCTCCTTGAACAAATGTTTCTATGGGCAACATGTGCTGTTCTGATAGCACTCGTTAGCTCTCTGCATTGCAAGCTCAGTGCTTCTGCCAGTCAGGTTAATGCTGAGTTATGGAGAATCTCCTTTCCTGCAGGGGCACTGCAGTGGGTAGCCTGGCCCATGGGGTTGCATATTTTCCACTTGTAAAATCCTCCAACTCTGTCACATTAGATGCAGCTACATGTGAATTGTCAAGGAATATGTGCTGGATATGGACTATTGAAATAATTGTCATTTGTCCACATCTGCTGATGTACCGATTTTCAACACAGAAATCCATATATATGTGGGATTTTATTTGCTGCTAGTGAATGTTTCTTCTATATTGATATTTAAAATAAAAATAATACTAATATTGGTTAGAGGTGGTAAGGATTTAATTGCTCCTTTATTGAGTTGTTACAGCAGGAAATGAACTATGATGTGTAATCTGTTGAAGTTAAAATAGAGTAGCATGAGTTAATTTTATATTGCTACCAATGTTGTAATTGTAATGCACCTTTCCAAATTACTGTTTTCAATGACTCTTGATTCCAAACCTGAAAAATTTGATTTTTTTTCTCTTGATCTTGTGTCTGTTGATTTTTGCCTTCTGAGATTGTGGTTCTACCCCTTTCCTTATTTTTCCCACTCCTAATCCAAAAGTGAATGTATTTTAACTGATTATAAGCTAATTATAAAATACACATTTAAAAATATTCTTACAATTAATAGTTGATATATCACAAGAGTAAAGGGGGCTGTAAACAAAAAATATGCAGGAAATAAGATGTTAGTTTGCCACACCTGTGACTCAGCAGGTGTTGCCAATTTTCATTTTGCTCTGCCAATTTACTCAATGACTTAAATATGTAGCTGAAGATGGTGTATTGAGAAGGGAAGTAACAGGTTGAGGGGGTCGGCTGGTGTGTGACATATTTGCCCTTGAAATATTGTGTCATTTACATGGTTTTTATAACTGAAGCTGTACAGTTTGTTAAGAGGAGAGCTTGACTATTTGCTGTTGAGGAGCTGAGAGTGTGGGACCTCACCCTGTAACCAGAGACATCTTTGTGGCCCTTCTACCAGCGAGGAGCTCTGGCTCCAGGGCTTTGATACTGGCCCTAGAGCTTCTGCAAAGTCTTCTGGTGGCAGAAACAGCCACTCAACTCTGCAGGTATGTGTGAGCATTGGTTGTCAAAAGTGACTCGTGGAGTGGTGGTGTAGGACTTGCACTAAGTAATGTTCATATGTGATTTCTGAAATAATCTCTTTTTTATGGTAAATAAGGGTCATCCTCCAGCACATGTGGAGTAAGAAGCCTTGGCTCCAAACATCCTGAGTTTTCTCTGCAAAGCTATTCTGTTGAGGACACTCAGGAAAGGTTTACAGAGAGAAGCTCTGGCCCAAAGTTGCTTGTGTTGGAGTTGGGAGGAACAGCCAAACCTAATGAGAATAATTTTGGGAAGTCTTATGCTATTAGATAGTGCTGTAGGGGCAGGGGTACTATGAAATAGCTGGTGCCCAGAGTGGCATTGGGCAAGCTTGCCCTGATGTTCTGGGAGATTTCTACGTGTGTGTATATATATTTATGCTTTTATATGTTTGATCTGCTTTTGTGAGTTTACATGTTAGAAATAGCATGGTCTGTAGCTGGTGGCTTGAGCCTGGGATGAGCAGCTGCCTCTGGATATAGAGCAAGGATGAGGCACTTCATAAATTCTTGCCTGGCCCTGGGTAAATCCCCAGGGATTTACCTGCTGGGTCTCTGTCTGCTCTTACTTAGAGGGAGCTTTCTGAAGCGAGGCAGGAGAAACCTCTGTGTGTGCAGACACAGACCCATGTTATGTTGCTGAGTTTGCTGGCAGGTGAAACTCAGTTGGGATGTTACTGTGGCAGTGTGCAGAGGTGTGTCCATGATTAGAGGGTCATGTGTAGGACTTTGTGCCTGTTCAGTGTAGTGTGTGGCCACATGGGATGTGATCGGAGATGTCTGAGTCACTTGTAGAGGAGTTTACATGTATAACTTGCTGGACTGTGGGGCAGTGACACCAGACTGAGCAGCACAGCTCATGGCACAGGGATGGATGGCTGATGGTGCCAGATAGTGGGTTTGACCATATGCCCCTTCTCTCCCATTCAGTGTTACAGACTCAGACAGAGTATAAATGTGTGTTGGTGCATGGCAGTTCTCATCAGACCAGTGTACAGGGGTAAATACTCTGTTCAGTCCTTGTGTATTAGTGCATGTGCTCATTTAAGCAGAGCAGCACATCCACAGATACGTGCAGGGACTCCAGCATTGCACAGAGCTGCTACCTCAGTGCTGATGTGTGAATGTGAGCTGGGGTCTTGCTGATGAGCAAATCTGCATTTTCCTAACTCAAATTCCCTGATAAGTCTATTAGCCTTGAACCTCTCTCTCCCTTACCCCTCCCCTTTCCCGCTGTACAATGCAGGCAGTCCTTCATCATGGCACTGAGAATTATTTTCTTGTTTTAAATCTCAGTTTGAAAATGTCAAAGTTCGGATTTTGGAGAGAGAAGTCCGGGTGCTAAAAGCAAGAATGTTCTTTTTAATTAGAGTTATGCCCTCGAGCTGTGAGAAACCATTATGTTTTTATTCTTCCTCTGTACTTGTTCCAAAACCTTTTACATGATCAGACTAAAAGGTAAGTGCAAATGAGTAAGCAGCTAAAGGAGTAAAGCAGATTCATAAAAAAAAAAAAACAGGGAGAACTGCAAGTCTTGCTATTTTATACTTATGAAATAACTGACATTTTTAGACTGTGCTGCTGTTTCTAGAGACAAGATATTTGAAAAGACCATTTCCCTACCAGAACACTGTGCTTTGGGTGTGCATGCAGAGCTAAGCACTGTTTTTATGACATCTCTTTTTATCATTTTCAGTTACTTGATATGATGGGTGACATGATGCTTCAGTCAGGGAGGCTGAAGAAGATGCAGCTTTCTATTACCAAGGCCTGGTACAGCTGTGTGTGCATCAGTGGGTGTGATGCCCTTGTGGGTGTCCAGGGCTTCTCCCTCCCCCTTGCAGCGTAGCCAGAGAGAAATAATTTACTCCTTATCTTGGTTTAGTGCTGAGTGGGCTTTAAACCTTAATGATCATAATGAATTTTGGGAAGGAAGACATTAGATTACTACTGCAAGTTAGTGGAATATTAAAAAAAAAATAAAAAATGAGGCATTTGGGAGGGAGAAATGGGTTTTTAAAAAAAACCAAACCAACTCAAAAATCCAGTGCATTTTTTTAAAAAATGTTTGCAGAATCTCAGATTAACTTTTGCTTTGTTTTTAAAATTTTGGTGAATGCTGTCACCCACACTAGTGACAGGGTCCTTCTGGTGAATGGGTGAGAAGGGTAGTGGTATCTATGGATTTTTGCCGTGGGTCCATATCCCTTTTGGCACATGACTGACCTGGAAGTGCCAGGACTATCTTGTGCTTGAAGCTTCTCAGCTGCAGCTGAGGATGGCAATCACCATGCATCACTTGTGTGAGCCTGTGTACCAAAGCCCAGTTCATGACACAGTTGTGTGGTTCCTTCCCAAATTGCCCGCTCTCCGCTTGAGCACCAAGAGTTCAGCTCTGAGAAGCACTAGTCTGGAAAACTAACTGAGCTTTCCCCCATAGTCATCAAATCTAACCATTCACACAGGCCCTGTGTAAGCTGTTTGCTTGCAGAGGTGCCTGTATGTGTGCACAAGATAGATACCCCTAAACACACGCACTTGCAGATACATTCCTGCATAAATTATATTCATGTATTACATGAAAGACACATCAGCCAATGTGTGAAACTCTGACAAGCAGGAAACTTTGAGATAAGAGAGGGAAAAAAATCTCACCTTTTCTGTCTTATGTTTTTCATGATAAATTTTCTTGCTGTGAGTGTTATAAAGGAGGATGTTATTTGATGCAAGATACAAAAATAGGAAGGTGTTATCATAGAGAGGAAGGCACTTTGTTTGCCCTGTTCTATCTTTGCCACAAGGTTGTTCTCTGTCTGGGAAAGTGGAGGGGGGAAAGGCCTTATTTTCAGAGGTATCTGGGGGTTTATTTTCTTTTTAAGGTATATGTTTTAACACAGGACAGCACAAGCCTCCATGTTGAGCTGCCCTGTGGGGCTCTAACCCTCAGGCTGGGAGTAGTGCCCACTGTCAAATTATTCTGCAAAGCCTGAAATAGAAGAGGAGGTGAAAGCTGCAGCTGTGTGTTTATCTCTTAGTGCTTTGGGCGGTGAGGATCCAAGTCCAGGGCTAGATATCCTTGAACATGGTTCAAATGCATGGCACAGTCAGTTGCCCCAAAAGCCAAGTGCTGCCCGTGCAGGCAGCCTGTGCACTGTGACAGCTGAGAGCAGGAGGAGTGGGTGACTGGCCTGGGGCACCTGGAGGCCTGGCTGGGACAGATGCTTCTGGGCACCACTGTCATGTGCAGTGTGATGTGAGCTGGGGAATTCTTGCTGGAATACCTGTTTGCAGTGCCAAGCTGACTGTAGGCTGCCAGCATATTCTAGCCAGAAAGGGATTCTGCTTTTGGGAATGTCCCCTTGACATTAAGAGGACCTGCAGGCAGTCCCTGGTGAATGGGGGCTGCGTTTACACTGACCTTCAGGCTTCCTCTGTGCTTGCAGGAGGTGGTGGTGTTGGTGTCACCTGGGATGGACCCGGCCCTGGCAGTGCTGCTGAGATCGGCAGCAACCAGCTGAGATGAGGCTTCTGGGTTATGGTAGCTGCTCTTTCAGCATCCACTAAACTAAATCATCTCATTAGAGGGATGCCTGGAAAAGAAGCATGATGGCTGTAGTTATGCTTTGGACCTGATGTTTGAACAACAGATGTGTCTTGTATCCAGAAGCCTGCATGTATCTGAGACCAGATTTTTCTCTTATGGGTGAGAACTCGGGAGGAGGGTGATTTGATGGAGCACTGATAAAGTCTGACTAAAGAAAACAGACTTCTGTTTAGTTTTGTTTTTCTCTTGCTTTTGCTGGTTCGTTAAAAAGTGTTTTATTTACTTTAAAGGTTTTGTATTTATTCCCACCACAAGGGATAGAGTGAGGAAGAGCGGAGATATCAAAAAGTAACATTTTGATAGCAGTTGCTGTCTGTCTAGTTGCCAGCTTTCTTCAGGGAAAATCTTAACTGGCATGCTAGCTTGTTGAGTATTGAATAATAAATAATGAGGTGCAAGGTGGACAGATGGGTGATGGATGAGTTTTGCAAGGCTTAAAGGCAGGAGAATTTCCTTTACTGATTTTTTTTTTTTTATTATTGTACTTTATTTTTGAAGCCCAAATCAAACAAATAGATTATCAGCTGGAAAAAAAAAAAATCCCCATCCTCCCTTTTTAATTGAGTTTAATTTCAAATATGTTGAAGAAAACGAAGTTTGTCCTATTTTATGTAATTGTGTCTCCATGTGCAGCAGTGCCAGGGATCCTTGAGCTGCTGCTCCAGTGGTCAGATTTGTGTTATTCCCCCAGGTGTTAAAACATGAAGCAGAGGGTGTTCACTCAAGGTGCTTTCCCTTAGTGACTCTATCTTCATTTCCTTTTTTTTATTCTCCTTAATAATGAACCATTTGAGTCTGGAAATAAGTCTTGGGCTGTGTATGGCAGTGCAATAATAAGTGGGAATATGCATCTGTTTATTTTGACAGGGACCATTTCTTGTGAAGGTGTTTATCGTAGGTTCCTGTTTCCTAGTGTGTGACAGTTGCCTCTGTTCTGTGATGTAGTGTAGATATCAGGATTTTATGGCCTGGATTTTTGCATTCTCCATATTTGAAGTGATTGAGTGCTTGAAGATTTACTCCTCGCAATTCAGCCTGTGATGGGCTGTGGGGTATTTTCTGTGCTGTTGAAAACTAAGAAGATATTTTGTACCTGCTCCCTGCCAGGACATGGGGCAGCTGTGGTGTGCCAGGAGCAGTTGACCTGAGAGGGGGATATGCAGCACGATGAAGCTCCTCTGCTTCTGTTGTTCTGATGGGAGATGTTAAAACTGTCTCCTGGCTCTCTTCCACTGGGCAACAGTGCTGGAGTGTTTGCTGTTTCCTTGGGGGATTACAGGAGTCAAAGATAAGTTAAATGGAGATGGCCTAAATAGGAGCTTGAGGTACATGATCAAAGTCCCTCTAATGCTGCTGCCAACTTGTCCTCTCTACTCTAAGTCAAGTCCCTCCCTTTCCCCCGGCAGTCACTGCAGTTCTCAGCAGAAGATGCAGCTGCTGCCTGCTTGAAAAGTCTCCCTGGAGACTCAGTCCTCGGTCTGAGCTGTTGTTCCAGGCTTGGCTGCTTTCATCTGTGCTCTCAATCCACAGGCTTGTGAGCCAGTCCCGCTGCATCGGCACTGGGAAGCACGAGCCACCTGGGAGATGAACAACTCTGGGGTGTCTGTGTAGCCTGCTGCCACTAAGCCTGAAGGGCACTGAATTGTAATGGGGGTGCTTGATCAAACTCTTTATTGGGGTGTGTTGACCTGGTGGGGAGAGCCCCCAGCTTGTCCTCTCCCCGTGGTGGTGACACTTGCCAATTCCACCCCTGGAGTTATCAGGGTATCAGAACACCTGGACCTTGGGTGACCTTTCTGAAATGCTGTGTCTCATGTAAACTGCATAACAGAACTTGTAATCTTTCAATTAAGAAGCCAACTATAGAAGAGGCTGTCTCAGCTGCTCTGCCTTGATAAGAAGGGAAAGCTTTTACTACTTCGTAACTCCTTCGTGCACGCACACATCTGCTCTGCCAAAAGCAGGCAGAAATGCAGAAAGAAAACTTCCCATCAGTTTCATCTCTTTATTGAAAACTATCTTGTCTGACAGTGAGTCTTTTGAAGATAGATGTTTCCCACCTGTAGAACTCACCTAAGACTGTCAGCATCTCATTGCTGTTGCCTGAGGACTTTCCTGCATTCCCTCACCGAGCCTTGCAGTATGAGATTCCCTCTCTGCTTCTGCCTATTGAAATAAGAAAAATAAAATAAAAAACCAGACCTTAAGAACGTGGGTCCGGCTGTTAATCACAAACACATTGGTGCTGAGGCATCAAAAGCTTAATCATCCACTATTTATCCACTGCTGGGAGAACACAATGTTTAAGTTGATGGCAACGGAAGAATTGTCCTACAAGTGTTTCTTCACTTGTAAACATTTAGGAGGAAGGGGAGTAACTGCCTTAGGCTAAAATAAAAAACTTGCCTTGGACTTCTGGGTTACTGATCAGGAATTTCTATTATTTGAGCAATGCTTCTAATCAGCTGAAGTAGGAAGTGCTGCGTCAGAGGATTATTCTAGGAAATGAGTATCACGTTTGATTATAACATTGATTTCGCACTTATTAAATCCTAGCCAAAGAAGGTGTCAAAGAATATTATTTCTATACAAAAGTGTTTTGTTAGAGGCAGCATTTGTGCTTGCTAAGCCTTCTCTTAAGCCGGTGGTTATCCTTTAAGAACAGTGTTCATTGACTGAAGTGAGGACGCTGGTGTGTTTTGCTGAAAAAAGGGAAGCCTGGACATTTAAAACAGCTTTTCTTTGCTTCCTGGAGGTGTCTGTGCAGAGGTACATAAAACTATAGAATCATTTAGGTTGGGAAAGATTTCTAAGATGGAGTCCAACCATTAACTCAGCAGTGCCGAGTCTACCATGAAACCACGTCCCTAAGCAGCACATCTACCTGTCTTTTAAATTCCTCCAGGCACGGTTACTCCCACCACTTCCCTGGGTAGTGTGTTCTGATGCTTGACAACCCTTTCAGTGAAGAATATTTTCCAAATATTCAACCTAAATCTCCCCTGACACAGCTTGAGGCCATTTCCTCTTGTCGTATTGCTTGTTACGTGGGAGAAGAGACTGAGCCCCACCTGGCTACCACCTGCTTTCAGGGAGTTGCAGAGAGCAAGGAGGTTCTCCCTAAGCCTCCTCCAGACTAAAGAACCCCAGCTCCCTTGGCTGCTGCTCACAGAATGTGTGCTCCAGACCCTTCACCAGCACTGTTGCCCTTCTGTACACATCTGCCTGCAATGGGGGTGATGCTCCAAGTGCCTGCCTGCCTACTGGCATGGGGCACATTTATTGCAGTGGTTTGGGGCTTTGGAAAACTTCTCCAATTGTTTACTGAGAGAGTTTGATCTCTGGATGTGTCTGAGCCAGGGGGCCTGAGCCAGGATCAGGGGATGGGAGGGAAAGAGCACTCCCAGAGGAACAGGAAAAGAAAATATCTAGTAATACAAGGTCAAATAAGCAGCTAGACACTGTTTCTTTGGTATTATTTGTAGAAGTGGAGGATGGTTAATGTTCGGGTTATTTATTTAACAGAAGAGGCTGTTGCGAGTCTTCTCTTTAGCACCCCTGTGAATGTCACTTGGTAGTTTCTAATTCCCTATACCACCAAATGATTTGTAATTTTATCTTAGGCTGTGGTGTTTCTGCTGGGAAGATACCCAATCTTGTGCACAAAGTAAACCTGTGAATTGGTTCTGATTCTGTGAAGGGCAGTGTCTGTGTGAAGGTATGTGCTTTATAGGGGGTAGACAGGTGCACATGGATGTTGACAAATACATTAGAAGGCTCAGTGGTTGAGTAGATATTTATTCTGAAACCCCACAAAATGACTGATGCTCAGTGTCATGTAGAGTGCAGCCTACCAGAGATGCCTGCTGAAGGTTAAAATCAAGTATTATGTGGCACCTGAACCTCAGTACCAATCCAGGTGTGTTTTCTCTGCCCAAGGCTAGTGGAAGGTGATGCGATTTCATATCTAGTGATGATATAATGCAGGGTTAAGAGATGCTGACTGTCTGAACCATTATGCATGTCTGAGGGAGTGTTTTGAGCCTATTGCCTGTGACCTGGCTGGTTCACAGCAACCTGTGAAATCCTGGACACTAAGAGGTTAACTAGCTGCTTCCTATGCACCAACTAAAAGCTATGTGCTGAAAGAAGGGGACACCAGAAACCTGGAATGTTGTGGTCTCCTCCTGAGTCAGCTAATCAATAAACATTAATCTATTATGCCAATTAAATGCTTAGCGAAGGTGAAGCACTATGTAAGTGCCAGGTGTTGTGGGAAGCCTGGGGTCACTGCAATGCCAAAGGTGCTGTCTGATGGATGGGAGATTAAACAGAAGTCTCAACTACAACTGCTCATTAATGATTCTGTAACATTTTTCATGACAGAAATATTCCCTGGGAGTTGAAGGTGAACTGATCAAAATCTGAATTTTTTTATTTTTTTTTTTTTTAGCTTCTGGTCAGTTAAAATTGGATGCAATGCTGAAAACCAGTATGAGCTTTGAAAAACACTAACCCGAAGGTAACAGATGGTAAAAGAATAATGATGGATCCAGTCAACAATAATTTCCTGTCCTGTATTTTCTCCTGGCTGGGGCACTATGCTGCATGCTGAAAGGCTGAGCTAATTTCCGGACTGTACCATGGCCTTTCTGTGTGATGAGATCAGATCATATAGGCCCATGCTCCTCATTTTGGATGCCTGGCTTGATTCCCCTGAGATGATTTTTGAGCTGATTCTTCTTCCAGCATGTGCACTGACTAGGCTTGGGGCTGGACCTGATCCTCAGGCTTAGCAGAGAGCTTGAAATTCCACTTGCCAGCAGCCAGTTCAGCAGTGCTGAGCAGCACCCAAGTGCTCTGGAGGTTGGATCCTGTGCCATTTGGCCAGTACCACACAGAGAAGAGCTTGAGCCAAATCCCTCTCTAGGTCTAGGCGAGTTCTTAGCCAGACAGGGAGACTTCCAGCCAAACCAGTGCCTAGAACCTGAAAGTGAGGTCATCCAGAGTTAATGCTTTTCATAGGCTGGAGAAGGAATGACAACCCACCTCCTTTACAGCTGCGTAATATGGCCAAGTTCATTACCATTTATTAGGCAATGATAAGCTGTACTATTGAAATGCCTGTAAATAAGCAAACCATCTACAGATGGCCACTTAATAGGCTCTGCTTCCAGGTTGTAGTACCTGACCCCGTGCGCAGATGTTGCTTTCCTCGAGCAGCTGTGCCGTGCGGATCTGCTTTCTGCCAAGGAACCCTTCCCTACCTGCTCCAGCTGAATTTCAGCTCCTTGAAAGCTACGTGCTTCTGCCCCCCACCTCAACCCTGTTCCCAAGGTATTATCATTTCCACAGTTTGTTGTTTGGAAAAGCAGGCTGTGGTGCCTGTCATCCTTTGTGTGCGCTTTGTCTTTGTGCCAGCTCGCATCCCGAGGAACTGCAAAGTGGCACCCGCGCTCTCTGTCTCACAGCAGGCATGTTTTGCATTTACTGACACATGGGGAGTGACTGACTAATACTAACATGAAAACAATTCTGACAGAACAAGGGCTTGATGCAGGGGGGAAAAAATATCCAGGAAAACAGAGCGTGTTCAGCATATGCTATTGCTTTCACCAGTTCAATAAATATTTATTGTATTTCTTATAATTGAGTTTCTCCACTGTAAACCTAAATGGAAGAGAGTGTAAGAAGTTTAGGCAGATGGCTTAAAAAAAAAAAAAAATAAATCCCCTACCCAAGCACACCAGCATTGGTTTCTCACTATAAATGAGACGATATTCCAAAAGAAATTTCTCCCAGGAGTGTGCAGATAAGGGGAGGGAGAAAAACAACAACAGTAGAAAAAACAGAGGAAATGCAGCCCCCCAGTCCTTCTCGCTGCCTTGATTTGGGACTTGAGGTGTGTATGTGTATGGGGCAGTCTTCATCCAGCAAATATTGAGAGCAGGTGAAGCTTTTCATCACCAGAGCTTTTAAACACTAATAAAAAAAATAAATCTGTGGTTAGAAAAAGGCAGTAACGGGGGTCATAGTAACAGACATTCTGAATCCATTAAAGATGAGATGGTAGAAAAACTACCTGATCTGGTGGGAATAAATCTGAAAAATCCATAGGTCCCGTGTTGGCTGGTTGTTCTGCTGGATAGTGTTTCCCTGGTCACCTCTCTTTCATTTCCACTGCTGACTGTTGGACATGATTTTTTTGGTCTACCCACTCTGCTTGCCCTGGTTGAGCTGTTAAAGCCTTGCTCCTTGGATTTAACAAGAGTCTTCAGGCTGTTTGGAATTTGTCATTTTTAATGCTGCTTTTTGGCAGAAGCATCCATGTTCTGTGACATTTCCCTTTAATTTAGAACCACTTTGGAGCATCTGTAAATGGTCATGAGATAGGAATTTTAATTGTTTTAATTATATTTCTATCTTCCCCAACCCCCTCTCTCCAATGGACTTTTTTACATTGCATCAGAGAGAATTTTCTTCCCCCCCAATACATTTTTTAGATACTGACATCTGGAGACATTCATCAAAGAATAACTTCTACTAGAAACCAAAAATCCATTAATGAAGCTGGAACTATTTGCATAGTAGAAATTATACTTAATAACCTTTAAGGGGAAAACTCGTGTGATTGATGTAGAATACAATTATAGTTAATGGTCAGGGTGCAGGGGTGTTCAAGCCTGTTGTTTTTCATATCTGCTCTTCATCTCGGGTGTGCTGGGGCCAGTGCTCCTTTGCAGGAGCTGGAGGAGGGGGCTGTTCCCGCTGAAGGGCATCATCTAGGGTGCACATTGCACCTCAAGGGTGCCCTGATGAGGGAGGGAAAGGCACTGGATGTGCAGCAGTGAGCTGGGCTGGTTTGTAGCTGCTATGCTGTTCACCAAGGCCTGTGGGAATGCTGTGGCATTTCTGTAGGGGCTGTTGGAAAAAAAGATATCAGTTGGGACTGCTGTGTTAGGAAAAGGAAAAAAGAGTAAGGTTTGCTTCAGATGTGAGGGTCTAACACCCAGCTGCTGTTGCCTCCCTCTATGTGAGGGACACAGGGAGACTCCAGGAAGAAAATGTTGCCTGTACTGGGCATGGATACGATAAGTTTCTTGGAAAGTTCAGGTATTTCTTGTATTCTGCAAAGATGGGTTAATAGAGCTAGCAGGGAAACAGCCCAGGAGGTCACTGGGAAGAGGAACTGTGCAGAGGTGACATGGATGCTGATGGTGTGTCCTGCAGGGGAGCTGCCCAGAGCAAGTCAGGCACAACTCCATTGAAAGAAGTGATTTTTGCACCAGCGTGAAGGAGGTGGATGGGAATTGGATGTGTGTACCTTCCTCCTGCCCATGTGACTCAGAAGGGATCTTGGCTTGCTCTCCTGCAGCCACACTGCTGCCCCAGTCCCACTGGGAGCCCACCAGAGAGGGCCAGCTCACCCAGTTCAGCTCCCAGCTGGGGAAGGGCAGGATCCAGCACATAACCAGGTGACAAGGGGATGACTTGGTACATGTCTAATTCAATTGCTTTTGTGTGCCTGTGTGACTGAGTGAGCAGGTTGCACTCTGAATTCATAGCAGATTTTGGTCCTTTGTGATGAAGTAGGTGGTATTTCTGCACTTTGGAGCTTGTTGCAGGCAGTGCATAGCATTGGGTCTGTGGTGCCTGTATCCAAGAAGGGTTAGTGCTGAGATCTTTAACAGAGTCCATTAAAGTACCATCTCAGGACATCTAATTATGCTACTACTGAGCTGCCCCTTTCTCATCTCTGCTCTTTCTGACCTTGAGTACTGCCCATTGTGTTTTCATTCTCCAGCACTTGGGTCCTGGCCTTGGGCCAAACAAACAAAAAATTTATTCTAATTCAACATAAAGGTAAAGGCGTAGTCTTATCTCCTGTGTTCGAGGTGAAGGTAAAGGGCTGGGCTCTGGGGAAGCAGGTGGATATTTCAGAGTCTGTGTGTTGTAGGAGCAAAACAGAGTGTGGAGAAAAACAAATGTGTATAGAGGAATCTGAACTATTTAGGGGACTTGTTGTTTGGTATAGCTGGCCATTCAATCATCTCCATGTCTGCCTGAGAAATATCAATCCTAAATTCTGCTTTTTTTAAATGGGCAAAGCAAGCCATGAAGGTATGCTCTATTAGCAGCACTGAAGAGCAAATTCCTCTCTCCCACACAGGGCCAAGAAGGGAGCAGAAAACATCTGTATTTTGTTGCCTGCCCATGCTGGACCCTGCGCTGCTTGGGCTAAGGCACAGTGCTGCAAAGGGGGGGTATGGGAGCCAGACCTGTTCTCTCCATATTTGCAGCAAATGTGCTGCATGGAGAGATGCTAAAGTTCTATATTCCTCTAAGGATTTCCGGATTACGGAGTTTGTTTTTCTGTTTTTAAAGGGATCAAAGTTTCTAAGCTGATTTTTTTCATTCAGATGTCTAACTGATAGCAGTGACGGTAGAGGAAATCAAAGGAGGGAATTATTGCCTGTGCATCTCAGTTAGTCATTCTCGTGCCTGCCTTTATCTGCCAGAACATTTCTGTTCCTTAAAGCCACACTTAACATAAACATAAAACCTTTTTGGCAGGTGGGCTCTGTGCTGGTACTTGGATTTTTGGATTTTTCTGTGACAGATGGAGTCTTTGTCCTTTCAGATCTGGGGCTTTGCACTTGCATTCTGTTTTCAATTGCCTTTTTATTTATTACTCATCAAAGGGAAACAACATTAAGGAAGCAGGAAAAAAGGATATTCAGTATTTTTTGAGGGGGGAGGGGGGAAACCTAAGACCTTCCATCAATACTTCATGAGCTTGGGGGTCATATTAGTATGTTTTTGCAAGCTGGTTTCCTTGAACCGAGGCATGATTCCCTATCATGGGTAGGCTCACAGTTTGAATTGCAGTTTTCTGCATACCACAGAATTTGCCCTGAGAAAGTACTGGCAATGACAGAGGACAATGGCTTTGCATCCTCATAGATGGTGACCACCTTGTTTAAAACTTTAGCAGTGCCAATACTTATCTATCCATAGTATAATTTGATAAGATGTCCTAGTACAGACTTGCCCAAGCAGAAAAGTGTTTCAAAGAATAAAGGGCTCATTGCTGCAGGGTCTGTTTGCCAGCATCTGCTCTTTAGTCATGTCTGTAATTGGACTGCGAGTGCTCTCTCTGCTGGACTTGCCAACCTTAGATGAATGTGAGGCCTGGAGGGGCCACTTGACATCCAGACTCATCATAACTGCAAATTCAGACTTGAAGTTTAGGGCACAGCCTGGCCTTCGGTGGGAGGCAGCTGCAAAGAGTCAGGCGACGCCTGTAGCTCTGGTTGAATCAAAAGGTGTGAAAAAGGCAGGGCACAGATCTTCCTCCTGCTCTCCTTCCCTCCCTCTCTGCGGCAGAGCTGATTTCAGATTCCAGGCATCCCTGCACCTGGTGCCTCCACAGTGTGAGTGGGAGTTCAGTAAGTTACAGAGCAGCCTTGTCCAGGAGGCAGAGCAGCCCAGCATACCCACCTTGGACAGGAAAACAACCCCTCCTTCCCCAGGCACCTTGCTGTGTTGTTTTCATGAGCCACCCACACAAAAAATAAGTAAAACTTGCCTTCTGCTGGCCGGAGCAGACAGGAGTGCAGATCTCTGAGAAAGCAAATCAGCTCACCTGCTGAAAGCTATGAGATCCAAGATAGGAAGCAAGATGCTTAAATCAGGATCCTAAGTCTGTGCATGATTATTCTTTGTCTTACCACTCCTTGAGGATGTTTAGAGGACGCTAATGACTTGTCTTTCTCTCGGAGAGATCCCAGAGCAAATTGTAGGTTGTACACAGTATGATAAACCTCTTCTGCAGTCAAAGGCATGGCTGGACCAGTCTGAGGCATGTTTCATTTGTATTGCAGTGCCATTAGGTGACATGAAAAATAATAATTTGTCAAGCTTCCACTTAGCACTGTGCTTGAGCTAATCTGTGAGCCCAGTGCAGCTACTGCCCTTCTCTTGTTCAGCTGGGGCTGGGTGGCCTGTGCAGGGCTCTGGGTACCCTCACACCCAGGTGTAGACCTGTGCCAGTCAGGCAGGTCTGAAGTTAAATCTGTGTTGTGATGCTGGGGTACAGCTATCTGAGGGGCAGTTGTTTCTGCCGACACTGAAAGGCAGCCACCTCTGGGGGAAAAGTACAGGTTTACTTTTAACCAAAATGCTTAGGACTAATGGCAAATAAGTCTAGATTTGGAAGGCATTGGCAGAGGTAATTAGAATTGCTCAGATAGCAGTTACTCTCCAGAGTTAGATACTTCCTCTTGAAGAAATCATGCTGGAAATAACCAATTAAAGGTTTAGTCTTGAGTTTTCTCCAAAATCCTATTCTTTCTTCTCTCCCTTTTCACTTTTAATCTGACTGGAGGAGTGGGTTGTGAAATGATGTTGGTGAAGTGATTCTCTGGTTTGGAGAGAAGTTCTTTCTCTCTGAGAACCACCAGCGCTGTTTTTCATGGAGTCCGAGTTTGAGTTTCATTGACCATATCCAGTTTTAGGAATGATCCACCCAGATGGTCCAGCCTAGGAGGTGGGATCACAGGCAGAGACTGTGAGAGGAACAAGTGGATTGAGTGTTAAGGTTTCCTCAAAACAAATCTCACTACCACAGATAATTGAATAGATCTTCTCTGTGCATAATCCAGTTTTGTGAACTCAAGAGACACACTTTAAAATGCTTCATTTTACCCCCAATTAACTTTAATTCATCTTTCCTTGAGCTCTTGAGAATGGAAACTGTGCCAGATTGGTTGTCTAAAGTTCTTTTTATTAAAAAAAAAAAAGGGACAAAAATGTGAGGTTCACACTGATTGCACCAAATTCTTTAAAATAAGAGCATTCAAGTGAACTATTAAATTTTCACCTCTATGCAAATAAGGCTCTATGTGCAAAGTGGAGAGCTTGACAAGTGATTATTACTTTCTGTGCAATGTAATGGCCTTGAAGTACCATAGGAAAAAAACCCCAAAGCCCTATCACTTTAACTCATTTATTTGGAAAGGTCTAATGAGTAATATTAAATGATCCTACCCCAAAAGCACATTTTGGGGGTGAGCCACTGTCATTCCATTTTGCATTAATACTGGGATGTATTAGATATGACTGCAGTTCTAGTTGTCCACAGAGGCATAAAACTTGCTTTGGTATGACAAGAATGGAAGGAAATAGGACACTTACAGACCCACAGAAATTGCTAAGTGATGCCATTTTGCATAGGCACTCCATTTTGTATAAATGAATAGTTTGCATGCTGCACTTTCTTTTTCTTACTCTCCCCACTTTTCAATACACAGGGATGGTCATTTGCTGAAGCCTTTGGCTGCTGCAGGGGGCTTCTGTGGGCAAGGGAGGGTGAGACATTAAATAAGGGCAGGAACAATGCTGCGGAAAAAGAAGAAACAGGGTGCTGCAGGTACAAGGACTCTCAGGAAAAGAGTTAAAATAGACAGAAACCTGTTGGATTTGGACTTTTCCAACATGTGAACATTTAAGTATAATCAGCCGAGCAGTATTGCAGTTTGGGAGCACAAGTGCAGTAAAAGACTGAGCATGAGTGAGGTGGAAACTGGAAAACCACTGGGCAAGTCACAGAAGTTCCCCTTGCCTTTCAACTGAAGTCCTTTTGCCAGCAAAAAGTTATTCTTATTGCTTTGTAACTCTTTAATCTGGCAATAAAGTCTACTGTATAACAAGAGCACTTATTATTACTGCCTGATCACCTAAAATTGCTGTGCAACAGGAGAACACCTAATAGCCAAAGCGTTCTCCCCATGGAAGGAAATGATCCATTAGCAAAATGCTATAAACTGGCAGGCAGGAGGGCAGCTAAGCATTTTGACCCTATTAGCCTGGAGATAGGAAACCCAGTAATCCTAAATGTGATTGCCTCAGAGATAAGTTTAATTACTGAAAATGCTAGAACTGCAGAAAGCCTGCAAAAAGCCATCTTTCTTTGATAGCAAAAAGAAGCAAAGAGGTAGTCTGGCAGCTAGAAAAGGGGACAAAGAGCCCCATAATTACTCCATTTCACTCTTATGTAATACTAACATGTGAAATACAGCGGCTCTCTGCATGGGGTTATGGGATGCCCTCTTGAATAAGTTATTTCTGCTGTGTCTCTGTTTCCTTTTAGTGCTTTTCTCTAGCATTGAGGTGATGTCCTCAGTTCTGAATCTGTGCATACATGAAGATGTGTTGTGTCCCATCCTTGCATTTAGAAGGGTGCAGAGAATGTGTGGTCACAGAGATCTGTGCGTAACTCCACAGTGCTATTAATTGTGGGTATCACAGGAGACTATGGAAGTTATGATGTGAGGTGGGAAACGTCTTGGTAACCGAAAGATTGTTCTTCTGAGCGTTTTAGTGTCAGACATAATAACTATGAATTCAGTCAAGCATCCAGGTGGGGATGTGAAATGCTGATAATATGGGTCCTTTGTGACATTCCTTTGACAGCTGATACTTCTGGGAATGAAGGCCTAAGGAGGCAATTCATGCTGAAGCTGAGATCTGGAGATAATAGTATCAACAGGTTGTTCAAGTTCTGTGTCCTCGGATCTGTTTCAGTGCTTCAGGGGCTCAACCATATGACTGTACAAATCATAAATAGACCCAGTTTTAGACTTACGGAATATTTTTTTCACAGCACTATCTAACTCTCTTCTGTTTATCCATGAAAGTAGAAGGAGTGGTATTTCAGGTTATCATTAATTTAGGTCCTTGCTGGCAGTAGTTGATCAGTAGCTGTTAGCTACTTGAAATAAAAGTGCTATTTACATTGCTTGAAGTTGTTATAAAAAATTCTTCTGTTAACAGCTCAGAGAAATGCCAAGACAGCCAAAAGCTCTGCTAGATGTAAGTCCAAACAGTGATACATCTTGTATACCTTTGCATGACTGCCTGCCTTTGGCCTGTGGCTGATAAAGTGCCTGTATTACAGTTATCTCAGTGAAGTCTCAATGAACTCCACCATGCCTCTGAAGAGAAGTCTCATGGTAGGAGCCCAGCCATGGATAGGGGTAGAAAGGAATGGTTGACATCAAGTGGAGCTGAAGGTTAAGGTGGTGATTCCTGCCTTATTTTCTCATCTTTCTCAGGAATAAAATTAAGAACTGGAATTCAGAGGTCAGATGCATCAAATAACATCCTGTTCAATGCCGGTTGTACCGTGGTGTGCTTCGGGAAATAATAATCTCTTTTCTGGAAAGGTTTGGCACTTTCAGTGTGGGTCCCATGTGTTTGCTTGCTGGTATGAGGAGATGGTTATTAGCTCTCTGAAACTACCTGTTGTGTGAAATGGTGAGAGCCCTGAGTTTTTGTATCTATTATGGTGTGTCAGTGCCTCGACCCAGGGAAGCGGCTCAGCAGAAGTTCCACAGATGTGTCCTCAGAGCCTTGTTAAATGCTTAAAACAGTTCCAGCTAATCCGTGGGAAACAAAGCACAGCTGTATCCACAGGTGGGGACTCAGGCAGCCCAAGCCAGAAAAAGGCAATATTCCCTCCCTGGGGGAAGATGTGAGGGGAAAGAAAATGCTGTGATCCTGGAAGCCTCCTCCAGAGTCTCAGGGGCTGGAAGTAAATCCAACTTCTCTGTTTATCTGAAAGCCAGTGAGGATCTTACAGCTGTTGTTTCACACATGATCAGATGGGAAGGAAAAGTTGAACTTCAGGGTGCAGTTGTGCATGTTATCTGACCCAAATGGTTTACAAACCAGTCTCTGTGATTGAGGAGAAATAATTGTGCTCTTTAGCATCTCAACAGCAGAGTATATCAGTCATGTAGGAAAAAAAAACCCCTACCCTACCCACTAATTGAAATAGGAGTTGATTAGCAGCGGGTGCAGCACCCGCTGTCATGGCAGGGAAACTATTTGTTAAGGAATCACTTGGAAAGGACTGGCATTGCTGATGAGCTTAAGGAAGAGCCATGCCCTTATGTCACTGCAGGAGATGGACTGATGAACTGAAACTAGACATGATGACCCCCATTAATGGTGGAGAGGCAGCAGCTTCCACTGGTGGCTTGCTTTCTCCTTCCCAGGCTTCAGCGTGCTGTTGCACGGGGCTACTTGAAAAAGCCTCCAGCAAGTCTGAGACTTCCAAAGACCAGATGTGAGAATTTCATTTTAATGCACTGACACTAAGCCCAGGGTCATTGGTAATATCTTGAAGAAATAACAAGTGATTGTGTAAATATGTGTCCCCCAGCCGTTTCCTTCTGTTAGACAGTGCTGGGTATTTTATCACAAATTAATCATGCATTCTGACAGTAGCTGGAGTGGCATTTTCTGCTAAACTTATCCCTTTAATTAAATGTAGATGCTCCATCTTCAGGCTGACAGTCTCAGGACACCTGTTTAATTTTTTAATTGGGGCCAATGGTTTGCCTGTTCATTGTGCTTTTCCTTTTTGCATCTCCTCATCCCCACACATGTTCACAAAACGTACCAAGAAGAGCTACAGATATTGAACAGGACAGGCTGGGCTGACAGATAAGGTCATTTCAGCAAAGAACCAGAGCACTTGTGTGCTTGAACTGAGAGGGCTGCTGTGTCTGTTAAATGCAGATTGACAGAAGTGTCCAAGGGACAACCTTTCTTTTCCATAGGAAGCATTTAATTACTGCTTTGCATTCAGTGGAAATGCTCACAAGTTTCTGCACTCAGATCTCCCTGAATTGTGATGTGTCTGATCAAAATTTTCTTTTTCTACCATCTAGCCTGGTTGAAATGTGTTTGAGAGAGATTTCTGTGGGGGATTTGGAGAATTAAAATGGTCCTTTTGATCCTCTTAGAATCCCAAAACAACGAGTGGGTGAGCTGTTCTTTTCTTGTGAGAATCTCGATATGTCTGCCCTTGCTGTGTGTAATTTCAAAAGACTGGCTTGGAAATATTGTCTTGTTTAGTGATTATGTTATAAAGTGAGGGTTTTATGTTTCATTCCTTCAAATGGAGGATTTGGCACTTTCTTTGTGTTTCTTTGGATTCATAGTGAATGTCAAGAAATATATTTTTGTTAGTGTTTTAAGTATCACACTTTGTATTTTTAGCATCTTTCCAGCTAAGGGTCTTTGAAGACCTCACAGATGAGCAATCTGGTCTACCTGGTCTAGGGTAAGGTGTCCCTGCCTGTGGCTGGGGGAGTTGGAACTACGTGATCTTTAAGGCTCTTTCTAACCCAAACCATTCTATTATTATGTGACTGTAATTAAGCTGCACTTGCATCACTTCAGGTCTGTTTTGCTTCAGGGCTGCCTTGCTCACCACATGAGATGGGTGCTGGTAGCATCCCTTGGTAGAAAAGACTGAAGGACCTTCATAGCTTTCCTGCTCTCTGAAGACACTGTTCTTAGTAAATATCTTTTCTGAGTTCTCCAGTTCAACCTGAAAGGAAAGCACAGCTCATTTTGCTCCTGTTTGTACAGAGCAATTTGCGAGGTAACAGCCGTCAGATGGCTTCTTCTGGAAGTGAAGCTTGGAATAATATCCCACTTATTCAATTGACTTGGGTCAGTGTCTACCAGGGCTGTTTGTGTGGTTAATTCACGTTGCTGTACTTTGCACCCTGGTTCATGTTGCTGATGTTTTAGGCTCTGGCAGGAAATCCTCTCTGGAACAAAGTAGCTTCATGTTGCTGGTGTTCTGTATGATATAACTGTTGCTCAGAGTCCTTCCTGATTACCACATTTGCGGCAGTCTGCCAGCTGCAATCCCGTGCTATATTGCATCATGTCTGGTCACCTGTCCTTGTGTAAGGGTGCCCTGGATTATCTCACAGGCACCCTAATATGATGCCACTTCTCTGTCCTGGCACTAAGGTCGAGGTGTGTCTCTACGTTTTATTTGTGATAAGTAGTTGTGAACTTCAGGAATTCAGGAACTACCTGTATTTTATAGTCTCTTATGTGGAGTTCAGTATTCTATTGAAGCACTTTGACTTACCTGGCCTGGACTCGCTGGTACAGTAGGGTTTCTCCAAAGACAAAAAAGTCTGTTCCTGAAATTGTGTGCCAAAAGGTGCATTTCAGGCTCATAGAGCCTGTATCCCAATTCAGGTTGGAAAGATGGGAAATCTTTCAGTGTCTGTCAGAGGACAGGACTGGGGAGGGCTGTTGCAGAGGAGGCATATCATGCTGCACTGAGGGAGAAACTTTCAGTCACTTTACTGTTAGATGGAAGTTGGGAAGGCTAAGGGCCTTTTTGGATTGTTTTAAAACAGTTGTACTCCAAGGATGTTTGAGCTTTTTCTCTTTGTATTAATATCCTCTTTTCCAGAAAAAGACCTGACAAGAAAGAGAAACTTGGCCTCTTTCACAGAAACATGCATTAACAAATAGCAGTGGGGCACAGTAATCCTGTCTTTGGTTCCTTTCTGTATTGTTTTTGTAGCTTTCTTTTTTTCTGGAACATGCAGCACAGAGCAAACTCGGTGGGGGTTTAGAAAGGGGACTGAAAGAGGCAGTGGGTGCTGTTAACTGACTGAGCAAAGCTGAGAGCACTGCACTGAGTATCTGAATGTGAAGTTAGGAACAGGAATGAAGTCCTGAAGCTGAATTATAACCCAAATTTGGCAAGTTTTGGTGAAATACAAAACCTGACAAATACTTGTTTAAAGCACTGACAACCACCTCCAGGTGCTGTGCTGATCTGCCAGATTGCTTATAGGTCTCCAAAGCAAAGAAAACTCGTGAGGTGTGGTTGTCTGGGTATTGCTCATGCACCTTTTCCCAGGGCTGGATTCTGTGCTGGGGTAGACACAACACAGTACTCAAAAGGATTCTTGCACTGGCTTTGGATGTTTCTACCCTGATTCAGACCACTGAACCAGTGCAAACCACCACATCAGTCTGGCTGCTCCCCAGTCTGGCACTCGTGGCAGGCTTTGATGTGGTGGTTCATACTAAAACCTTACTGTTTAGGAAATACTTTTACCCCTCTCTTCTGGGATTTGCCCAGAAATGGCTGGTGTCTGATAGCCTGATGGCATTTGTGAATGAGTTGGTCACAGTCCAATCCTTAATAGCCATCTGTATTTCCCTGCATCAGACCATGATCCAGCTCAGTTGGTCTGATTAGCACAGCCCCAGAGGGGCCACTGGCTAAATATCACAGTGAGCAAAACTCAGCCTCCAGCTCTGGGCTGGGTCCATCACATCAAGAGGTAAAGGGATGCTTATTTTTGGTATTGATGATGCTGTTTTGTCAGAGTCTGTTTCCCATCCAAAATGTTGTGGTCCAGGTTCTGATTCCCTTAAATCTGGCTTCATTGTAGCTTGCTTTGCCTGTAGCCATACTAGTGAAAATAATGAAACAGCAAAGGATTACTTGGTGTGAAGAAAGGTGGAAGAATTGGGCCCTTGATTAAAGCACTAAAAATAGCAAAATAGAGTTTCACAGAAGATGTAATTACTTCTTTTATCTGCCCAGCTCTTATCATTTGTGACAGTTACTGGATGTTTCTTGGTGTGTTTTCAGACCTGTGACTTGATTGCATATTGCAGAGTCTTTTATGCGGCTCCTGAACATTGCAGCAATCTCTGCTTAAACAAATGTAACAATGGCAGTCAGGTACCTATTGCATTTGCTATTTTTGCCCTGTCAACTCATCCTTTCAGAAGACACAATTTGAAATCAGTTTCTTCCATATTTATTCTCCATCAGTGAACTCCCAGATCAGATTTGCTCAGGTTTAAAGCCAAAACAAGGTTTCTGTGCTGAATGCTCAGCCTGGCATCTAAAACTCAAGCTGTGTTCCTCCTGCCGCGCGCGTCACCGTGTCAGCAGTCACGGCGCTGGAACCAGCAAATTCTGCTGGAGGTTCAGGAGGTGGAAAAGAAATTTCTTTCCGTTTTACGCAAATTGCGTTATTAGGAAGCTAAATCTGCGTTAAGCCGAATGTCTTTCTCTTTTGCTGTGGGTGAACTCTGGCGTTTCCAGAGCTGCTCCAAGATTGCGTGGGTGTTGTAGAGGGGAGAGCGGGACCACGGATGTGGAACAGGCTTTGAAGGCAGCAGTAGGTGGTACCACAGCATCTTCTAACTGATGTTGCCCTTCTGTTTAAAAACAAACGAAGAAATACCTCCTTCAGTCTGTATTGTTTCCTGATGCAGCCCATTAAAGAGACAAATGGGTGTACAGTAGCCCGCAGTACTGTCCAATGTGCTGCGGTTGAGACTCAAATGACAGCTTGACAATTTCCTGTGTGTTTTCTCAGCAAGGCTCTTTTTAATTGTTAGAAGGTTTTCTCTTCTTCCATTAGTGTGATGTCATTAGACTGCAGCTCATGGGATTTTACACTAAATTTTTCATGGTGGGAAGCAGAAGTGGTACTTTTTTTTTTTTTTTTTTGCTTGTCATGGTTTTGATTAGGAATTCAACTGATCCCTGTCCAGAAGAACCCTTACCAAAATGCAGCTAGGGAATTAATAAGTAAAAAGTACATGAAAACTCTTTGTCAAAGTTAGAACAATAAGCATTCCTACAGCTTCTTAGTCTTCTGTCTGTCTCTCAGCTCTCTTAGCTTGAACAGGGCTATTTTAATTATTAAAATATTATAATTAATATTCTATTAAGAAAGAAAATTATGCTTTCTTCTTTTTGAGTTGATTTTGGCTTGAATGCCCTGGTGTGTGCATGGGAAGTTGTTAGGGATATTGCGAGGAATAAACTGAGCTTTGGATACTTAGGAATGTTTTCTGTTCATTACAATACCTTTTTCTTTCTTTCCAAGTGTCAGTATTTTGGATCTAGTTGGAAGACCTTTGACAGAGGCAGGATGACAGTTAGAAACTCAGTTCTATTTTTTTTTTAAGTGTAAAAAGTCAAAATGTCAGTGTAGTTTTTGTGTGTTCTTACAATTGAGCTAGTTGGGTAATCTACTTCCTCCCCCCTTGCCTAAGGTTAAATCAAACTGCTTATTTATTTTTGAAGGAAAAACTTGCCCCCCAGTTCCTTCCTCTGGGGCTGGACTTGAAATTTGCAATCTATGGGAGGCCATCTGCCAGTTCAAGGAACGTGAGCAGAAATCTTTCCCTTAATGAATGAGTTTACTTGCCATTAATATTGTTGATTGGTTTCATGACAAAATAATTGTGGTGCTAAACAGAGAGAGCTGCCTTGTCTTCCATACAGGAGCTGCTTATCTGCTTTGACGTTACAAGCTACTTCATTGTACGTTTTCAGAGGATTGTGAAATTTCTTAAAGCAAGTGGCAAAAGGTGATTTCTTTTTTTTTTGTTTCTTCAAGTCTGTGTATGCCAAAGTCTTGACAAGGTGAAGCCCTGTGTCGTGTATTTGTTGGCATATTTCCTTGCCCTTCTGAAAGTCTGTTTTTTTGATTTTGTTTCTGCTTTGTACCTTCAAGCAACAACTCAACTTTAACAATGCATGTGAAAAACTCCGCAAAGAGTTACTTTTGTGCGATGGCTGGCTTGAAAACAACTCTTTTCTGTGACTTACATCCCTACTTCCAGCTGCCAACTGAGACATACAGTGCTTACTCCACTGGATAGCAGTTATACAAATTGTACTTGTGTGGGCAGCACCTGTCAAGTCCTCAACCTAAGTGCTCAACTTGGAGTCCTAAAGATTTTATTCCCATGATTTGTTTTTATTCCTTCCCTCTGTAGTGTGTCATTGATTGCTATCAGCTAACCAAATCTGACAGGAAAATGGTAGTCTCAAAGGTGAGTCCCTAAAATCTTTGTAGAAGATGGTTGATGAGGCGCTTCTACAACGGTCTCCTCTGCCCACACTGAAAATGTCAACGTGGACTTGGCTGTCCTTAGATGAGAGAAAACTCACATGGGAGAGCTCTTGGGCAGGCTTGGCTGCAGGAGGGATTTTTGGATAAAGGTTATACCATCTTGGTTGCCTGCTTTGGTCAGTGGTGTGGCATGAGTCTGCTGGGAAGGAGGCTTCATCCTATGCTTGCAGAGGTCTCCATGTGACCTGCAGGCTGTAAACTTTGCCCTGTGCAGACTTAAGTTCAACTGCTGAGGTCTTCCCATGATGGTGGTGGGCTTGCTCAGACCTTTCATGGGACTTTAACTTGACTCTTCTCCCTTCAAGTCCCTCAGTCAAAGGTTTCCATGCAGGTTTTTTTTTTAGGAGGAGAGGACAAAGGCTGACAGCCTTGGAGCATTGATTCGGCTGTCACTCCGAAGTGTAAGTCCTAATTCAAGCCACAACAAGCATTTCCATCTGCAGAACTGGGCTGGGAGCCTTGGGGTTGACAGGTTCTTTAGTGTCTGAGTTTCCTGACCTCTACAGCTCTTTCCTGTACCCTAAGGACACGTGGCTTGGAGCAAGGACTGCTGACCTAAGGAGTTGAGAAGGGCAAGGGGGAGAGCAGGAGGCTTTCCCAAGTCCCTAAAGTTTCTATTCAGGGTTCAGCACAGCGTCTCAACTGTTTGACTATCTTTCTCTTTACATTTAAAACTTGAAGTGTTGGGAAATGGTGCTTTTGGAAATGTAATTTAACTCTCCTGTAATCCTCAGCTGTTATGTCTCAATGATGGTAAAAGGAAATCTGGAAGAAGCTACAGTTTGATGCCAGAGTGAGAGGTGTTTGTCTTTTCTTCCCAAGAAATTTAGGAATCGCTGTCCTGTATCATCCCTCCTGATTACAAAAGCTATTACTGTCTTTCAAAATAAACCTTGTTCCCTTCTCCCTGTCAGCCCAATCTCCATCTTCTCTGTGTTGTGTTGTGCCCAGATCAATATCCTCCAAACCCTTGGATTTTTACATGTGCTATAAAATCCATAGCCTCTGCACTGTTTGGGTACAATGAGAGAGACCTCCTGCAATGGCTCACCTGCTTGTGGCTATTACAGAGCAGATTTCCTTGCTGTCTGTCTTGGCATGTCCCATACTTTGTTGGATACTCTGAGTTTAAATCTGGTTTTTACTTCATTAAGTGACTCTGAAACATGGACACAAACCAAAGCCCAAACAGATGACAGTCTTGATTGTACCACGTATATTTTTTCCACTTAAACTTTGAGTGGAGGAGTTTGTAGCCTTCTTAATGATGTTTGGCTGGTGTCTGAATGGGGCTGAGATGGCAGATTGCCCAAAGCACTGTGACTGATCTAGAATGAGCTGGGAGCCTCCACATCCTGGGGAGAGAGGGACTTGGCAGGCACCATGTCCCACTTCCTAATGTCCTTGGCTTCAGGAATTTCTCATTTCTTTAGCAGAGAAGCCCAGTCAGGCCCAGCATGTTGGAAAACAAATCTGCTGCAGATGAAAATGGTGTGCTTGTTTCTTAGCAGATCCCATTTAAATGGCAGCATGAGCCTAGAGATCATCTGCTGTGTGCACTTTTGTTCTGAGCTTGTACAGACGGGTGATTTGCATGGCCATCATTTCCAAAAGTGTCATCTGCCTCAGACCAGATGTTCATCCTTCCTCCACTGAGACTCTGCTCTTTTCTTCTTGTTCCTTACTCTAGAAATAAATCTTCTATAGACATTATCATCCAGATTGACACTCGATAGTCTCCCTTTGAGTGACACACATCCAGCTAATATCAGTGCAGTTAATCAAGCTGAAACCTCCCCACACCAACTGCTGCAATTCTTGCCACTAGTCCCTCCCAACATCCATTTTTTTTTTTTTTTTTTTTTTTAGGCCTTTGCATATTCAGGTGTAAGATGGAGGTAAGTGCCTCCATAACCTATTGACCCCCAACTAGTAGGACCATGTGGTGGTAGGTTTCAAGGATGAGACGAGGATATGGTCTATTTTATGTCATGACTCACAAAAAGAAGTTCCTGACTGTATAATATCTTTTTTCCAGCTGTCCTGGTGCCATGAAAGCATCTCCAGTTTATGCATTGTTGCTCAGGTTTCTTTTACTGTGTTTAGTTCTGCCTCTGGAGTTTCTAATTCTTGCAATAAGTGAAACCAACCATCATTCACTAGGAAAGGACTCTGAGATCTTGAATTGCTAAGAGAAGTAAAACATGTTGAACAGTAAAATGAAAACTTTCTGTCCTTTCTGTTCCTCTCTCCTTCCGCCTATGCCCACCAAGCATTTTAACAATGTAAAGATAATTTTGGACAAACTTCTATTCTAAATTCCCTTTCTCTGACTGAATAGGGCATGTAATCCCCACAGTAGGATTACTTTCATTTATGATGATGTCTTTGAAGACTTATTGTTCTTTAAACATTTCTTGGATTATGCATTTGAATTTGATCCATTTTTTACAGATAGCAAGAATCCTGTCCATTCCTTTTGTGCCTTTCTTTCTGTACTATGAGTCAAATGATGCAACTAATTATAAGGAAATGAAATGTTGCCTGGTGTTTATTAGGCTCTGACAGTGTAGTCTGTGCCTCGTGGAACAGGAAATCACCGTCCCTGCTTCAGTGCTCTCATGAGCTGAGCAGGGCAGGGGATATTACATCCAAGGAAGCAATGTCTGGGATGAATCAGATCACCAAAGCTTGGTCTTAAAGTGGTACACAGCTGTTTGCTACAATTTGTTGGTGAATTTGTTTGAAAGGTCTCACCAAAGCGATGCCTCTGCAGAGACACGAGTGGAAGGAGTGTGGTCAGGCACGTAAGAAATAGCAGATTTTATGCATAGGTGAAAGGTGAGACTTCCACAAGAGTGAGCAAAAGAGAGAAGCTGGTTGGGAATCTTGAAGGGAGCACAGGGAGTAAAGGGGGAGGGTGAGTTCTTGGGGAGATGTGAGTGGGAAGCAGAGAGGTTGGATTTAGAGTTGTAGGTGAAATGAAGTCAGTGGTGTGATTACAAAATGGGATAAGCGCAGCCGAATGCAGAAAAAGAGCAGAATTGCAGAGTAAGTGCATTGGGCAGACCGAAAGCAAGTGAGAGGCAGAAAACACCAAGGTTGGACCATAGATGGATGATGAACATGAGGTAGATCAGTGCTAGATTTCTGAAAACAAAGCTTGAGGTTAGACTGGGCAAATAAGAAGTGAGCAAAAGCAGATGGCAGGGTGGTTTGAGTCCCTGAAGATAAACAGGAGAGTTCAGTGCTTAGCAACTTCAGTATTCCCAACAAAGCATTAAATAACTCTTTCAAAAATTTTTTTTTCTCTTCATTTTCTTTATTTTTGGAGTGCAAAGCATTACTTGGTTTAGAGAGGTTTGGACTTGGACCTGACCTGGGAGGTGGGGCTGGGCTAGGATGGTTGGCACAGTTTAGTGTGCTGGGCAGGGTGTTGCTAACAGCATGGTTGGGTGTTGGACTCACCTCTAGATCCTGTTTCCTCAGTCTACAGGTACCTGACCTTAATGCAGGTAATGCAGAGTGACTAAAGCAGCAGTATAGGTAGATGGAGAGCCAGTGCAAAGCCTGCAGCCTGTTTGGCAGGAACTTGGATGTAAGTCCTTCATGGGGCTGGCAGCTGGGACTGCACTTCACAGAGCAATGCCTGCTGAGATTATAGTTTCTTTTTTTCTAGTTGTATTTTTCTTAGAGGTTGATTTCCATAATGTAATGCAGTAATGGGATGCTGACATGTGGCATGGTTGAGTTCAACTCTGGGATGGCTTATTTGCATTAATGCCAATCAGCTGGTGCTGGCAACTGCCCTTTTTTATTTAAAAAGGGAATCTCCCATGTCTCCTTGCTATACCTGCCAGCTAATCAGCAGGAGATGGGACATCAGATCCCTGTCTTTTCTTTTAGTGTCTCTGGATTAAGACTCAGAGATGATAATGCCCAGGAGAGACAGACACTACAATCCAACTGGATAATTTCCCTGATCTGCTTGTTGATGTGTTTTTCAAATGGCTGCAGTGTCAATGAAGTGAGCTGATGCATGTGCCAAATTCCTATTGAACTCGCCCTGCTCCTTGCTTCCCAGCACAAATTTCCACCCACCATCTAATGCTTTGTGCCCTTTGCTAACATCCAATTCTCTGCAGTGCTGTCATGCTGCTGGTTGCTGAGGTGGTTTTGTGGGTTTCCCACACCCTTTGTAGCTGAAGAAGTTTCCTTTTTGTCCAGCTGGTGGCCTGGTCCTACTGGACCCTGCAGGGAGAGTCTCCAGAGGTTCTGTATCTGGTGGTATGCCCTGGATGAACAATGAAGAGAGGCATGTTCAGCTGTAGCTATGAAATTGGGAAGCAGCGCTGACTGCCAAGCCTAGAGAGGATTTTTTCGAACAACTGCAGTGTAGAGCTTTGGCTTGCACAGCTGAGAGTGCCAGGTGAACTATGAATTAATGTGTAAAAAGCCTTGGGAAAGTTCACAATTGTGTACATTGTTATGAAGTCAATAACCAAGTTATGTCAGGTCTATTGAGCTGAATACATTTTGTGATTCTTTAATTCTCCTTTAAGCTTTCCTTCCCCTCTAGCATGACTTTTTTTTTTTTTTTTTGGTTTTTCCCTGCTCTCTGATTCCTCAGCACAGTAACCACACCTCTGTGTAGTTCTTTGCTCAGTGTAAGCTAAACAGGGACAAGTTTTTTATAGATGCTGAGATTAAATGAGGTTCTCTGGAGTATTTCAAGAGGGACCAGGCCCCTTGAGCAGATTGGAAAGGGTCCAGGAATGCATATGGGCAGCAGGCTCTGAGGGTTGATGTGAGGGGTGAACAGTTCTTCCATGTATCACCTGCCTTTAAGTGGTTATAAAACTATCCACCACAGACTGGGAAAAGGTTGCAAACATATGGAATCATTCACTTGGCTACCTTTGAGCTAGAAAAGAAAATAAAGCTGTGTGATTTACCCAAAGTATGTGTAGGTTGCAGTGTCACTTTTTGGAGAGTTTTTTTAGAGTTTGGTGCTAAGGAAGATGTGTGTGCTTAGGGGCCTTCTCGGTGCAGGCAGGGGGCACTCTGATGGAGCTCCAGATAGTTTCTGTACCCCCAGGGTGACTGGGATATGGTAAATAATCTGCTGCTTGGGAATCAAATATTGTGGGTTGTTTCATTTTGTTCTGCACAGGAGGGACAGCAAAAAAAACAAGAGAAGATGCAGTAGGTGATTATGGGAGAACAGTCCCACTTTGATCACTTGCTAGCCAAGTGCTGTCTTGAATCCTGGCTGCATCAGGTTGGGATTCTCTATGGTAAATCTACTTGGCTTTATTCCCTAAAATGTGGGACTGTGGCAGTCTGTGTCTCTGAAGGTGACACTCCTTCCTCTTGGGCTGAATTGTCAAGACTCAAGATCATGGCTGAGGGCTTTCTCTTTCTCACAAGCAGGACCACGATTTAACAGCACAACTCTGCTTATTGCAATTAACACATAACCCTGGTCTACTGCAAGAAGCAGAACCAAATGTTGATCATGGTCAGGTTTTGAGCTACCTTTCCAGGCATGGTCTGACTCAAGGGGCTGTTTTACGGCTCCCTGCCTGTGCCTCCTGCCTCTGGGGTTCCTGCCCAGCTTGCAATGGTTTGCAGCTATAGGCACTGCCTCAGCTCACAGAATCACAGAATATCCTGAGCTGGAAGGGACCTAGAAGGATCGAGTCCAACTCCTGACCCTACACAGGACCATCCCCAAGAGTCACACCAGGTGCCCAACAGCATGGTCCAAATGATTCTTGAACTCTGTCAGCCTTGGTGCTGTGCCCACTGCCCTGGGGAGCCTGTGCAGTGCCCAGCCACCCTCTGGGTGAAGAACCTTTATCTAATATCCAACCTAACCCCCCCATGACACAACTTCAGGCCATTCCCTCGGGTCCTGTCACTGGTCACCACAGAGAAGAGATCAGTGCCTGCTGCTTCATCAGAGATCAACATGTTGCCTTCATAATTATGAGGGTTTTTTAAAAACTATTTTTACGTGAAGGAACAATACTTGACCCTTCAGACAGCGACGATTACAGTGGTGACCATTATCCTAATTAATCTTTTTCTAGCTATACTTGTGAAGTACTTTCAGACTGTGGGACATATATGTCCCCACTAACAATAATTCTGTGGCCACTGAGATGTGAAAGTAAGGCCAGACTTTTAAGCCTGTGCTGTTGTTTTTACAGTGGGTGTGCCAGACTTGGTGCCCTCTGCCGTGAAGGTTTGCCTATCTGCCATGGGTGGCAGTGCTCTTTACACATAGTCCTTGTCATTTAGTTGGTGATGAACATCTGGCACTTCAGTATCAGAGCTGGCAGATGAAAAATCCTTTGAGAAGATCACAAGAAGGGTCAGAGAAAAGTGGGAAAGCAGACATCATTAAGTGCCTGGTTGATCGTGACTTTTCTGACATAGTTTTCTAGAGTGGAGGAGGGAACTGATCCAAACAATCCCTTCCAGTTCTTGACCAATGCTTGCTAACTTGCAATTGCTTTTTACGATCGCCACTTTAAATTGGATATTTGCATAAATTGGCATGAATTGCACCAAAACAATCACAAAAGAAGCTAAAGTGTATTGGTTGCTGTTTCTGGTAGCACTGTCTGCAAACAAAACAAGATGTGTGGTACAAAACCCATTAACTCCCTGTGCTATATTTATGCTTTTTGTGTTCAAGAACAGCATGTTGCTATGGGCCATCATGTAATCCAAATTGCCTTGTAGGGGCTCAGAGGTTTAAACCATTCCAGAAGTTTCACAGCACTTTCTTCCCTCCAGAGGCCACCTGGCAGCACTGCAGATTTTCCACATGTGATTTTCATCTAAGGTCTTCCTCAGCTATATATAAATCACAGCAGCAAAATTATCTGAGGATGTTGGTAACTCTGAAAAAAATCCCTTGGGGGCTGGGATGTAAACAGGCCTTTCCTGAGGGGATTTCATCTATGTTTCATTGAGGCTAAATTCTTCCCTTGGATGCACTATGCAGTTCTTAAAATAAATGGTTTAAAACTGTTTTTAGGATGCTGTATAAATGCTTTTTCATATCTGAGCTACACTGGGTCAGTTCTGCCTGGTGCTGTATTTCAGGTATTACCCAGAAAGTACCTATTGATGTCGTGTCCATGACATGAGCGCCTGGCAAATCGACATGTGTTTGCTCTGAGGAGGGGGAAGTGGTGGCTTGTCTGGTTGAAGACACAAAAGGGGGAACTTTGTAACAGGACTTTGGGGTCACCCTCCACACTTGGTATATATCTGACATTAGCAGGCACTAACGTTTTAGCTAAAAATTAAGAAATCCCAAAGGTGCTACTTGTATAGCACTTCTCAGTCCTGCCAAAATGTCACCACATACAAACAACAAAACAAACAAACAAACAAAAATCAGTGATGAAAGCTGCTAAGCATAGCTCTTCTGCCTTGTGAGAAGACCTAGCTTGCATAAAGGAGCTCTAGGTCCCTCTTCCCATTCTTGCACAGGAGAAGGTTGTAAAGTAACTATATACTCTCCCCTGGCAGTGAACCCACCTCAGCTGGAGCAGGCAAAGTTTGGGCCTTGCTGCTCTCCGGAGGGTTTCCTGGGAGGCTGTTGACTGATTCACCTTGTCAGGTGTTACATGGGGAGTCTTGTGCCCAGCCTGGAGCTGGGAGTTCCCTCTGGAGGGGTGAAGGGATAATAGTCAGTCTACCTGAATTGGGGATCCCTCTGTGCAGATCAGAGAGCTCTGGAGTTATTTAGGTACCAGCAGATTAACATGGAAGTCTGTGAAGAATGTGGGCGTAGAAGCTGTGTTCTCTAAGGTGATTCCAATACTATCATACATTAATTAGCAACTTCTATCTATTGAAGTCCATAGGAAACTGTTGCCTTTGCAAAGCTTCGGATTTCTTTTGCCTTTTTTTTCCCCCCTCTCCTGACACCTGCAGTAAATGAAAGCCAACTGTGGTAAAATTTCTCCTACTTGGTGCACTCAAACACAGGGAGTAGTTACCCCCAGGAGAAAGTGGAGGAGAATGAACCCAGGTGCTAAGACTCTCAGTGTGAAGACCCTGCCATCAATGCAGGCACTTGGAAGCTCAAGGATAATGGAATTCCTCGGTGGTTGTTACTGCCAGTCCCCCTCTGGGTATCTGGGCAAGACATCCCTGGTTTTCTGCCAGTGCACCCTCTGGCACATGTGGAGGCAGGCAGGAAATAAACAGTTACGTGGAAAGAGGTTTTTGTCATACCTGGGCAGAAGGTGCCACAGGAGAAACATTTGTGGTGGTAGGAGAAAGGTGGTGATAGAAGTATCCAGCAGTGAGGCAGTGGATACAGCTGCTCCTCAGTTACATTTGGATTGGCAGAAAAGATAACAGAAGTGTGGTTTTATTTTTTTTCTTTTTTATTTTTAGCTGGAAAGTGGCACCAAACAATTCTTCTTTGCATGGCAAACTGTGCTGTTACCACTCCATCTAAGAGAAGAGATGCATTTGCAATTAGCCATGAGATAAAAAATGAGAGGTCTGTTGTTTTGTTAGCATTGGATCAGATGTTGTGAACTAGGGGCTAACAGACATGCCACAAAATTTGGCATAACTGCAGAGTTTTTGGCCCAAACCTTGTAATTCATTATCATAGGGCTCTGCATAAATCTTTTCATAGGCAGGTATTCCTAATACCTGGTACCTAAGAAAGACTGGATGATGATCAAAGGTGTGGGTTGCTTTTTTTCCTTGAAATACTAAAACTAGTTTTATTTGTGGTGCGTGATATCAGTGGTGGGTAGAAGTGATTTAATTTCTTCTGAACTAAGTGGGCTTTAAAAAAATGCAGCAGGTGGATGATGTAGTGCTGGTACAGCTTTCCTTTAATGTAGGAAAGTGGAACGTAATTGCATCAAGTAGTGGTTTTGAAATATCAGATGTCCATTAGTGCATAATTAGCAAGTTAATGATGTGTTGCCAAACATATGGTGACCTCTTTTTCTCCGCCAAACTTCTAGCCATTGTTGCTTATTGCATTAGCTTCTTGGAAAATGTGCACCAGTGGCGGTATCTACTGGGCCTGTCTCCTTGAATTACTGGAAGTGGACTGGAGGTCTTTGTAATGCTGAACGTACGTGAAAATATTATCCTTAATTTTTGCTGTTGCCCTGAGCGCATCTGGACCCAGAAAGTCTGGGCCACCTTAAAACATAGAAAATATAACAAAAGCAAAAGATGAATAGAAGGGAAATTCTGAGCACTCCATAAATAGAGGTGAGTTAAATTCTTATAAATCTGGTTCCAACAGGTTGCAAGGACCTGAGACCAGCATCTGGCACCCAGTCCTTCTACATGCTTTTCTGTGGTACATCCATAGTGCACAATTATCTGAAGAAATAGTTACAGATTTACTTTTATATTTTATTCACTCAAGACCGACTAGCTTAGGAAAACCAGGTTATTCACCAAAATAAGTCTCTTGCAATAAGCTTGAATCCAAATGTGGACATTTTAATTGGAAATGGTTGCTGATTAGAAAGGAATGTTCTTTTGTTCATTTCTGACATAGTACATTATGTTAGGTCAAGTTCCTTTTGGTTCATATTAATGAGATGACTGCACCGATGATTAAAAAATAATAATTAAAAAATTGTTCTCTTTAGCTACAAAATCGCTGTGTGTTTGGACAGCAAGTGTTGTCTGGGGTGAGCAATTGCACGTTCCATCAGAACCAATTTCGGTGTTTGATTATGGGCTGACAAATAGCTTTGTGCACATTGTAATATTATTCCAGGGATGATACTGGCCTTGAAAATGTTTCCTGCTCAGTAGAAGATGCAATGCAGATTTCAGTGGATAAAATAAAACACTTAAAATTTTCCTTATAACTTAGCTACAATTTAGATATTTGCCTGGGGCTTTTGAAGGGGAGTCAGCTGGACTTTTGAAGCCAAGAATTTTTTTTGTCCCAAATCAAGTTTGAATTACCTTGAGCTGTAGGTGTCTGGCATATCTTTATACTGCTGTGTTCCTTTTCTTTGCCATGTTCAAGTTGTTCTGCTGGTAATGTCTCCCTGTGTTTCGATCACCAACTCTCATTGTCATACCTCCTTCCATGCTGGCTTTCACATAGATCTGCCTCCATCTCTTGAAAGATTAAGTGATCTATCTCTCCCTTTTCCTGTTCTTTTTGGATATAGTTGGTTTCCCCCATGAAAAATGATGTCTGTCCCCTAATAAAGATGAGTTGTGTTGTGCACTGCTCTGGATGGTCTTATGGTGTTACCTTTAAAAAATGTTGCATTTGCTAGTGCTGTGTTAAGGTTTACAACTGTACAAGAAATATTTCTTGCTTTGCTCAGTCTGAAAGGCCCTGAGTTGTAGGGTACTGCACAGCCTACTGCTCCTGTTAAATATATATTGGGCTAAATTCTTGGCTTGCATAACTCTGCATACTCTGTATGTTTATGCTTGCTTGGACCATGTTCTTATTTACTTTAACTTATTACTCACAGCATCGAACTGTAAGTCAAATGGTAGAATGACTCAGAATTCTTCCATTTGCTGATGAAGTCAGGATTGTAGCTGATTTTGCCACCTCTGAAACTTACTATTTGTGCTGAGCACAATCTAATCATAGAAAAATAGAATATAAAACTTTGCCCGTTCTCCTTCACTTGAGATTGGGGGGCAGGAGAAGATATATTAAAAAAAGTTAGAGGTTATAGAACAAATTGGTGCCTTATTATGAGGAACACAGAAGTACTTAAAAGTGTACATGGGAATTAGGTGACATTTTCTTTGCAATAAATGTTTGCTAAACATAGGAGGCAAAATTTAGTAACAAAAGTAATTTTTGCTTAACACAGAGGGAAAGAGAGGAAATCTTGTCCCCAGTTTAAAAAGATCTTGCTAGATATCAATCCACTGGAGAATTTATTCAAGAAAATTGTGGTTGGTTTGTGTGCGTGGGGAAAAAAGTGGCTGCTGGGAGGCTGTCAGTGTTTGCATGAGGTTTGGAGATGGAAGTGCAAGTCACCTGGTTTAGCTGTGCCTGGGGATCAGCTGCTCTGTGCACACCTGCCCTGAGAGGCTGGAGAAGAAAACGTGGGTTTGGTACCACCTTACCTGGGTTTCTACCTCCCAAGTGGACAAACCAGACAGGGGTTCCTTGATGGTCTATACTGTCCTTGTAACACGTAGCCTTTTATGTGGGAAATGAGTGTGTTAATATTCTGCTCCCTGGGTAGAGCTGTTAAATTAGAAGAGGATCACTGAGTCCTGAGTACTCAGCTGTGTCAGTGGTGTTAGTCTCCAAATGCAACACTGGTGTGTTTGAAAGAGGAAGACTGCAAAAACAACTTTCTGCAATGTGAAATCATTTCTTTCTGAGCTCAGTCGCTCGATCTGGGACCTAAAATTACATGGGAATGAAACACTTTGACTTAACTAAATCCAATTTTGAAGTTAGTCCTTTTAGAGTAGTGAGCTGGACTAGAGAAAGACAGAAGGCCTTTTCCTATCTGAATTTTTCTGTGATTCCTCTACCAGTTTGAGCAAAAAAATCTATGATTTCCTCCAATAATATTAGCCTGCATGATTTTTGTTCTGTTCTGAAGAAATATCTTTGCTGGGAGAGTGGGTTTCCAAATGTTCTCCTTTTATTTTGATATTTATTTGAAGTGAGGAAGAGGGCAGACAGAATGTCAGGAACTGATGAATTTAAAGAAAGCTAGAAGAATCATCATTTAAACTAGGCAGAAAGTGGTGTCACCATTTGACAGTTTAAGGCCTTTAGAAATCTTTCCCATTTTGAGCTGAGTGAAGCTGTGAAATGATAAGCAACCAGGGTTTTTTTGGTTGAGCTAGGTGAGGGAGGATTTTGTGTCTTTGTTTGAGAACAAGTCAACTAAAACATGCCTTTCTTATTTTTAACCCTATCCCCACTTCTCCACTATAAACCAGTCAAGTAGAAAATGCAGATAAGATAGGCATGAACAACAGATATGAAACTTGGGAATACTACCTTAACTTTGAAACTCAAATTGTGTTAAAATTAATCCTTTCTAGCAAAACACTCATTTGAATTAATTGGTGTGTTATTTTATTTTCCCACATAATACCATTTATTTTAAGCTTCCTAGTTGTTTAAAGACCTCATCTTTGATCAATGGCTGGGATATTTCAGAAGTAAGCAAGTTTTTTTTCTGAGGTGAAATGTGTGTCTTGAAGGTGTAGTTAAGGAAGTCAAGGCATCATACCTTTGCCTGCTCTTTAAAAGACTATTTTTAATCTTGACATCCTAAATAACTGTTTAAATCATCTACAAGAAGAAATATATCAATACCATGATCTTATATTAAAAAAACCCACCAGATGTGACTGCCAGAGTATGTGTATTTATAGCTTCTCTATTGCTGCTGTAATCTACATTCATTTCTCTGTGACTCCAGAATTGTACAAGCAAGACTGCATCTCTTAAAAGCATTTGAATGATTACTTGTTCATGTCAGTGTGTGTAGTGAAGCAAAGGAAAATTCTTCTCCTTTCCTCCGTTAATATACCCTGTAAATAAATACTTGTTTGATCTACATCATGCATATTAATTCTGTAGAAAATCTGTGATCTCTTATGGCCTTGGATGAACTGTCTTTTTTATTACTATTTTTCCTCGATGCCTTTTTAGAAATGGAAAGTACACTTTAAGTTTTCTGTAGCAAAAGATGCTGCCGAGTATTATGAGCAATTAGAATATGCTTATTTTAGAAGGTTGCTTAAAAGAGACTTAACAGTAGGAAAAATTGGTGCAAACTCTGCTTTTTAGAAGTGGTGCACCTGGGTTCTGATACATTATGCTCATGTGAAGAGGACAGGACTGGGTCTGTTTGGAGCACCCATTTAGCTGTCGGCAAGTGATTAAGTGGCACTTGACTATGTTCTGCAATATGTGGAAAAGTCTGATCTTTGGCTTCTTAAACTAGAAACTGTGAAGTAATAATGAAGCAAAGAAATTCATTGGAATGAAGTTAATAATATTTTGGGTTCGCACTTTTCCCACTCGTTTTATTTTAGACCAAAAACAAAGTGCGTCTGTAGTGAACTGGAACCTAGAGATATTTCCATTAAAGGTTTCTACTGCAGTATCATTTTAGAAGCTCATTTTTAGTTTTCTTTAGAATGAAAATGTGCTGATAGTCACGGAGGAAAAAAAAAAATCCTTTCCCCACTATATTTTTCCCGGAGGATTATTTTTATTACCGATGTGCATGAATTACAGTAGGATGCAGTAGCTACATCAGGCATTAATACAACCCTTCAGTGTAACGTTTCAGCCCTAAGATTAATCTAAATCTACCCAGGCATCTTAAAAGCAAATGAGAGGAAGTAGGAAATGAAGGCTGAAAAAAAGAGGGGAAGAGGAGATATATCTCAGGGGCGTGATTTATGTAGTTTTCCGGGATCACAGTGAAATCTGTGATTGCTGGAATACAGTCTCTGGATTCCGTAGAAATACAAAACAAAACATTATTTTAAGTGCCAAAAAAAGCCTCTTTTGCCAGCCCTCTAAAAAAAATGTCAGTGACCTGCTTGTTCTTCATCTACTTTTCCACAGCACAAATATGATGTACTAGACCAGTGCCAGAAGACTGGGCACTGTAATTTTTATTGGGGCAGGAAGATTTGGGGAGCTCCTGTCCAAGTCCTCTTGTCTGCAGAGGCAATGGGGAAGGGTGAGATGTCAAGGTCACTAAAACTTGACTTCTCTCCTTTTCTGAGCCTGTATCTTTGTTTCTCAGTTTTCCCCTCCTTCACTCCTGTGCCTTTGAAAACATGGGTAAAACTGAAACTAATTTATTTTAGATTTTTGTTTTTGGGAGAACTATTATTGTCCAGGAACCCCGAGGCAGACTCCTACTGCTCTGAGCTCTTTCCTTCCCCTGCTTATGCTGGTCTGAGATTGCAGGGAACACTTGTCACTGCCTTTTCCCACACAAATGTGCAGTGCTTAGTGTGACAGTGTCCCACCCGCACTGGGGGCCTCCAGATGCGGATTAATAAAGACTAAAGATGATACATTTTTTTGAACAGTCACATCTGATCAAATAAACTCTTACCATGCTTAAAAATTTAAAAAAAAAAATTATCCATTTTAAATGCAAAATTACCCACACAGCACCTGCCCTGATTTTTTTTTTTTCTAAAGTAGCACATCTCTTTGCTGACGCTTGACTGCAGTGACTCATCATAGGAGGCTAAATCAGCCATGGAGCGTAATGCAGCGTGACTGATTTAGCCAGCTCTGATGCAGCATGATGAGAGTAACTTGGACCAGGAAATTTCAGCTTTCTCCCTCGTCTCCCAGGCTAAGAACAAAGGGAAAGTTAACCATCTTTCCAGCAGTTAAGTATCTTGCTTAAGGGTGAAGCTTTTTGTTTGTTTTCTGTCAGCTAAGAACCTTGTGCATAGGAAATAAACATTAAGGTCTTGAACCAGAACTCTTGAGGGATGTGCAGGCAGAGCTTGTTAAAAACATCTGAGTATAACAAGTCTTTAGTGCTTTCTGCCCCTCAGACAATTACTCAAATGTGTGATAAGGATTTTTGAAGATAATTCCTTAAAATATTGCCTTGTGTGGTGTAATACACATGGAATATACATGCTGTTTATGCTCACACAGGTAGCACTGGCAATGTGTACACATTTGAGACCTGACTAAATTACATCTGCATCAGCTGAGCCATCCTGGCTGCCTCTGGGCACTTCTGATGCCCTTCTGGTCAGAAGCAGTAACATCATCCTGCCCAAACACCTTTTACTGGGATTTAAGCACAGATAATTTATTTCAGAGGGTGAGCATATTGAACCACAGGAATCATCCCAGGTGAGAGGCTTCGCAGGACTGAGCAATTTGATTGTGTGTCTGAGCTTTTGTTCTTGGATGCTCTGTACTTTCCTGCTGACATGAGGGAAGTTGGCTTCATACCCCAGTCACTGAAATTCAGACCAGACCATAGTGCAGAATGTCAATCAAATGGTGCATTTTGAAATGAAACGGAGTGGGCTCAGAGGCAAAGGGTGAGTGAAGGTTTCCTGTCTGTGCTGCGTGTTCTCATTTTTGGAAAATCAAGTTGGATGCAAGTTCCACTGAACAGGAGTGGCCACGTTTTGCGAAGGAGAAATGTACCCAAATAATCCTGTTTGAGCATATAATTGGGCTGTTTGAAATAACCAGCATCATTTGAAACCGGATCCTAAAGTAGAAGAACAGCAAATAGAAAGGTATGAAGAAGGAGCTTCTCTAAACACTTGTGTTTCTCCAGATGTTTGGCTGAATCACGTCAGAGAACCAAGTGTGAGTGGCTTGTACTGTTCATTCCAAAAGTAGATTATTAGGGTAATGATGAGGAACTCTGCTTACACAGTCTTTTCTGCCTTGGATAGGGTCCCTGGCATCTCTTCTTGCTGAGCATCAGTGATTTAGGAGTCTTGCAACACAGACTTTTGATGCAGGTACTCTATCAATCAGCTCAAAGTGCTGGCCTCTGTGTATGTGTGTATACATATATATCTATATAAAAATATATATTCTTTTTCTTGTAAGACAAGAAGTGCACTGAAGAAAATGAGTTTAACTTCACAATTGCCTTAAATCCTGGCTGGGATCAGCTTCTGAGCCCAGGAAAATCAATTGTCAAGCCTTAGTCCAACGGAACATCCTGAAAAACTACATCTGATTTTGTTTTCTACTACTTACAAGAGTTTTGATATAAAAAAAAGATATTTCAACCTTGGAATTCAGCAAATAACCTCCTCCACCTTCAAGTGAAAAGGAAAAATTCATTATAAAATATACAGATTTTTTTTTTCCCCCCTATTGCTGTTCTGTGAAGGGTAGATTTGGTGACAGCTGTTTCTGCACAACAAATGCTGGTACAAGTACCTCTCTTGTGCTGGTTTCCCATGCATTGGTTTTGAAATACTTATTGATTGCATCTTTTCTCAAGGTTTGTTTCACAATACAGCTCAAGATTTTTAGATATTCGTATAATAATGATTGGGATCTACACATTGCTCTGCAGCCTGAAGAATGTCATTGTATAACCAGAAACTCTTCAACTGAACTGCATCTTGTTAGATACAGCGGTCAGCCAGCATGGCTCAGTTCAGAGTCTTCTGTGGAGACCAAAACTTAGTTATCATTTTTCTGATACTTTTTTATAAGACATATGATGTCAGTTCCCTAAAGGACCTGCAAAAAACCAAACAAAACGACATCATGAATTCTGATTTTTTGCTCTTATATGATCAAAGGAGTAGGAGTAATTGGAAAGCAGAGTTGTGCAGTGAACAGTGAGGAACATAGGCATATTATCCCTTCACTTGGAGTCAGGCTTACTGCCTATATCCACCACAGAAACCCATATTGAATCTGAAAGAAATAGCTGAAGATGACTTTGTGCTAAGGGGTAGAGCCCAGTAATGATGTTTAATAATGATGTATGAACTTGAAGTAGGAAAATAGGCTGGCATAACCAATGCATTGACAGAGAGGGAGGAATTGGTGTGTGGGTTGGGTTTCTGCTCATAGGAGAGGGGGCTTTGTGGATGCAGGATGAGAAAAATGTTACATGTAGCAGGGCAGATGTTCAGGAACTGCATAATGCAAAAATTGCAAGACTTCAGCAATTTCTTTATTAAACAAATCATTATTCAAATAAGCTGCACTGATTTTTTTTGCTCATCTAATATATCCTATATTTTTTTCAATTTGTATCTCTGTGCATACTTAAAATGTTACTCCCCCATACAGCTTGGTTAAAATCTTTTAAGTGTTGTACTCTTGTTAGTTTTAAACAGCACTTTATTAAGCAATTCAATTGTTTTCATCACCTTCTACAAAAATACCAAACAGTTTTACGTATGTTTGTAGTATTTCTGCCAATACCTGCCAGCTACCTTACAAACATAGTTCATTATAAGTAATTTAAATATCAAGCACAGATTTAAGAAATGGTTGTTCTATGTGTGTCAAGTGACAATTCTGTGCTTTTTTTTGCTAGTACTAAGCTCAATTGTTTTGCCTTGGTAATGCAGAATCTCACAGACTGCAGTACACAAACACTGAGTTCATGTTTCCACTGCAGTCCTTTCACTACTGAGAAGTTAACAGTGAGTGTTGCTCTTCAGTGTCTTGCTCTTCACTGGAAATCCTGTTATTTATGCTTGTTCCCAGGGGCCTGGGGTTATATCTGGGGCTTAACTCTGTTGGGAGGTGATAGATGATCTGTTGTTGTCTTCAGCAAGAACCAATTTAAGCCTGAAATTCTTGTCAGGCCCACTCTTTCCAGCCTCCTCCAACATAATGTCTTTCCAGCCTGAGGCCATCTTCCTGCCCACTACCGCTCCTGTAGGATGTATGAATTTTATTTGGAAACCCACGATGATCTTCTTTAATAGCTGGGTGAAGGTGTTTATAAAACTATTTTAAGTGAGGGGTGACGTGTCCATGCAGCGTCGCACAGAGTGTCGTGGGTTGGAGGTGTACTCTGGGGATCACCTCCCCTGCTTCCCAGCCAAGGCTGGGCTTGGCTGCCGTCTCCACGGCTCATGAACTCTGTGTCCTTGGATAAGCTGTTGAACACTCTGTGTCCTCCTGTGTGTATGGGAATGCTTATCTCACAGGTGGGGATTAATCAGTGTTTGAAAAGTAATTTGAGATCCTTGATGAAAAGCACCGTGTAAGAAGAAAATGTGTGACCGCGCAGGAGCGTCTTGGAGATTATGATCACCCCCATTTCCCTTCCCGAGCTTAAGGGAAAGTGGTGAGAGGGTTTGTAAGGGAGGGGGAAACATGCTTCTCTCTGTATGTTTCTTTACAATACAAAGCACCAGCTACCCCTAAAACCCATGTGTGTTTATCTTGCATATGTTGTTATGTGGTTTCAGTTATCTTTGCAAGAAAATGACTGTTCTGGCTCCTGAGACCTATTTAAGCGATTATGACCTAAGTTAGTTCACAACAACCATCCTTTACAGTGCTTAATCAATAAACCCTGAAAGCAAACTAATCTTCATTTACTTTTGGAGGCCACTGCAGGAAAAGAAGAATTGTCAGATAAAGCTGGGGATCAGCATTCCTACCTCAAGGCCAGGGGTCAGATATTAGTACACAGAGACTGTAAATATAGTTTGGTTGAACAGATGCTAAAATAAGTATGGTGGGAAATTATACCTCCAGGGGACAACACTTTAATGCATGCAATAACTGATAAGATAAGCTGCTTTATTACCAGAAGAATGAATTTAAAAGCCATATATAATTTGTCTTCATGCTTAGGGGAATGAGGGAAGAGAGTGGACTATTAGGTGGAGATAAGTGGCTCGTTGGAATATTGTATTAATATTGTGCTATTTCCAGGGGATATGAGGTACATTAACCGAGGGATGGGAGGCAGGATACCCCAGGTAAAACACAAATCAAATGGATGTTTAGCATGGTTTGCTTCCTATTATGGAAAGTTTTCTTCGTACAAACTTGATTCCCAGTATGGAGTTGTTAGCAACTAAATGTGAAAGGGGGGATGGATACTACAGAGGATACTGCATCATGGATTAGTACTCTGTGTGATGTAAATGGGCAAAACTCTGTGGATGTCTTCCTGATTCCACTGCAGAATCTGTCTCCAAGCTTTAGAAATGCAGTCATCTGAAGCCCACACATCATCTCCCCATGAACAAACAGGCATGGCAGGTTGAAGGATATACCTTTGAAAAATAAACTTTATGTGTTCACAATAAACAGAGGACTAATAGTGGTGACAGTAATTTAAGTGGTAAGCAGTCTTAACCACACTGTGTTTGACAACTCCTCTTACACCTCCACTTTTCCTAATTTCGTCATTCTTCCCAATTCATTTAAATTGTGAAGCATTTGAAAGAAAAAAGAATATTGTAACTGTATCTGTTCTCATATACTTGGCCTCAAGGATAATAAATATAGGGTTTCCTATATAAAAAAAGCCTATTTAGTAGTTTCTTCTCTCCTTTCATTATTTTTTTTTTAAATGAATGAAGGTGATGGTGGATATACTTTAACTTCAGTGTTGGCAGAGAGAGGATACTTGTCATTTGACCAGAAAGTAGATGAATGCTGGAATGAACATTTTCTACGTATGTATCTAAAAGTAGAATCAGAATTTATTTGCTGTGTGTGCTGTGTGTTTATGTTGAGGCAAATGCCAAAACTTCCAATTGTTGTGCTTGCATGTTACACTTTTTTGGCAATCTTAATGGGCAAAACCTGATTTTCTCTGAAACAACTGTGCATTGTACATATTACTCTTGAAAACTGAGAGTAGCCTCCTTATTAGTTATAAGAAAACTTGACATAGTGAAATTGATGACTCAATAGTAATTTAATTTTATCCATGTATAATTTGGAATGTGCTGCCTGCAAATGCCCCATTTGTCCACCATCTTGTTTGACTGGGACATCACTTCATTACGAATCTCTGCCAGGAAAAATCATTACATGGAGGGCTTTCATGTAGCTTTTCATTGGGTGAATAATTGAGTTCCTAGAGGACCTATCTGATTTGAAGGCCAAAACTTCCTTGTAATACAGACTATATGAAAGTAGTATAAATCACAGTGAGAGATGAAACGGTGCATTTAAATGCACTCTAAGAAGGAAAGAAACTGCACTACAGTCAAGTTTTTTGATTGTTCACTAGTCAATTATCCCTGTTATTTAGGAATCATCTTGATGTTCATCTTTTAAAAAAACCTTATGTGTATTGATGATCTCATTCTACTTAACTTCACCTTCAAAACTATATATCTTAAATTCAGTGACTGCTTTGTCCAATTTAAATGTATTTCACCTTATCAATTTCTTTTGCTGTGCCAACTTTATTTCGTCTTCTCATCCCAATGCTGTGGATAATTGACAATTGATGATAAGCTTTACAGAGGAGATTAGGATAAAATTATGTTTCATTAGGCTGGAGTCATTCAGAAGTGCCTAGCCATGGATAAAAGACAGTGGTACAACTCTTGTCCCACAGAATGTGCAGTGTGAGGGGTGAACTGAAGGTTACACATAAAAGCAGAATTATAAATATATTTCTGTAAGGTTATATAAATATAAATTACTTACAACTGTTTCTCCATGAGTTTTACCAACCTGATAAAACTTGTCTTTTGCTGATGTACAGTAACTTATCACTATATCCTCCTTATCTTCTTTTCCTTTCTTATTCCTTCCTTTCCTATCTCCTCCACCATGAGCATGTTATTCTAACAGCAGAATAGAGGATCTTGGTGCTTATGTGCATTTATTTCAGAAAAAATTGTCTTGTAAACAGGAAAAGACTTGTTAAGAAGAAGTAGAGAGAGATCAAGAGTTGAACACTAAAAAACTTCCCCAGAGACAGAGATGTATCAGTAATTCCTAGAAGTCTTTGATTCTGAAAGGGTACTATCTCCATCTTTATGGTCTGCCTGGAGGGTGTGAATTGATCAGAGTTTAGGTTCTGGTTATCAAGGGTCAGTGTTAGTCTTTGCATCCTGTAATCTATTAAAGGCCATTAGTATAGGTTGTTTTATCCTTTGAACTGTTTTTAATGAAACAAAACATTTCAGGATGTTCATGCTTAACTCATGATTTCTGGAGACTGATGGTCAGTACACTGAGGCCTTGACTCCCCTTGTGCAAGTCCTCAAATTTTTGTTGTGACTTTTTTAAGTTAATCTAACAACTCACCGTTGATAATTGTGTATTCTGTGATTCTGAGTCATCCAAACAATTCATCTTAAAAAAAAAAAAAACAAAAAACAAACAAACCAACAACCCACAAAAAGCCCATACAAACCCCTAAAAACAAACCCCAACAACCTGAAAAGAAATATGAAACATAAGAGATGAAATCAGCAATGGTTTTTTGAGTTTAGCAGTTGAGGCAGTGAGAGCATGAAAACATGCCATGAGCGGGCAGATATCTCAAAATGCCCTCTGGTCCAGTGTCCTGGGAATTTCAACAGGCTTTGGCCTTAAAAACTTAAGATGGTTTACTTATATCTCATTTCTCTGGGTGCAAATTGAGTCTGATAGTATTAAGTCTCTGTAAAAAGCCTTACTACAATAAATGTGAGAAACCTTTGGGTTTCTGCTGGTGCAGATCCTGAAATGAGTGTGAATATTTGAGTCTAGAGGTTTTCAGTTGGGGGTGTTCATTTGGATTTTTTGGGTTTGTTTGGTTTTTTTTAATTATTATTTTATTTTTGAGCTGGTACCAAGGCTACCACGGATGGTTGTTTTGGAACTCCTACGTGACTAGAAGAATCTCTCCCTCCTGAATCTCTCCTGAAAAGAAGGATTTTTTTTTTTTTTTCCTGTGACCAGCTTTAGGAAGTTGATTATCCAGGTTCTACCACTGTGGAATCAGCCTTGGGAAGAGTTTATGAAGTTATAATTAGGTTTCTGTCTGTTAAGCTTCAAAATGTACAACTTCCATGGATGTATATGCAGTGCCTTTTGCCTGGTTTCAAACTCCTGCCAAGTTTTTGCGTTGAATTTAAGACATCAATAGGTAGAAAGAGACAGCAGAGCACTTTAACTTAGATGGAGGGAAATGTATTATGGGAGACATATTTCTGCTGTCAAAAGCTCAGCCACCAGTCATCTGTAAACAGATTCCCCTTGGTCACCACTGAACAAGGTCATCACACTTTACTAATGGAGATAGGCACAGAGGGATTTTTTTTTTGTTAGTTCGTCTTATTCTTAGTGATGTTTTCCTCATAATTTTAATCTGAGTAAGACAAAATGACCCAAGAAAGTGTTCATGGGAGTTGAGTGGGTTAATGCACTGGATTTTCAGACCTTGAGACCTATCTTCAAATACTAGTCTGACTTTCAGATGAAAACGAGCTTGCTACCTGTCTGCTCTGATACTGGATTTTGCACCTTTGGTAAAAATGCTGCAAGTTTTGGCTTGACTGACTGTTGGCAGGTTTACAAAGGGAGACATGGTGATGCTGAGGTGTTTGCAGTGATGGATGCTGTATCAGTACTGTAGGAGACATTGGTCAGGAGAAAGGTGAAATGTCAGAATCGATCTGTTTTAGGAAAAGACACTTTCTGAGGGAGGCTGCCTTACGCTGAATTTTTAACAGCACAGTCTGCTTTCCTTTCCCTACATGTATCTAGACATAACTTTATTCATCTAGGAGGTATCCTCTTGTCTCCCTCATTTCCATTAATGCAGAGTTGGATTTCAACAGCAGGCAAACTGGTGTTTACCACGGCAGCGCTTGCCATGTTGACAGTGCTGAGTGATTCTTAAGTGTTCAGTAAATCAGTGAAATTTTCTGAACAGTGGGAAGTTTTGATGTCATTAACAAAAGATGCATGTTAACTAGCAGCTGCAAATTAATTAGAAAAATAAATTAAAGTTGCTTCTTTCTTTTTTTAAAATCTCCTTTCTGCTTCGTGCTGTGTGAACCAGCCAGACTAGAGCAAGGATGTCCAATGAACCCAAATGTCCAGAGCTTTCAGGATCTGAATACTTTCTGAACATTGACTGTTTTATGCCCTGTACTGGCTGCTTCTGGAATGTTATGGTTCAGAGCATTGCCTGTCTTAAATAGCTTTTTCCTGTCAGTTTTCATAACGTGCTCATCTGGGGAGCACACGAACACCTTTCAGTTCTGCGTGAGCCAGGACAGACTCGTCTGTGTGAGCAGGGTACAGCCTTGCCAAATGGGCTTCATCTATGCTGAGGATCCCATCCAAAAACAGGCAAATGGGATCAGGGAAGGCAAGGCAAACAGCACTCAGTGTGTAATGATACCAATAAATGAGTGCTTGCCTCATGTTTCAGAATACAGGAAATCATAAACTTGTTAGGGTTGTGTTTAAGCAATAACTTCCTACTTTCTTTTAAAGGGAAACAATCTTACTTTATTTCCATTTGCTGCTTCTAGCTGTGTCAGCTTCTTTAATTATTGCTATTTAATTATGTCTTAGCATTTGAACTCTCCTCATTAACCTTCATGAGACTGAGACACCTAGGATAATGCAATGGCAAAGTCAACATCTTGTGTCATTTTTTTTCTTCCCTCCACCCCCTTCCCAAATCTCTGGAATTCATTAATTGAATGTTAGAGCATCTGGGCCACTTGAGTATTCGAATCATGCAGCAGCATGGGTAGTGTTAGCCTGCTATGGCTCAATAAACCTCTCATTCTCTTGTTCACGGTTCATTTGAATTTTGCAGAAAACTCTGGAAAAAAAGGATGAGGCATTCAAATAAAAACGGTGCAGATAATGGTAGAAGGAGATGAAGAACTCAGACAAGTGTTTACCCTCAGTACTGTGCGTATGTGGCACTGTCATCCCTCTCATTGCAAAAGGGAATGGGGTTTAGAGCAGAAACCCACAAGCAAGAGTACCCAGGCTCTATTCCTCTGTGACCTTTAGCTGTCACTGTAGCTGTCCTCTCTATCTGAAAGCAGAGTTTTTATTTTATGCTGCTAAAGTAGCAGAGCCTAATTTCTCATTTGACAAGTGCTCTAAGATCCTGTGAGGAAAGGTATAATAAAAGTGCAAAATAAAACTATATGTGGCAGTATTACTCCTGATTCTAATGGATTTTAGTAGGATCTTTAATCCCTTTATCTACCATGAATAGATGCATTGTCTCTAAAAGAAGCTTTAAGCTCTTTCACTTCACTTTGGTAACACCTTGGCAATGCAAATATGCCTTTAGAGTGTGTCTCATGACACTGGAAAATGAAAGTGCAGGAATAAAGTATAATGACTGTGATGGGGGTTCTTTAATGCAGTTGCTGGACCTAAGAAGGACTTTAATAGTTTCCCCTCATTTCTTTGCTCTCCACACCACAAAGATATGGCTCATACTGCCTTTTCTCCCAACATAGAGTATTCCCAGGACCTGGCTTGGATTAGGCAGCCATGGAATAAAACTTACACTGTATTACACCTAACAAAACTATATCTCTGAACTGAGGTTTTACCTCAGCTGTAAAACTCGTGTGTGAAGTAGAAGCAGGATGAAGCTTTCACACTGAGAATTGCTTGTGGTAAGTATGGATGCATTAGTCATAGGGAAGGGATGACCTTTATTCCACAGAGGGAAAAAGGGGGAGAGGCCAAACTATAGATTAATCATAACTAAATATGAGCATTTATCTCAGCTGCTCAGGTTGGAAAACTCCGTGTTCCCTTTGAAGTCAGTGCAAGGAGACTGGAAGCTGCAAAGTGTGCCTGATCCCACTAACATCTGCTTTGCCCTTTGGAGGTGGTTGGCTCATCACTTAAATAGTTAAAGCCAGGTGGGATGAATCCTGGTTGAAAGCCAAGGTACAGGAAGGCAGTTAGGTGCCTGACTCCTCCTTTATCATCTAAATCCCATGGATTCAAAAAGGACAGAGCTTTTTCTGAGTGTCTTCTTGGCTGTGTTCCTGTTTAATCTCTTTCCTGAATCCTCAGTATTTCCTTTGTCAGACTTTGCTCTCCTGTGCTTTTCCAGGGAGCCAGAGGAACTCTCCATTCCTCTGCCTGAGGCCATAACTGACCTTTTTTCCATGTAACATTTGTTGCTAGTGCTGGCAAAGCAGCTCTCACATCAGCTTGGCTCTCTGCTGTCTGAGTGCTGGGGCTGATGAACAAACCTTGCCATTGTCACCACACTAAAGGGATTCAAGGTTTCCACTTTGAATGGGAGAGGATAGTTCTCCTTTGAATTTAGGATCTGAGTCACTGTGCCTGACCCAGATATGGCTGTGGGTTGCTCAGTCATGCAGTGAAAATTCTTTGCTTTTCTTCAGGGACAGAGTTGTGTTGTGCTTTCCAGTGGTCACATCAAGCTGTCACCACTCAAGTTGAGTGTCACTGTTCTGGCACTCCTGCAGTTCATATCTGCTGCAGAAGTAGCATCCCTACTGAGCCTGTCACTGCTTCTTTTGGCTGCTTGTTATTTCTTGCTGAATTTAGTGATGCTTTGGATTTTCCAAGGACTGGTTCTTCCTCTCACAGTCCTTGATAATTAGGAGTTTGGAACAGATGCTTATTTTGTCTCTCCTTTTACTGTTTGCATTCTGCATTTGTTGAGCTTTAGTTAGACTCTGTTTCCATCCATAGATAACTGAGTGAAACCTCCTCCCTAGAAACCTTTGATGTTGTCTCTTTATATAGAGACCTTGCATTACCTCGAACGAGGCTGTTGAAACAAGCTATTTCACTGTTTTCCTTTTGTTAAGAGCTTGATTTTTTTTTATCCTTCATGGAGAAGTAAATAGTTTTCTTTTCTCATCTTGTCTTTTTTTTTTTCCTCTTTCCTTGTCTGAAACTGAAGTGGAAAAGAGGAGTGGAAGAGCCATAAGCAGTGTAAAGAAAATGACAGATTGCTCTGTGTCACTAACTCTGCAGAACAGGTCACCAGTCAGAGACATGAGCCTCCTATTGCCTATGCTCGGTGTTTCATATTTTTTATTTGTCTTTACTGTTATGTATCTGATGTAGACATGCATTTTTTTGACAATCACCAGCCAATAATTCCACATTTGTCAAAGAGAAAATGAGAGAGTCATTGTGTGGCCTGGTATTACTGGGAGGGCAGATTAGATTTGCTCAAAAATGGTGGCATTTTATGGTTACTTTTATGCTCTGTAAGTAGAGGAAGAGACAGATTGAAGAGATTACTTTACAAAAAATTCCATTTCAAGTCACTGGGGAAGCAGGTAACCTTCAGATCTGAGCTTTGCATAAGAATGCCGTGGAAGAGGGAGGATTTCTGTTAACACTGCCAGCTTCCTTACAAAAATACAGTCTGCTGCTCTACATCTGCCTTCCTCCCTGCCTGTTTTCCCCCTTCCACCCACCTTGTCCCCTGGCAGTGCCATTAGAGATGAGCCAGTGACTCGGGGCCATTCCTTAGCCGAGGCAAATAGTCAGAGTTCCATTGGCTCCAGTGGAGCGGTAACAATTTATGCTGGCTGAAGGATGGTCCCTCGTGGTTTGAGCCTGACCCAGTGGGTTTTTTATCATCAGTACTGGGATTTCTGTTTGGTTTTCTGTGGTGACAGAGGTCGCTTGTAAAGTTTTCACCTGCATCCAAAGTTTGAGGCTGTTCATGACTGGGGTATTAACGTTTTTCAGAATAGTTCTGGATCAGAAATTGGGTAAACTGGTTTAGGGAGACAGTAAGTCTGGCTTCTGATTGAAAAATCTATGGATTTTTTAAAACAAACAAACAATAATAAAAAGCCTATTTGTCAGAACTGAGAGGGAATTGCTGGGAAAGGATCTGTTTCTGTGTACAATGTGCTTTTCTTATTCCATGGGTATTCAATAGAGACTATTACTGGAGGCTAGATGGACCTTTGTGTTATCCAGATCATGTGTCATCAAATCAGGTTTTTATTCTCCTACTTATGCTTAGATTGTGGAAGAATGGAACTATTCTGCCAGTTTTGTGACAGCATTTGAGGAAGGATTGTGGTTTTTTGCATGGTATACCCCAGTGCATCTCTTATTTCTTTAGTAAGAAACAAAACAGCCACTGTAAAAATGCTTTAATAATATTGATTGCTTTCATGCAAAAACAAAAAAGAGTGATCTTGTGACTGTTAGCAATACTTTTGGGTGACAGCTGAGGAAAAAATAGGAACTTCTGGATGCTTTTTAATGCAAGCATCAAAACTACGTCTATCTTTACGCTTGAGTTGTGCACCTGCATAGGACTATTTCAAGAGTAATAAATGAAATCAGAGTGTGGTCCATCATGCTTCCCTGTACCCACCACAAAAAAATAAATTGAGGCAATTAGATGAAAATAGTTCTGTGTCAAGCTCAGATGTGTGGCTATCCAAATATCCACAAAACAATGTTTGTTTTAATAAAGATTCAAGGATTATCTTTCACCACTGTTTTAATTAGGTTTAAATAAAAAATAGTTTTATGTTCCATCTGTGACTCCTGTGCATCTATTTTTCCCAGTACTTCAGGTAATTGCCCATGTTCCCCAGATTTATCATATTTAACTTCTTCCTGCTTTTTAATCTTCTGAAATGAAGCACCAGTTTCTTTGACACCGATTCACAGGATGCAGCAAGCTACATGAAATCCCAGTTGCAGCTTGGGCTTACCTTGTTAGTCACAGAAACTCCAAGTGGTAGGATGCTCTGCTGTACTGGCTGGTCGATAAGCACACAGGGGAATCATGGATCTATTGAGGTCAATGGCAGAATTATCTTTCTGTCCACAATTTCATGCCTAGGGAGAAATACTACTTACCTGAAAGACCTGAGAATGTTGAGTAGGCAGGACGGGCAGCTAAACCTGGGAAAGGGAACTGGGAGGTCAAGCAGGCTGTTGTTTGGGCTGTGATGAAGCCCTGGGGCTGGAGAGCTGTTGAAACCTACACCAGCTCCATCAGCTAGTTATGAGAGGTTGGTGTTTCATCACAGTCCTTTGGACTCTATCTCCATTTTTGCCCAAATTGTCTCACTTCAGAAACAGAAGATGACCCTTTTTCTTGTTTGTGATGGTGTCTGGGTACTCTGTTATCTACATCTCCTTACATAAACAGCCTCTCTGTAGAGTTAGCTGTCCAAATATGAGATAAGTAGTGGATCTCATGAGAAGTCAGGTATTTATATCTGTGTTACCCTCTCCTGTCACAGGATTTTTTCATTTAATTCCTTGGCCCAGCTGTTGTTGTAGTAGATAACTCTTAAAAGGTTTGCATTGCTATAACTTGGTGATCTGTTTGGTTCCTAAGTAAAATAGGCCTTTTTTTTTTTTTTAAATTGAGGAAATTTAACTTTGTGTAAGCTCTGCACACAAATAGAACAACTGCTGTTGAGCTTGTCAGCCCTGGCAGTGTCCTGTTGAGAGGCCTCCTGGTGTCAAGTGCACTTGCCTTCTCAATATGAAAAGGAATTTATATTTGTAATGAATATTCATACAATAAAGACATGGGTGATCCACAGATAAAACAAAGGTTTTTAGCCTCACAAAAGCAGTACTGTGAGAATTAATATGAAGGGAATCTTAAATCACACAACTCAGTCTTATCTCATCACAGGAGCCAACGGGTGCAATTCTGCCCAAATTGATGGAGTGGCTTTCATTTACCCCAACAGTGAATTTGTTACCTACCCAGCCAGACCTAATACTTTTTGACATGAATAGATGAGAGGATCAGTCTATTAATGCAGAAGATTTAGTAGCTATTTGGTGAGTTTTCCCCATCTTTGACATTTCAGAATGGAGCTTAATGATGCAGCAGTTTAGCACAAACAACCTGACTGCACGGGGACATTTCTTTTTCTCTTTTTCTGCTGCCATCTCCAGGCTTGGCATTCTCAGTGTGTATGTGACTTGGGACAGTAGGTTCCCTTTTCAAGTGCACCTACAGGCTTTGCCACAGCTGTTAAGCTTCCTTTGTGAAGCAGGAGTTCTACAAGGGCACAGGTTAGTCAGTTTTTCGGAGCTTAAAATAATCCCGTTTCCCTGGTTCCTCAGAAGATGTTGTGTTTAAAAAAAAAAATAAAATAAAAAAAATTACACACTTTAATAGAAATACTTTTCCTTCATTAAATTAAATCTCTAAAGCCCAATAGCATTTTCAGTGCTTATATGAAAATGCCAGTGGGGATTTGAGATTAAAAGCGGTATTTTTGTACAAGTCAATGAAGATCTCAATAGGAAAGAACACTCTTCAAATATAAATTCCTCCAGTATCGAGAAAGACAGATTTTCTACTTAGGTCCTTGATAATACTTCTCCCAACCTTGTTATGAAATTCTGTTTTCACATATCTGATATAAGGCTGTTACACATTAGCTCTCCATTTAATGAAATCTTATTAATGGTGCCTTTTTTATTATAGAGATATGCCAAGCTACTCAGATTTAATTCATGTTTAACAGTAAACATGAGGTACTGTGACCCATTTATATGCTGCTCAGGTTCTGTTTTCTCGCAAAAATGATTGAATGGCGTATTTAAAATAAAACTAAAATATATCTTATATTGACTTATGTTATAATCCTGGGCATACATTGCCATGAAAGGCCACTTACATATATGTGACCTGCAGCTAGAGGAGCAGGAAAGGAATATATTAAAAAACAAATTCCCAAAAAAGGTTTGTTGGTGGTTTGTTGTGGGTGCTTTTCTCCCTCTTCTGATGTCTCCTATCTATTCAAGCAAAAAAACCGTCCTAAAAACCTGAGGTCTGCGTTTTTGTAGATAAAATACTGCATGATCAAGGTGCAGATTTTGGGAAAGTGCTTTCCAGATTGTTTTACAGTGAAGAGAAGAAACAGGCGTAATTTGGCTTTAGTAATAAATGAAAGCAGATGTAAAGGTGGGTTTTTTCCATTCAACGATCTCAAAGCAGTGTATCAAAACAGATAATTGTTACTAGTGCTTTTTAAAATGGAGGAAAATAAGTCAAGAGTTGTGAAAACAGAGGTCAAAAAATGTAGTGTGGATGTATACAGTCCCCTGTAACAATTTTTGTCATAGAATGGTCTGAGTTGGAAGAGACATTAAAGATCAGCAATTCCAACATCCCTGCCATGTACAGGGACCACTAGACCAGGTTACTCAAAGCCCTGTCCAACCTGGCCTTGAAGACTTCCAGGGATGGGATATCCAGAGTTTCTCTGGGCAAGTTGTTCCAGTGCCTCACCACTCTCTCAGTTTTGAAGGCACCTGATCTGCTGCTTAAAATAATCATCAGTTCTTCAGTAGTCATCTGTTCTCCCAGAAAAAAACCCAAAATAAGATTTAAAAAAACCCAGTTAACTCAAGGCAGCCAAGTAGAGCATATTTAAGGACAGACCTTGAATTGTCTCCCTATCTTAAATTCGTGTGTTCTGTCAGCGCTGAGAAGGAACTCTTACTCTGGCTTCCCTCCTGCAGTTACACAGACAAGTCAGAGGATAACTGGGATAGAGGAACAATATTTTGCCACAACCCCTGTAATTTTAGGTGTTCCGAACTGCGTGTTCTAAATTTGAGCCTTCAAAGAATCCCCATCTTCAGGCTTTGGGGATGGGAAGAGGGTCTTATTTCTTCATACTGAAGCTACTTTGCTTTGTCACCTCAGTCAATATTCACTGGATTAGCTGGTGACCAACAGCAATCATGATCCTGTAATCTTCTATTCAGGGTGTCAATGTGGAAGGAATGAAAACAACATTCTGATTCACGTGCTGTTTAATGCTATGTACTTTTAAAAAGCAAAAATCTGCACTATAATATGTTTAGGATACTCTTGAAAGTGCAAATAAGTCCCCAGGTGTCTTCAGGCTGAACCTGGGGACTTTCCATACGCTAAGTCTGCTTAACCTATAAGTATTGAAAAATCAGGGATTTTTACCACTATTTCTTTACTCCTGTGATATTTGTGGTAGTCTTCCATTAGGTACAATCTGGAAATGCCTGTTCAAGCTAGCAGGAGAGGCAGAGGTTTGTGAATAGCTGGGAGACTTGGCCAAAGGAAGAACTCTGGTTGCCTATGGATACTGACATCTCCTGAACTAGGTGACAGCTGAATGCAGTTTTTGAAGATCTAAACTGTGGACTTAAATGGGATTTAGGCTACTTTAGTGGCTAAATCTGTTTGCGGATTTATTCCTGAATGTCTTTTGAAAGGTTACTCATCAGTTCAGTTGAGGAGCAACAAAAAGAACTTCTATCCTCATATTCAGACAATGCTACATCATGTGTTTGATAGAGGACAATGACCTTCAGAAATTTTTCCGTCATTTTAGAAGCTGTCTCAAAACTGGGACAGTGGTCTGGGCTCAGCCTTGACAACTTCTGAAAAGTCTCTCCGGGGTTCAGTCCTAAATATCATCAGCGTGGACATGTCTGATTTGAAAGTTTCAATTCTGCAATGATGAGAAAAATCTGCTTGAACTTAGTGGCATGGAAGCTTTCTTTTTTCCTTCTCTGCCTTGAAAATGTGCAGGACTGCATTACACCAACACTCTGGAAACAAAAGCCCTTAAATCCACTCTGACTTTTTCATGCGCTCCGTACTGTAATAACTGTGGCTAATGGGAAGATAGCTTCTCCAATTATTATAATCAATAGATTGGGAATGCAGAGATAAAGCAAATTAGGGGTAATCTGTTCTCTGCTTCTTCTAAATCGGTTCATAAACTGAGAAGACAGTCATTGCAACGCTGACTTAGCTTTTCATTCAAATCAAGCTTTTGTGTCACACACTGCTAAGGACAGCAGGGTTAAGTCTCAGTCGCTTTTGTTTTTCAACTTCTCTGGAGTCTCTTTATTAATTTTTCTTTCATCTGAATTAGCAACAAATCTCTCAAATGTTTTTAACTGGAGAAGAGTATGTTTGGGTAACAAGTGTGGTTGGGTAACACAGCTTCCATGAGAGATCTGTGTCAAACAAAACCAGGACTGCCCCCCAAGCCTGGTGTGGCCAGGGAGGTGTGGGGAGATGGAGTACAGGTGTTTTGCTGGCAATTATGCCAGTGACTTGGAAGCCTGTGTTGGGTGAGGTGGTTAACCCATCTTTGCTTCAAGGATTCATCACTTGAATGGGCTTGAAAAATACCTTTGCTATAGCCTGAGGGATATTTGGGAAGAATTATCAACTCCTGTGCTATTGGGGGACACTTAGCACAAACAGGGATGCATGTGGTCATGTTGTGTTCTCTGATTTTTAACTCCACAAGGAACCCCAATGTTGACTCTTTGCTCTGAAGTCTACCTTTGATAAAGGAAAACAGTGTTGGATTCCAGCTCAGCTGAAGGTCATTAGCATTCTCCTGCTGTATTACATGCAGATTTTCTTGGCTCACAAGAATAGCATTACATGGAGTATGCATCCTATATCAGCAAAAGAAATGCATGCATGCAGAGATATAGCCAGGGTTTATAGGCTTATTAGAAGATGTACAAACAGTCCTCTCCTCCACCTCCTCTGTCCTTATTTCCCACTGACATTCCCCCTGGCTGTGTTTTCCCTTCCTCACCCTTATGTACTTTCAACAGATTGGGGTGAGAAGGGTTGTTTTTACTTTAAATAACTTAAAATCAGCAGTAGAGTCTTTGATCTATCACCATCCTGTATTGGCTGACCCTTGGGTGCACTGAGAGTATTTGGGAGTAAATATAAATTCACTTATGTAGCCTTGGCTCAGGCATTAAAATGCCAGGTGGCAAAATTCCTTATAGTGAGGGGATGTGGATACAGCCCTTCTTCAAATAGGAAGAGCTGAGCAGCCAAAATTGTATCAAATGACATAGGCATGCATGTTGAATTTCTCCCTATAGTTGCTCAGGAACTTCTGCACTGCACAGAATATGTAAACTGAGCCCTGTTGGCACCAGGGTAACTTGGCTGTGTATGGGACAATTCCAAGGGTGGGGGAGCTGGGAAACACAGGGAAATGGACTAATCTTTTCCACCCCCCTTTTAATATAGTCTCTTTTTCTATTTAAATCAGGATGGGAGCAGGGGTGGGGAAGTAGTGCTGCGTCTGCAAAGGTAGTAAGAGAGAAAACTCTGTTGGAAAAGACTGGAGAAGCCCTTTCCAATTGTAGGCCCTGGAACGTGGTGATACAAATGGTAACAGCAATTGGCAGGTTGGTTGTCAGCAGTCTGCACTGGATGGGACAATACCAGGCTATTCTGAGGACAGTGATTAGGCAACTGAAAGCAGTATTCCATGATCCAGGGTCATCTTCTTGTATGAATCTTTATTTCTATAGACTAGTGTTAAAGCTACATTAGAAAGGTAGCGAGATGCGCAGGGGCCATGATGGTTGACATGGTCTGAAAAGTCAAAGAACTGACTGAGACAGGAACATCCTGGCGGCCAGGGAAGTTACTTGTAGGTCATTGAGGTGATTTTCTTGTATGTTTTGCCATTTTTGTAGGTCTTGTATGATCTGTATAGCATATGCAGCTGGTCCCTTTGATAGTGTTGGATGGGTAAACATATCACAAATTAGGAATAAGTAGCAAAGTCCTGGGCTTGATGCTGCTTTTGGCATTGAGTAGTTCCTCAAGTTCAAGCCACTTAATTAAAGACTAGTCAACAACATGTCAGTGCTGATGGAAGCAAAGGCACCATCTCAGGCTGTGGCATCCCTCTGTGATGTCAACTGCTGTATGAAGTTTTTTTTTCCCCTCCTAATTTTTTTGGTAAATATTCCCATTGTGCACACTGACTTACACTTTGTATTAATGAGAAATGTAAGGCTTTAAAAAAACAATTGCATTGTAGCCTCATTACTATGAAAAATCCATTACGTGGAAGTCATTTGTCAAAGCCAACTGTTTAGTTGCTGTAATTTACATATTTATCAAGTTTGATTGGAATGTAATGACTTTGACTTTCTTCATTTTTTTTTAACCTTTCTAACCCTCTTCCCATAGAAAGGCTGTTTTCATTTGTTTTATGGGAAAGGGCAAAACATAATTCAATTTACATTCACTATCAGGTATATGTATTAATGTTTTGAATAATTTGAATATATTTTTTACGTTGAAAATGAGTTGCATTTCCATGCTTTTACACGGAAACTGATGTGGGATCTTATCAATCTATGAAGTTTGTCTCTACCAAGGGATCTAGGTGGCAAAGAATAGACAGCACAAGATTCTCTAAATGAGACAATGAGTGTCAAGACATGCAGTTAATATTGGATCTCCATGATTCTTGTAGTTGAAGGATCCAGACATGTATGGGTTTCTAGCACAACTACATGATTCATTATGGATGATTACTTTCATTTGCATCTGATGTTGGGAGGTTGTGACACAGCACCAACTACAAGAATTAAATTCCCTTGAATGCAGGGCTGGAAACTCAGGAGGCTGCTGAGGACACTGATCCTACAAGCACCTTACGCCCCAGTGAGCTGCTGTAAAACAGGCAGAGGTGATGAGAAGTTGCTCTAGCAGCTGATACTGGGAGTTGTTAAAGTTAAGAAATGTGACACTGCTTGTTTGCAACTGTCCTCAAGTGAAGATATCTCTTCCCTGTCCTATGGAAAAGGCTGGAAGTTATGATACAGTGGCTGCAAAAAAGGCAGATGAAGAGCAGGAAGCCAGATCTCATCTGGGCTTTGAAACTTTCACTATGAAAAAATCATATGGGCATGAGAATTGAACAGATCTGTGATTTGCCTGATTATAAGGTTCATGTGGAGGGGTTAGTTAGTTCCTCTGGAGCAGTCTATGGCCTGAGCAAAAACCAGAACAATGCATACAAAATTAAGTCATTTCTTAAAATGTATAAACACCAAGGGAAGAGGCAAATGAGAAACAGGTTGAAATTCAGGAAAAGAAACTGCTTTCTGAATACCCAGAAAACTATCCTCATGGTGAGACAATGGACCAGTTTTCCACAGAAATTGGGTGTTGACCAGATAAGCATGGTCTAGATGAGGTAAGAGGTCCTTCCCAGACCAAATGTGGAAGGGAATACAGACATTTTAGGGTGTAACTTTGAGAGCTAGTGAATATCAAGCAGCAGGTGGCCAGCCACAAATATAACCTACGTGACAAAAAATGATCTGCTACAGAAGCTCTGGCATGCAGTTCGTCAGCCCCTTTTCTGTCCTCTGCTGCTTCACAGCATCTCCCACTTGACATTCCTATCTTTGACGTGTCCCATCCTTTAAATAAATGATGACTGAGAGTGATCCCCTTGAGCTTCAACTTGGAGCGTGTTTTTATTAATTTATTTCTCACTGTGCTAGGTTTCTCCCCCTCCACTTTTAAAGGCTCCTTTGACTTTAATTAAAATTCTCCATAGGCTTATTGCCGAGAGAGAGAGTGTGCGTGTGTATAAATTGGTTTTAACAGTTTGCTGACTAGATAGGTTTTACAAAGCTCACACAGCCTTCTGGTGTGCATGTATGCAGGCAACAAAATGTGTCTTCTCTTGGGCACAATGCTGTATTGATTGACTGCACCTCTGGAACTTACTGCTAGCTAATGATGGGACAAAAAGGACAATTAGGATCGGTGGACACTTGTGTGCACATGAAGTTACTGTGGTGCTTACACAGAGCTTTGAGAAGAATCACGTCTGTGAGAGGAGCTGTTCTTGGTTTGATGTAAGGCAGGGGACTAAAGCAACAGTAGGAGAGAAGGTTTTATGTGTCCAGGTGGAATTTAAACATCTTTGCGATAATTGTTTTTGCAACAGAGGGGGAAATGTCATAGGCAGCGTCTGAATAAGAATGGCAGCTTGCTTAATTCTTGGCCCTTAATCAGAATGGAAAGTGCCCTACCTCTGAGCATACATCTCACCATTCTCTTTTGAAGGAAAGGACAAGGTTGTGACAGGACTTTCTCCTGCCAGGCTGTGGGATTTATGCTATAGGTCAAATATTCTCAGTACACTTCTGTCTGAGGTCACGTGTGTGACACTTGCTGATGCTGGACTCAGTCAAAAGAGAATGGAATAGGCACACCTAAGCAAAGTTGATTTTGGACTGTTGAGACTTCTCCTGAGCCACAGACTCCCTGACATCATGTCCCTGTGATCAAAAACTGCAAAGAATGAATGAACAAAGGGCAGGGGCCTGGCAGTGGGACCAAGAGGGGTCACTCCACTTCTTTGTGAAATGGGGACCCTTTACAACCCATCTTTGCCATCTTGCTTACATTAAGAACATATTTCTCACCCTGTTTTGAAGCCAATGTCAAACATTGCAGTAAAGAAGGATTTGCTCCTGGCTGGCTTAGGGATGTGTGTGCTTCAGCCCGGAGGGTAGTCTGCATCCCCCACCTTGCTGAAGCATTTCAAAGTTTGTATTTGGTGTGTAAGACCCTCTACCGAGCACCCTAATTTTGGGTGCTGCGTCTTCAGGTTTGAATTCTGATTTCAGGCAAGCCATGAATACAAGGAGAGAAGTTATTCACTAGTGTCTATTTCTTGCCTGTCAGGTTCAAACCTCTTTCCAAACAGAGTGCTGGTGCTTCCCAGGGAGGTCAGTGTCACGTTCTGAGGAGCATGGCTCTTCATGAATCTCATTTCAGCAGGTTGCTTTTTATTGACCACTAGCTCAGCTTCTGAAGAACACAGTCATAGTTCAGTCAAGGCCAAAACCTCTTGCAGAACACCCTGCACATCTTTCCTGAGATCGCTGCTTTCAAGCCACATCTTGTACGCTGAAGGTTTTATTCTGCGTAGCCCTGTCAGTCCTTCTTCCTCACAGGAATTGTTTTGCAATACAAAAATCAGAAAAATGATCATGCCCTGTGTCCTGTAACCAAGCATGGGGTGTCTCCACTTCTTTTCAATGACTGTTTTAGGAAGAGTGAGAGAGAGAAGGGTTCGTGTTGTTCAAGTCAGTGTCTAAAAGGTGAAATACAGACAATCAGCAACAGTGTTGGTTGTGTTGCTTCACTGCTCCCCCAGGTTTGAGTCTTTAGCCCAATGGGCTGAAACTTTGGTTGCTTTTCAATTCTTTTCCTCACAGAATGAGACCTGGCCCTACTTAGAACAAGGTACTTGAGTAGGTATCCAGCATTGTCTGACATTTCATGCCTCTCTAACTTTTGTTCTTCAATTCTGCTCCTGTTATACTTTTTGCCTGTTTAACAAAGATGTTTAAGTGAAGAATACGAGACAAAGCCCTGGTGAATAGAGGTTTTGCAGTTACAGCTTCCCAGAAACATCTTTCCTGATTTTTACGTGTTGCAGCTTGCTTCTTCCCTATTATTTTACCCATTGGCCTTGAGAGGTTAGACATGCTGGACTGACAGATTCTGGACTTGCATCTCATGGCAGCTATAGATGTCATTTTCAGCACTGCCTTCCTTGGAAAAATCCATGATGAGCACAAGGATGTGGCTGTGCACCTCTAAAAAAATAGAAGGGCTTTGAGAATAGCTGTACTGGGACTCTCAATTCTGTTCTGAAAGGCACATGGTTTTGCTCAATTTTTACACGGGAAATTCTGAGCACTAAAGTTAATCACAGGCAAATCCACAGCAAAACTGGAAAGAGCAGAACAAAGGTGTTCTGGCTGCTCCTGTAACTGCTGGACTACTCTGTGAGGGGTTGGTAATTCCCTCTTTGCTATCTTGGCTGAAATTCTGACATAAATTATTCTCTTATCTTTCAGCCCATGCATACTTATAGCAAACAAACATAGCCGTAGCCCTCTCCACTGGAGAGAGCTGATAGAGAGTTGCTTTAAAACAGGCCCTGGCAATATCTTTTGAATCCCTGGGTTTTAAAGACAAACTGAAAAGGTACCCATGTAATGTAGTATTGCAGGTGGAAATGTCTTGCATCTGAATGCTTTGGTTCTATCCCTTTGTATCAAGTGAAGGCTACTGGGATGGTGAGCGTTTTAGAGGAATGATAGTTTTGAACAGGGAGAGCAAGATAGGTACCAGTTAACATCTATTCCTTCCCAAAGAATGAGGTCTGCTTGCTCTGGGGCAGCAGGTAGCTCCTTAGTGTTTCTATCTCATCTTTACTGATGAAGAGTTGTGGAACTCTGTTAAGAGAACCCCGTGAAATGACTGAAGATCTTTATTACTGTCACTGGTGGTAACTGGAGAAGTGCTACTACATATGTAAGCCACTACAGTTCTATCTGATTTTTAGAGAGAGATAAATAGGACGTGATTTGGTTTATTCAGTTTGTAATTTAATGTCAACCATTGCGAGGGGGAAAAAAAAAACGAGTACTGTAAATCAGAGTTTATATATTCAAATACAGGTGGGTGAGTTCTGACTTGATGGAGTTTAAGGAAATAGCATTGAAAGACACTCAAGTAAAATGAAGCAAATCGTGGCTAGAATGTTTTTGTCTTGGTGTTTTTTCTTTTCCCTGCAGGTAAACTTTACTTTCTTGTTCTATATCATCTGAAGGACACATGCATTTTCTGGGATTTTGGGAATGATTTCTGGGGTTCTGGGATTAGACATCAAATTTAACAAGATGATATATAGCTTTGAGGAGACACATTTGATGTACCACTTAGCCTTCCCATAATTTACTGCGTGCCTCCGGTCTCTGGAGGGCAAGGGGTTGATCTACACTCCAACCTGACTTTATAAATAGCAAAGCAGAAGAGGGAAAAAAGAAAGCAGGCTGGGGAACTGCCTGCTAAACTGTTATGATATGACAGTGATGCAGGTAGGTGACATTAAATGCTACTGTCTGCATCCTTAATTGTGAGTTGTCATTACCTTGGCCATTTGAGGACGAATAATGTGCTGTTCATATTCCAGCTTTCTATTCTTATTCATAGGACTGTATGTTCCAACGTTCAAATGTGTATATGTAATTTAAAAAAAAAAACCCTCAGATTTTTTGGGAGTGGGCTTTTTCTTTTTCTTTTTTTTTTTTTCTTTTTAGAGAAAGGAGGAAAGATGTGAGTGTACCTTGACTGGGTTTGCATGCAGTTAATTTTCCTGCCTAAAAGCACAGTGAACTGCCAGTTTCAGAAAGCCCAAATGGAAAAATGGTTGCTTACAAGATGTAATGAAGATTAAAAACAAACAAGTGGGGCTGGGAGGTAAGGGGGATCTTGCTCTGTAGTCGTTTGCCATTTCTGATTTTGCAAATAACTCTGCAGTGTCGTTTGATCTATGTATCAGCATAATTTTACCAGGAGATATTTCTGGCCTTTTGCTTTACAGTCAGATCCCTTTGCTGGGCTATTAAGTTGAAAATGCAGTCAAGTATCAACATCAAAACTGTTTATGTAACCCCCCACTACACGGAACCCCTCCAAATACCCTGCAATTGAGGAAGGGAAGGAGGGGATGAAAAACAAGAGCTGGATAGAAATAGTGCCTGCTCTGGGATTTAAATAGGTCAATTCCTTCCAATAAATAGAAGTTAGGCTGTTGATATATGCCCATCTACTTAAACTGTCATCGAAGTTCACTGAGCTGCATTCCAGCAGAGATTGTGGGCCGTGAGGGATGCAAAAGGCATTGTTACAGAAGACTTAAAGAGGGAAGAGGAAGGAGGAACAAAGAAATAGCCAGAAAAGAGATCATACAGGTACTACACTTTCAGATTCCTGGTGGCCCTTACAAGTGTTGATAAGTCTTTCAGCATCTACCTTGAGAAAACTGAGTCCTGCTTTCCTACCTGCCCCTGTGTTTGTCCCTATAGGATGCTTGCCTATGGCATAAGTCTAAAGGTTCCTTTTTTCCATCTTCTGCTGAAGTATATTTAATTTGCTTTGAACAAGAGCAAACCCAAATCCCAGAGCCTCTGAATCAGGGGGAGTTATGGAGGGAGAATACAATGAATGTCTTAATCTTGTGTCACCCTTTCTTTGAGACACTGTGCTACATTAAATTGATTTTGCAAATGAAAGCTAAAAGCTAAGCAAAAGCCACCAATCTATTTTGCCTAAAGATGATTTTAGTGCTCTTTATGTTCCCCTAAATGACAAACCAATTTGTTACCTGCCTACATAAACATTTGCCTATATTAGCCCCAGAAATGTTTTATTTTTATTAGCCCAAACTTTATCTTTTTATGAAGACACAGGGGCCCAATAAAATTAGTGTGCAAATATAATACCCAATTTGCATTTTTCCATGGTCAGCAGAAAAGCTAAGTAAAATCAATTTGATATTAGGTCAGCATATACATCAATAAAGCATACGCTCACACAGGACCATTGTAATGGTCCCTGTAATTTCTATGCTGCCAGAGTAAAGAGATTAAATAATATTAAATGCTCCAAAATAGCTTTGCTTTTAAGGGGAATGTAAAAAGAAAAAGAGAGTTTGGCATAAAACGGGCAATAAAGGATAATAGTTGCACAATCTCCAACTTTAAAGCATTGTGACAATGATCTCAGAGGCAGGCTTCCTGCAAGACAGCCCCAGTTCAGCCAAAATTATGTTTAAGCACATTTTTGAGTACAATACAAGTCTGTCAAACAAATCATGTATTTAAGCACCTGACAGAGTCAGGGACAGAGCCTGAATGAAAATCTGGAATTTGAAAGGTTTTGGATCCAGTTTTGAGCATTACAGGAAGGACTACGCTGGGTAGATGGTCCATGCAGAAGTGAGGCTTTGCTAAGGAAAAACCCTCTGTGCTCCAGACAGGGCTGGCTGAACGTGGTGGCAGGTGAGGAGAGTCATTGAGCAATGAGGGTCCCGTGTAACAGTGCAACCCCATCATGGGAGCCAAGATACTGCTGCCTCCCATTTCAGGTAAAAGTACATAGGAGTAGGTGTCTGACTTCCAAAACCAGTAGTCCAGTCTTTGCTCATCTCTCTGGGGTACAAATGGCATCATTTTGACCTTCTGTCTCAGCTTCTCTGTGCTGCTCAAGCCAGTTATAAGAAGGCAAGAAAGAATAGCTTGTGTGTATCTCACCTCAGCAAGTCCAGTGGGATTTGGTAGTGACCAAAAACGTTGTTGTTTTGCACTCTCGTGTTGCTGAGATGTGCGCTCTTACCTGAAATGACATTTGTGGCCAGAAGTAACAAAAATAAATGGGATTAGGTGCTGATCTGGTCTCTTAGGAAAAACCAGAGCACAGTAAATGCTGCTTGGATTTGATTTGCTAAAGCAGTTTAATGTGGTAGAGATGAGGCACTTGGGGCAGCACCGACATCAGTGTTCGCTTTTGATGCAGATGTCGCGGTTCTGTTGGGCACAGCCAAGCCGAGGTGGCACAGTGAGGTGTAAAGCAACAGAGCTGGTTTGATTTCCTCAGTGGAGTCTTGAACTCGCAGGGGTTTGATTATAAAACACTGGTAACAGCCCACCTCATACTGCAAAGTACCTGAGAAAGGAAGACAATAATGGAATTCATTTGCGATGGATACACATATGTCATTAAAATATACGTAGGTATTTAAATCAAATGGTTATTTGGCCATATGTTTTTAGGGTGATGGATTTCCATTTCTTCTGATTGGAGCCTTCTGGTCTTCTACACATGACAAGCTTTTTCTGATGACTTGCCTCAACTTTGAAGTCCTCTAAAAAGCAGTGAAATTCACTTCCAAGTTCTCCTGATGGGCACCAGTCTGAAGGCTTTCTGAAACAGACTTCTAGGGTCAGACTTGCTCATCGTTTGTACTCCATCAGCCTTAGTACTAATTTGGGAATTTAAATCATTAGCACACCATGGCTACAAGACCTAAAGAAATCACAAATCTGCTGTCTGTTTCCGGTCTGATATGGCGTTAGAAAAGATCCTGGATGTCAAGTGAAGTCCTACCTCGGTTCTGTTACAGTACTTCATTTTGGCAGCACAAACAGAATTCCATAAAATGGATTGAAATTGCTTGAAATTTTTAGATACTTATTATTAAGCTGCTACATACAAATACTGTCATTTTCATTTTTTTTACAGTAGCATAAAAATGAAAATTGAATGAAAATGGATAAGTGAATTTGCTGCCTTCCTGTGAAGGTTTAGAATTTTATCAGACTGTCTTTTTTATTAAGTAGAAAATGTTTTCTGCGCAACCCTGTTTTAGTTGCAGTAGTGTAATGTGTAACCAGGAGTGGAAATTGTTGTTTCCTGGTTGAAAGGTGGGGGAGTGTTGCCAGTGGGATTGCTTTAAGTGACTGGCTTGTACATGCTGCAGCATTAGAGAATAAGGAACATGAGTTGAGGGCCAGAGTGAGTGATATTCAGAGTGAGAGATTTGAGCTGCTTGCCTGCAATTAATTGAGTTTCTTTTCCTTGTGACATTTGCTTGGTGTTTATGACCACTGTGGTAACTTGAGAGCCAGAATAGATGTTGAGGTTAGTGTTGTTTGTTCTGACTAGCACCTTAGATTCCTCACAGCTTTGCCCAAGGGAATTCTCCTCTGCAGCAGAGAGACAGGATGGCAGTGGGTGAGTAGCAGGATATGAGGGTGTAACACAAAGTGGCAGATTGTTTAGGTCCAGTCATAAGTCAAGGCAAATATTATCAATTATGATGGTAGTGGTAGCCTTCAAAGGGAAAAGAAAATGTTTATTTCAATCTTCAAGATACTTTCTAGAAGAGAAAATAAAAAAAGAAATAATTCCAGACACATGTCTATATTTCTTTCCTTAGAAAACTGGTTTTGTCAAATAGTTTTGTTTCTGAGATCCAGTGCTGTGGCATTTAGAAGGGTAGAAGTGGTACCACAACAGACTATTTCTCTGCATTTCCACAACTCTTAAAGTTGTGGCTCAATGGACTGTGCTTTTCTGTCATTTTGCTTAAGTGCTTTTGACATCTACTAAGCAAAGCTATACACTTCTAATCATCTTAATTTTGATTGATCTTTTAAATTCTGAAGTAGAAAATAAGATGCATTTTCAATATAACATTTAAACATATGAAATGGTGTTTTGTAGTTGTTTAGTGTGTTAATTTTGGCCAGCAGCCAGATGCCCAGCCAGATGGTCTCTCTTATCCAGGACAGGGTGAGAAAAATAAGATGGAAAGGCTCATGGGTCACAATAAAGACAGGGATATCACTTATTAATGACCGTTGTGGACAAAGCAGACTTGACTTGCGGGAAATGTAATTTATTGTCAATTAAAATAGACTTGTATAGTGAGAATTATTGAATATAATAATGATTGTAGTAACTGTTATGAAGCATAAATGAAAACAATATTGTAACTGAAGACAAAGCCACAAAACACCCCAAACTAATCCTCTGTCCAAAAGATTTCCTAACCAGGGTGCTATTCCAGATCCAAAGAGCGGTAGTCATGCTGCTGAGCATCATATTCATGCTGATCCACAGTCTCTTTACTGTAATGCTGGTTTTCCAAGAGGGGAGGAAAACTCCTCTCGCAAAAGTGATCCCAGACTTTTGCTTTTGTTTTCTAAAGTTGTTTTGCAGATTTATCTCTTTCCTCCCACACTTCTTGATGTTAATGCAAATGATGTGGGATGGTCATTGACTCTTAGCAGACAGTGTTGTTTTCCTTTTTGCTGCCTCCCACTTTTCTTCTGCAGACAGAATTGACCCCACCAGCTGCTGTGTTTCTCAGAGACGTTCTTTCTTATATTTTTTTTTGCCTCTGGGGCTGAAAAACACCAGAGAATGGTGAAGCTGGTGTATGAAAGAACAAATGAATGGCTGAGTTACAGGCAGAGCAGCTGTAGGACTTCCAGAAATGCTAAGGAAATTAAAGGAGAAACCAGCGATTGTCTCCTGAGAACAACAAAAAATGTATTGATTATTCCTGTGGTGCTGTTAGGTGTGATGTACAGTTGGGAAAACTGAGCATTTCTAAGAATTAAAAAATTAGTTCAGTTATGCTCTAAGGACTCTCAAACATCTTTGAAAATAAAAGTCTAACTTTGGATACATATGCAATGCATCTACATAACTGGAATTGGGAAAAAAAAAAGCTTGGATTTACTTTCCAGTCTCCTTACAGTGTGTAAACTTTTTACTTCAAAACAAAGATTTAAACTGTCTCTAGCAATTGGAGCCTGCTTAGCATTACCCCTGCTGTGTGTGTTCAGGTTGAGATAAGACATCTAACTGAAGTCCTGACCTCTTATAGTCATTAAAATTCCCAGAACCCATTTTGAAAGAGCATCATTTTATTTCCTGTTTATGAAATGCAGTCACAGCACAAACAGAGAAAAGATGCTGCTTGACCCATGTAGTTTAAGGCTGAAGCAAGTGGCCAAAGTGTTGTGGTTTCAGTACTTAGGGATTAACCCATATTAAGTTCAGTATAGTTGGGATTCAAATCTCCCTTCCACCTATCTGTAATTTGATGGGGACATGGCACATTTTTGTGCCGTCACTGGAGAAGGCTGCTGGATTTAATCCTGGCCTGTTTTCCATACGTTATTTATTTTTGAACTTTTCTTTCAGTCAGAGCAGATGCAGTCCCAAATAGTTACCAGATTTTTGAAAAATAGCCTCCAAATCCTCCAGAGCAAAGCCTAATAAATGTAATTTGTAGCACTTTACTGTTGCTTGGCACTGTTAAGTCTTGTACCAAGTGTAATGCAGGGTGCAATGGGCTTTACCTTGTGACTGGACCCCCACAGCTATTCCTGTGGCCCCAGGGGGACATTTATCACAAGTGAGAGCAGTTAAACTCACTGTACTAAATCTTGGTTTTTAAAAAGAGAGCCAAATTTGTTGTTTCAGGTTTGGCTCCATGTCATTAGTTTTGCAGCCCTTGTGCACTCTGCTGTATGGCCTGACATGGAGACCTGGTGTCTCTGCCTCTTTTGGTTACAGACTGTGCCTATTTATAACATATGAGCAATTTTAATAAAAGGGCGTGCTTTGAAAATTAACAGTCCTTTGTTTCTACATCTGGGTCTGAGTTTAAGAATGTTTATTTCTCTTTTTCCCCTCTGCCCCCCGCCCCCTTCTTCTGCAGCAAACCTGCGTCCAGGGGCTGAACAGAAAGTGGTGTTCATCACTGCACGGGTCCATCCAGGGGAAACACCATCTTCCTTTGTCTGCCAAGGTGAGTGTCTGCATGGAGGTGGCAGATCTGGTGGGATCTGCTTTCCAGTTGATGCATGTATTTGGTTTGGATAGCTTTGACTGTGATAGAAGGCTGAGCTCACATGACGGATTTTCCCATAGTGAAATGAAGTACTAGACTTTTTAACCTTTTGTAACTGAAGTATAGTTAACCTGTAACCTTTTGGAAATAAAGCATACATCAGGAATGATTTTTGGGACCAACAATAATCACATGATGTACCTAACGTCAAAGTGATGTGTCCAATATTGCACTTCAAACACCAGATACAGGAACTGAACTGGTATTAACAGAGATGGCAGAGAGCATGCACAACAGGGGAAGTTCAGGAGTGTAACCAAGAGGAAGACTTTGAGCCTTCATCTGAAGACCCTCTGGGTGATAACACGCATGCACAAGGAGGCAGAAACCATGTAAATGAGTTCTGAGAAATAATTAGCTTTAAACCTGCCCATTCCATGAAATATAATGAATATATATACTGTGAGTGAATATAATATGCATACACTGTTTCGACAAGTGCACACGTCAGGAGGAGACATCCCCTGTGCTGCCTGGTGCCGCTGTAAGGAATACCTGCTTCGTGACACTTGGTGGTCATTGAGTGTCTTTGCTTCAACAGTGAGGATATTGGCAAAATCTCTCATCTAATACCCAGCTGCCTGTCTTTTTTGAGGCAGTAGGAATAGATTACGTCCAATTCTTGTGAATGTTTGCTGAACTCGGTCAGAATTGGGCTCTGAACCTATTTGGGAAGAATTGACACAATGTGATCACATAAGGCTCCTTTTCTTAGGAAAATGGGCTGGAAAAGCTCTGGGATTGGTTCTGTGTTAATTCTTCATGCTTTCTTGCTGGCTTCTAATTCCAGCTACTTTTCCACCACAAAGCAGTGACCCTAGTTCTCCAACAGAATTCCAAGAGGCCTCTCTTTGTCTGAAGCTGCTGCTCTGAGAAGCACAGCTCCCAGTGGCTGACAGCTGTTTGCTGCACAGAGCATTCCTGCTAAAAATAGAAAGCAAAATGCCCAGCTTGTATTTATAAAGAGTTGTAAATCTCAGGCTTGTGGGTACAAATAAATAAATAACCCTGGCACGCGTTCATATAACTTCATTGTACAGGTCTGAAACGCTGTACTTATGTATGTGGCTGTCTGCAGTGGTCAGGTGTTGATGGAGTAAATCAACAAGGGCAGGGGCAATTTGCTAATTCACTGCAGCAGCTTGGACCTGGCCCTGCCGAGCCGATGAGTTGCATCAATCAAGCACATGCAGAATTTATCACATTGTCTGCTCGCAGTGCCGCAGACTGGTTTGTCACTGGCCCTGTTGGTACCTAAAGACCTCGGTGGGAAAGGTCTGGCACAGGTTCGTGGTCTTCTCTGTGTGCTCCTCATCCTGGCAAGGTCCTGTGTCTGGCATCTCTCTGAGGAGAAAGGTCAACAGCTGTCACTTCTACTGCCCTGGCCCCGTGGGCTAGCAGGACACTCAGCCTCTTCTTGTTGGCCTGTGGAGCAGCAAAGGTAAAACCCTGCCTTTAGTAAAACAATGCTTCAGACTGAGAGCGGGGGAACTCAACGAGTTTCCCATCTCCTGCGGTGCCATAGTCAATGCAGGGCATTATGGCACACATGATGTTTGCTAATGAATATGGATTTTTAATTGGCTGCTTTGATTCTGTTTGTGGCTGCTGGCATAGCCCTGTGAAATGAAAGCTGAGGCGTGCTGCTGAGGTGGTACTTTGTAAATGATGTTATTTTATTTTGATAATGGAGAGTTTATTCAAAAGGGAAATAAAACAAAAAAGGGAATGTGTAAAAGCAGGTGGCATGCTTAGCCTGATGAAACAACTAGATAGAAGTCATGCTCTGATTGTCTCAGAGAAACTTTGTGTTTTGCAGGGGAAAAAGCACCCCAAACAAAACAAAAAGAAAGTGGGAAAGATTAGAAAAATAACAGGCAGGTATCAGTCTTGGAGAAGCTCATCAGAAGCTTGCTGTGGCTGCAGTTAGAAGGCATGCTTGACTAGTTTGGAAATGCATGGATCCACAGGCACTGAACTCTGCAGGGCACTGAACCATTCTGCCCAGTGCAGACCAAGCTGCCTTGTGTGCATAATCAGTGTCAAGACAAGTAGAAATGTCAGCCATTTCAAGGCCATTGCAGCATTGTTTCTAGCACTGCCAAATGTGAAATTGGGTGCTTGCTCCATCTTCGGAAACTTCCATGTGGGAGGGTCAAAAGAAAGGATAAAAAAAGATTCCTTTGGCAGTCAAGTGAGGGCACACTTAGGGATTTTATTTCTGGAGTCTTGGGAAGCTTTTTGGCATATTTAGGTGTTGCAGATTTTATATCCAGATGCCAGTTCAGTGCATATGGAACACGTCAGGATCTTTTTTTTTATTAGTGGAGAGATTTCTTCTTGCATATTTGATTATGCTCACCACCTGAAGTATTAAGATATGGAAGCTAATCCCAAAGATTCCCCAGAAGCAAGCAGCATCTCACATTTGGAAGAGCAGAACTGTGACTGCCCAGGCCTGGAGAATCAGTCCATAGGGGAATAGATAATGAGTTACAAGCTTTATTTACTTTTTTTGTTCTTCATTTTTTTCCAGTTGATGTTGGGTTTTATTCAGTTCAGGTTCTGTCTTCCCCTTTAAAGCTCTTAGATAATAACTGACTCCTTACTCATTTTTCTACCTGTCTTTGAGCTAGCCGGGTCTCTTCCTGACCTCTTTAGCCTTCTCTCTGCCAAGGGATATAAAGCTGTGTAGTCCAAACACCAGCTTCCTGGGGCCTGACAGAAGCTACCTATCACATCCTCTATTTTTTTGATTAGGCAAGGTCCCTGAAAAGCAGGTTGTCTTGCCTTAATACATCAGGATATGCTTGGTCCTGTCTACTGGTCCTTTGTCCTCCACTTTTCTCACATATCATAAATCTAGGCAAGGATCTTTGTGTTACTTTAGGAAAAAAATGTCGGGTCATCTCCCCATTCAGAGCTGTGTTGTTTCTGAGTCATCCTTCTTCATGTTCCACTATGAAGAATCCACTGAAAACTGAATTTTGGATACAAATACCCTGCATTCCTGCAAACATGCAAGCATTATAAACTTGGATACACATTTCTGTCTCCTTCCAGCTGTGGAGTGCTTGCAGCAGTAGCCAGACTTCCCTAGAATCATCAGGCACCTCACTCAGCAGTTAAAAACAAGTGCTATAATATTTCACACATGGTGCAGCTGCTGAGCTGTAGTTCAGTTCCTTAAAAGGCAGACAAAACACTGGAGGGCCTCTTCATAAAAAGATGGATTAAGAACCTTTTGTTTCCATTTTGGTCTTTCAAGAGTTATTACAATGCTTCAGGTTAGCCTTTTTAGGAAGTTTTCCTGATGGTTCTTAAGTTGTTGTGAAGTTCAGGGACAGAAATGGAGAGTCAATCACCAGAGAGTGTATTCCCATGAGTACCCTTCATATCCAAAGGTAGGATGGTGTTTCTACTCCTCACACAGTGATGGTCACCATGAGCACTGATGCTTGTTTCACTTTTGGGGATGAATAAGCAGGAGTAGCGCCCAGGATGAAGAGGATTTGTTTTCAGTTTGCTCTTATAGACCATTTTCTAACCAACTGGAATCACTGCTGCTCCTGGAGGGCTTTTATAGTCAGCATAAAGCAGTGCAAAAATTCATCTTACAGCTTGAACTCATTTCTCATGGGCTGTTCAGATTTCTGAGGGATTTTTCTCAACTTGTGGTTTTAAATTCTTTTCCTTTTTTTTAGATATTTCCCCTCATTTTTCTTCCCCACAGTATCTTTATTTAAGAAAATGTATATACTATCTTCTCTTCCACTCTGTGCTGTTAAGGCAAGTAAACTTACTCTTACAGGTAGGGTCAAATGTCAGGTAATGCCTATACATGTATGTAGTGTGCACCAATATCTGTGTGTTAAATCTGTGCAGGCCCCTACCCTCTAAACACTGATCATAAGCCAGCTTTCAAAAGGCTTGGATTTTATCCAAGTATTCCCCCCACCTTCTTACCCCCAATGTTCTTATAGTCTTATTTTCCTTCATGAGGTTGCTAGATTTTATCTTTTTTTTTTTCATGGTAGAAAAGCAACTGTCTCTCACTATTCATGTGCTTGTAATGTTGTAGGAGACACTGTGACTACTATGTTTATCCTTTATGCTTTGGCTTTTGCCAGCAGTCAGTAATTGCAAGCTTAAGCATGTCTAGAGGTACCAAGACAGGTACTTCACTCACTGATTTAACATATTCTGTTAGTTGGATGCCATTTGTTGTCTTTTTAACACATTTGCCAATGTGGCATTCACCATGGCATCTAAATGCAAAAATGAAAATTTGTACCCTAAGCCTCTAATATCGTTTTCCGGGCTGGGAGCCCAGAATGGAAGACCCAGTGCAAGACAGGAGGGAGAGGGATCCCACAGCTGGGTTTGCAGATGCTGAGCATCTCATGCTAAGTGTAATTTGACCTGGAGCTGACCTTGAAGCTTATGGGCTGAATAGGGAGCAGCCATTAAAGGAAAATATAAGGAAAATAGACACCTGGGACTCTTATCCATAAGAAATGGAGCAAAAGTTACTTTTCAATCAATCTTCTTTCTTTATAGCTGCCTAAATTTATGCTTCTCCTTGCTTCACCTCAAATCAGATATTATGAAATGAAGAAACAGACTACACTGGGCAATCTCTTGCTTTTCTGTTTACATTCTTGGTCTGTGTTTTTAACTCCCATCCTCTTGCCAGAGGGCAGGAAAAAAGAATCTGAAAACCTTTGTACAAATTTTGATTCTACATTTAAAGAATGGGGTAGAAGGGGACAAACTGACTAAAAACAAGTCTCCACCAGCTGTTTCCTGAGTCCTGTTGTTCTAGCTCACTAAGCTAGTGGTTAACTGAACTCCCTCTCTATGTGAGCAAGGTGCTCCAGGTGCTATGAAGGATTTTATTCCTGGACAGATTGCACAATGGCCTCTTAAAACTGGTGGCAGTTTTCTAGTTCACTTCATGGAGGCAGTGCCTTCAAATTCTTTGCATTTGATCTCTGCATTTGATCTTACTAACCCTGAAGGAGTTAGTAAGAGTCCAGTTCCTATAACATGATGAGTGTGACTTGAGTGGAGGCTTTTTTTGTTGTAGTTTGTTTGTTTTGTTATTTGTTTGGGGGTTTTGTGGTTTTTATTGCTTGAGGGAAAAGTAGTTATAAGTGTGAGAAGAACCATTTTGAAGCCTGTTGCTCCTACTTGGAATTTACCCAACCTCTGTTGTTTCTTATGAAGAAAGAGGAGGAGTATACTATTAGGGTTAAAAGCTGCTTTTCTTTTTCTTTCAATAAGTATAAATCTTTTGAGCATTAGTGATAGTAACTTAAGACATGTTTTAAATGGAAGAATAAATGTGAAGTATGAAAAGGACTTTTCTGAAATAACAGAGGTGATGGCCTTGCTTGCCCGTTTCCAGGGTATAAATTCTCCTAAGGAAAAGAAGCTGTAGAGTTTCTAAAGAGTTCTGTAGGCATTGGTATAGGATGCTTTTAGTAACAGCAGCTGTACAGGAGAAAAAACACTGAACCTAGAAATTGCCTGTTGCAGTAACGATCAAGCCCTTAGAAGCTTAAGAACATCATCTGCCAGACTTCATATCAGACTGAATGTGCACCTGAATAAATGCATGGTTTGCATCAGTTCTGATCTCACTTTATCTGTTGTATTCTTCCTTCTAGCAAGCCAATTCACCTTCATTTCCAAGCTATATTTCCTACCAGAGGAAGAAACAAAATAGGATTCCATAGGGAGTGGGAATCTTATACATGCATGTTTGTTATATTACTGTCAAGTCTCACTTCTGTCTTCTCTGCCAAATGCAAGAGTCTGGAAACAAACACTTATGCTGTCCTGGCTACTTTTAGACTCCAAGTGAATGCCTTCATATGTATAAAGGCTTAGTCTGTAGTTCAGCTCTGGCTGTGCTTGCAGTGCATCTATGGATGCAGGAGGGTGCTCTGCCTTGGCCATGCAGCAGGACTTGTGTGGGCTCTCTGGTGCAGGAATGCCCTTTGTGGGAGCCCTTTCCAGTGTTTCTGTCTGTGGGCTGCATTGCTAATACTGAAGAGAAAGGAACTAAATAGAATCTCCACTTTAGGGTTGTTTTATACTCTCTTGGCGCCTCAAAGGTATAAAGACAAAGAGCTTCCATTCCCTCTCAATATTTATTGTATCCTATGCAAATACCTTCTGGCTGCAATCCATAGGAAAATGCATCTGCTCTTGCAGAGTTCCACCCTAGAGGTGACTGCTCTTGGTCAAAAAAAAGTAGAATCTTTCTATAAAATGAATGGTTTTGTGCATGGAGACAGGGATATGCATAAGTTGTGTCAGGAGAGGATGGGGAGCACTCCTGTTCTTTTAGGGGCAGCTTAGCACTTGGAAGCAGTGAGGGAACATGATGAACAGGAGCTGCAGTTCACAGTCTCCTCACCAAATGATAAGAAGCAAACAAAGGCAGCAGAATTCAACAGCCCAAACATAAAATGAGCTTCAGGGCTCTCTTAAAATTGTTAAATTGCATTCATCCTTCTCACTAAGTTGTGTGTTTTTTTCTTTAAGTGCACAGCTTCTAAGCTTTAATACAAAGGGAAACACACTCTTCCTTGACTTCTAAAGCAACATGAAAAACACTGTTGTCTGTCCCTTGTAAATCTCCTGGATGAGATTTTAGTGTGAAGTATCCCAGGAGAGAGAAAGGTTGTTCTGAGAATAATAAAACATCGATATTGGGGTAATGGAAATAAAAGCTCCTTTTAAAATTGTGTTGATGTAAATAGAGTGTTAGAGGAATTCCTGCTACCCAGTGTGACATCAGCTGTTACAAGACTGGGTTTGACTCAATTCACTGTGGTGTCAGGAAGGTACGAGAGGTTATACACCTGCTTTCCTGAGCTGGAGGAAATTTATAATGAGTTTAAATTTCTCTGGCTATAGAGTTATGTGATTCATTCTCTTACCATGTATGCCTTCTGGATGTGCCAGGGAACTCCTGCACAGAAGAGAAGAAGGTGTGATGGTGGCGGGGTGGGCAGGGGGACTGTGCAGGGGTTGAGAAGTCTGTGGAACTCTGGAGACCTGAGCTGTCTCCAAGAGAGGATTGTGTCATCTCTGGGGAAGGCTGAGACACCTCTTTGCACCAACAGCAGAAGCTGCTGCTTCACCACTTCCATTCAACCAGTAGCAGCTGGAACAGAAAATTGGTCTGGTCAGGCAGGCTCATGCCCCCAGCCTGGGCCTGCCTGCTCACCTTGCTGCTTCCAGTAGGAGAAATGGATCAGCATTAACTCCTCATCCCTGGGACAAGGTCAATTTTGCATGCACAGCTAAGAAATGTCAAGTGGCTTTGTTTGATTCAGTTTGCCCTTTGCCCAGGGCAGGCCTTTGACTACCTCTGCTTAACTAATCCTCCTTACAGTAATCAGAGAGCTAAAGGAGCTCTTGGTCTTCAAGAGGGAGAATGGAGAAAGGCTTCACTGTAGAACAGCAGGCGAGTTTGTTTTGTCTCCATGTGAGATTGCCCAATTAATCTCTTAAACATAATGGCTTTGCAATGTTTCCTGACTGCTCATACTTTTGGATAACATTAGCTGAAAGATCATTTCCTTCCAGCTCTAACCAACCTGCCTCTAAGGCAAAGCATATCATATCTGTAACAGCACACTGTGGCACTTTGCTGATGTCTGAGGATAGGAAAAAAGGAAAATATTGATTCACCTGAACTTCATAGTCCCTTGGCTTTCCTTAATATGGCCTGTTTTTCCCCACAAGAAACTGCAGTCCAAGAGGATCATAAAGATGCTTATTCCTGTCTGCCCAGTTATCAGTTAGGTCAGGGCCATTTTCTGCATCTATCCCTCTGGCAGCAAACCCTCTACTTCTAGGGAGCAGTATTACACCCATGCAACAGATCTTCTGAGGGCCAAGAGCATTCAGGGTAACCTGCATGCAGGTTTCCAAAACTGGGCTTGGCATGCACTAGTCAAACAGTGCTGGAGCATCTGCTGCTACTGGGGAAATCCCAGGCAGAAACCTTGAAGCCCGGCCCCAGTACAATTAGACCAGGTCATGAATATGCAAAGCTCAGAACAAAAATGCAAAAAACCACAGGAAGTTTGGGGTTGTTTTAGATCTCATTTGTGTGGCTCAGTTGTTAATGACAGAGAAAGGGCTCCTAGTAAGTGACCATCACTGCTTTCAAGGAATCTAAGTTGTGAGATGAGCCCTTTCTGTAAGTGCAGCAGTGTGTGAGAGCTGTGCTGATCAAGCTGCAGGTCAGGATTCACAATTAGGAATCTGTTCTGTTTTTTTATACTTCAAACGTTTTCTGTTCTCCTTCAGTAGTGTCCCAGCTCTTCCTCACAAGTGATATTAATCTTGCTGGTCTATTGTTTCCAGCTTCATCTTCTGACCCTTTGTTCTTTGCCTGCCCTGGCTGGGTTCAGCTGAATTGATTTTTTTTGTTTTCATTTTGTTTTCAGTTCTTTTGTCTCTGAGGTGCCCTGCACTTGCCTCCTTGCTCCTTGTGCGTCGCTCTGGCTGCTGCTCTGAGGAGTCACCATTCATGTGTGACTGGGACTTGGCCGCTGGAAACTTTTCTTTGACACGAGGGCACTTGGATTAAATTCTTCCTCTGCCCCTGCACAGATTGCTCACATGCTCCCGTGTGTGCCTGTTGCAAGGCATTGTGTACATGTTTATAAGAGGCAAACCACCTCGACCTCTCCAGCTTATAGAGAAAAGGGTGTAAAGCTTGTTTGGAGGGCAAGAAAAAGGGAGTTGGAATGAAAGCAAACCTCTGCCCCAGACAACAGCCCTTTAGAGGCTGGCTTTGCTCTTTCAATGCAGTCCAGCTTCTCTGGACTCTGAGGATGGAGAAGAAGGGTAACGGGGCACATGTCCCAGCACAAATGGGACACGTTCTTTACCAGTCCTGTTTAATTTTATCTAGGAAGAAATGTAGACACAAAGTGCTTTGCTGGGACCCTAATGTGTGGCAAGACAGGAAGAGTAGATTTGGGGTAGTCTTGAACAGTGGCACATGGCTCTCTTAAAATGTCATCTTCCCCACACAGGTTGGCTCCTGATGTCTGACAGTTTCCAGATGTGCCCTATGGTGTTAGTTCAAGGGTCAAATTATATATTACATGTCAGCAAGGGGTAATACTTTCTTGGTATCCATGCCCTGTCTTAGAGGTTATGGTTTTTGTCTTTGCTGCTGCTAAATGTAGAAGATAATTGGAGATGTGTAAAAATTAATTGATTTGTATTTTTTTCTAATGACACAGGTTTCCAAAGAGTCCTTTACTTGAAATTTCATATGAGCTCACATTTATATTTCTCCCGTTTTCCCTTTCTCTCTTTTTTCTTGTTTCCCTACTTTTTTGTCACTTTATCACTGAATGAAAAAAAAACAAAACAAGACATGGTAGGGAGGAGGGAAGGAACAAAGTAAGGTAAAAAATCTGTGTTCGGGTTAAAAAGGAGGAAAGGGAAAGTCTGCAGGAATTCTTACGAAAAAGTTTCTTCAAAATTTTCAGCCAGTGGTACAGTGCATAGGAAAAATATTACAAAGTTGGATGTGCTTTATGTTATTGCCAAGCATGAGACACATCTTTGGGTGACGACAGAACAGGTGTGACACAGACAGTGACAGCAGGGCAAATTCTGTCTGGTTCACCAAGGTCTCCACCTACCCAAAAGGAGCTATTTCTAGCATTACTGAGAGATTTCAATTTTCATAGTTATTAAAGTTCTACTGCTTTGGTGTCTCTAGTATGAATGACACTAATCAGCACTGTGTCCTGTCCCCTTACAAACACTTGCATGTGATGTCACAACAGCCAAGAGGGAACAGGAGGGTGCCTAATTCCCTGCTACAGGAGAAGCCATTCAGCCTCACTGAGCTTTAACCATCTTCCATCAAAGGGAACATGATCTGTCAGAGAGTCAAGAGCAGCGCTGAAAAATGCTGTGACCCAGCCTTGTGCCATCTTTTCAAAGTTGGGTCTGTCGCTTAGTTCTTGGGAGAAGCAGGGCACAGAACTGGAAACAGGTTGGAACTGCCCTCCTAATTCACTGCAGGGAATTCACTGCCTGCCCTGGAGACAGCAGCAAGGAGGTGGCTGCCACCACACTCAGCTGACAGACCCTTGCAGTGGCTTGGAAATCACCCTTACCTTTGCAATGTGTCTGCCAGTCTAGAATCTCAGTTTATCCAAAGTGCTCAGTGGCACCTTTCCCTTCTGATGTCTGTACCTTTCATGCAGTAAAAGAGGCTGTTTGTTAAAGTCAAATTTACCTTTAAGATGTTAAAATTCAGTCTGACTATTCAAAGTAGAAAGTTAGAGAGTCTTCGCCCCTGGTTACATGTGAACTCTGATTTTTCTTCCTGGCAATGTTCCTACTGGCCAAGGATACGAGGGAAATAGCACCTTGACATTAGCTTATGTGGTCACAGTGCTGCCAGAGTTTAAACCCATCACTGCAAAGTGCTCGGGGAGAGCTTCTGTCTGAGGGCTTGCTGGCACTTGAGAGTTCATTTGCATCTGAGGCAGGCTGTGAATGTAGAGTGCAATAGAACATTTCTCCAGCAATTCTTATTCTGGAACAAGAGCATCTTATTCCTTCTTAGTTTAATATGCTTCAAAGTAGATTCTGTAATAAGACTGTCTCCAAACAGAATTCTTTAGGAAATGGTGGTTTGTTTTTTTTCTTCTTCCTAAAACAGCAACAACAAAACCTCTCAATCCTTAGAGGACTCCTGAAATTTATATCCTTCTGACTTTCTCCCTCATGCTCTTCAGATGGAAACATGTACTTTTATACCCTCCTGGAGAATTTCACTTCTTCACAAAGATAGACATCAGTGGCTTGTGGTGGCCCTACTCATGTGAGGGAAGTTTGCTCCCTGAATATTCCCTCTCCAGTGCTAATTGCCATCACCTTTAGGATCTGCAGTGCAGCTCCATTTTCACAGCAAAATTTTCTCTGAAGCTGAGGTAGGGGCTTATGCCATATTCTGCTGCTTAACAGCCAGGAGCACATCTGTACTGACAGGGAGTGACCCTAATTTATTTCTGTGGAGCTTGTTCTTGCCTAGATGTCATGCACTGTAAATAAAAGAACAGATCCATCTCCACTGATGAGGGGCAGAGCAGAGCTTTTGCAATTTTTTTCCTCCTGTAGAGACATGGTCATTTTTTTATTCTTCTATAAGACAAAAAAAATAAACCACAGGGGAAAAAAAAGCTTTTTCCTGCTGGAGCCTAGTGCAAGCAGCTATCCAACGAGTCCCCTCCAGCACCACTGGATGTAACTTGCAGATACACAACTTTCATCTTTGATTCGAGGGGGGGAAGTTCAGATGCAGACAGTATTATCTTGGCCATCAGGCATTCCCTGAGGGTTAGGGTTTTGTTCAAAAAAATCACTCCTTTTTTCTTTTTTTTCCTTTTCCCCCATTTACCCAGAAGTAGTTCAGGTGTTGTGTACAGTCCCTTCTTCCATTGCCTGTTGAGACTGAAGCTACAGACTTTGGTTGTGCAAATTGACTTCCATGTTTCATTTCCATTTTGACTATTCCTTGACACATTAGAACTGCTCAGCCTCTACTACCTTCCTACCCTGTATAAAGAGGGAAATGGATAAAGATCTACTTTAGTGTCTCACATGCTTCTGTTTTGGTTCTGTGCTAGTCTTTTAGACGTCTTTGAGGGGCAAACCCAGAGCAAGCAGGAAGCTCACACTACCTTCAGGGGACAGGGAGCCACCTCTCAGGAAGAGCAAGGCAACTCTGGTGCCACTCTTGCCCTGCTCACGACCAGAAGGTAACCGCAGGAAAGTTGTAAAGTAGCTCTTTTGAATTAACAGGGTTCTCTCCCTCTGATTCTGGACCTGATGGTTGCCCATTTTAGGAGTGCTGGCTTACTGGGTGACACCAGCATTGCAAAGTGCCTGCAGACCTTGTGCCCTGCTTTGCCACTGGAGTCTTACAGGTGCCTTTGCCTGGCTGGGAGCAGGCGAGCTGCCTTGTACCTTTTCAACTAATTTGAACAGAAGGACAGGAAAATCCCATAAAAGTGAAGCAGTATAACCTGCAAACCTAGTAAAGTGGAAATCAATGAAGCAGCCAAAAGGTGCCATTACAGCTGGCTTAGTGTAAGTTTTCAGGTATCAGGAGTAACAAAGCAATCACGTTGTTTGTCCCCACAGGGGAAGTGAGGGGAAATAGTTGTGCAGGTTCCTACCAGGACAAGCTGTCATTGTAATGCTCTGGGGAATGTAGGGATGTGCCATCTTCATATATGAGTGGCAAAGCCACATCTTCAGTACAAGTGAACAGCCGAGGTTCAGTCTGGAGGAGTGGACACCTCAGCTCTTCTTTTGAGTGGACTGAGCTGAAGCACAGGAAAAGGTTCCTTTCCCATTTTGTTCTGAATCCTGTACCTGTATCTTCTTTAGAGACCCAGAGTGTTAAGGCACCACAGGCATCCCATATGCTCTTGCTCTGTTCCAGCAGGACATGTGCTACTTTCACACTGGCAGTGGGTTGCAACAGGACTCTTTCTAGCTGAGTAGCCCACTTGTGATGTGGCCAATAGCCAAGGTCTACAGGTTGTTAAAGGTAAAGGCAAATTAATAGAGATACTCCCAATATACTCTGGCAACACTTCAGAGCTGAAGGAATCTGGAGAGTTGTGGATGAGTGACATTCTGCAGGGCCCCTCTTGTCTCTGCCTGAGGTCTCTGCTTGACTGAGCAACATGTTTGCAGATGTTGGAAACCATTTTTAGAAGGTGTTTAAAAATACATATTTTTCATTTCTTTCCTAACGTTATCTATATAATGCCCTTTTCTTTTTCACTGTATATTAGATTTTCATATGTAAATGTATTCTCCATCTCCCTCCAGAGAAATCCACCTTTTGCCTTTCTGGCTTACAACATGTTCTTTGCTTGGCTAATCTATCCATCTTCAGGCTTTTGTAGTTCTTATTGCTACCACAGTTAATACTGTAAGACCCAGAGCACAGTGTAGCTGCTGCTTGTGCTTGCTGTACCTGCCAAACAGCACTATATGGCAAGCCCCAAGGCAGGTGTTAGGAAAAACTAGTCCAGCCCTCCATTCCCAATGCCCACCTTTGTTGAACTAAGCACACTGAAAGCCCAAAGGTTCCTGATGCCCAGAGAAAGGCACTGCTGCCAGATTGTGTAAGATTGTGCCAGGTTCTGGGCATAAAGGGAGTGCTCAAAGTCCCCAGGAGATGATTCAGCAAAAGACTTGAAGGGAGAAGAGTCTTCATCAAACCTTGCAAGTTTTAGTGGTTTCCCAAGAAGAACTGAGTCTGCTTAGTCCCCCCTGTGTCCATCAAAGTTTATTTTTATCACTTTTATAGCTCCACTGGGAATTTTTACCCTAGTGCAGGCAACTTTGGAAACTTTACACTTGGGGTGCAATCTCCTTGCTGGCTCCAGAAAGGTTTCTGACCTCCACATGTCCAGTTGTCATGATGGGGAAGAGAGCAGTCATCTGAGCTCTGGGGAGCTCAGCAACAACAACATAATGATCTAGTTTCTTTTTTTCCCCCTGCAAGACCCTTACAGCTCTAAATAGAAAGCTGGAGAATGAAGTGATTTTCTGTTTCTGTTTTTTACCTTTTTGCTAGTGCTGTGTGAGTTGTTGGTGTACAGCTGAGAGTCCCCTTCAGGGCCATGGTGAAAAGTCTGATGTTTTGTAAGTTGATAAGGATAGTAGGAAACAATGCAAGGATGCCTGAGTGAATTCTGCTGGGGTACATGCCGGCTTAACTCTGGTTTGTGCATTCCAGATTTTACTCCCCTTGTGTTTATTTGCCCCCCCTTTGCAATCAAGCCTCTTTTCTGTGTTGTCTTTTTTCCTTGTACATCAGGGAAGGTGGAATCTCCTGCATATTTCTGTTCAATTCTAAGGCTTAAATCTTAGCTGTATTTAACATTAGTTAATTCTGTAAAAACTGAGGACCATAATGCAGCAAATATTTTTTGAGCTGTCTAGAGGATTCACACTCATGGGAAGGACAGACTCTGAATAATAATGACCAAGCACATCATATTCTGAAGCAACATCTTGAGAATGATTCTGATAAATCCCAAGTAATTCATTAATAAAGCGAGATCATCTGATCCTTGCAGTGTTTCTCTAGGAACCCTTTTGTTTTTTTCCCAGGAGGAAAGGAGGCATCATCCAGGGGGTATTGGTAGCCTCATTTTGATGCAAAGAGAATTCCAAGCTCCTTACAGCATATTAAGAAAATTAAAGAAAACAAAGCCAACCAACAAAGCCACCCACTCAGTCTGTGCTGCAAACTGAATTTAGGAACCCTTTGGGCAATCCTGCAGCAACAGCTATGTGCTCCTGCCAATACCTCCTCTCTTTGTCAACCTGACAGGTTCTTTCAAGTGAATTCCACAGGTCTTTGCTGGTGCACCAGTTTTACTGGAGAACTGTACAACTGCCCTCTGGGCCTGGGGAGATTAGTTTGTAGCTAAGCAAGCTACTCAGCCATCAGGGTAATTAGGTGGCTGAGATATGGGCTCATCACTACAGAGGTCAGGAAGCAGTACATTTCCCTCTATTCAGGTTTGCACTTTTTGCCAGACAAATCCAGCCTTGGCCTCATTCTGCTCCCATACATTGATCTGGTTTTTTGAAGCCAGTGGGTCTCCCATTGCTGCAATGAAAGGAGAGCTGGATACCATGAAACAGTGGGAGGGATTGACCCAAAATACCACCAGGACTCACAGTGCTGGTGGAGAAAGCCTATGGGTCCCATGCACTTGATTTTGTTTGGGAGAAAAAAAACAACCAGCAGAAGTGAGAGTACTTAAGCCTGCATTTCTGAACTGACCAGCAATACTGATTGTCTCTGTTACCAAAAGTCTTGCCATCTTGACCTCTACAGGGCTGATTTTTAGAAAGTGCTTATCTTAGTGCAGAGTGGAGTGGAAATGGACTGTCAGTGGCACAGACCTCCTCTAGTGACAGCTGTGTAGGAACAGAAAAGTTTCAGAATTTTACTCAACACCTAGTAAACCCATTTTGTGGCCACTTGCCACATTTCCAAGTGCAGTAGGCTCCAATGAGCTTTCATGAGTTTGTTTGGAAAACCCATCTGCTGGTTTTGGCCCCAGAGAAGCCAGTTTTGCTGCCCTGCAAATCTGGCCATTGCTATCTCAAGTTGAACACACTAAAATAGCAGACTCTGGTAGCAACTTGCCAAAAATCAGCAGTGCTAGAAACCAAGATCAGGCATTCTGGCTTCTGGTCCCACATCCTAGTCACTGGGATTGCCAACTTTAATTATGTTTTACTGGCAATGTATATCTGTATCTTTTCAGTGCTGAATTGGGATGTTGTGCTCCAGCCCAGCACCAGCAGTTGCATTTCCTTCAAAGCAGATGTGAATCTTTTTATGAGGAAAGAGCTACAGCTCATAAAAATACATAGGAAATCCCAAACACTCATCACTTAGCAACTTTTTGCACTGAACTGATTGTACTTCTAGACTGCTGATTTGTGGCTGACTCTATTCCAGTCACATCCATTTTGCTACAGTCTCTCTGCTTGAAATGAATCTGGAATATTATGGTCTGGAACTCTGGGGTTTTGAGGCATCATTTGCATGATCTTAGACATTTAACAAAAAGAGTAGGATATTGCACATGAAGGGCAGTGGTATAAGTGTACCTCCTTTATGTGGAATATCCATAATAAATTTGCAGGACTTCCATCCCAGTCAGTCCTGTCCGATCAGTAGATACATTAAATGGAAAAGGAAGTCTGCCTAGTTCTAGCCTGGAGTCCTGCCTAGTCTGACATCATATGGTCCACCAAAAGTTCTAGAATGATTTACTGTGGCAAGGTGTTCCCAAATCTTCATTGAAATTGCATTCTTAGTTGATGTCACATGTCATTTGAGGCTGTAACTCCAGAAATGTCTCCTTTATCCATACAACAGTGTGAGAAGGAATTTTACAACTTTATAACTCTGGAAAGCAGTTAAAATGTTCGGATACCAGAATGGTCAGTCTTGTTTAATTGTAGAGCTGTGATGCAGTAACACAACCAGTACTCACTGTCCTCACAACCTGTGATCTGCTGATCTGTTTAGAGAGACCTGCCACACACTCATGGTCCTCCATCAGTGACTTTGTTCCCCTCATTTAGGTCATTACATGCAAAGGAGTATATCTGGGAAACCTGGAGGGGTGCAGGTGAGGGGCTGGGATGCCCTGACTTGGGTCAGTGACTGACAGAGCAGTTTCCCCTCTCATATTGACAGAACCCATCTGGGAGGTTCTTGACTGCTGTTCCCACTGCTTGCTTCCTTCAGGTGGATTTGTGTTTCAGCCACACCAAATGCCAGATTAATTATTTGTGGAACCCTATGCTAACTGGAGGAGGAAGGGAGGGGGAGGTCAGGCACAATAGTTTTTTAAATGTTCTTTAAATCAATTACTGTCTGTGCTTACCACGCACATTAAAATTGGAGTTAAAATCCAATGTGCCTTGCTCTGCCATTTGAAGTATTTGTTGCCAGTCATTATCAATTCCTTTGCAAGCAGCCCCTCTAGCAGAAGCATGGTTTTCTCTGGAGCTGACATTAGCACTGTTCCACTGGGCTGGCAAAATGCAGTGAGCTAGCGTGTTCCCTGGGAGACTGGCTGTTTTCCATTTATTTCACTGCTCTGGAAACAGGCCTATCTGTAATGGCCTAACATATCTTAAACCAGGAAAATTACTAATTCAAGTCAGTGAGCATATTTTCATTTTAAAAGAGTAACAAATTAAATAAACTCCCTGCATTTTGCATTTGAGACCTCAGTGTTTCATCTGCTGTAATCTAATTCACCCATTCATTTCCTGCACATTCATTTTATCCCATTATTTGAGATTTCCTTGGCTTTTAATCCTGTGTTTTGAAGAGACCTAGAGTTACAGCAGAGAATAGATGAGAGACTAAACGGTAAATAAAAGAACAAACATGCCTTGATACAGCTTGATGTGTTTCTAATCAATCTGCTTATTGCAGCTGGATCCTTAAGTTAGGTGTGCAACTTTTCTGTTTCAAGTTGATTAAAACTTCTTTAAAAACAGGTGAAATGGGGCCATGTGTATAATCCACCAGGTACTAACTGTTGCTTTCTTTTTTTTTTTCCTTCAAGAACAGTGATGGTTGCAGATTTAAAAATAAAACCTAAAGATTTTTTGGGGTGCTTTTAACTAACCAAACTCAAGCAATGAGATCTTACTTAACACTGAAATATTTATGTGTCTATTTTGGGGACAAATCACTCTATGATGAAAAGGGCTGATTGATTCCAGGAGAATCAGTCAGCCCTTCTCTTTCTGTGTGCTTCAGAAGAAAGGTAACCAGGGATGTTTCTGGTTCACATACTGCATCCTTCTGGTGCTGTCTTACCTGCCTTGGCTGGCTCTGATATGTTTTGTCATGGGCGATTGTTGGGTTGTTGTCTCCCTGGAGAGCTTCCTGTCCCTGGAAACCACTGGGGAAATTGTCAACTTCTCTGCATTTTCGAAGAACTTGGTTGCTTTTCATCATGTGGCACCCGGAGGCCTGTGCAGGTCCCCTCTGAGCCTGTCCTGGGGAGAGTTTAGATGAAGTCTGAACATCAGCATAGAGGAAACAGGAGGAGCAGAGGCTGACCTGAAAAGTGGGGTCTGATAAATGCTCACAAAGGTTTTGTGCAAGGTGCTGCATCCCTCTGAGTGCAAACACCCTCGCACTCATTTCCTTTGCACTTGGGTGTGCTGAGGGTGGCCACAGAGGGGGTTCATGGAAAACAGACAGTGTTCTGGATCTTTCCACTCCCACTTAATTGCAGAAACTACTCAGAGAGAAGCATATGCATGGACATATATATCAGGTTTGGCATCTGGAAACCACTGACATAAGTCAGGCACCAAATTTGTCTTCATCTAACACTGCCTGCTTAGTTATGCAGTGCTTCTTCACCACCCATATTGCTTTTTATAATTTCGATTAAATAAACCTTTGTTTTGTCATGGATTCCAAAGGGACCCTTGAAAAGATAAAGTAACCAATTAATAAAGCATTCAAAAATCTATAAATTCTTTTGTATTGATGTTATTGATGTTAGCATCAATGTGTTCACCCTTATGTGCCCCTTCCCCTGCCCAAGAAATGTGTTTCTAAAAAAGTGTAAAAAAACCCCCAAAACTACAAACAAAACCGATTTTAGTTTGTCAGTTTTTACACATTAGGAGGAGGAGGAGCAGTACTTTAAAAAGGGGCAGAGTCAGCATCTGCAATGACCTTGTGCTGATGGATCACTCTATGTGATGATGTTTTGTAGGGATAATTTTGGTGACAGCAAGATGTTAGATCATGTCAATAACCCCACTGTGAGTCAGCTCTGTTCATTTATCACCACTCCTATGCTTTCATATTTTCCTTGCTGTTATGCTGAATGTTGTAAACACTTCAGGTTAAGATGTTACTGGACCATTTCTGTCTGTTGGCCTCTGCTGGGGGCTGCACTGAAGGGATGCACCTTCTCTGGACACCACTCTGGCACAGCATTGCCGTGACCTGTGCTGAGCAGGGTTCAGTGTGACTGTGGCACCTTTCCCACCATTCTGGGATGGACAGGAGTGTCCATTTGCCTTTTTCGTGTTTTGTTTTGTTGTTTTGGATGCGTGGGTTTCTTTTTTCCTGCAGTCCCACAAGAGAGGGCAAAGACTGAACAGAAAAGGGCTCCATTGCTGAACGAGAGTTCCTTCACAGGCAAATGGTGGCAGAGCAATGCCTTGCTGTTGCTTACTGTGTGTGCTTTACTTGTTCTTTGGAGACAGAATTTTGTAGCTGCTTGGTCCTAGCATCTCATGTTTTTCTCACCATCACATGAAGAAAACCTCTCCAAAAAGCCTAACCCCATATTTTTGCTTTCCTGCTCACCACTGAAACATAAGTATTGTGTCATTCACATTCAGTTCAGTCTCTTTTAACAGTATATTTTCAATAGTTTTATATGATCATAAGCATTCAGGACTCTCTTACATTTATTTTCCAATGAATATATCCCATTTCTGTTAGAGATTAATTGTCACATCCTCTTTAACCTGCAGGTTATGGTGAGCTGCCTGCAGGATACCAGCAGCTACTCAGTGTTAGGAAATGGGTCTGAAAATATAAATCACTTCTTTCTTGGCATATACTAGATACAGTCCAGGATACGTTTGCATTAGCAGTTGCCATATTGCATTAGGATCTGTGCTGATTAGATTTTCAGTAATAGGAGCAGGGCAAATGTATTATATAGTTATACAATTAAATATATTGTCAGACTGAGGGTGAAAGGATGGAGTAATGGAAAAAACAGGGGATAAGACAGGCTTTTCTTTGGAAGGAGCAAATGTGGAGAGGTCATGTTAGAGCCAGCAGGAAGTTTAAACAGAGTTTAAGGTGGCTGATTGAGGAAATATCTTGGCAGAACAGCGGAAGTGACGTGTTATGGAAGAGTGAATGATTAACTTGCCTGTGAAGAACCAGTAGATAATTTGAGCTGGATTGGGGTGAGCAGAGAGATGCCCCAGGATATAGTGTTGGGGCAGATGAGAGGTGCTGAGCTGAAGAAGGCAAGAAAAATTTGATAAAGTGCATTTAGCCTTGAGAAAGAATAATGGTAGAGAAATGAGTCGGAGTGGTCCAGATTTAGTGCAGTTGCAGTGAATCTGTGTTTACCAAGAAAGACTTAAAAAACTGCTAGCATTTTTTAAGCCATTGTGGCTGTGTATCTAATACTTGCAGTTGACAGTTTTGTTTTGCCTTTTCCTTGGTTTGACTTCTTTCTTTCCATTCCCTCATAACTGTGAAAAGCTCCTTGAAGTTAATGTAAAGACTTTGGTTGATTTCTAGTGGACTATGAATAAGCCTCTTCTTATGTCATGGCTGAATGCTGATTTCTGAGCTGTTCTGGTTCTAGGCAGCATCTATAATTGCATGTTATTATTTGAAAAATAAAGATTTTAATTGCTTTCCAGAAAGCTTGATAGGAAAATAATCTATATTGTTTTGCTTCTTTTAATTGGAGAACTTTTCCACGCCATAATATGCCTAAGGAGGTCCATTCCATCATGTTCTCCATTTTATTTTGAAGTCACTGGAAGAGTTAATACTTCATTATTGGGCTATTTTCCTTAATCTCCAGCCACAGAGATTTGTTTTTTTAAATAATGCTTGTCTTATTTTTCATAGCTGATGTGACTGATTCAGATTGGATTATTTCCTTTGACCCAAACTGGGGCCGCAGTTCGAAGATGCATCCAATCTGTGGGCAGCCCTTTTTTCTTTAATAGCAGACTAATTGGCAGACCAATTAATCTGCTCATCTGTGAAAAGAAAATTTATAGCAATAAGTAGTTCTATTTCCAGAAGTCATTCTCCAAAGTAACATTACAGTGGCCTTGTTTACTTCATGCCCTGCAACACGATCCAGTGCTTCAACAGTAGCACAGGTCAATTAGTGGACAAATTAAGCAATTATTAGCCACTAACAAGGGTGACTGGCATCATTACCCTTCCTGTTTACCAGCAAACTGTTATTTTAATACAAAGATCAACAAATAAATTAGGGCATCTGTTGTATTGCCGTGTCTGCCTTGAAGTAAATGATATTAAATGGGCTTTGGTTGCTGCCAAATTCTTAACCCTGGCCTAATGAGATACACTGATATGTCTCTTGCTGATTACAGAAGCTGTAAAATTTAGTTTGTATTGATTTATTAACTGGAGAACCAAGTTCTCTGCGATGGTATTTTTTTTTAATAGTCTGCTATCCATCTTTTTATTTTAAATGTTATTGATCAAGACTATTTCAGAGGGTCTAGAACTATTGGGTTCCTCTGGAAGATAAAGTTATTTGCTAATTGTATTGATTATTTGGATGCTTACAATAATTTTCTGGTGAGGTTTGTGTATGTAAATGTGTGCTTTCATCTGATGCTTCTCTCATGTCCCTGAGAACTCCCTTTACTTCCAAGTTAGAATTCCATGAGTCAGTTGTTCTTAACTCTTGCTTTGTATTTTTATGATGGGGTAAGGTTTCTTTGGGCTTAGTTAAACGTATCTTAAATAAGAAAATAAAGTAAATCTCTTTGGACTGGGTGAACTTGGCTGCAGTACCCCCAACAGCCTGTGGAACATTGGGAAATGCTGGGTCTTGTTTGACACCAAGCTCCTGGGTGCCCAAGGTCAGTCTCTTCCCTTCAGTTGGGTGCAGCAGTGATTCACACAGAGCAGAGGCTCACCCACTGTGTTTACATGTAGCCTTCCTCATCATAGCATGTTCTTGATTAGGGAAGAATAATTCGCTGTGTGAAGCTGAAAACTGTAGCTTCTGTTTGCCAAGTCACTTTTGCCAAGCTCTGTGAGTGGGGCTGCATCAATAACAAGGGCAAAATGAGCAGAACCTGGACAAGCCTCTTCCCTGGCACAGTTACAGCCAGAGTGAAGCTCTGAGAGTTTGGGCTCCTGGGTGAAACACAGTCATGTTATTCCTGAGGTATTCATGGTCCTCCCTGCTGCATGATGAACCGCAGCATGTGAATTCTTGGTGTGCTGCCAGATCACACAGCAAAACTGTTCTGCCAAAGGCCTTTGGTGAAGTGAAGATTGTGTACACAACGGGATATTTATGCTGCTTTTATTGCAGTTGCCTTGAAAAGTCATACCTAACCTAGGATAAAGTTTTTTCTGGACATAATGATTGCTGAATGATTAACTCTTCCAAGTGTTTCAGAAAACATAAACTGATGTGATGTTTGAGTATAGTTGACTCTAGTTGCAAGCTCTTTAAAACTAAAATCAGCATAGCATCTTGAGAAACCATGGACTAAGTGTGGGGCTATTTTCCTTTAAGTACTTTGGAGCTTTCCAGGTGTGCAGACTGTGGATTATGTTTCAGACACTGCCAGAAAACAGTTAGAGCAGCAGTTTAACATAGCTAAGCTTTTCATGTTTGCATACAGTTAGGAAATCTGGTTATTCAGAATCCAACTGTGTCCCTGTCGTTTCTTCATGTTCTTGCTGTTGTATAATGAACAAAAGTCACAACACCAGCCAAAAAGCAGATCGATGTTCAGTTTCCTTCATTGGGAGGAGGTAATTGCAGAAACATTTCCTGAGCAATGTAATTATGTATATGCTAATTTGCCTCCGAAATTCAGGTTTAGTTTCTTCTCAAGTAAAAGACTTGGTTGCAGAAAGGGACTTTCCCTTCTTCAGGAGTAGTGACTAATACATGAAAACATTGCTGAAGTTTAGAGTCAATTATACCTTGATCATCTTGGACGTTTCAGAAGCCTCATTTTTCTCAGTGTGCCTCAGCAAATTAGAATTTATCCCAACAGCAGCATAGGTTCAGATTTGTTAGTATTTGAAACACAAAGTGGGCCTTAGGAAATAAGCTCAATGAAGGAGTTGTACAAGATGTGAGATTTTGGTCCCGTCTTTAATGTATGTTCCAACCAAGCTATAAACAAGTGCATTTAATCTGGCATGCTACCTGGGGCTTATTTTCATTTTTAAATATTGTGATTAAATCACAAAAAATCAGGCCTAAAGTCAGCCTTTCTGAAGCCAGCTAGTTAGCCCATGCCATCTCTTCTATGCTGAATTGTCGCTTGTTATATCTATTCCCTGAGGCTTTACCCTGTCCAGCGTTAAATGCTTCTGATGACGGGATTCCACTCTTACCCTGGAGAGACAATTCCACAGTCTAATAGAGCTCACCATTAGTGAAATTTTACTGATGAGCAGCCTTAATTTTTCTCTGCTTAATTTTATCCTGTTACTAGACCGTAGTGATTGATTTATTCTGGGGAAATTCAGTAAATGGTTCCTGCTTCACAGGATGGACCTTACAATAAATAGCAAATTGTCATGACCTATCTGTGGGTGTCCTGAGATTACACAGGAACTCAATTTATCTCTACATTAATTCCCTGGAAGCTATTTCTGTCAGTACCAACTCGGTGGAGGAATAAGCAATGAATTTAACTGCCAGATTCCTGTTTCCTGCCCCAGCACCAGCCTTGGGGCGAGGCAATGTTTAGTCGCTCCCTGAGCACCAGGCCAAGAGGCAGGAGCTCCTGCAGGCTCTGGTTGCTGTGATGTGCCCAAAGGAAGGGCATTTAGGATCTGCTTCCCCCGTCACTTGCCTTCATTCCACATTAAAGGAGCTGATGAGGTGGAGTTACTCCAGGCTTTCCTGAGTGTAAAATAAGTGAAGAATATGACCTTATAAATTCCAGTCTACCAATCCCACAGTGTATCTGTGCCTAGTGCAGAGGTTATGTAACTACCCCAGTTTTTGTGAGGCATTTTATACCTCTTTATACATGCAGATGATCTGAAACCTGTGTTCATGTGTCAAGGGTAGGTCTGGGCATATGCTCAAATGAATTTGAGGTGCCTCAGCTCAAGAAGTGGCCACTCATGATCTGAGCTGTAGTATGAGCTCATGTATGCAGGCTGGGTATACAAGGTATCTTCATTTCACCACTTAGGATGTTTTGTTATCAAGGCTCCGCTGATGAGCAGTAACTTCTCCCTCTATGGAAACTTGACAGTGTCTGATAATGCAGCCATAGTGTACTTGGATTATGAGGATAGACTAAGGTATTCTCCTCAAAGTTCTTGGAGTTTTAAGAAGGTGGCAGGTGCTGCATGACTGCAAGTGGTTTGTTCTGTTGGAAGCAGGAGCAGTACCAGAAACCAAGAGGAATGATCATTCTAATCTTTTATATGGAAAATTTCAGATAGATATCTGGAAATCATTGATGTCATAACTCCCCCTTTTCAAACTCTTTCTTCATTTTTTTTTTTCCCCCAGGTATAATTGATTTCCTTGTGAGCCACCATCCTATTGCAAAAGTACTGAGAGATCACCTGGTCTTCAAGATTGCACCCATGCTCAATCCTGATGGAGTTTACCTAGGAAATTACAGGTATGGTGTGGGATATGAATATCTGTGTTTTATATCTGCCTTATACACCTTGTGCTGCTTTGTCACAGAATCTTATGTGGCTTGTTTCAATTAATTCCTCTTCAACTGGAGATTCTCATGTGCACATATGCTTCCTGGAGTTCCTATTGAGGAAGGGGGCTCACAATAGCAAATTTGTTTGTTCCAAGAGCTAGAGAGCAACTCTTGAAGATAGCAGGGTATCTGCTCTGCAAGCCTCCTCTAAGTGTGGGAGTTAATGTCAGCTTAGAGTTAGACCTTAGCTGTGTTTTACAAATGCATTCATTATGCTGCTCATCAGCCTCTATGTAAATGTGTCAGTCAATCACAGTTCCCTTAAACTACCCAGATCATCCATTAAAGTCACAGATTTCACTCTGTTATTGTACCAGGGATGCATGGAATGGAATAATCATTCCACCCTATGCTAATTTTGCTTCATTTTAGTATTTGAATTACTACTTTACTACTTCCTCTGTTGAGATCGTATTCAGATAATCTTTTGTTTTCCCTAAAATTGTTTGCTCTTAATGCATTTATTTACAAAATAAATGTGCTGCTGGAGGTGATAATGAAAAGCAGTTGATTAGTTGATGATTTGTTTGTGGGGGCAATTACATGTACCACACAGTTCTCTGGAGAAGCCCCTGAGAAATGTAATATACTGCATGCGGTTTTGCTTACAGCGCAAGACTAAATAGCACAATTCACTCTGTAGCCAGGCTACCTTGAGCTTTGATCTAATTAGATATTGCATTGCTAAGCAGAATAAGACTGGGTTATTGTAAGGGTGAGGAGACCACTGAGGAAGAAGCTAGAAGGTGCAGAAAACAGGGCTGCTGGCGGTTCTTTATTGAGGGAACAGCCTCATGTTGTGCCAGAGGAGTTTTAGATTGGCTATTAGGAAAAAATTCTTTACTGAAAGAGTGGTCAGGTGTTAGTACAGGCTGCCCAGGGCAGTGGTGGAATCACCGTCCCTGCAAGTATTCAAAAAACTGTGTGGATGTGATGCTTAAGGGACATGGTTTGGCAGTGGACTTGGCAGTGCTGTGTTAATGGTTGTATTCGATGGTTTCAGAGGTCTTTTCCAACCTTTATGATTCTATGATATGTGCTCCTTATCCCTCCTGTGCTGTACTAATTACTAAACTCAAGTAGTGGGGAGTTGCATGGGTGATTTCAGCAGTGGTTATATACGTTTTAGTGAAACTTCTGAGAACACATGATCTCCTTCCAGCTGCAGTGATACTCGCTCAGCTCTTGGCAAATCCAAAATCAGATAGTGATATTGCAGTAGTGGAGTCTGCCAGCAGTGGGAATTTGTCAGAATGTGTCACCACACAGGAATAAAGCCCTAAATTGCCTCTAGACTCTGATACTACATCATTTTCCTCTGTTCCAGGTGCCTTGCACATCAGCAATTCCAGTTGCAATTAAGCAGTTTTTGGTTTTCCCCATAAATTCACTTGCCCTGTAGGTTTTTCCCCTGCACTATTATTTACAGTTTTTGAGAGGCATGCAGCTTTACAGACATGCATATGGCTTATAACTTGAAAAGCCTTTGGGGAACCCAGGTACTATGAAAGGGCATGTGAATTAATTTGGAATTGCTGAGCCTGATGGTATACTATTGGTTTAACTTTTCATGATATGCAGGATTTTCAACCCTCCTGAACTAAAGAGACTTTTAATGAGGTAGTTGGAAAAACATTTGATTTTCTTGCAATTCTTCACTGTATTTACAAACGGCCCAATGTAACTAATAACTTAAAAATTAGGGTAATAAGCAAAATGCTACCTATTATCTTGAGAAGAATATTAAAAAGCCTAGTAATGTGCCAGCATTGCAGTTAACTAGTGCTGAGTGAATAATTTACAGCAAACACTTTATTTCCTCCTCATACAAAATCCACAAGCACATCACAATTTATTTACTTGAATTTAGTGGATGAATTTCTAAAAAAATCTCTAAGGATCACTTGCTTGTATTCGAAAATTTAACTCTGAGGCTTTTCAGTGATTGGCTAGATAACCCTGTTTCATCTCTTTTGGTCTTTGTTCAGATTAGCACGTAAATAGGACTTTCAGAAGTCTTCCACGTAGCGTGGTCTAACACAGATCTATTGGCTGGGGACAATCCCCTGCTTTTGCAAACAGGGGTGCCATATGCAGCAAGAGCAGCTTTAGGCATTTGAACTTCTCCTCCCTGTTATCTCCCTCTTTCTCAAAGCAGCAGCTGGTGACTATTTCTTTGGTTCATTGAAGGTTCACATTCAGAGCTATGCAAGCTAAGATAATGAAATGGGTAATTAAACCTCATGCTTGAGTTTGTAAATTGATCTCCTGCCAGTGTGAGAGAGGGGGTTTTTTTCACCCCACCAGTACACAGCTTTGCACAATTGGCAAAGTACACTGTCGGATGCACTTCACTGTCCTCTGAAATCCCAGGCACAGTGGGCACCATTAAAAGTCTGAGTGTGTCAGCAATTCTCATGGAAGGGATGGGATGTACCAGTTCTCCTGAGATCAAAACCGGAACTAACCCCTCATTTACCCAGGATGATATGGTGACAGTTGGCTGATGAGATTTACTTCATTGTCACTTTTGGGGATGCAGGACTTCGACTGAGAATGTGGGTCCTGTGCTCTCCTCCAAAATCCGTGAACTGAGGTTTAGGAGTTTAAGCCAAATCTGCAACAACGCTGCCAAGAACTGCCTGTTTTCTATAAACTCTTGCTCATTCTCAAGAGAACAGACCAAATGGGTTGTGACTCTAGAGGGACTTTCATGTGGTGAAATGTTCATAACCAGCAACAAGTGAGTTTAATATTGCAGCTATAAAGCACAAGTGCTCACAGAACAGACACATCTGCGAGGAAAATTGTTTATATGTCACATGTACATTCAGGTGGCTCTAAAAGAAAAGATCATGGAAATGAATGTCAGTGCTCAGTTTATTCGGATGCATGGAAATAGAGTGCTAAACTTTACTGATTTATTCAAGTTTATGCAAGAGTTTAAGAATTTGTGGACCCATACAGTTAGGAATTAAAAGACAAAGTGTCCCGTGGGATGCACAAGGGTGATTAAGCATCCCTTCTACTGTAGAATGTCTGGAAGGTCTGTACACAATTTGAAAAAAAGTTGGGTTTGGTTTTTTGTTGTTTTTTTTTTTAATAAATGGGAAAAAGTTGTAATTTGCTGTGGCCAAGGATGTAGTTTTTCACAAAACAGCAAGACGGACTTCATCCTTTTCTTGATGTCTTTAAAGCTTGGTATTACTGCACTTCTAAGTGTAACTGGCTTTAGAGTTACAGTGTGTAAAAAAAATGTTATGCCACGTGAGCTTGTTAATTAAATTGCCCAGGAAGATGATGTTGGTTGACCTAGCTAAAATAACGAGTCTTCAGCATAATTTGCCCTCTGTTCTAGCTGGCAACTTGTCCTCAGCTCTCATCCAAATTGAAAGACCCCTTTTTCTGGGATTGCATGACTTGATCTTTAGCTTTAGTTTGAAAGAACATGGCCCAAAAATAAAAAACATTTGTGTGTTTCTCCATAACACTAATCTCACCTTCTCTGATGGATTAAACTGTGAAACAGCTTTAGGAAATAAAGAAAAACTAGTTCAGGGAAGAGAGATTTCTCGACTTTTCTCCCTCTGTTTGCAGTATAACATTATCATCTTCTGAACTCACTGCCATCCCCAGGGAGGTGGGGGTAGACTAAGGGGGGGAAAAAAAAAGTGTTCTTGGTTAAAAAGTCGTGAGTCCCCAGGCTTGGCCTGAACTTTCCTTTATCGAGAGCTTGTTCTTAAGCTGGCATTCTGCAGCTGAATGCTGAAATGTGTCCCTGCAGGCGAGATGACTGTACCACACCGCCTTAGATTAGTTCCAATTTGTCAGCCTCACCTTTCGGAGACGAAATCCTATACTGGCACCAAAAGGGATGTGTTGCTTAGTCTGGGCAGCTCTTCACTGAGGTATCCCAGAAATGCCATGTCAAGGCAGTTGAAATATCCTGACCGTTCTCTAAAGGCTTTGTCGCACAACCTAGTAAGTCTTCCCGTTCTTTGCCGTTTCTGTGTTGCCTTGACTTGGATAACTGTGACAGTATCAGCCTTTGGTAAATTAAAGCCATGAATTGGCTGAAATGTTCTGAACTGTCATCATTACTGTATCCTTCTTGCTTGATTGCAGGGACTGCAAGAATTTGTGTGAATGGGGAGAAGAGGGCACACGCTGATTCTAATCCTTTCTCATTTCACTGTCAGGGCCAATATTTCTGAACTCAACACAATCTTTACTGCTTGCTGGTGTGAGGGGTTAACAGAGTAATTTGTTGGACAGAAAGGAGGCCAGCCCTACCCAGACTGGAAAACCAAATTCAACATAAACAGTGTCAGTATCCTTAAGCTGTGTTGTGATTAAATATTTTGAGCAAATGGTATATTTTTGCCCCAGAAATGTAGTTTTGTAAGGACTGAAATAGTTTGTGGAAAGGAGTTGAATTTAGCAAATTGTTTCTAGTAAAAAAAATTATCTGGGAAGGCTTGGGAAACGTTTTGAATGATTCATAGCAGCATTTTATAAAGGACAATGTTATTTTGTTTCTGTTTGTTAATGGCATGATTTTTTTAAAAACTGCCCTTTTTCTAAACATTTGTTTTGAAAGACTTGAAATACAAACAGAAAACTAGGCTTTGGACCTGGTGAAACACTTCAATTTATCCTTAATAGGTTTTTGTGGACTTTATTTCTATGACTCTAGAAACAGTCAAAAGCTCAATATTCGTGTACATTCGTAGTTTATGAGGGTTTTTTAACAGTAAATGCACATGTGGACTTTATCCAAATTATTTTAACTATAAATCAGAGCTATACGTTGTAACAATGAGGAGTTTTGATTTTGATCTTTGATAATATCACCTAGGGGGATACACCTATACCTACACACATATATGTGTGTGTGTGTGTATTCACAGTGTCTGGGTATGTTATGTGGTTCTTACTATAACTTGTTCAGTTGTGAGACACGGCTGTTCCTGTGTACACTATCATTTGCATAATGCCTCTTCATTACTTTTTCACCTATTTTTCTGGAGGGGAAGGTGTTTTTTCTTAGCTTCATTTAATACATGGGAAATTCATGCATTGCCTTGAATTGAAAAACAGAGTATCCATCTCAGATGACAAGATGAACCTCTCAATGGAGTTTATTTTTCCTAATTAGGTGTTTGTCATTGTGTATTCTATATAACAACATATAAGTAAACAATCATGGACCTTTTGAATAAATTTATTGGTTTTATTTATGTTACTGGGCATAAAAAATCTATAATTACCAGGTACAGCCGCAGTATAACTGGTATTTAATGACAATTACTTTTTGTTACCATAGAAATGAGTCCAAAGTAGTTACCTATAATTTCTCATTTCCAAACCTCACACATGTTGTATTGCGGTATTACCATAGTAATTGCCTATTAGTCATCATAAAATAAGCAGTTACCCAGAAGATATCAGGATAGTGTGAAATTTCTCATCTCATTCAAAACTTGCAGCACATGCCGCTTCTCGTCTTCCTTTAGTGGGATTTTTGCCTGAATGACAAAAATGTCCCTTGTACAGGAACCCAAGGGAAGAAGGGATGTGATTGAGAGAGAATTGTACTCTATAAATACACCAAGTCAGGAAAAGTATGTTCCATCCCCTGAAAATATAGAACTATTTCTCATTATTGAAAAACAGACATTTTTCAAGCCCGTGAAACGGAGACTTGTTTCTTGCTGTGAATTTCCTATTTATTTATTTTTTCCCCAATTCAATTGTGACCAAAGCAGAGGTGACACACCCTGGGGAGGGGGTGGGTCTGTGAGACCACCTGTGCTGTGTCAGGCCTCACAAGCCCAGTATCCACTAATGCAGCAGTGGTGCAGGAAGCATCATCCACTCCAGCCTGCTGTTAGCTTCATGGACTTCTCCTGAGTGGCCCCTCTTGCACCTTGTTTGACGTTTTATCTTAGATTACGTGTTATTGAGGCCAGTGAGTCTCTCTGTACCTGCTTTGATCACATTTAATATCAGCTGTGGGTTTGAGATTCCCGGGATTACAGGAATGGCAGGCTGCAGGTACTGAACGCGTTACTTGCCCCCTGGTAAAGTGGTGGCAGCTGAGCTCTTCTGCTCCAATTTCAGAATTGGAAATCCAGGGTGGCTTTCTAATGCTTCAGTGTATTTTGACATCCTCTTGGATTAAAAACATGGTTGTGGCCAGGATCAACCACCCTGATAAAGGGGGGAAAACAAACAGAAAGAGACCTGCTACAGTGAGGGAAAGGCCATTTTTGTGTATTGCCTTCTCCCAGGAGGCTGGAAGGTGGAAGCATGGCAGAAGATTTATCCTTCCGCAGCTCTAGTCTGGTACTGAGGATGGGTCAGGAATCTTCTCTTCTGTCTTTCTTTCACGTCTGGTGTGTGTTTGTGTCTGGTTTGAATCTCCCAGCTCTTGTCTTGTGCCACGTCGGGGCTCTGGGAAGCGAAGTCTGGGGTGGATCTCCAGTTGTGGCACAGGTGTGCTCTGGGCAGCAGCAGTGGAAAAGACCAGGGAGGCAAGGGAGCAGCAGAGTTTTTCTCCAGCCCTTACATCCATCTGGCTCAGAGCATTGCCATTCCTTTCCTACCTGGAAGTTTTCTGGCCATTGTGGCTTTTATTGCCCAGAGAGTGCTGTCATCACCAGACAGTTACAGGGGTTGCTGCTTTGCTCACCATTACTTAAAAAAATCTTCCTTGTAAAAAAGTTGTCATCCTTTATCTTAAAACAAATACTAGGTTTGCAAAAGGGTTCCTATCTACTGCCACTGAAAATGCTCTTTATATTGATGTGGTAACTGCTCATTTAAACCATATTACAGCTCCTGAGTATTTTTCAGTTGCTATTGATGTGACAAATTCTCTTGCACAGAGGACTGCACCAATCAATAGAGTCAGTATATGTGCTTTAACAACAAAGCCACATGCCTTGGGGTTCCAGTTGAATCTGAACCTTTTAGTAGCATTGAATAAAGCTGTATTTATTTTGCTTTTGGTGCAAGGAATAAAAAAAAATCCGAACCCAACCTAATTTAATACAACTTGTTGGAAAGGTTTGAAGGCAGCATTATGGGGCCATTTTCACATGTGATGAATACATAACTAGTGTCAGAGCTGCTATTTTGTTTTTGTAAGTGAATTCTTCTCTTTTAGTTAGATTGATCTGGAACTACAGAGTAGCCTTTTATTTTTAGACGAGCGGGGAGAGAAGTCATAAGGAGAAATACTGAAATCATAGCTTTTTTTATGGCTGCCACTATTCCACGGAGAACGAGATAAGATGTCCTTAAAGAGACAGGGCTATTTATTTTCCATTTAAATAGCACCATTTGTGATTATTACCTTTGAGCCGTTATGCGGAGAATAAGCACCCAACTCATTAATCCCAGCCAAGTCACTCAAAGTTTTGTACCTAAGTGCCATTTATGTCTCTGAGTTGCTGTAGGAGCCTATTCTAGACCTTCACTGACTTTATTTTTTTGCATTCTTTTATCTCCTAAAATGTACTTGTAATTAACAGGGGTCTCAATGTCAGTTTGGTTGACATATTTGTTTCCTTTCCTCCGCTCCTAAAGGTGATCTCAGGTCTGAATAATCCCATCTGGGTGTTTTAGCTTTACTTTAAGTAACTAAACATACTGGGCTTTCTTTTTTTAATTTCTCCTGTAAATCTGACTTGTATCTCTGGTGATTTGAGTTCTTGTTCATAGCAGCAAACAAAGGACCAAATTCTCCAGTGGGTTGTTTTGTTTGTTTACTTTGGTTTTGTGTCTTATTTGTGTTTTTATTATTATTATTATTATTCAGTTCTGCAAATGGCTTAGTAAACTTCAGCCAACGTGCTCTAGATCTTTGTTTTGGTTTATGCATCTGCAATTTAGCAATAATTAGGTTCAGATATCTAAAATTAGCTGTGGATCTACATTTATCAGTGTGTGTACAAAACCTGTGTTGCATTCCTGGGCTTTGAGGCACTATGTAGGTACCAAGCAGTATTGTTTAGAAAAAAGACATCTTTAAATACACCCGTGCAATCAAAACAGGGCTTTATTGTTAGTCTTGCAAGTGAGAAACACGCTGAGCTGGTCTCTGTCTAATGACATAACGAGCTGAGCTCTACTTCTCCAGCAGTAGTTGCCAGGACACAATCCATGGCATTTAAGAGCTGATACAAAAGACTGGAGGGCTGCTCCCAAAAGGCTGTTTGCCAGACACGGGAAGTTATGGGGGTGACACAACCCAAGAAATATGCTGTGTATTCTCAAGTGCCATCTGCTGGTACTGTTAACTGAGCTCTCTCCAGCGACAGGTGCAAGGCATGCCTGCATCTGGCTTTTTTTATTGGTGGCCTGAAGGCAGCTGCCTCCTTACAGGGCACATATTGTTGGCTTCTAACATGGGTTGCCCCAAGCTGCAAGTGCACCAAAGCCATTCTCCCAGCCCAGCAGTTGCCATAAGGATGCTGTGCCAAACTGCCTTGAAAGAGGGGAGGTGGCAGTGCAGTGTCAGCGGGCAGGAGGGATGTCCATTGGCTGCTTATCCCAAGAGGAGATGGTCTGTGATAAGGAAAGTGTTCCTGTAGCTGTCAGCAGTGGGGACAACTGCCATTCCAATTCCCAAGGCTTTGTCTTCTCCCTTCCCCCAGATGAAATTACTGGTACTGTTGCTTTGCTGCAGGTCCAATTCAGGGAAGTGCTCAGAAGTGGCACTTGCAGTGAAGGCTGTGCCTCAGGAGCATGAGTTGATTCTCTGTGGGTTTTCTTCCCCTTCTGCCTTTGTCCTTGTTTAATTTTCCCTCCTTAACACAACCTATTTACATGAAATCACCAGCAACTAGTGATCACTCCCAAGATGTCTGCAGGAGCCTCTTTCCTTGTAATCAAGTTGTATCATATTATACAAGTGAGGGGTTCAGTACTCACCTTCAGTTCACCAGGAAAAGATTTATCACCTGTCAATAGAAAAGACCAGTCTTCCTGTTCCAACTACTGCTATGTGAGTGGGGAAGAGGAAATACCATCCAAGTTATCAGGAAAACAATAGCAGCCTAAGGGAATGTTTGCTTAGGTTCCATTTTTGTTGTTTTCTTTTCCTGGGTGACAGCTGTTCTTTTATTTTTTTATTTTTGAAATTGCAGCACTTAAAGGGATGGCAGCTTGCTGTTTAATTTATAATATTGGTCCTAAGGGCAGTGTCGTGTAACGTCAAAACAATCCTGAGACAAATCTAAATAATAAGCATTCATTATCTAAACCAATATTGTATTAATAAAACAAGACTAAATAATTTGAGGATGTGTATCACTTCTGAGCAGTGTAAAGGCAGACACCTGCCCCAAGTTCCCACTCACATGTCTTGGACAGCACTTTAACTCCCAGGTACTGTAATCTCTTTGTGACTTGGAAGAGCCTTGTGAAGTGTCTCTAACTGGTTCAGAGTTCTGATATTTCATCCTGTGTTTGGAGAAGAAACTTTTTTTTCTTGGCGTAATTCTCATAGGGGAAGCCTCCCAAAGGAAACATGGTTAAGTGTGGAGTTTCAGGAGCTTGAGAGGTGTTGAGCTCTTGAAAACCAGTGCTGGTGCTCATTTGAAAATTTAGGTTGTGGTTGTAAAGGAAACTTTAGCTACTAGTACACAACCCTTTTCTGCTGAAGCAGGGAGAGATTGGGGACTGCTGTTTCACAGCTGCTTTAAGCTAAGGAAGATGTGTGCTGGTGCCCAAAGGGGCAGTTCAGTTCTGTTTTCCCTCCTGGCTGTGCATCCCTGCCACCTCCTTTTTGCCAGGACTGGTGCTTGTGTGGCAGTGCTGTGAGCTAGAAACGGACCATTCCTGCAGAAAATCAACCTGACAAAACAGTTTTCACTTGGGTCCCTGTGCAGCCAGAAAAATGGGACCAAGACAGGAGGGAGGAATGAGCAGAGAGGGATCCCTTTTTCGTTGCAGCTTCGGTGTAGATGGACATAAAGCAATTTTGAAGGCAGAACATAAATGTAGGTGGCTGTTGTGCAGTTATTCTGGGAATCTTGGAAGTGAAAGGCAACGGTAGATTTCTTGGACGGTTTTTGGTGTGTTCAAATGTAACCATGCCTATACGATCTCTTTCTTAGGACTGTTATTTGCTAAGAGCAGCAAATGATTGTTTACACTGCTTGGTAACAAATTGGGTGACTTGGCATGTCCATTCAGGAAAACGGGGGCTTTATGGTGTCAGAAGCTGAAAACAAGCTGTTTCCATGCAACTGTTATACCCCATTATGGACACATGGTGAAAAACTGCCCACAAAACCCTTTCCTCTCCGCTCCCTATAAATACAGAAGCCGTCATAGCTGTGCTGACATGGCAGAGGGAGCAATTAATCTCATAGCAGATTACTTCTCTGCTGCCCCTGGTGCCAGGCAGAGGGGGGATGCCAGGATAGGCTGGGAGGAGGCAGATGTGACAACTGATTGACAGCTGATGGCTTTGCCTGGTTGGTGCCGAAGAGCTGGAGGAAGAGTGCTCTGCCAACATGGAGGAGTTGGGATCAGAAAAGGGATGTGACACTTCAAGCCACAAAAGCATTAGCCATCTGTGCCAGTGTGAGTGGGACAGGTATGCTGCCTCCTCGTCCCCTCCTAGACGGGAAAGGATGTATATTAGTAGAAGTATTTGTGACTTAACACGCAGCTCCTCGGTGTTAACCCGGCTCCCCAGGGAAGAGAAGTGCTTATTTCAGGTTGCGCAGATCATAAACCTGCTGCCTTGTGTGGTGCGTGTGCTCTGAATACTAATGCTGCCTCTCCCCTTTCTTTACTGCCATGGCCATTGGGCTGATGTATTGTATAGATTATACAATGATAATGGATGGGGAAGGGGAATTTCATCTGTCTCTTTAACCAAAATATGAACAGTAAATCCTGCCAGTTTGCAGAGAACAGCTGGATTTCTAATAACACTGGAATGCTGTTGTGATGGTTGTGGGTGGGGAGTGGGTTTAGCTGCCCCCTCCCTTTTATCACTGCCATTCAGACATCCAAATGCTTGCAAAAGGACTGGAGCTTTCCAATGCCCTGAGACTAATGCAGCATTTATCCTGGGAGTCTGCCAGCTCTGTTGGATCTTGGAAAAGCCTGACCCCTCTTTGGTGCCTCTCCACCATGCCCAGGGGAAGAAAGGGAGGCAGGGGCCTGGCATTTGATTTTTCCAAGTAACAGCTGGGTGAGAGAATGTTTTTTTTTTCTTCTTTACAAGACCAGTCTTTACTCACTGAGTAGGCTGAGCTGTGATACCATACTCTGCAAAGCAAGGGGTGAGGTGCATCCCAAAAGGGCTTACACTAAGGCTGTACCTTTGAGACTCTCAAGAACTGAAAGAAGGATGTCACAGAAATAGGCAAAGCCTCTCAGACTGGTCGCATTTTGTATTATTAATAATAATTTTTGTATAGTAATTTGAATTGAAATAGGTCAGCAAGGAAGCCTGAACGTTCAGATGATCAGTAGTGCATTGACACAGCAGTGCTGACCAGAAGCCCCAGTCCTGTTCTGCTAGGTGCTGTACAAGTATATCATAAATGATCCTCACTTTCCCAGAGTGCTTTCAGAGCTAAAAGAGTATGGCACAGCAGGAGGACAAGGCAATCAAGCAAGCTGTTATAGCAGGGGAAGACAGAGCACTAAATATAATAGGATGAATAGTGGTAGGTTTTTTTCTTTTTTATGGTTTTTTTTCCTCCTCTGGTTGGTGGCAGGGAACACAATAGCAAACTATACAATCGGGCTGAATAACCTTCGTATATCAACTGAGAGTAGGACTACTCTAAATTTGGTGAGCCCAGGGAAGGAGCTTTCAGTGACAAAATGCATTTGCTGAGGATGGTTGACCCAAAAGGTGGGTTTCTTCAGAACAGATTGCTTTTAGATGTTCTGTTCTCCTATTCTTTACTCCTTGCACAAAACTGCAGAGCTCTACTCAGCTCCCCGTTCAAGTACCATTTACATTCTAGCACCAGGATTTTTGTTATTCTGTTGCAGCTGAGCAGTATTATGGTTCTACCCATTGTTTTACATCTGGATTAAACTGTCATTTTGTGCATCTGGAGGTGGGTTTTGGAAATCCACAGATGTTCAAAGCCCAGTCAATCTTTTGGCAGTGCTTGCAAATGAGGAAGCTGCACAGTGAAAAAAAATATCTATTCCATGCAAGCAGTCGAAGCAAGTTTTGTACCCCAGCAATTGTCCTTGGATACATCTTCTCCCTGCTCTTCCAAGACTGAAAAAAAAATCAATTCACAAACTGCCAGTCAACCCCATTTACTTTTACTGTGCCTTTACTAACCTTCTGTACATTTTCAGCTGCGAAAATCTTCTATGTTTTTAATTCTTTTGTTAGGGTTTACTTTTCCTTCTGCTCTTGATGTGCAAGGAGGAACTGACGCTGGCATAGGTTTGCTCTTGACATCTCCATCTTGCTGATGCTTTGCTAACTAGCGTGAAAGAAAGACAGGTCACAAGGAGATACGCTGTTATCAGTATGGGTGAGAGGCAAGTGCAATCCTGGCAGACAGTTCTTTTTCCTTACATTGGTCACCTTTTCAATTACAGGTCTGATCTGCTAAAGTTTTGTCATTCTCATTCTAGTTTCTGTTAATGAAATGCATTTAACTGTCAGCTCTTGTTAACAGTAACAACACAACCGAGGATTCATAAATTCCCCTGGAAGTCAAATGACTGCTACCTTAGAAGAACTGAGTCAAGTTCTTTTTCATTTTGAAGCTGGAGGAGGAGACAACCATAGCTTTCTTGATCCAGACAGCCAGAATATTTTGAACAATGAATCTATTTCAGACTTTTATTTCTGAAAAAAAAAATCTATTTCTAAGAATCCTGGGGTTTTGAGTCCCTATCATCACTCAGTTGTGCTCTTTGTATCTTGTATCTGTCTCAAATTATCGCTTGTTACCTGGAATGTTCAGAAATTCAACTTTTTAAGAGGCAGTTAGTTAGACAGTTAGTGCTCTCCACAGATGTACAAACAGTTGTGTTTGGCACAGGTTCAACCTGTTATGAAGAACAAGAATGAGAAGAGTTTTAGAAAACTTGTCATATGATTAGAAAGTCCTGGAGAGCTTAGTTTGTTTAGATTGGCAAACAGCAGGCAAAGGAATGAATGACATGATCTGAGACTGTATGTGGGGACCCATTGGTCTGTGATCTGAGTCGGAGCACGTACATGAAGAACGTACCAGCATGGAGTAACAGGAGGGTAACTTTTCAGTACTATAGGGGAGGGCATAAAAGAACTGAATGTCTTGACACAGCTATTAAAAAATGAAGGTTCAAGTCCATGAGGGGATGGTCAAAGACTGTGGTGTATTTTCCCTGATGGACTGTTTTTGTTTGAAATCAAGATTTGTTTGGGATTTTGTTAGTTTTCTTTTGAGGTTTTTTTGGTTGCTTTTTGGGGGAGAAGGGCGGTTCAATTTTTTGTGAATGGGAACAGCTTCAGAGGAGGTCTTTGTGTGTGAATGGTAGATCAGCAAAGATGATCACAGTAGCCTCTTTCTGGATTGAAAATGTATGAATTTCAAAGTATTGTATAGCACTGAAAGTTTTCTTTTGCAAGAAGCCCATATACCCAATGATTTCTAGGTCTCTCTTAGAATTAAAGGCTTGTTTGACTGGAAAAATTTGACACGGTGCATACAGACTAAGTCACTCAATCTAATTGAAGTATTCTATGAGTTCTGGAGAGAATTTCTTCCTTTCAAATGACAAAGTCTATTAGATTCAGTGGAAGTTAAAGGCTTCTTCTTTCAACTCTGCAATACAGAGGGGTTTGCTGTTTGGTGTCATGTAAGCTTAATAGGGTAAGGAAGAAACATCACAAAATAAAACATCATACTTCCTCAGAAAATCCAGTTAACTTCTGCTGATGCCTCCCTGAACACTTGCCTTAAACAGAAGCTGTTGGGCTGAAGCTGTGTAAACCCTGTAGTTGTTCCAGGTCTGCAGGAGCAGGAAAAAAGTCAGCTTTGACCATTTGATCTTTGCTGGCATGAGCAGAAATAGTTTGTTACCTGCATGTTCCTCAGTGACAGTTAAGTTCATTATATATATGGTTCTTTATTTAAGGTCAAACATGGAAAAAAAATGCCTTTTTTTATTGTAAAGATACAATCTCTAATCTGTAAAATAAAAGGCTGATGCATGGAGTTTGGAGTAGCTATTTAAGTTGGAAGCAGGCCATGACTAAGTGCTGGCATGAACAAAGAAAAGAATGTGGCCACATTCCTTATAAATGGATCTCTCGGATAGTCCACATCTCTTTTATCTAGTCTTGGAAACAATACTGTATTTTCCTATATCCTGGGACATAAATTGTATTAAACTCTGAGCTCTTACATGGTCTCAGTGTGACTTTGACCACTGGTCAAGGTGAAAGGTGATATTGAGTTCTGTCAGGAACAGAGTATTTTGTCTTTGGTCAACTTAATTAAAGTGACCACCCAAATTTCTCCCTGTATATATGTTCACACCACTATATAACTGAAGAAGTTATCCTGCAAATTAGAATTACTGCCAACAATGGTAAACTGATAAAATAGAGTTAAAATGCTAAGTGGTGATTTACAAGATTGGAATTACTTTAACATAACTGGTTGATAGTAAGAGCTTTGTTTTATTCCAGCTCGTGTCTCTTAATTGGTACTTCCAGAAAACTGCAGCAGAGATGGAATCTGAACCTTAATTCTGTGCTTTTCACATACTCCTGGCCTTTTTCACTCCATCCTGCTGGAGCCAGACAGTGCACATGTACCTGTCTGGACAGTCCTGTTTTACTCGTGAGGAAATCCTTAGGTCTGCACTGGATTTGGGGGGCTTGTGGTTTTCAGGTGGCTGAAGTTTTGGTTGCTGACCTTGGGATATGTCAAAAGCTTCTGGAGTCCAGAGGAAGAGTGTTTAGCAATTTTTAATATTACAGGTCCATCTATAGCACTTCCCCAATCAGACAGTGAAAGAGTCTTGAAAGTTTTGGCTTTAGAATTTAAAGTGTAGTTCCTCATTGACGCCATGGAAAGGCTCTACAGTTATTTGTGTTGCGAATTAAATAGAGGGGGAAGTGAATTTTTAGATGTATGAAGTTTTCTCTTCTGATTCCTCTCTTACTGCTTGTTTCCATTCAGATGAAGATGTAATGGTGGCCTATTTGGCATTTCTCATCTCCCACAGCCCCTATCACAGGATTTTGTTCCTTTGCATGAATGAGTCTGAGAGGACAAGTGGACCTAAACCAGCTGCAAGAAATTTCCCAAGGGGTTGCCTGCAGGCATAAATGCACCAATGTTGGGACCAGAGCAGCTGCCTCTGTCCTGTTAGCTAAGGATCTGGTTTGGGGCAGGATGGGGCATCTCAGGACACACAGCATAAGAGGAATGGAATTTGGAGTAGAGTGTTCAGCTGCAGGACACAATTATGCCCTACTGTACTCTCCTTTTCTTTTTTTTTTTTTTTTTAGTTTTCTCTTGAGACTGTTCCTATTCTCCCAAGAACATCCTGAAATCCTGGGTTTCTAGATCTGTTTGATTAAAAAAAATAGAAAAAAGGAAAGAAAAAGGCAGAAATACTTAACATTTATAGTTTAAAATGTTTCCTTTTGTCTAAAATTCCTTTTAATAAACAGAACTTTTCTGTGGATTATCAATTAAGAGTCTGAAAAAGCAGCAAAGAGCTTTCTGGTAAAGGGCAGGTTTCTAGGACTAGCTCTGCAGTTTTCCTTTGGCACATAAGTCCATATAGTTCTACATGAAGATGTATTTCTGGAAGCAGTTGATACCATAGTAAATAAGATCCTGTTTGTCTCTACAAGAAGTTATTAGATCTGTGAGTAACAAGGACATAACAGTTGCATGTTTTAAGACTCCACTGGAAACTATTTCTAGTTGTCCTAAAAGATCATTGTTCTTTGAGTTGTTTTTAGAACTCCCTTTATCCTGAATTAAAATAAAAAGAAGAAAAAGTCCTTCAGAGGGGGTATAATTAAATGGGTATTTGCCTGTATAACACACTCTGTAACTACAGTGTGTAGAAGTCTCAGTCTTCTAATCTCCTGAAAAAGCTGGAGAACAGGCCTTTAGAATATAGACCTGAACATGAGGAAGAAAGTGTTGTCATTTGCTTTTTTATCTCTTTAAAGTACTGAATCCTCTGCCCAGAGATTAGGAGTGACGGTCTGGCTTTAGTGCTATAATACCTAATTGAATCCTGAGCCCAGGTGTAGTCCTGAGGGAGGACTTAGCGCAAATTCTCATACTGATTTTGGCATTGTAATTACCTTTCAACCAATGACACTTCCTTTAATTTGAGTACCTGGACCGCAGCTACTCTGGGACATAGTTTTAAAGGTAACCTATGCCTAATTCCCAGTGATTCCAGAACCATGTCATGGGACAGAACCTGCTAACAAGAAATTAGGAGTTAGCTACCTCATGACTGGCAGACAGGACCTGATGTCTACCACCCAGAGCACGTACCAAGTGTGAGCTCCAGTAGGGAACGACAGAAGGTTGTCATTAGTGAGAATTAAGATTGTCATTAGTGAGAATTTCAGTGACCATCCTTGACTTGAGAGGAGAATGAGTTCAGGAGAGCTTGGGGAATGACTGTGAGGAGCAGAACCATAATGACATTTGATACTCTGGCTTATGCCTGGGCATAAGCAGAGGCAGAATGTAAGAGCCACATTTGCTCTGAGTATGGCTAAAGAAGAGAGGGGCCTTCTTTCTCTCTTTGTTCATCAGCCTGTGTTGGGGGTGATTTGTGTGCTGGTTTCTTCTACCAGGCTGATGTGCCATTGCTACTGCTGTGCTTGCCACTATTTGATGTGTAAATACTGAGTGGAGTGAATGTTAGATAGCTTTTATTACCCTGGGCTTATGTGACATCCTCCTGAGCTTTCAGGGAAGTTTGTACATGTGTGGGCTATGCTGAGATACTGAAAGAGCTCGGTTGGGCCACTGGGCTAAACCTGGGCTCTCACCTAGATAGCACACCTTGCTGCACTGACTCTGCTTTGGGAGGCTTAAAATGGGAGCGTGGAAAAGAGAGGCAAAGATCTATCTGAGTTCTGGAAAACATATCTTGTAGTGCAAGATAAAGGAGATAATTCTTTAATGTATAAAGCTGATACCACCATCATACACGTGTTCAGTCAGAGGGGCCAGGCAGGCACTGACAACCTTAGCAGAGGAGGATATGGCAAAAATATTTGGAGACTGAAAGTTTCAAATAGGAAAGTAAACCTTTCAAATGGGGAAACAAGTTGACAAGGCATGTATCAGATTGTCATCTCACGAGGCCTGTAGGTGACGACCAAAGTTTTTCCTCCATTATGGGAATGACTGTAGAAGCTTGCTGTCATCAAATGGTCCATTGTTTAAAAAAGTCAGCCTGCATAAATTAAGAGTCTCCCCTGACTTTTCAGAGTATGTGAATATTCTGAAGTTCATCACAATTTTCAGGGCTCCTTGAAGTCTAGATTTCTGATCCAGTTCTGCATAACTGTCTAAAAGTCTCCTACAGGATCGTGCTCTACTCCCCAAAGCATAACTGCATTTTGCAGTATTTGGCACCCTGCTGACCAGGGCTTCCTCTGATGCAAAACCCCAGGGCTTCCTCTGATGCAAAACCCCATTGAGTAGAAATTGAAAATTTATGGACAGAATGATACAAAGCTGCAGATGCAATAATTTTACTTACTCTTGTCAGAGTACTGTTATAACAAGAAATAAAAATGAAACAACATTTACTTTACCCTTTTTCAGGGGCCAGTAATGTGACCATAATAAAAAAGAACCTTTTGCTTAATGTTCTGTATTGCCTTCATTAACTTTCTTTACATTTGTTATTTTATAAACCTTTAAATTGAAGGTGGGACGGGGAGAAGCATAAGGAGGACACATTTTGGAGGAGCAAGAGCTAAGAGAAGTGTTCTCCCAGGTATTATGCGCTCCACTACAACATCAGGAATGTTGCTGGCACTCCAGGTTGTGGCTCCTTGGATTAGAGATTTCATTAAAATCTTTTGTTGAAGAGCTTTTCACACAAAGTTTTTCTCTGAAAGTCTCATTTCATCCAATTAACTTTTCTGTATCTTTGAAGTTCAGCCAAGATCAGTAAGACAGTGACTGCCTCTTCCTGGGAAGCGACATAAGTAGCACAGAAGTCATATAGGGTAACAAAGCTGGTTTTTTTTACTGTAAAAGAAGGAGAGAGGATTTGAGAACCCTACAGGTTTGGACACCTTTTGCCATTTTTAAGCTTCATTGATTTGAGTGCTGTGGGAAGGCATTAGCCACTTGGGTTCTTTTTCAGTGGTCCTTTACTGTGCACACAAATTACAGCTATTAATGTGCTTTTTTTTAGATTTATTTACTATGCAGCAGTGCTTTGTGTGCTTGCATTTTTAAGAGAGATGAAAGTAGCCTTGTACACAAATTTCTTGGATATAGAGCACTTTCCAATGGAGAACAGAACTGATACAAGAGAAGATGGGTCAGTGAGCCAAAGCTGCTGTTGTCTTCCCCAAGGGGTAGACTCCCAAAAATTAACCTAATTATGGAGGGCACTGAGGCCATGGGGTTAACAACTGTTCAGGAAGAAACAGAGAGCTCCTTTAGGAGCTGAGGTTAGACTTTGGAAGTAGTTTCTCATGGGAGTATACAGGAAAATTGCTGTGCACATGTGCATGTATGTGTGTAGAATTCAGAACGAAGCGTTTATATACAACAGCACCAAGGATGGAAATAGGTCAGTCGTTTTAGTGCTCTCTATGTGTTCCTTCTCTGTGACAGTTCTGAGTAGCAGTTGGAAGGCAGCCTGGGATTTCATTTAGAAGCGTGAACCAGAAGAAAAAGAAAAAAAGAAAGGAGGGGGTCATTTTACTTGTTTTGATGCCCATGTGTCCCATTTTCAATTATGCCTCTCATCCACTCTCCCTGGGATACAGTGAGATGCCTACAAATGAGCCATGAGAAAATTTCAAAGGTTCGGATGCTCCATTCGGAAAACTCGGTGAAAAAAAACTGTGCACCTCGTTGGGTTGTAAAACTTGACTTGAAATTAGTTGAGGACAAAGTTTCCCTTGGGGTTTTAGTATTTTGAAAAGCCTGAAGGATTTTGTGTACCTGATTAGGGGATTATTGTCTTCATGTTGTCAGGTCTTGCCCTACAGATTCTGGACTTTGCTTACTATGTATAGCACCACCTACACTTTAAATACTTTTTTGAGTAGTATCCAAGTTGGAATACTTTTGTTTAGCTCTTCGTCATCTAAAAGTTAGTCATCTGTTCTAGACTGGTGGCTTAGAGCTGTCTGTGGTCAGTGGGGCGTTCCCAGAAAGTGATTTGTATCATCTACAGTAAGTGGGCTAAGCTGCCATATGGACAGATTTCTGTAACCCTGTTAACTTGGGGCTGGGGTTTATCCTGCTTTCCTTAAGCTGTTTAACATGAGTCAGGAGATCTGCTGTCCAGCTGCCATAAATTTACTGATATCCACTGATATACAGTTATCAACAGTTGTACCAATTTACTTTGACTCACTCCCTTATATTTTAGTCTCCACAGTCTTTAGATTCTTATATTGATAACTGATCTACTGTTTTTATATATCTCCCCCTGCCTCTGTCCCCTTGCACTGTGACTCCAACTCTTTTGCTCTCTTTTGTCTTAGTGTTTTTGCATCATTCATCTTCACTCCACCTCTGCCCACAAGTGTCAAATCTTATGGCGTAATTTTGGCCAGGGCTGTCTATTGTTCTGTGTAATATTCCTTTTAATCCATTAAGTTTAAAAGTTTCTCTTCTGAAGTTTTTGTCATCTCCTCAAATAGAAGAGTGAACAGCATGGCACAGTGGAGAAAGAAGCAAACAGGGCTAAAGAGATTTTTGTGATGTCAGATTTTGTCTCAAAATATTCCTTTCTTTTAACAGATAAAAGACAAATGTCCTCTGTTTGCAGTAGGACTTTGGGATTTTGCAATGTTTTGTTTTGTTTTTTCCAGGTTGGTCAAGCTGTGACCCAGGTTAATAATCCTCTTTTGCTGAGAACTGTGGCCACAGCAATGTCTGCAGAGCATGTTTAGTGCCAGTGCAGAGAATAATGGTGTTGGCAAATGGAAGTCCTGACTTCAAGGGCTGGGGGGAGGTTAGAAGAGCTATGAACACAAATTTGGAGAGAGAGAGTTGTGGAGTTTTTCACTATTGTCCCAATTATTGTGCTGATTGCCTCAGGTAAGCCACCTTTCAGTTTTCAGTGGTATGCTTGTGTATTGTTCATTACTGGAAAGCAGTTTCAAATATTTCTGAAGGAGAAAACATTTGGTAATTGGCTTCTTTTCTGCTTTACATCTTCTCTGAACCTCTGTCTGATAGTCATCTTGTCAAAACTGTCAAGGGAAGTAAAAAGCAAACAGGCTTTTTAGCCCAAATAATTTATTTGTAAGTTAAGCTTGAATATTGCATTCTGTGGAGTGGAGAGGTGTCTGTTGTGCTTTGGGCAAGCAGTGCTCTTAGAGTTGACTCATTTCCCTCCCCACACATACCAGTTTAGCTCTTTGCTACACTGGAGAGAGTATCAACACTCATTTTTTCTTAGCTTGGCTACAGTTGCCTGTCCCAGTCTAGGAAAATTTTTTTTTCATATCTGAAGGTAATTTGGCTAACCTGGTAACCTGCGTCCTCTCCTTGAATTTTATTTGCTGTTTATTTCTGCCTCCATAATTACCTGTGAGAAAACATGAGTAAATTTGGAACTGTGTTAGCTTCAGATAAATAAGTCTTATTGAGATATCTGAAATATTTATACCAGTATCTTGGATCTTAAACATTCAAATTAAATTCTTGTGAGGATACATGGATTTTGCACACATTACTTCTGGCTGAAGGTCTGCCTGGACTTGCTATGGGAATGACCTTGCTCAGAACAGTGATGTTTCCTTTCCTGGCTGTAACCCAGAGGCATGCAAGGATGCATGCAGTCAAAAGTAAACAAATATTTTTCTGGTTCTTCCAGAGAGGGAGGTGATTTATTTACTTTTTGTAGAGTCCTGAATTCTATTTATGACTCTGTCTGACAAGTGCAGAACAATCTTGGGCAATTCACTCAATCTCCCCCTCTGCTCCTGGGTCTTGGTTGCAAAGTGAGACTAATACTGTGCACCTGCCTCACTGAACCACTGGAGGACAGTTCCTTAATGTCTGTGAAACGCTCCAAGAACCTCAGTGAAAAGAAAACTGTAGATGTCTGATTTTTAGGGGATTTGATTTAGCTCTTGAAGTACAAAGTCTTCGGTTTTGGAAACAAACAAAAAAAAAACCTGTGTAGAATTGTAATGTCTGAATGGCAAATCTCCATCCCTAATTACAGGTTGTGTGGATTTGTTCACAGTTTGACCTGAGCTTCACTGTGTGAACATTGGGTACCTAGAAATAAACCAAATATCCATGTCACAGTGTGAAGCAGTCTATCTGCTCGATCAGGTATTGCATCCTTGGGATCTAAGGGGAACATAACACATCAGTACACCTGTTAACTACAGTGTGGATCTCTGCAAGGGTGGGCAAAACAGACAGACCAAGCTGCTGGACATGATTACAATGGCCAGGATAGTAAGGAGGGCATGCATTTGTGCTTTCTACCTGGTTGGGATTTAGTACACAGTTAATTCCTCTCAATGTCGTTTTGATTTTTTAGATGCATTTAAACTCCTTTTTTTTTCTCTTCCACCCCTCTCCTATAGACAAATGTTTCTTCAGGGTTTGGATTTTTTTTGGTGCTGTTTGTTAGAACATGTTCTTTTTGCCTCTGGCACTAACATATGGATTTTCTATTTGTGTGACAAACAAGATAGCAGTTTACTTTGGAATTTTTGTTCCACCTGTTGCTCAAGATCCCCAGCTTTACATCTCAGTCTTCAGCTGGAACTGTTTTCAGGCATCCACTGTAACACTTGATGATGTTACAAAAAATGTGAGAATTCAACCTGCGAGCTGCATAATTTCAAGTGGCTGTCCAGATAGCAGATCTTTCTTTTCCGAGGATTTTTCTATCACCTTGCATTGTGCTAAACAATAATGCTAATCCATTCAATCACCTTGAATATTTTACTAATCTGTACTTATCCTGTGAAACTATCTTCGGTATTTAGATAGGAAATGCAAGCTGAGACCAGGCAAATACAAAGTGATTGTGATGTTCTTTTTCTTTTGAAGGAAGCATTTGATGTCATCTCTCTTAAATGCACATGCTTTCTGATTTGATCGCATGTTATTGATAATCATGGGCTATTTTTGTGCATGGCTTTTGTTTAGGAGCCATCACAAACCAATCTCTTGAATCTTGCTTCCTGTCCTGTGGCATTGGCATGAACATGTTTCTTTGCTTTGTGGCAATGACATTAGCATGTTATTTTTGTATTTAATCTGCTTTGTTGGATATTTGGCTCAAAATGTTGTGTGGTGTTTTAACCTGTGGGGTTTATGGGGTTTTATGGTGTTATTTACCTCAGTTCATGCATCTTTCATTTCATTATTAGCATATGTTCGGGAAATAGGTGGAATAAATGGAAGAAGGCAACTGTGTCCTTCATTTGAATAATACATAGGTTTGTATAAGAAGTGAATCAGAAACCATGTGGGGACATGGCCTAATTTTTGAAAGGATGTTTGGAAAAAAAAATTGTGCTATCTTCCTCCACCTGGATTTTCTTCTTCCTTCTCATCATTTCTAATCCTCTTGCCAAAGCTCCTTTCTCAACTTTAAAATCTTTCTGGAATTAAGTGGCTTCTGGATCTTGACAATGCAACATTTTGATGCATGTGTTTGTCACATCCTGATTAGATTGGTATAACTCCTGCTCTCCCAGGCCCCTCTCAAAACTCAATTCATAAACCAGAGTTTCATACAAGATGCTTCCACTAGGGTGATGAAACAGAGAAATTCAATCATACCACGCATAGGTTATCCATTTTCCAGAGGCTGATGGGAGAGATTGGATTTTCAGAGCTCTTCTGGGCTGTTTTCTTTTGTTTTGTTTTGTTTTCTTTGCTTCTGTTCTTGTCTTCTGGGCTTCAATAAATTCTCTTTTAAAGTGGAGAAAGTAATTTTCATCTCTTCTTTTCCTGGCCATGAAACTATTCTTTCCACGGGCTTCCATTGCAGGTGAACAACTTAATTTTGTAATCCTCGGATTTGTTTACCTCCACTTTCTTTTTCAAGAACATGCATGGACAGAGTGACCCATTTCACTACCGACAGTGTTTGTTTGGGGTTTTTTTTATTAATTCTGTCCTCTGAGCTTTAGATAAGATACCACAACTTTCTTGGCAGGCATTTAGGTCAAGCCAATGGAGAGGAATCATTTGATTCTGAAGGCAGTGAATTGCTCTTTTCCCTACATGCCTCCAGTAATCCCATTTTGTGAGCCTTTCGAACACAGTGTCTTGCATTTTTCTGTTGAAAGGCAAGAACAAGAATTGACTTCTGAACTACTCAAAGGTGGGAGCACTAACAAAATCAAAGAACTAATTCAGTCTGCAGTAGAAACCACACCACTCAGATTCTAGTCCTAGTTTGAACAAACCAGGTAACAGGACTGTTGAATAGTTTTCTGTCTTGCCTGCCAAATATTGAAGTACTTCTCAGGGCAGAGTATAGCTGAAGGGACTGGTTCCTGAACCCCATCAGGATAATTACATTGTGGGATAGATTGGGAAAACAAGGACTGGCACTTCATCACGCCAGAAGCAGTGGTTTTAGAGGCTCAGGGATGGCATCTGAACTAGTGTTACCTGGTTTTGTCAGCAATGCTTCCAAACAGACTTGCCACGGAAGGAACTGCGAGTGCTAAAACAGTGAGCATGAACCTACACAAATAATCCTTGCTTTTACTGCTATGGGATACAGCAAGCTAATGGGCAGACCAGCTGGAAAGGTGAACTTTCTTCTTTTGTCCATTTAGAGCTCAAATGAATGTTTACAAGAATCTGTAACAGAACCAAATCACTTCATATTTACTACAAGATCACTGCACTGTCTGTCATTTGTTAGTGGAGAAATGGGACACCACCTCAAAAGAGTATTTTGAGTTTTAGTCCCATATCAGCATGAATGTGGGCAGAGGATGAATTTATGAAAAATAAAAGAGGGAAAAATATAAAATTCAAATAGACTTTGCAGTCTCATAAAGAGACTTAGCTCAGTGTGAGTTCTTTAGAAGCTATTTCTGTGGCTTTCTCCAGAAAGTTATTAGACTGTTCTTATTTTTCCAAAATCTGTTCACCCATTTTGAATTTTAACTGAGACTTAAAAAGGTCATTTCTGTTAAGAAGAAAGCAACATTTGACCGAGCTGGCTTATTTTTGACAATCTGGGGGGTAGCAGTGTATGAGGAGAATTATTGTTAGAGACCCATTGAATGAATCAGGCAAGCTTCATTTTTGCTTCAAACTTTCCTAAGGCTTTAAACAGTTTTTGAAATGTTCTCTTTGCTCCAGGCTCCCTAGTTCTCAGTCTCCCTGTGTGTCTAGAGGACACTGTTGTATCCCCCTCCCACCTCTATATTCTGAGGATGAATTGTTTCATGTTTGTTTATGCTAAACCATGAAAGCTTGAAATTGAAATCTGTTCGCTCCTCCACTTCCCATTCATATATGTTCTTATTCATTGTACATTTTTGCTATAGGATTTCATCTCAAGGGTGCTGAACTGTGTGAGGCTGCAAATATGCAGAAAGTGAGTTATTCGGCGAGTCTGTGAAGTCTGTTGTCCCACAGCTGGGTTCTCTGGTGTCCACTGAGACATGAACAGCAATTGAAACTTTCCCTGTATCTAAAACTTTCATAGAATTATAAAGAGAAAGAGTTTAATGTAGACCTCTGGAGGTCTTCAGTCCATTCTCAAAGCAGGTCTAACTTCAGTGTTGCATTGGTTACTTAGGGCTTTTTTACAGGCAAGATTTGAAAATCTCCATGGATAAAAAGTCATAATGTGGGAGGTTTTCTCCCCCATGTGGATTCACTGTTGTCTAATTCAAATTAACTTCATTATATAATCTTTTCAATGGAGATGGAAAGCTGCGGATGCCCCATCCCTGAAAGTGTTCAAGGCCAGGCTGGATGGAGCTTTGAGCAACCTGGTCTAGTGGAAGATGTCCCTGCAGGAGTGTTGGTAGTAGATGGTCTTTAAGGTTTCTTTCAACCCAAAACACTCTATGATCAGCTTTTACTTGAACTCTTTCCTGATCTGCCTGAGTAATGGTTACCTGAAGGTTTAGTTTGGCACATTGTCTCATCCTCACCTCTTTTCTTCAGCTGTTACATGGCTTCAGTAATTGTTGCAGTCTTCCATACGTCACAGGAAAAGATATAATAATAAATTTTTCTGACAGTTTTTACCCCCATTTGTGCCTGGTTTTGAGGGATAATAACAAAATAAGGAAAATGCTCTGAATCCCTGAAGGTTTGAACTTTTTGGATTTAACATTCTCATCAGGATTCTCAAACTAATCTGTCGTTGTACCATTATTCATTGCAATGAGATGTTTCAGTGCTCTGGAATCAAAATGTGTAGTTTCAGCTTGGCTTGGTATCAAATCACATTCTGCTGGTGCATTGCAGTGATTGATAGAAGTTACATTTTAAGTGCTTTACATTCCCATTCTTCTGCATCGGACAAGGATCCATATCGGACAACTGACCCATATCTCATGTGATGGCACCAAATCCCCTCACACATTGTTCTGAGTTAGTAAGAGAAGATGTCATGGAGTATGATGAGAAATGTATCTTTGCCTGGTAGCTTTTCTTCTAGGGAGTATAGAGTGTTTGACTGATGGGATTGGTGGAAAATTTAAAGCCTAACTGATTTGAGGTAGAAATTGGAAAGGGACCAGAGACCACCACGCTGTCAAATAGTTCCTGGTTCTCTGTGTTGTTTGGGCTGAGGCAACACCATGCAGTGAAGCTCAGATGGTAAAACTCTGCCCCTTAAATTAACAAGTGATTGGGAAAGATCTGAGTCTCATTTAACTCCCTTTGAAAGCATCTGGGCTTTTTGTTGATTGCAATCAGAGACAGATCAGGGCTTTACAGCTTGCCTGCCATCTCCTGAGATGTTATGTGACAAACAAGACACTGGTATTATTTCTGCTATGAAATGTTTGTTGTTTTATCATAGCAGTGATTATAGGAAGAACATTTGCATCATTCTCAGTTTCTGCTGGACTTTCTAAAGATGAAATAACATGGAGGTTTTGGTGTGGTTTTTTGTTTGGGTTGTGATTTTTTTGTTGTTTTGGTTTTTAACTGTCTTGGCCCCATTGTCCCTTTGCTGAGGCAGAGTAGTCACATGGCAGGTA